>NC_141717.1:14066376-14666376 GCF_971803275.1 Cyanistes caeruleus
CGGGAACTGCACCACTTCCAATTACCACACCACTGCCAGCTGAGAGGGTTTTTATCATCCCATTGAATGACAAGGAAATTGTTCTTTCTCTGTCCAGTAATCTTATGTGTTCTTTCAATGTTTCTGTAGTAATCCTATTTTTATTGCAGAAGAGGACTATGTTAATTTTAAATCAATACCAGAATTGTATCTTATCCGTGCATTTTATCTTGTTTCAAAGTAAGTTGTTGATTAAAAATAAGCATTCTTGGACACTTGATGCTCTTCTTGTTTACTGCTCCTGTATGGTGGTATTATGTTAACATTTTGGAAGAATACTCAAGGATTTGAGCATGTTTTTCTTCTCACTTAGACTTTGCAAATGACTGAAAAGCTTTCCCCACTCCTAACCTCTCTTCTGTTGTGCAACAAAAGAGCTTTCCTTTAAGCATCTTGGTTTCCAAGCACAAGGAATCGTCTCTGGGCATTACTGAACGTTTGACTTAAGGTGTGATGAATCCTCTTATGCCAAGTTGAATATTTTGATGTATGCTGTAGATTAATGTTTAATTTACCTAAAACAAGTGTGTAATTAGTGTTTTTCAGAGTTTGTTTTTTAAAGTTATTCTGTTCAGATCTTGGGTTTTATACAAAATCTCCTGAGTCTGCATTGGATGTCACAGCCTGACTTGGTTTGTCAGGGCTGTTTCCTTTGCTGCCTGTCTTAGAAAGATGATGATTATAATAGTACAAAAACCTTATTCTGGCTTCATGACCTGCATGGGGGAAAGCTTTTTAAATAATCTGAAAATTTACTCACCGATTTCCTTAAATGTATTGGTTTCATACTGTACTGACTTAGCAGTTGTTGTCATTGCACTTTGGTATCAGTCTTGGGAGGGATGTGTTTTGGTGACATGTGGCACTACAGCCATTGCAAAATAATGGTATTGGTGTTGCTGAACTTCTAGGTTTTCTTAGAATTTAAGAAATCCTAGTGTAGTTCAGAAAGCTTCTACAGCTTCTTGTGACTTGAGTACAAAAATGCCAATAGCCTCCCTAAACCAGTGTAAAACTGTATTTGGAGCTGTGCATGTAATAGAGTAAATCCATGGCAGTAATATGAAAAATATGTAAAAATGCAAATCTACCAATTTTTTAGCTTGATAATGCTTATGATCCCCTCCCCCTTTCTGTCTTTATAGGTCTACGAGGGCTAATCAATCTTGGGAACACATGTTTTATGAACTGTATTGTCCAGGCACTTACCCACACTCCACTGCTGCGAGATTTCTTCCTCTCCGACAGGCACAAATGTGAAATGCAAAGCCCCAGCTCATGTCTGGTCTGTGAAATGTCTACTCTCTTTCAGGAGGTGAGTGCTGTTTGCCACAAAGCATCACCTTGCCACAGACACTGTTTCTTACCCTGGAAGGAATGGCATTCTGTTTGCAGGGAATGCAAGTCATGTTTCCCCTCAAAGTGCAGTAAAACAAAGCAGTAAAGATTGAGATCTTGCTGTCAAAAATACCCAGCTGCTGAAAAGAAAACTAATGGCTTTTAAGTCCTGTTGTGAAGTCACCCTTGTTTAGGCAAAGCTGGTATTGGAAATAATTACAGTGCTGCCTGTTCTGAGACTGATCTGGGAGTCCTTAGTCTGAAAGCTGAATGTGTGCTTTAATTAAAGGTGCAAGTTGTAACTGGAAAATATGTCATGAGCTCTTTGGGTGATCATGGGAGTGAGAATAAAGCAGTAGTATACATCTTTGTGGTTTAAGGTACTGGATTATGTAGGTCTGTATGAATATTTTAAAGATCTCCATTCAGTGCTTATTCACCAGCAGAAACATCTTTTCTGTCATCTCTTACGTGCAAACCCAGTAAGGGCCGGGAAGGAGAATAAAGAGAACTAAATGTGTTGCTGAAGTTTGTGTCTTCCCTGTGCAAGCCACAGTTCTCTCCCACTCAGGAATCTGCTTTGCAGTGTGTCTTTACTGTAGGTCTGGTCCATGCTGTGTGGACAGGCACAGGCTTTTCCTTAATAAATAGTTAAAGAGCTTTATTAACTATCTTCATTCCACATCAGTAATGTAAGGACTGTGGGTAGACATGGGCTCCTAGTTTTAAGATGTCTTTTAAAACAAACCCAGTTCTGTGCCTTTCCCTCGCTGGTGGATCTACTTTCTTGGTAAGTAACCCTAACCCAAAACCAACCAAAAGACCAAAAAGACCTGTAGTGTATGTGCTGTCATGGAGCATTTAAAATTGCTGGAGATGTCTGTACACAGAGCAGGTTTTCTGTGGATGTCCTGTCATGAAAGTTCATTCTGACAGGGACTAATCTAAAAGAGCTTTACCTTTATCTTGTGGTTTTCAATTTGATTTTACTTTTGTGCCTTTTTCACCAGAGATGATTCTTTTTGCTCACTGCAGGTGAGTTAAGCATACATAGAAGAAGGTAAAGCCCCCTTAGTTGTTCCAGTACAAAGTTGTTTTCTGCTCATGCTCAAGACTTCTGAGGATTTGCAACATTTCATGCTGTTTATCAATCATTAGCTGTATGTTACATTTCTTACTTTTGTTCTATTTTTCAATTGTTCCCAAGTCTGTCAGGAAAGGAGGTAAAAACAAAAGGCAGGCAGACCAATAGGTAGCAGCTGTAAGATTATTGAAACCAGATGTGCAGTTAAGTGAGGAAATACCACAATGCCTAGATGAAAAAAGTCAGTCATGGTATAGAAATACCAGTTTCTGTACACCGTTAATACAGTAACCTATTTGCTTATTTAAAAATAAGGAACTATTATATCCTTGATATGCTTTCATCAAATAGTGATATAAGGTCTCATACTGATGAACATCACCACACTCTATTTGCACATGCATTTTTTAAAAAAAAATCCCATGGGAAAGGGGAAATGAGTGTTGCATTACAGATTGAGAGGCTGCAGGAAAGATCAAGACTCTCTAGGTAATGATTTTTGTTTCCATTTTTGTATGTGGAGCCCTGTTGATGGCTCAGGATGCCTTTTGCTTTACTCTAAGCATGGAACAAAGAACAGGCTGTTATCCAAAATGGGGCTTAAATGCAGCATTTGTGTTAGTTTCCATCATAATAAAGTTTAATTTCATACACAATTTTGGGAACTCAGCCTTCATTTTCAAACCAAAATTCATGCCTGCACTTGCATTAGTTCTATTAATTAAATGTTCTGCAACACGAGGGTGTATGGATGAGGGAACATATCTGTGACACCAGACTGTGCAGACAGCAATAGTCACTGTCCTTATTTCACATTAAATACTGCAGCCATGTGCTGTGGGAGGACACAGAAAATGACTCAACCTCCTTGAAGTAAAACTGGAGCTTAATCCTCCTAAGCAAAGCTGTTGGGTCTGTAACCAACTTGGTGTATTTTAACTCACAAGCAGTAAATACCTTCCTGCTTTTATGGCACCCATTGTACAGTTCTGTTCCCAGTGAGTTTTAATTTCTCTGGATTTGGAATTAAAATGAAAATCTTGCGTTTTCTGGAGCAGACTGGTTATGTTTCATGTCCCAGCTCTATCCAGTGGTTGCAGTGAAGACTGTCTCTGCTTTTGCAGAGCTGAGGTCTGGGTGAAGGAAGGCAAACCAGGAGATCTCAGTGCTCTGGTTAAGAATTCCTTTGTAATTGAATTACCAGGGAAACTTTGATTCAGGTTCTGTCTTGTCTCTACATAGCTTTCCCACTGGGATTAACTGGTGTGGTTATCCCAAAGCATCTTACCCAGGGACAAACAATCAGGGCAAGGGTTAATTTCATCTCCCCTCCACCCATCTCTTCTGAAGGTGTGATCTTAGGCAAATGGAATGCCAGGGGATCTGGTGAGTGCCTGAGTGGGAACTCTCCAGGAGAAAAAGCAAGACTGTTTTGAACATTAAATAAAACTTACTATATATAAACAAGCAAGTTTTGCTCTTTTGCCTCTTAAACAGAAGTTACCCATCCCACTTTATTTCTTTTTTTGTTTAAGATCATGTAGCTATATAGGTTGAGCGATTTCTTTGTGATAAATAGGAAGCTAAAAGTTCTTCCACCTTGGAGTAGGTTGGTGGTGAGTAATGACTATCAGATGGTTCTCAGGACTGAGGTGGTTTTTTCCTGGTAGCTTTTCTGGCAGACACACCAAGCATTGAGCTCTGTTTGTTTTAAAAATATCTGACTGCATCAATTAACATTCTCATTTGTGCTACATGAAACCTATTTCTCAATAGAATCATGACATGACTTACTGCTTAAGAAAAGGAATGAAAAGGAATTGGGAGTAACAGATAGTGGTGAAGCTGGATGGAGGGAAGATAGAACACAGAATCCATTCATTGAGCCTTTTGGCTGAAAGGGTTGGTGCACTCTTTTTTACCTACGGTGTTTGTGTTGTAGTTTTGCTTCATCAATGAAAATGAATTTCAGGATGGTCCACACCCAGAGGTTTATCCAAATCCTTTCCTGAATGACCACTCAGGAAGGTAGGATTAGAAGATCTGTGTCTCATGCTCTCTGTGACTGGAATAGTAAGAATACCTGGGAGCTGAGCAGAATGCAGTGCATCTACTCAGAGATGGAAGGAACAAAACCTTCCTTTTTCCCATCATTACTCATCCTCGTGAGCCTATCACAGTGCACAGCACAAGCATGGGAAGAGTTGAGAAGTAAGGACCAAGAGGGAGAAGGAAGAGATGATTTATGGCTTTGATATTTGAGGATGCTACTGTTGAAGTGACTTAGGTATAAAATAAGTTACAACACAGAGTTGTAACCCCCAAAGGAAGGGGGGAGAAATGTATTTAAGGCTCTTTACATAGACAGAAGCCTTGCCTTTTGTCATGGAAAATACAGACTTTGTGTTGATTTAGTAAAACCTTTTCCTTGAAACAAGTGTAGAACATACAGAGTTCATGCAAGCAAAATATATTTTGTGATTTTTTGAACCATTGTTCTTTGGGAAACCTCTAGAAGGTGTTCTCTTGTATGTGTTCCATGTATTGCCCACTCCTTTCATGCATTGTAAATTGCCAGAAAATTTAAAGTCTTTACTGAGAACCAATTTCCAAGAGGAGTTTTTGACTTCTCAAGTTGGACTTGAACCTGGTGCAAGATTTCTGCCTATAAACTTGTAATTACAAAGCTCAGAGGCTGTTTAGTGGATACATGTGCAGGATAAATCAAATTTATCTGTTTACTCACATAATTGAGAACCTTCTGTTTTTGGCAGGACAAGGAAAAAGAAGTATGGATGTGTATGGTGGGGTTTTGTTTTGTTTTAAAACCTCACTGGTGTCTGTATACTTTTGGTAACAATGATGCAAATTACAAAGCCTTTGGTATTGTAAATGCCCCATAGATTCTTTCTAGAATGCAACAGTAAGTGTTTTAAGTGGAAAAACAAAATTACTTTTGCTTGGGCTGTGTGTGAGAATGAAAGCTTTAAATCCTGGTTGGTTTATTCCTTTCTGCCCCCCTTCCCTTTTTTTTTCCTGGAACAGCAATTAAGCAGTGTATTACCCAGCACTTAGAAATTGCTGAAACTAGTTGTCTCCAATATAAACAACTGATACTGCTGAATTGAAAACAAATTTAAACAAAAAAAAGTTTAAATTATTTTTGGAACAGTTGTGCTGTTGAAGTGTTTTAAAGGTGACTTGCAAATACATCATTGTTTATATTTGCACACTTCAGTGAGAAGGTTGGAATAAGACTTTACATGGACTCTTTTCCTTTTTGTGGATTGGAACGGCTCTGATAGGCTGCTCTTCCCAGCAGCAAGGAAATGACAGAGATGGGATGAATGTTTTATACATTCCAGTTAAAATATTGTTATTGAATGTGCTCAGATTATTTGTTTTATTTAATATTTATTCGAGCAGTGAAGCTCTTCCCCCACCCCACATTCTTACCAGGCAGGTTGCTTTTTTTTTTTGTGTGTGATAATAGTTAATGATTTGCTAAAGCTTCATGTCAGATCCTTCTCATCCTACTGAGGCAGCAGAGAATGTAAAATCTGCTGGCAGGTCTTGTGTCTGCAGTGAAGTAATTACATGGAGTGCTGGTGGTTAAAATGACTGGAGAGCTCTGGGACTAATTGTAAGGAGTGACAGAACAGGGAAGTTTTATTGCTGCAGTTCCCTGAATTATGTTGAGCAGCAGCTGCGTCAGCAGATTTCAATTACCACACTCCTGCTCCAGTCCCTCGGTGTCATCCTTGTTGGCATCAGAGTTAACTATTGATCTTTATATTTATAGGAGCATTTTGTGGTGTTTGGCTGCAAAGGTGCAGCTTCTTGTTTGGGAAAAGCAGAGCTTGTGAGAAAGAAATTTCTGTGGGAGGAAATACACTAAAATCATGTAGAAAGCCCTACCAATATGAGGACTAGATGAAGACTGTGCTGCCTTTTGCCAACCTGTTCCTTAAAATGCAGTGTTTTCTCTCAGCAGGTTTGTAGCACAGTGCCTGTGCTTGGACTTCCTTAAAATGCTCAGAGACTGTCCAGGGAGATACTCAGGGCTGGGGAAGGAAGCTCATATTTCCAGTGAGGATGAGAGTTATATACTGCGGGGGGGTTAAATCTTGTTTTTGTTCTGTGTATTTGCCACTGTCTGTCTTCTGTTTGGGAGGAGTAACTGAAAAGAAACTGCCATGGATTTGATAGGATCTTGGGAAAACAATTGTGGTGTTGCAGGCAGCATTTACTGGCAGATAACTTTGCCAAAGGTGAGGGAAGGCAAAATTACTCACAAATGTTACTCTATCAAGTGAATAAACTCTTCTGGGCCTTTTCTGACTCCTGCAGGAACACCACAAGCATTTCTGCTTTGCTTTTGGATGTGCTATCACTGTGCAGGATAAAGGAAGGGCTGAACCTCAACCCAGGGAAACACAGACCCTTAGCATGGGTGTTTATTTGGCATGTTTTTTTGGGGTGGGTTGGTTGTTCGGGTTTTTTTTTTTTGTTTGGGTTTTTTCGAGTGGGATCTGGCTGGATTTTAATTTTAAAAAGTTTCTGTGGGTAGTGTCCTCCTGCCCTGTGCTGATTTCCCTCCCCAGCTGTGTCACCCCCCAGCAGCAGCAGCAGTGTTTCACATCAGGCTGTGCTGACTGAATAATTCATCTGTGCACACTCTAATGTGCTTCTGGCAAAATCACCTGGGGCAGTTTTAGTCACTCCAGAGCCAGCTCATCAGATTTTGACTGAAGCAGATGAAGGAGCAGATGCAAGAGCTGGTCCAGCACCAGATTCCAGGCAGGGACACCAGGGGCAGCTGGCTTTGGGGATCGCTGCTGAATGAGGACCTTCAGCTCTGCAAAAACAGCTGGCTCAATAAAGTTGTTTTTGAAGCCTTTTACAGTGAAAGGCCAGTACTGGCATGAGGCTGCTGCCCTGCTTGGAAATTTTTTCCATCAAATTGGACTGTGCACAGCATTTGGGTGCAGAGTTGCCATGGGTCAGGGTTGGCTGACAGTCAGCATCTAATATCCTCATCTTCAGTGTTTGTTCTGATATAGAAGGGTGGGGGAGGCATTTCATTCACATAATTTGTGAATGAAATTGCTGATCATTTTCAAATGTAGGATTTTTTTCCTTTCTTTCCTCCTCAGGCTATTTTAATAAAAGCCAGTGGTATCAGTAAGCAAATTGTGAGTGATGTTTGTGTCTGTCTACCCCACTCCCTGCACCCCCACATGTTTCAGGCTAATCCATCACAAATTGGTGGAATTTCAGGGGAGAAAACTGAGCTACTCAGTTCTGAGATCACTTCTCCAGTAGTCTGTGACAAAAGCTGTCTCCCTCCTTTATTAATAAGGCCATCAGAATTAAACGGTTGAAATTGATTTGACTAATTGCGCTCATTTAACTTTTTAATAATGAAATGCTCTGAGGCTGTGTAAGTTGTTAACAGTCATGTCCTTCTCTTTGCTTTGAGCAGTTTTACTCTGGGCACCGATCTCCTCACATTCCATATAGGTTATTGCACCTGGTATGGACTCACGCACGGCATTTAGCAGGGTACGAGCAACAAGATGCACACGAGTTCCTCATTGCTGCATTAGATGTGCTACACAGACACTGCAAAGGTAAGGTTTGTCCTGTGGCTGCAATCAACAAGGATTATTGCATCAAAAAGAGGTAGAACCATATTTACTTAAACCAAGTCTAGTGCCAGTACAGCACTCTTAGCAAATTCCTTTAAAATTGTTCGGTAGACTTAAAATATTCATAAAAAATAAACCATTCCCATTGTCAAAAAATACCAAGAATTAGAAGGAGACAAGCCTTTATATTGGTTTCAGTCACTATCATGATGTTCTCTTATTGGTTGTGAGTCACTGTCTTTTCTTTTAAATTGCCATTTTAATTCTATTTATACTTGAAGTAGTTAGAACTCTTACTCAGTGTGTCATGGGACTGATGAAAATAACATAGGGGAGAGGCTGTGTCTTAAGACTTAATACTATTATTCTACTTAAATATGATTCTACTGTATTTCTGATACCAAATTGCTTACAGAAATGTGAATAAGAAAGAGCAATGGGTGGCTATGGTATCTTGTTTTATTAGTCTGTATAGAACAATACGTAATTGTACAATTCAATAAAAATATTCAGTGACATGCTTTTTGGTATGAAGTATCTAAGTCTTGATTTTCTAATATCATATGAAATTATGTGCTTTCTGTTTGTTAGCTGAACTAAAGCTGAACTGAAAATTTCCTAATCTGCCAAATGTTTGCTCTAGCTTGATTCACTTACTGCAACAACAAAATTTTTACTATTCATCCAAGGGAAAAGTAGTAGGGTTGATATTAACAGAACAAATAAAAAGTCCTTGGTTATCAAAAAGAAGATTTAAGCACTCAACTTTGCTCAAATTTTGCTTAGGAAAAGCACTTAGGGTTTAATTTTTTGGTTTATCAGAGGACTATCAAAAGGAAGGCTGCTGCTGCTTCTCTGAACCATTGTGAGCCTCGCTCTTATCTCTGAGGTAGCCCTGCATGGCAGCACATGGGCTTGTTCACATCTGTAATTGGTGCCTCCCAAAGAGTTTTCTCCAAAGAAAGTATTGTTAAGGACAGGAGTACACAGAGCAGTTCCTTTTTAGTTACTAATATCTGTCATTTGACAACCACTAACTGGATTTCAATAATCCAAATTAAACTGGTGTGGAAGTCCAGTAAGGAGCAAAATTACCCAAATATTGACGTCTCACTGCTTAACACTGAATAAATTCACCTGCAGACAGAAGCACTTCTTTGTTCCTGTTAAATTTCTGAACCATTGATCTAACAAATCTTGAAGCTTTTTTCATCATCTCTGATAAAATGCAGTGCTCATATTTCTTCTACACATCCTCATTAATTAATGAAGCAGTATTTGTGTCTCAGAATGGTAAAGAGAAAAACTTGCAACAATAAAAGTCCTTGAGCTCTTCTCAAACTGATAAAGAATCTGAAAAGACTTTAGAAAAAAATGTGGTTTGACTTTAAATGAAGAATTTCTCTGCAGCCAGGTTTTCAAAATTTCTGTTTCTGAAGAAATAGAGAGGCTTTTATTAAATCATAGTAAATAATCTATACCACATCAAGGTAATTTAAAAGAAGTGGTTGAGAAGTTGTGTGGGAACCAAACAAGTTAATCTAAACCAGAATTTCAAGTATAGTCATGCAAAACCACATTTGGAACGAACTAGTTTTCAGTGTAATGAGAAAGTTTTCCCACTTGTGTATCCACACAGACACACTTGCATGTGAAGAGTGCAGATGTAAAAATATTATTACTAATAGTGAGAATGTCCTACAGCTACAGTAAGCAAATAATACCTCCCCTGCCAATATTAAATATTTATTTTAATCAACGGAAAAAGCTTTTAAAGCTTCCAGTCAATAGTAATGAAGTTTTGCTATTAACACACAGTGAAATAAAATAAAGTCATGGGGGAAATTTTCCTCTAGTTTTTGGACATTCTTCATGATCAGCAAGGCTTTAGGCACCAAAGTAGATAAAAGTGTTCCTTATGTATAAATATTCAGTGATGTTTGTTTGGCTGTCATTAGTCATTTATCCCTTTTCCATTCCACGTACTCAGTTGTCTAGGAAGTGTCTTAATGCAAGTGAAGACAAAGCTGTGAATATTTGTTGTTGTTCTGTCACTACCTAAATTAAGAAAAATACGTGGTTTTGATGTCCATGTAAAGATAAGTTTTGTGATCTTATAACTGCCCTGAGATGATTATGTGGCAGGATGGCCCAGGTATTTTGTTTTGATTTGGTTAGTGTTTTAAATACTGGTTGAATCTATACTTTGTTTTAGTGGCATCTGTGGAGTTTTGGAAGTCCAGGATACCTGTCTGATCTCCTTGAAAATCCTGTCTGAGGGGTGATAGATGCATTGGCACTGTTGGGATGAGCTGTGGCATCTGGGCATATTCTGAACCCTCAATAGGGCTTCTCTGTGCTGCTGAAGTAATAGAAAATATTTCTGAATAAAAGGGGTCAAGTGTGTCTTGCCTGTGCATCATTTTCATTTCAACAGCTGGAGGCTGGTGATCTAACTGGAAAGTAGTATTTTAGTGAAAAAAATAGTGTAAAAAATCAGTATTTCTGTCCAAGTTGTAAAGCATTAAGTCAGCTTTTAGTCAACATGGCAGATGCATCTTTATCCCCAATGCTCTGGGATAAATTCAGGGTTCTAATCTGCAAACTTCCACACCAGTGAGGTTCCAAACATACAGACACTTTTTAGTTTCCCACCTTTGTCTCGGACATCTTCAGTTTTGGGGAAAATTAGACCAGAATTACTGTTCTCTTAAAAGGATCAAGACTCCAAGTAAAAAATTATCTTTCTGTCCAGTGACATCACTGGCTGTGGGGGTTTCTGTACTTAGTGCAAGAGCAACAGCAGTCAGGTGGCAGAGATGGACACTGGTATATAAAGGTTCAAAAAGCAAGATAAAAACATAGAAGTAATGCAGTGTTTTTATCCCAAACTTTATTCATTAGTCTTAAAAAAAAGGAAGAGTAGTACTTTAAAGCTGATTATTCTTCATTTATTTGGATTTCTTGAATCATTTTGCATTCGCCTTTAACAAGGGGTGCTGCAAAACAAATCTGAAGCTAGAAAAATAATGGTGTGCTGAGATTTGGGAGGAAAACACTGCCCTGCTCTGTGAATTCTGTATGATATTCTTAGGAATTGATGTAGCATATGCTTGTGAAACATGTCATCTGCTCTGATCCATATAGATTTGTGTGTACACTGCTTTGTCAGAAATAACAATCACTTGTTCATAACACCAGGGACCAAAGCAAAGCTGAAATATTAACATTAATGTCTTGTTTTGATAAACACCCCTTTTAAAATCTGACAATTCTTGACTTTGCTTTTCTCATTTAAAATACAGAATGGAAGATTGAGAAAAAACTTTTATTTTTATATCAAAACTGAAAGCAATCTTTACAAATTGTCTATAGCTCTTCTTACTGTTGCTGTGTATTATTTTCCTTTAGTGGTATATTAAATGTCTAATTTGAATACAGATTAACATGCTTAGTAATTGCACAGACACAGTAATAACCTGTTGGGGTTTTTTGAGAGTTGTATTTAATTTGAATCCAAACTCCTAAACTAAATTTTCAGCCATTCTCATAACCACATTAATGTGTATATCCATGTATTTTTAAGATTGCTTTTAGTCTCATTCTGACCATTCTTAAAAGCTGCTGATTTGCCTGGACTGGATTTAAACCCCAAAAAATGTCTGAAATTAAAACCTCATTTGGGAGATAGAAATGTTAAAGGGAACCTTAACTTGAGCACAACAATCTAGCAGCTTCTAGTTCTCAGCTGCATAATATACCTCCCCTCAGCATCTGTTCCATATTGACAAGTGTGTGTAGGTGGTAATCTTACTCTTTTTTCCCTCCTCTCCAACCAAATGTCATGGGAAATAATGTTGAGTGGGTAATACCCTTCTGTTTTGCTGGGAACAAGCTTGCAAGATATTCATTTGAGACCCTCTCATCACTGATCCTAATTGACTTGTGTAATTGAAAAGGGAGAGCTCAGTTCTCTCTGTGGGAGGAAATGACTGTCTGCTGAAGGTGTCCAGCTGGGATGGTACCTGTGGTCCAGGAAAGAGCTCTCAGCACTGCTTTTTTCCTTCTGCCCCCTCAAAACAAAGCAGAGACAACATTTGAAATGGGGAGATTACATGGATGTGGTAGTTGCATGTGGATTCTTTAAAAATGAAAAGTGGAGTTTTAACTAAAACCCAGTTAATTCCATTTTGATTTTTTTTTCTTTAATGCCTGTGAATATAATGTGAATATAAGTGAAGCTTTTTCTGTAGGTGAAGGATGCCTTGCACAGTGTCTATCTGTATGCCCTCCTCATTAGCTTAGCATAATTGAGCCCTTTAAAAGCTCTTACATTCAGTAAGATTTAGCTGAAATTCCCATCAAGAAACGCCTCAGACCGGCTGTGATAACCCCCAGCTTGAACCTCGTACACTTGAAATCTAATTTTAGAGCATTTTCTTCAAGAGTCTTTTTAAGGAAACAATGTGCTTTTCTTGGCAATTCAGACAAAAGTTTGTAAAGCCTAAATCCGGCAGCTGAGGGAGAACTTTCCTGAGGCATTTAGAATCTAATTAACTCGAGTGGCCCACTGCAGCTTAGTAGGCATCACCTGTGACTGCTTTTTCCACTTAGAATCCGGTGCAGCCTTTGCCAGATTATTATATAATACTTTTCAATATAATTCTAAAGCTTCACTGGAAAAGAAAATATAACTCTGTCTGTTCCTACTACAAGAAAACTCCAGCTAGAGCACCTTAGACACATGAAAATGGTCTATTGCCCTACTTTTAGAAACTTTTTATTTCTTCTGGTGTTTTTTTGAACATTCTTGAGTAGAAAATAATTGGTTTTGAGAAATAGCTGAGATTTGAGGAGTATTTCAGTATTTCAATCTGAGCATTTCAGTTTCAGAAATCAAATACTTCCCAGGAAGTTGAAGACACTGGGAAACCTGTCCAAGCTGTTTTAGCAGTTGCTGTTGATGGAGATGGGAAAACATCTTGAGATGCATTTTAAAAGATAATTATCTGTGTAGTATTTGGTGTGTACATCTCTGATGGCAAAGCAAGCCCAGCTGCATCTGTCCTACCCAAGGAAAATAAGCAGTGGACAGTCTGAAAATCCAAGGAAAAGGGTATATTTCCTACCTCACCTGTGAGGAATGGAGGGAGAAGGTTTTGAAGCTGAGAACTGTGTGAAGAAGTTTTTGGTTATTTAATACTCTGGTTATTGTGAGAAAGTTGAATTGGACTAATGTCAGCACTCAAGTCCTAAAAATGACACTTTATTCCTGGGACCTGCAGTGACAGTGTGTGATGCCTAAAAGATGGGAATGTGTTCACTGTGCCTCTGGAGAAGCTGGAGGAGGACACAGCATTACCTCCTCACTTCAGATATCTTTCATTTTCCCCCTGATGAAAACCTGCAGGGAAGGTGCACATTGATGCTGAAAGGCTGGGATGGAGGCAGTGGGCTGGGGATGAATGGTTCTTAACAAAGCCTTTTCCCTCACTCTACTCGCAGAAGTTGACTGGAATAGAAGTAAAAAGTAGCATTTGCTAAAGTTTCTTTCCTCTTTGAAGTTTAAACATTGATTTTCATGAACCACCTTGGCAGCTTCTTTGTCTTAGGAGCTGATCTTTATGCCAGGCAGTGCAAAGCAAACCTCTGTAAAGAGAGATACCCTGAGCAAGGGTTTGGCTAAGAGCTGCTGTGGCTTAAAGCTTCACCTCTACATTTAGTCACCTCTCGGTTTTCTTCTATATTTTTCAAGGAATTCTGATCTTGTTTCCTTGTTTTCTTCAATGCATAACTTTTGCAGGGTTCTGTATTATCCTTGTGAACTTGCAGTATAAATTTGAGTTAGTTACTGGAGACACAGTCCCAAGAAAAACCACTGCTTCTTCAGAGAATTTTTGACTTCTGAGCCTGTGTTTGCATTCCTGCAGGTGATGATAATGGGAAGAAGGCCAACAACCCCAACCACTGTAACTGCATCATAGACCAAATCTTCACAGGCGGACTGCAGTCGGATGTTACCTGTCAAGTCTGCCAGTAAGTCACTTTTCCTGATCCTGGGCTCTGATGGGAATCTGCACCCCCTCCAGTTCAGTGCACTGAACCTTTCCCCTCTTGAATACCAATAAATACTGACAAAACTCCAGAAAGATTTCCCAGAGAAGCTGTGGCTGCCCCATCCCTGGGAGTGTTCAGTGCCAGGCTGGATGAAGCTCTGAGCAGCGTGGTCGAGTGGAAGGTCTCCCTGCCCATGGCAAGGGCTGGAATGAGATGATGTTTAAGGTCTCTTCCAACCAAACTGTCCTGGGACTCTATAATTCTGTCATCTAAATGAAATCAATTACCAGTTAAGTGTCATATATTAAGACATACCTAAAAAGCTGCCTGGGAATTATTGCAGGCTTGTGCACACAAATCTTTTACCAGTCTGGAA
The DNA here is from genome assembly GCF_971803275.1 of Cyanistes caeruleus. NCBI lineage: Eukaryota > Metazoa > Chordata > Aves > Passeriformes > Paridae > Cyanistes > Cyanistes caeruleus. The sequence continues at coordinate 14,080,922 of NC_141717.1, forward strand.
AAGGTGGTTGTTTTCCAAGATCATAAGGAAAAGGCTTCCAAGATCTCTTTGAATTTCAAAATACATAATTGCAACTACATATGAAGAAAATTCTAATATAGAATCACATTTTCCTTCAGTCAGGAACCTTGTGTATCATCAGGAGAGGTTTCAAAGAGGCTGATGCCTAATGTAATCTCAGGTACCAGAAAAAAAGCCTTTATAAGAGTAGGGGGGAAAGTATTTATTTTTCTACCCTGTACTGGAACAAGTTTACTTCTCTTTGGAGATATTTGGTGTTGCTGTAGTGCAGAAGTCAGAGTTCTTGTTTTTTGTTCTGCCTTGCATTCTTGCTGTCCTGCACATGGGCTGGGCTTGTTTGAATCTGCTTTTATTCTCAGTTTCCTGGAGGGATTTGCAAAAGATTTACTGTAAGGAAAACATAGGAAATTTTGTTCTTTGCCTGGTAGAGCCACAGAATCCTTATGTGATAATGCAAAGCCTGATTGGTTATGACACAATATTAACATTGATGAAACTTTGACAAAAGGAGTTTTCTTTTGAAAATTGGCAACTTTTGCACAAATGAAGCAGAGGGAAAAGGCAGAATATTGAAGGCTTAATGAGATTGCAGAATGAAAGACGCTAGTTTTAGGGGAAGAGAGAACTCAAAAAATAAACATAACAAGGAGCTTGGACCCCTAAAGTTCTCTTAAAAATGTGGATGCTGGAAAAAAATATTTGAGTCAATAGCAGTTAAAATTTGAGCAGGTTTTTCCACAGTCTGGCTCTTGGCTTGTCTTCAGCTGTCTTTAGAGAACTCTGATGGAGAGCTTGAGCTACTCCTTGGTGTAGTTATTCTTTGGCCTCTCAAATCCCAAAGGTTGTAGGACATGGTGAGAGGAACTGCAAAGCTGAATTTATTGCATTGCTGGACAGCAAAAGTATTTAAAAGGGCTTCTCTTTTTTGAGGTAGCCTCAAGCACCATCTTCCATGTCTTGAGCAGACAACACCAGCTTCTAAACTAGTTGGATTGTCACAGATGTTAACTGGTTTATACTGGTCAGTGGTGCCTCTGTCTCAGAGCAGCTCTGCTTTGAGTCTCAGGGCTCCAGTGAGTGGGAGAATTCCTAAATACTTTATTTTGCATTTAATACATCCACGTACATTTTCCCCAAACACACAGCTGATAAATATGCAGGGAAACAATCAATTGTGGGAAAATATCTGGAGCAGCTCTATTTTCTGTCATCTCTGAGTGCCCTCTAGGGGTGATGGAGATCCCAAAGTCCTTAAAATAAAGTACCTGCAGTGCACCCCAAAGCAAGAGAGAAACTGTTCATTTGGCTTCCTTTAAAGGTGTATGGAACCATTCTCTTTCCCACAGTGGCGTTTCCACGACGATAGACCCGTTCTGGGACATCAGTTTGGATCTGCCAGGCTCTTCCACCCCGTTCTGGCCGCTGAGTCCAGGCAGCGATGGCAGCGTCGTGAATGGGGAAAGCCACGTGTCGGGCACCACCACCCTCACAGACTGCTTGCGAAGGTATGGCCTGCCACAGACACAGCTTGGGCTTGGAGAAAGGCAATTTGGCTTCATCTTGTTCTCTGAAAACTGGCACTGAGTGATGCTTTGTCACAGCTCTGTCCCCAAGCAGCATTTTTGCACATGTTTTTGTTGTTTGTGTGTGAGAAAGTAAGAAGGCTCAGAGCAACAATAAACACTCAAAGCCTTTTGTGGCATGATGTAAGAAGAAAATAAATTTTGCATTGGCTACTGCCAGGTAGTGGGGTTTTACATGATCAAAATCACTAATGTCTGTCTCCATGTTCTTGGTTCTGGTGGCTGAGAAGGCACATGAAAAGAGTTAACATTGCATTTAATATTTATCTAAATTCTAACACCAAGTAGGAAATCAGATTTTGCTCTAAGCACAACTGAGAGTCAGCTACTGCCAGCTTAGTTGCAGGGATGCCATTAAGGATTAAAGGAATGGAGCTTTCAAAAAGAAAAGGTAATTCTGAGGCTGACACTTAGGCATCTTGGAAACAGGTACCTGGGGAGAAGGTTATGGCTTTGTGTACAGTTCACTTGGATCTTTCAGCAGATCTGAAAGTCATTCTCTTGTGGCAAATGCAGATATTTGCCTGAGGAAGAGGCTACCTGGAGCCTGGGGCAAAGCTAATCCTCCTGAAATAAAAAATTCAATGTCTCTAAGATCTGATTTCTAATCTGCTTGACACCGTTGAGATCAATAATTTTAAGGAAATGAGGGAATTAGTACAAATGAAAAATTGCTGATGCAGGAATACATCAAGAGGCAAAACCAACTGTGTTTTGGTGATTTTCTTCAGCATAGAGATTAGTAGAATCAAAGTTGATAATAGGGAAGGAAAAACATCTAGGTTCAAAGACACTTTGAAGAAAGTATGGATTTTGGAAAGAATTTGAACTCTAATGGATAAAGAGGATGGGTCTATGTTTTAATCCAAAAGTTAGCAAGAAGAAAGGTGTGTAACTTCATGTCAGTGTGGCCATGCAGCTGAAGCTGACCTAAAGAAGGAAGGATTGAGCAGGAATGACACAAAAATGGAAAGATAAGGGCATTTCAAACAACTATCAGTGTAAGTTTATAAGCCTTTTTAGAGACTGCAGGGAAAACAAATACAAAGAAAAAAAAAAAAAAAAGAAAAATAAAAACAAACTAGAGAATGATGACAAATAAGCCAGGTAAAGGAAATCCTGTTAATTAATCAGGAAGCTGTGATGTCATTTAGTGCTAGAGGCTGCTTTGGCCATAATCAGAATGAGGGTGAGGGACAAACTGACAACATGTTGCCCTCACATTCTTCATGTGCATTAATGAAAAATTTTTAACTGTATTTCAAAATATTTCATCTCAAAAATCCTAGTTACAAGGCAGCCTCTGGGAGAATGGTTGATTTGCCCTTAGGAAATCTACACTTGGAGGAAAGGACTGAGAAAGGAAAGTCCATAGTCCTGGCCTTTCTGTGCTGAGTTTCTGGAAGAGAGGGATTTTGCTTTAGTTTGTAGCAAGAACATTGAGGTAGTCCATTTTCTGTGAACACTTCCCTGTTCCCTAATGGTCTCTTCCCATGGCTCCTTTGGGCAGTTCTGTCTGAAAATTTTGAAAGAGATTTTTCTAGTTGTCAACAAAGGGTTTTAGAAGGGTATCTGTATTTTGAAAAGAACTTTGTGTTTACAGGCCCTTCCATCTCAGAGCTTTGATCCCAGCCCTGGAGGGCTACAAGGTAGAATAGTGTGTTGCAGAAGAGTGTCTTCCATATCAATGTTTTTGGGTTTGAAAACAAAAGATCTTTCTTTGCTTCCTTTATGAAAATGAGCTGCTCTGCTGTAGGAGATGAACTAGCACTGAGCTCATTTCTCAGCCACTGATTCACTTCAGTGCAAGTTAAAGAAATGATCCATGTCACATTCTGATATCTAAGCCATAGCACTTTACATTTATTATGGTTTTATTGTAGGTTTTTCCAAAATTACTTAGAACTCACTGACTCTTGTCTCTTATGGTGCCAGTGACCCACAAGTAAAAGCATTTTCAGCACATGTCAAAAACCATCTGATTGTTCTGTGCATTCCTTTGCTTTTCAATATTTTTTTAGGTTTACAAGGCCAGAACATCTAGGAAGCAGTGCCAAAATCAAATGTAGTGGTTGCCATAGCTACCAAGAATCTACCAAACAACTCACTATGAAGAAGTTACCCATTGTGGCCTGTTTTCATCTCAAAGTAAGTTCACAGGGGGCCAACAGAGCAGAGGATGTGATTTCTTCTCTGAGAGGATGGGTTGAATTCTTGGACATGTCTTCTGGCTTTCACTGACTAAACTTTTATGATATAAATTAATATAAAAAACATCTTGCCTTGCTCAGCTAGACTTTCTTTTAAGATAGTGTTTCATTATTTCTGATGTAGCTTTGCAATGTGTCTGGGGGAACTTAACCAGTTTGAATGAAAGGCTGGTCCAAAACCTGAACCAGCACAGAAAACAATCTCAAGTTACACTCCCTCATCCTACATGGTACAATTTTTACACTTTCACTGAAATATTGCCACTGTATTGAAGGAAAAGCATGGAAAAGTTCTGATATCAATGGAGAAACACTATTGTATCTTCCCAACTGCAGAGAAGTTTTAAACATTTTAAATATTTCCAAAGCAGATGTCACATGAAATTATGGCAGATAATGGCACAGTCGGGGCCCTTGGATAGTTTAGTCCTATACAATTTCTGTCAGAAATGCAGTGTAAAGTGAGCAGCTGTCACAGCAGGTGAAGGTCATCCTCTGTCAAGATGGATCCACATCCTAGAAGAAGGTGTTACAAGTGGAAAGACTTCCCCCTCTAATTCACAGGCCTGCAGGTGTTCATCCCCACCAGCTTCTTCAGCTGCATCTTGAGCATTGACCATGAGGATGTGCAATGTCACATGCCAAAGGTGTTACAGCCTGACTGGACTGGGTAGAAGCACAGTTCCTTTGTTTTGATTTGGTTGTTTCTGATCTTCCTGAAGGATATTGTTTCATCACTGAATTGAGGTTTCAGGAGTGCTTGACTTTTGGAGGCAATTTTGGGCTTTTGTTTTTATTGCTATGGAGTAGTTGACAAGATGGACCTTCATGATTCTGCTCTTTAGGCAAGTCAAAGTCAAGGTGGATGTGCTCCACTCCTTTCCTATACATAGTTCAGTATTTGTGTCATCCCAAATGACTGAAGATTTTTTGGAAAATAAATTACTTTTCCTAAGTGATTGTGTTGTCCTGTCTACGCAAAAATGCAAATTTCATTTTGTGTGTTAATGCAAAAGAGAAACACAAAAGATAAGAATTACAGAAGTCTCAGCTTTTCACATCTGGATCTGTTGCTAGGGAATTGTTACAGCATCACAATTGGAAAATAATTAACTTGAAGTGTAAATAGAGCAGAATTTCTGAGAAATTGAGAGGGCAGCTGCCTTTAAATAGAAACTCATTCATCTCTGGTATTTGTTCCTGTTTCCATTTAATGTTCAGTGAAGGAGACGAGGAGAGGATGGTGGGTATTGCAGGCCCCTTTTGGCTGAGGGACAAGGCTTTTTTTGTTAGCATATTCCATTTTTTGCCATAATTTGAATGGGTATTCCTGTGTAGGTTTGACTCCTGTCACTTGAGATGATTGGATGGGTGGATTCAGGATATGAATCCAAAGACAAACTCTGTTATCACTGGTTCTGTGAGCCAGGGTAGGCAGCAGCCATGGGTTTGTACAGCCCTAGTGCCAATGAACACTGCTTTGGGTAAAGGCTGTCTGTGCTCTCCCTGTTTAATGTATTTTTTTCTTTGATGTCAGATGAGAATAAGTTTGTATGCATAGATATCAAGGTAAATAATCTAATTAATAGTGTATCAACACAAATGTTTATTTTCCTGGGAGAAATATGTCGTTATTTACTTGGACATTCCCAGAGAGCTGGTGGGAAAAATCTGGGGCTGTCCCTGCAATGTCCTGCTAATATGCTTTCATGTTATTGTTTCTAAGCTTAGGACATTTATAAAAGACATAAAATTTAACTTTTCTCTAAAGAAAAAACCTCTTGCCTTTGCCTGCAGCGGTTTGAACACTCAGCCAAACTGAGGCGGAAGATCACTACGTATGTCTCGTTTCCACTGGAGCTGGACATGACACCTTTCATGGCTTCCAGGTGGGTTCCAAGTCCAAAACCCTCCACAGACCTGAGCAGAACTGGTTCCCAGTTCATACCTGTGCAGCACAAAACAAGGAGCATACTTGAGGGTACAGAAAAGTGTCTGCGATGGTTTTTCTGCCATGAGCATCTCTGTGGAAGGTGTAGCTTGTCTAAACCCATTTTTAGATAAGCTGTTTCATTTCATGTGCCTGAAAAGGATTTATATTTAAACATTGTGGTGGGATTCTTTAATTAATGTGTGTTATGTTTCTGGTTGCCTGTTAAATTTATAGACCCAGATCCATCCTGCCTTCAGATCCCTGCTTTGGTCCCATCCCCTCTGTGCCCACCCACCTGCCATCCTGTGCAGTTGGCCAGAACAGAGCCAACTTAATCCCTAACAAGTATTCCTGAAGTTATAAAAATCCTTCCTCTTTATTCCTGCACATACGTGAACCTGGGGGTTTTTGTTTAGTACCTTCAACTTCTGTTTAGGGAATGCTGCAAGAAGCAAAAACAGTCCAGATTAAAATAGAAACAGCAAGACTTCTTCCACCTCCCAGGTTTGTGGAAGACGTGGCATTTATATAAATGCACCTTTATGAAAGGAATTTAATCAGCTTAATTAAAAAGTCTTTGTCAGGTATTCATGCAAATATGCAAGAGGATATTCAGATTTAATTTATATCTGAAGCAGTGCAGAAAGCCCCAAACCATGGTATCTCTTAACAGAGAGACTCTTTTTGATGCTGAGATTTTACTTACAATTTCAAGCTTTGCCTGCACTCCTCATTTCCCAGGAAAAAAAGTAGATGCATCTACCAAGAGATAAAGGAGAGCCCTGAAGCTCTGTTAAATACTGTTATATTAAGAATATATGGTTTATTCCAATATATTCTGGAGATTTTGAGACTTCCTTGTTCCTCTGTGGTGAATTCTCCCTGGATAGAACAGGCTCTGCTGATGAAAGTATCAAGCATAATGGAATAGAGATGGGATAATCAGCAGGCATAACTCAGTAGTCTGAATTTCACCAGCTAGGAAATCAACAGCATAATCCTATTGCTGCTGTCAAAACACAAAATGAATTTACAAGTCAGAGCCGGGATGACTGACCCATCACAAGATAAAGGATTGATGTAATTAGATAATTTCCTGGGTTTCAAATACAAATCTTTTCTTAACCTGTTTTAAGCTTTTTGGATAAAACATTTGACATAAACAGATGTGTATTTGCAGCACTGAAGCCTTGACCAGGAGGAGAAATGGTATTTGTGATGTAGCACTGCTGTGAGAGCAAATAAAGCATCTTTAGCATCCTAATCAGCCCTTTGCTGCTCAGCTGGAATAAGGACCTGGATTCAGCACACGGGCTGTGTGTCATATCAGAGCAATTTCCTGGGTTTGAGAAGCCACTGCTTTAAGTGACTGGATTTTTGTGTGTGTGTGTGTTGCAGTAAAGAGAGCAGAATGAACGGGCAGTACCAGCAGCCGACGGATAGTCTAAACAATGATAATAAGTAAGTGGTACATTCCATGACTCCTATTGTGAAAGGTAGTTGCCTTCCAGAAGGAGATGGTGTTGTTTTATATCCTGCAGTGCATTACCATATCTGACAGCACAGTAAGTCTGAAATGTTGCAAAATAAAGCTTCACTCACTGCAGTTCCTGCCCTTCTGTGGGCTGTGGCAGCTGTTCCAGAGCTGAGGGTGATGCCCCCAGCAAATGGTCTGTGGGCAAAATTAAATGCTGTGGTCACCATATTTATTACAAGGGATGGGTGTTTCCTTGAAATATTCCTCTTCCCATTCCAATGGCAAAGGGAGTTCCAGAGGACCAAAGAAAGCTAATAGAACACTGACACTCAGAGTCAGGAGTAAATGATCCCAGTAATCCCATGGTCTATTGGTCAGGTATTGATTCCAGTTGGAAAACATGATGGACTGGTGTGGGATTTGCTCAAGAACGTAAAGGGGGTGTAATTTAAACTAGTATCCATTACTTTATGGGACTAGAAATGGTGACACAAACCTTACCTCTTTAAGTTAAATAAAGTTACAAGTTTCATGGCTGCTGCTGTGTATTTAAATTCAAGGCACTTGGTTTGCTACTAAAAGTTTCAGTAAGAAACCGGAATCACACAAAGATGTAAAACCAAACAATCCAGGTCTTAGTGCAGGTGTTGTGTGGGCCTACAACTTGAATCATGAGATGTGGGGTGTTCACTAGTGTTAGAAAAGGTCTGAAGGTAACACAGCTGATCACTTCGGAGGTTTGCACATGCCTTAACTTGGAGAAATTGTTAAAAATTAATCAGATTTAGGTAATGAGTGCAAAGACATTTGGATTCCTGAGGGATCTGGGTGGCAGGGAACAGCTGGGGCAATGTCAGAAGGCTCCAGCTGTGGCTGAAGGGTGCAGTCCTTCCTAGTTGGATTCAAGGACTCCCCTAGAGAGGGTGGCTCTAAATCAGTGGCTCTGTAGGCAGTCAGTGAATAGGTGCCTTGTTGTGGCACTGCTGTGTCAGAAGAGTTCTGTGAATTTTGAATTTGAGTAGGACAATATCAAGTGAGATTAGGGAGATTGTTTTACCATTGTGTAGTTGTGCTTGTGTCACCAAGTGTGAGAGCAGCATTTTATGAAAGAGTTAAAAGAGAGTGGAAAATACTTGAAAAAGAGCCACTAGTGTATTTAAGACTGGAAACAAAATCTTACCTTAGAACAAAAGAGTCAAAGACTTCAGTCTTGCACTTTTAAAAAAATAAAAGGAAAAAGAAAATGAGAGCAACTTGATTATCAGTATCTTTTTTGGAACTGCAGACATGGGCCTGCAGGTTTTCAGGCAAATGCACAGCAGCACCTGAGAGCTGGAAGTTGAGGCTGAATATATTCACATTTCAAAATAAGTACAGGCTTTGCAGATTAAGGGCAGTTAATCAGTTCAGCAGTTTATCATTAGAAATATCTAAGATTACCTCCTTGACCATACCTCAAATGCATTTTTTCTGGTTCACTAGAGTAAATCAGGGAAGTAAAAGGTCAGACTGGATAATCAGTGGTTCTGTTCAGGAATGCACCAATATTGATCTATTTTAAAAGTAAATTTGATAGCCAGTATTGGTAAAGCTGACAGTGGTCACCAGACTGGAGAGTTGCAAAAACAGCAAGACAGGAAAAGAAAAATGTTTATTTTTTCCCCTGAGCAAGGCCACTCTCTTCCCAGCTAGTTTTAAAGCTGGTGTTTTACTGATGGATCAGTTCCTTTACCATTACTATGTGTGTTTATGAACAAAAGCTTCTGCCTGTGTGAAACTTCTGTTGTTTTCCCGCTTTTGATGCAAGTATTCATGATGTGTTTTCTGTCCCAGGTATTCCTTGTTTGCAGTAGTTAATCACCAGGGAACCTTGGAGAGCGGGCACTATACCAGCTTCATCCGGCAGCACAAGGACCAGTGGTTCAAGTGTGATGATGCCATTATCACCAAGGCAAGCATTAAGGATGTGCTAGACAGTGAAGGGTAAGTGGTCACCTGGGAAGGGGAAAGGAAGGCAAACTTTAACCTTTGTTGTGTTTTCCTTACTTTAAAAAACTCATTTTAATCATAGAGAAGGATAATTTCTCTCTTGAATATCTCTCGTAATGCTCAGTGCTTCAATGGAGACCAGACAATTATATTTTACATAATTGCTTTATAACCCTGGATTTGCTGAAGGAAAGGGAGGGGACATCAGATGACACTGCAGTGTCTGGAACTGGTGCTCATGTCTAAATTCCTGCTAATGGAAGGGATTTTGAAAACCAAAGTGATGTGATCAGCCAGTGCAGGAGCAGCGCTTAACTCTGGGACACAATCCAGTCTGTGCCTGCAGAACCTTTGGATTATTATGAATGTAAAAGATTTGAAGAAAAGCCATTAAGGAAGTGCTGTGACCCAGAATAGCAAGGCTGTATGGGAGGCAGGTAGAGAACATGAGCTGTTTCTAAGCTTGTGGCTTTAAATTAATCTCAGATTGACATTATGGCTTCTGATATTTGTATTACACAAGTTTTGGGAGGACAGAGCAGTATTTTTCAGGGGAAGCACTGCGGTGTTCCTCATTTTGGGGAAGCACTGAGGACTGGTGTATATTCCAAGAAAAAAGCAACTTAAGGTTTTAAGTCTTCATTTTGCATTTTTGTCTGCAGACTTGGTACTGCAGAGATAAGTCTTTACCATTTTTGTTTTAATTATTCATGACATTTTCAAGGATTGCTGCAGGCACAATGTTCAGGTTGTAATTTTTTTAATAGATTTTCCTTATTTTCCTTTTTTTAAACTTCAATTGGGAAATAAAAACAGAAATCTATAATACCTGAATTTTAGTGTTAAATGACTTGACAGGGAACTTCTGCTTTGAGGTGAGCAGAGAAATGAGTTTGTTGTAATTCAGTAACACATGCCTGGTGCTCAGATGGGGTTATGCCCATGGAAGAACCTGCCAGAGGCAAGGAGGAGAGGATGTACAACACAACTATTGCCCATAAAGGCTGCTTTGAGCTTTGATACATTTCCCTGGTTCAGATGAAGGCTGACATGGTAGCTCTGTGTCGTGTGAGGGAATCCATAGGACTTGGATGGAATTAAAACAATTGGAACATCTCACAAGTGTTCTGAGGACTCAGCAGTGGCTGTGTCAGTGTGGGAACAGGGTTCCTTCTGTGGGGATCAGTCCCCTTCTTCTGTGTGACTGCTCAGGGGCTGAGCTCCCTTTTGTACCAGTACACACACAGTAATTAGGGACAGGAAGGATTTCATCCTTTAAAACACCAGATTTGAGTGCACATTGACACATCAGATATTTGACTGGGACATGAGTGTTCACACACGTGGCTGCTGCTTCATTTTGCTTCTGTTCTAGTAAAAGGGAGGCAGTTTGCAGTAATCCTGGTCTGAGCTCTGGTAGTGTGACTCTAAAGCCACAGTTGCATCTTAAAGCACCTTTATTTTGTGTCACATTAGTGTTAAATGGCTGCTGACTGGGCACCTGCAGAATCCAATCTTCCAGAGTTTTCAGTTCCTGAGTAGATTTTAGAAGGTTTGACTCTTTCATAGGATCATAGAATGGCCTGGCTAAGAGAAGACCTTAAATCTCATCTCACTCCAACCCCCTGCCATGGGCAGGAACACCTTTCACTATCCAAGTCCTGTCCCTGGCCTTGAACACTTCCAGGGATGGGGCATCCATGGGGCTCCTCTTTGATGTACAGCTGTTCAGTTCCCTGAGTTGCTGGTAAAATTATGTCAGCTGTCTTCCCTCCTCTCTCTGTCCCTGGAATCACCTCAAATTGAAAAGAAAACCAGAATTAACAGCCCTCATGTCTTACAGTTGCATCAATGGAAACTCATCTGCTTCAGCACAGAACTGACACTGTCCCTCTGCTTTCTTCCAGATATTTGCTGTTCTATCACAAACAGTTCCTGGAGTATGAATAGCCTTATCCAGCAGCTTGTCAGATGTAAACAAGGAAGAAACAACGCAAGCCTTCTGAATCGACACACAAACCTACCTGAAATGAAAAGACCCATTACAAACCAACTCGCACTGAGCTGTAACAGGACCTACTTGACACTGACTCACAGCCTGGAGAGTGAGAAATGAACAATGTCCAACGTGTGTGCAGTTCCACGAGGACAGAAAGGGGGAAAAGAGGCTGCAGTCAGTCACTTAACAGAGGAAATATAAAATGAAAGGAATGCTCTGGGTGGGGGAAATGGGAGCAGAGGAGTCCGGGCACTGGTACATCTCCTGTGTTCCTCCAAAATGTGTGTGGGAAGGCAAAGGATTCTACCCTCATCTCCATAAAGCATCTTCTCCATTTGGTGCTTCAGCTCCAACGACCAATCATATAACAGTTAAAATTTAAAAATCCAAACCCATTTTTTTATGCATATGGGTCTGAAAGCAGTAGAGTGGAGGAGGAGGGGATGAGACAACTAAAGGACTTTGCAAGTATCTTTTTATTTGTGAATTTTAGTTATTAAATAAATACAGTATGAAACTATTAGGCTCCTTTTTTTCCAACAACCACAAAAGAAATCCTGGATTGTGGAACTGAAGCTGCAGTACTCAGACAGGTTTTCAAGCATGCCTGCTTGCACAGGTAATGTTCAATGCCATCGGACTGCTCATCCAAAAGCATCAGCACAGATTCTGTTGTTTGAGCCCTTTTTTGTTTTGTTTTCTATAAATAGCTATTTTCTTAATTTTTTTTCCTTTTATTCCCTTTTTTCACAAGAATGAAATTCATAAATGCAACCATCAGTAAAAATGAATGAATTGGCGTGTTTATACTGTAAGAGTGGTCTTGGTTCTTTTTGGTTTTGTTTATTTCTTTTTTGGTTTTTTTTTTAATCTTGTGAATAAGTTTGATATTTCTCAAAAGCGCTTGTTTTATTGTTGCTGGTTTTGGTTTGTTTTATTTTTTCCCCTGCTGCCTTCCAAAGGTGGATTTATATATATATATATATATATATATATATATATATATATATCTGACACTTGAGAGAACCTCAGTCGTGAAAAATGTACCATCTGTTGGGAACGGTCGCTGCCCGGGCAGCTTTGAGCGATGGATCTGCTGCTATTGAGCCCTTCTGCAGTGCTCTAAGTAAACAACACATTTTCCTGGTATGTGCTAGGCTGGTATTGGTTCCTTGTATCCTCCCACATGGATTAACTCTTCACGTGCTCTTCTCTTCTTGCAGTGCCACAGCCTGTGTGTTGGTGTTCTCAGCTCGCAGCTCTGGGGCCCTTCCTCCCCCTCCATCGCTCTGGGGAGCTGCTCGTGCTGGGTCTTGGCTCTCAGGAGCTTGGGCTGGGGGTGGAATCGCAGCCTGGGAGAGGAAGCCTTCAGAACAGAGCTGGAAGAGCAAAAATAGCTTTGTTCTCCCTTGTGGAGAGGGTGAAGTGTCAGTTGGGCACTGGGTAAATTGGTGTCACACCAAAAGTCACAGAGTGGTTTGGATTGGACTTTGAGGATCATCTTGTTCCAGCCCCTGCCATGGGCAGGGACACTTTCCACTATCCGAGGCTGCTCCAAGCCCTGTCCAACCTGGCCTTGGGCACTTCCAGGGATTATGGAGCAGCCACAGCTTCTCTGATCTTTAACCTCTGCATAAAACCACAGCCAGCCATTCCTTGGCTTTGCCAGTGTGGAAAGGCAGGGAGGGATCTAAGCCTTTATTTCTGTGCTCTAGGAATGAGGTATGGCTGTCTAACCCACCTGAGACACAGCCTGATAAACAGAAAAACAGGAAAAGAAGGGAATTGAGTGTGCTTGGTTTTTAAATGACTGTCTTACAAGAGCAGCTGAGCAGAAGGACGATGGAATTCTTTCGATTTGCACACAGCCTGGAACAGTACGAGGAGGTTTTGTACGTCTGTGACAGGGCAAGGAGGAGGACAGGATGAGTTGAAGCATCTCGAGTGAGATGCAGGAGGTTGGGTGTGGTGTGGGTAGTGCTGCCGAGGCCATCGCGTTCCCAGCCTGTGGAACAGCACATCGCGCCGGGTTAATTCCATTTCCATCGGTACTCGGTGGCTGAACCGGAGCGTTCCTGCGGTGCAGCCCGGCTGGGGAGCGGCAGCCGCGGCCCCTCCTTCCCCCGGGCCGGGCACGGGATCGTGCGGATTCCGCCGCTCCCGGTAATGCAGCAGCCTTGCGGAGGAAGGCAGGAGCCAGCCCCTCGTCATTCCCGGCTGCTGCATTGGCATTCCCGCCTGGATGAGGACTGCCACCGCCCGGTGAGGATGAGGATGGCTCCGCCGGTGCCTTCGCTTTGTGGCGCCTATGTCTGAGCCTTTGGCTGCCCTTCTAATGAATTCTGTTCTCCACAGCACACGCTCAGCCGGCGGAGCTGCTGCAGCCGGCTTTGTTAAGCCTTTAGGAACAAATTGTTTAGGGACGAGGCAGCCGTATAAATCACCTTTAATTCTTCCTCCCCGCCCATCTGGTGGAGAGGGTTCTGCTCTGTGCGGCTGCACATGGTTCTCGGGGGGAGCTTTCAAGGGTCTCTTTCTGCTTTCAAAAACGGAATTCTTGGGGTATTAAAAGGTCTATTATTCTTTTCTTTCCCCTCTGTCCCGCCTGCCACCCCAGCCCCCGTGTCCCTGCCCGAATCACACCATTTCTATTTCCAGCAGCAGTAAATCCATGCGGGTTCTGGGAGGAGCGGACAGCATTTTCCCTTTTCCTATAAAAACAGAAAAGCAGCTGCTGCCGTACGAGCAGCGCTGCCCCTCCTGCTGCTTTCTCTCAAGCACAGCCTTCTCTCCCTCCCCATCCCTGCAGCAGCAGCCAGGCAGCTCCTGCCCTGAATTATTCCCGGCAGAGCCGGAGGTTCCTCCGTGGAGCTCCCTCAACCTCGCCTGGAGGAAAACTCCGGCCACGGAACAGGCGAAGGGAGGGTCCCTGATGTGCTGACAGTCAGCAGTGACAGCTCCTCGTCCGGGGGAGCAGTTTGGGCTTGACTTGTTTATTTTGAGGTTCATTTTCTATCGGCACAGCTGGATCTGTTGGGAGGAGGCTTTTGCAGAAATGCCTGGAAACAAAGAGTGGTGCAGCGATGCAGGCTCACGGTGGGGTGTGTTCTGTTACCTGCCAGCAGCGAGCACAGCTCTACGGGGGACACAAAAACAGCCAGAAAAGTGGTTTTAGCTACATTTTCATGTCCCTCAGCCACTGGAGTAGAGATAAAGCTTTGCCTGATGGAGAAAGCAGAAATGTGAGAGCTGGTTAAACCCTGGGCAGGAGCTCTTGCTCAGAATCAGTGTCCTTAATTCCACTTGGTTTAACTCATCCCATCTGGAATTGCTGCTGTCCTGTACAGTGTCCCTCTAATGCTGGAACTGATGTCTCCCTTTGGAGCTGCTGGCCAGTGGCTGTAGAATGTGATGCCAAACCATTGATTCCTCTTGGTTCTCCAGCTAAGGGTGTTCATTTTTTTCCTGCTAATTTGTTCAAGTTGCTCTGTGTTACCTTTTCTCTGTTGATAATTGTAGTTATATTCCCACAAGGAGGGGAGGGTGAGGGATGTTTCTCTCTTGTATCTGGGAAGGACTTGGCTTCTGATGAGTGTTTTCCCCAATTTTTGAGACACCACAGGAGGAGCAGCCCTGTCCCAACCCTGGCTTTGCCTGGGTGTGAGGTGAGTGGCCTCCTGAGCCAGCTGGGGCAGGAGCTGCTGGTGCCACACAGGGTCAGCTCCTGCTCTCACTGGCACAGGCATGGCCCTAAAATCCTTCTCATTTGAATAATTGATGCCTCTTGATCCTCCAGGGATGCTCTAACTGCAACACTGGTGCCACGTGTTCACTTAATTCTGTCCTGTTCTTAAATAAGGCTCTGAATCTCTTTGTATAAATACCATGACCAGGGGTTCCTGGAGGTGACACTTGAAGGTCTGTAGGGCACCAGAGCTGGGCTGGATCCACGTGTCCCCAGGAGCTCCCTGCTGGAAAGGGGCAGCCTGGTAAGGCACCGGCTGCTGCTGAGGGTTCTCCTTTCTCCTGAATTCCCTGTCCTTGCTGGAAAGTGCCTGGGCAGAGGGGGCACGGAGCTGGGGGCATTCCCTGCCCTGGTGTCAGGGGAGGATGTGCTGGTGCTGCCCCAAGGTAAGTGCAAAACCCTTGACGTGGAGCACTGATTCCAGCTCTGGAGCCCCTGAAATAAACAGGATGTGTAACTGTGGAGAGAGTCCAGAGAGCTGCTCTGAGGGCTGGAGCTCCTCTGCCATGGAGCCAGGCTGGGACAGCTGGGGATGCTCACCTGGAGAAGAGAAGGCTCCAGGAGAGCTGGAGAGGAACTGGGGACAAGAGCAAAGGGTAACAGGACAAAAGGGAATGGCTTCCCAGTGCCAGGGGGCAGGGTTAGATGGGAAATAGGGAAAAAATTCCTCCCTGTGAGGGTGGGGAGGCCCTGGCAGAGGTTGCCCCGAAAAGTTCCTGCCCCTGGATCCCTGGAAGTGTCCAAGGCCAGGCTGGATGGGGCTTGGAGCCACCTGGGACAGTGGAAGGTGTCCCTGCCCATGGCAGGGCTGGAATGGGATCATCTCTAAGATTCCTTCCAACACAAACCATCCTGGGATTCTCCCTGCAGAGTCTGGGAAGGGAAACCCAGAGGAGGAAGAGATGTGGGGCTGTCGGTGCTGGGGGGCCCCGGGGAGGGTGGGAGACATGGTGCTGCAGGAAGGGAGCAGGAGCGAGGGGAGAGGAGAAGCCAAGAGGCTTTGGAGGTCTGAGCACAAGCAGGAACCTGAGGAGAACCAAGAGGGAGACTGAAGGATGTAGGAGAGAAGGGCAGAGCAGGAGATGGTGGGAGGGCAAGAAAGAGGCTGAGCTGCAACAGGACCCGAGAGCCTGGGGAGGCTGAGGGAGAGATTAATCCACGCCAGGGAGAGCTGAGGCTGAGCAAGGGTTGGAGGCCAAGGGGACTTCTGGGGCTGAAAGGCTTTTGGAGTCCTAGAGGAATCAGGTTGCTATTGATGCCAGAGGATTTGGGTGTAGGAGATTGTGGGGCAGGAAAGCACAGGTCTGGGGATCACAGGAACTGACAGCAGGAGAGCTGAGGGCACTGGAACAGATTCCACAGGAGGGAGCTGAGGCTGTGGAGGTGGAGGGGAAGGCACTGATGAGAGAAGAGAGGCCAAGGGGGTCTCCAGGTTTGCTGGGACGTAGAGAAGGTCTGGAGGTTGGGAGGCCACGGACTGTGGGTGCCAAGAGAGTGGGAGGTGACCAGAGTGAGAGGCTCAACCTCCCAGGCAATGCCTTTTTTGGTGATAAGAAAGTCTTTATATTTAAAGGAATGTATAATATAGAGGGGATAGAATCCATTATAACTCTGCTCATGTCTGCTGTCTGCTTTCCCAACACCAATTTGTGCATATATTGAATTACATTTATTCCTACAAGTTTAAAGCTCTAGTTTGAGACAGTGAAGGGGATAGGCTCCTACCAAGAGGGATTCCTCACCAAACAAGAAATTCCTACAGTCTCCTTTAGTGGAAATGTGAACTTCAAGTTACACATTGAAACCCCTATTTTTCCTTGGTAGCTTTCAAAGCCAGGTTAGATTAAAATATTCTCTCAAAGCAGCTTTATCTCCAGCTGATTCCTCACTTCTACCAGCTCTTCAGAATAACCCAGGCCAGATACACATAAATCCAGTTTTGTAGAAAGATCTCAGCCTTGGATGAATTTTCATATTTAAACCAAATTCCACTGAGGATTTTGGTGCCTGTCCCAGCTCCTCATGTTCAGCATCGTGTCCTGGTCATGAGGCAAAGCCTCACCATCACTCCTGGCTGGAAACTGACAGTGGAGCTTCCCACACTGACTCATAAATTTCACCAGTAAATCCTTGGATCCAATTCCACATTTGAGACATTTACAGCTGTGTTGAAAATTGTTCTGGTACATGAAGGAATCTCCAAGCAGGGGGAGGTGAGCTCTCCATGGGGACCAGTGGGCACCACCTGATCCTTTGCAGGGATGCTGGTGGTGGAACCAGGATGAAAAGCCCCCATGAGATGTCCCCAATGGCCAGGATGCACCCAGGGCAAGCTGGAGGATGAAGTCAGATCCTGCTGCATGGGAAGCAACTTCTTTCACTGGGAGTGCTCAGGAATAAAGGGAATTCAGTTTCCTGAGTGGAAACAAACAGCTCTGTGCAACTCCAACCCCGTGTGTATCCTACAGCCCTTGGCACAGCCTGGGCTGGGTAGAGGCTGTTCCAGTCACTGGCAACAGAGAAGCAGCTTTGATTCGGGGGCAGAGGGAGCACCCCTCCATTCTGATCCCGTGCTGGAACATCCACTGTGCTCACACCATGGGTGTCTTCTCTTGGGAAGGAGAACAGATGATTTTGAAGTGGCCGTCGTCAGGGCTGGGAATGGCCCCAGCGCTTCCCGTGCTGCAGATCCCGGAGAAGGAGGGAGCAGCTCTTTCCCCAGGGTGACAGGAGCTGCTGTGACAGGATTTGGTCTCTTGTACAGCAGAGCCATGTCCAGGGAAGCAAAAGCCACAAGTTTCCACTGGCTCTGGGATTCTGATGCTGGTGAATCCATCACCAACGCTGCCAGCTTCCACCAGCTGATCTGCAAATAAACTCTGCATCAGCCAAGGGGGTTTAGGAGCAGCTTTTACCTGAGAATGCTCTGAAGTGCTGCACTAGAGCCTGTGAAAAGCTGCTCCTGGAACTGGAGAGGACACCCAGCTCCCAGCATGGATTCACTGCATCACCTGAAACACCCAGAAAATCTCCCCAAACCTCCTGGCTTATCTTAAAAATGACCCTTTGATCCCTGTGTCCTTCAGCAAAGCAGACAGGAATGGCTTGAGGGACAGTCCTTGGAGTGACTCCAGGTGTCACATTGGCTCATGGGGTCTTCCTCTGTGATTTTTGACAGTCATGGTTTTGACGTGGATTTATGTAAACATGGATGTGTGTGATGTGTGTGCAGGAATAGGTAAGTAGGCAATTTTTCTTTGGAAAGGCAGGAGAGAAGAAAAGGAGGAAGAATAAAAACACCTTCTCCATGTTGAATTGTTCCACATTGTCCTTTGTGCTTTTCTCCCTAACACAAGGACTTTGTGAAGCCCCTCTGGCTGCAGAACTAAAACTGGGTTTTTCTGGGACAGGTGTTTGTTTTGGAAGAGGGTTGGCTTTTCTCCCCTCAGCCTCTGGATGGAGACTGGAGAGGTCCATGGAGCTATGGAGCAGCTCCAAGAGGGAGCTGTGCCTTGGGCTTTGCTGAGTGCCTGAGGGGTTACAGAATCGGGCACAGGGGTCCACTCTGCTCCTCTTCCAGGCTCACACTCCTTGTCTTTGCTTTTTCTGCCTCCCCAGGCTTTGAGCCTGCCCCCCACAAGCTCCCCAGCATCTCCCAGTGCCCGCAGCGCTGCAGCACCCACCTTTGGCAGGGTCCTCCCGGCGGTGGCAGGTCCCAGCGCTGGCCTGGCAGGAGACCCCCTCTCCCTTCCTGCGCAGGTGGGTCCAGCCCAGGAGCAGGGAGCAGATGAGGGAGCAGAGGCAGAGCCCCAGCAGCAGGTACAGCACCAGCCACGGCTCCTGCTCCGCACACGCCTTCTGCTCCAGCCCTGCCGCCGGCCCTGCGGGCGTGGCTGTGGGGCAGGAGAGAAGGGGCAGCTCAGACACCCTGGGGTGGCTTTCTGACAGGGGAAGAGCTGAAAGCACCTGTGCCCTCCACTGGGGAGGAATTTGAGAGCAGCTCTGTTCGCTGGCACCTCCCTGCCATGGTGAGGCAGAGATCCCTTCCCACACCCCGTTCACACCTCCCTCATCTCCAGGGATCGTCTCAGCCCCAGGGCAGGACTTGGAGATCTTGGAGATCTCCCTGAGCCCTCCTACTCGCCCTCCCCGAGGGCTGGGGCAGCTCAGCCGGGTGGGATCCACAGCTGCTGTAAAACACCAGCACACCACAGGGAAAAACCACTGTAGGATGGAGAAAATGGGAAAGAGATGCCCTGGCTGCTTTTCCCCAGCCCCAGTGAAATGGAAGCCCCCAGAAGTGCAGTCCCCTGGGACAAAGTGGGGGTGTTTTGGTGCCCCTTCCCCAACTCACGGTCGCAGGACAGGGCACATTCCTTGGGGTGCTGCCCGCACACTGAGCTGCACTCGATGCAGTTCTTCACAAGGTCGTCGTAGTAAAATCCAGGTCTCTTGTTGCAGTCCATGGACTCTGGGGGAGGGCAGGGAGATGGTCACGGTGTCCTCAGCCCATCCCCACCACCCCAATGCCCGGCCTGGTGAGAGGATGAGCCCAGCCCAAAGCACTGACGGCCTCTGCAGGGCTGCCAGGGTGACAGATCCATGGATTTGGGATGATGTTGGGCTGGAGAGCCGGACAGGCGTCTGCTGGCAGCTGCTCAGGCTGGGGATGGTCTCAGCCAGGCAGAGGCAGCTGTGCTCACCTGGGAGCTCCCAGCTGCTGCTCTCAGAGCTGCTGCTGCCATCCCAGGGCTTGCACGGCTTTTTGGGACACACCAAATCTGCCTCAGCGCTGGCTCAGGATGCCAGGAATGGCATCTCCTGTCCTCAGCGAGGAGATTTTCACTTGTGGCTGCTGAATGAGCCCTGGGAGGGGCTGAAGCCACCTCAGCCTGTGAGTCAAGGATGGGCGCTGGCGCAGGGTTGGGGTGCAAAGTTTCTCTCTCCCTTTTCCTCCTCCCTGCCTGTTTTTCAGGACAGCTCAGTGCCTGTCCCAGGTTGGGGGTTTATCATTATCCACTCAACCTGGTGGCTCCCCAGCCCTGCCTTTGGAGGGTGGGGTGGCCCTGATAGGGGACACGAGTGTTGATGCAGCCCTGTGACCCCAGCAGGGAGCAGAGGTGCAGGCACTTGCTCCTGGCCTCGCTCTGGAGCTGTTTCCAGCCCCATCTCATCCAAGGGAAGCTGTCTCATCCCCCAGTGGTTTTGGCTGGAAGCTTTGCAAATTTGAGCCAGCTCAGAGCCTGCCCAGGGTTCCTCCTGGGCTCTGATCCTCCCTCCCAGCTTTGCCCCATCCCTGACTCTTCCACCCAGAGTCACCCCAACACTCACCACACACAGCATCACACCTCCTGGCCGGGGACTGCCTGCAGGCGAGGCTGCAGGGGATGCACTGGGAAACGAGGGTGTCCCAGTACTCCAGGTCAGTGCAGTTCTTCATGGCATCCTGCCCCACACGTGTCCCATCCATGGCTGCAGAACATAGACACAGGTGGGCATGGGGTGGCCACCACCGGCCTGCTCTGCAGCCACCTCGTCCCTTTCTAGGGCTGGGACCCCTGGCAGGGAGGTCCTGGTGTCCCTCAGCCCTCTCTGGTCCCAGGTTTGAGCAAGAGCAGCCAAATCTGCTTTTCAAGCTGTGTGTGTGTCCTGTGCCAGCCCCAGGGGACACACAGAGAGCCCACCCTGGCTTAGAGGTGGACCTGTGCTGTGCCCCGAGGGTCTGGGGACCCCTGCACCTGCCAGTGGAGCACAAGCACTGTGATCATTCCTGTCTTCACAGGCTTTTCTGAAAATACCAGAAACAAGACCTTGTGTGTCATTCCTGCCCTTTCTCTTGGGTGTTCTAGTGTCATAGTGAAACCCAGGCTGATGTGTAAGATGTCAGAGCAGAAGAAGGAGGGAAATCTCCCCAGGAGACTTTAGGCACTGTTGAACCAGTGCCAGCTGGAGGTGGACGTGCTCTTGTCCCTATCACAGGCTGCTTGCCCCATCACTGTGGGCTCCCCCTGCCCTTGCACCCTGGATGTGATGCCAGAGGCACAGGAGCAGTTCTCAGCAGCATAAAAATCTGCTCAAAACTTTACATTCTTTAGAATGAGCTGGCTGCTAAAAGCTCCTGTGTTGTGCCACGTGCGAGGTCTGCAGCCAGCACGACAGAGCAGCTGCAGGAAGCTCTAACCCAGCACGAGGTGGCTGTGGTGGAAATGTGCCCTTTGCTGCCTGGGAGGGCTCCCAGGAGCCACATCCCTCCCCAGAGCCGTGCCTGGAGCCGCAGCTGTTTCCTGCATGGGTGGGAGATGCTGGTGCTGACGGGGCCCAAAGGTTTAAAACCTCCCCAAAGCCGCAGCATCAGCCTCTGTGTGCCCTGAGTGTGAGCCCCTGCTTTGGCAAAGCCAAACCTTTGATTTTTGTACAGAAAATCCTCTGCACTCTGCCAGGATTTCTCCTCTCTCTCCAGGACTCGGGAGTGTGCAGACATTGGGCACTTTGCATCTCCTGCACCTTCCCTACAGCGGGGCTGAGGATGGGCTGGATCCTGCCTGGGGCAGCACGTGTGAAACCCTCCCATTCCCAGGGAAAAATCCTCTCTGCACTGGGATGCTGGCCTGACACTCCCACTTGTTCAATTAACATTGCTATAAAATTAAATAATGACTTTCTGTCGAGCTGACTGGAGACACTGCCAGGGCAGAGTGAGGTTCAAGCCACTGCTGTCCTGGGATGCTCTTGGAAGAATCTTTGTACCCAGAGAAGCCACAGAAGGATTGGGGGTTACTGCAAGCCCTGGGGATGGCAGGGAGCTGAGCCATCCTTGATCTAGGTGGGATTTCCCATGGGACAATTAATGGGAAGCAGATTTGGGGCTGTGTTAAAGCTGAGGGGCTGCAGGCTCGGACCCTCCCCCCCAGATGCTGCGAGGACACGTCCAAGGGGATGTTCAGCCTCATTTTTCCCTCCTCGGAGAGTCCCAGGGTACATTCTCAGCCATGGGTTTTCCAGCAGAGCCAGGTGAGTCTTTCCCTTTGCCTCTCAACCACCAGGAACCTCTGAATTCTCCCACAGACCCCTCATACCAAGCTTTAAGAAACCACAGGCCAAGGGGGGATGGCTTTAAGCTGAAGGAAGGTAGATTTAGATTAGTGATCAGGAAAAAATTCTTCCCTGTGAGGGTGGGCAGGCCCTGGCACAGGTTACCCAGAAAAGCTGTGACTGCCCCTGCATCCCTGGAAGTGTCCAAGGCCAGGTTGGACCGGGCTTGGAGCAAGCTGGGATGGTGGAAGGTGTCACTGCCCTTGGCAGGGGCTGGATGAGAATTAAGCTCCCCACCAGCTCAAAGCATTCTGTGATTCCCTCTCCAGCCCCACAGCACTGGCCACCTTCAGCAGGGTGGGAGCTCTGAGCAGACCCTCCACTCCCTGCTGGCACTGGCAGCACGATAAAACCCAAGCCCTGGCACAGACAAACCCCTCACCCCAGACCCCTGCAGCCCCCCATGGGGTAACTCACATCTGCCTCTCCAGCCGTGGCTACTCCCCCTCGGCTCCTGCCATGGCCCCACGAGCTGCAGCCCCGAGCTCCTGCATGGCTCAGGGGTTTATTATTAGAGAGATTTGATTAATGCCTGGGCTGTGCATTTCCTGGGGTTTCCCCTTGTCCCTTCCATGCAAATTGGCTGCGCACTCAGCGCCTTGCATTGGCTCGTGGGGTCCCTGGGCTGCTGGGGACAGGGTGGGGGGACACTGCAGGGTGATGTGTCACAGGGACCAGGGACAGGTGTCCTGGGCCAGGTGGCCACATTTCAGAGGACCTCGGTGGAGTGGGAGCTCTGCAGCACCTGCTCTTGCACCACAGGACTGCAGCAGAATCCCAGAATCATAAAAAGGTTGGAAAAGCCCTCAAAGATCATCCAGTCCAAGCATCCCCCCAGCACTGCCACATTCACAGATGAGCCACATCCCCAAGTGCCACACTTAAACACATCTTAAATCCCTCCAGGGATGGTGATTCCACCACTGTCCTGGGCAGCCTGTGCTGTGGGATGTTTTCTTCAGAGAAAGGTGTTTCGCTCTGTACAAGAGGCAATTGCCAGAAGCAGGCATCGCTCACAGCATCCATCCTTTCCACGTCCTCACGATGCTCAGCCCAAGCCACCACCCTGTCTCCTGCTCACAGCTCTCAGAACATCTCTGGAGCCCAGTGAGGTGCCTCAAACTCTGACTTTCTCTGTCAGACATGTCTGGGAGGCAGGAGGGCTCTGCTATGCCCTGCATGGGCAGCTGAGTCCGGGCTGGGCTCAGGGCACAATGCATTAATAACACATTAATAGCACATTAATAACACGTTAATAGCACATTAATAACACGTTAATAGCACATTGATTACATTAATAAGAGCACAGTAATAACACAGCTTGTTTTCACAGGGGGAAAGAGCCGCCTCCACACTGCTGGCAGCCTGCAGAGGTTGGTCCCTGCTTCCTGCAGAGATGCTGGGCATGGTTCTGGCAGTGATGCCAGGAGGAGACACGAGGTGCTGGGAGCGTGGCAGAACTGTGACTCAGCTCAGCCCAGAGGGACCTTTCTGCAGAAACAGCTGAAGGAGGAAGGAAGCAGCAATACCTGTTACTAAAAACATTAGTGGAGCAACATCAAAGGTTTTTCTGTCTGGTTCAAGAACTCCTATCCTTGCCATGTGGAGCTGGAATGGAGGGGCCAGAGGATGTTTTGTTACTGTGTCCATTGCAGGGCATTGGAGGCTGATCCTGCTCGTGGGGAGCAGAGCCCAAGGCAGAGGAGCCCAGCATCTTGTGTTTGGATGTGGCCCATCACATCCCAGATCCTGAAGGAGGGTGGGAAGCAGCACTGGCACCATCCAGTGAACCTCAGGGCTTGGAGCAAGGACCAAGAGAGGAGACACCACAGCCTTGGGGACACTGCAACACTGCCACATGCCACACGTCGTGTACCTGGTGAAAAGGATGGGATCATTGCTGTGCTTGAGTCTCCCACTGGGAGTGGGGGATCATGATTCTGGCATTGCCTGAGCTGGCTGAGTGTGGCCGAGCAGGGAGAGACGGCCCCAGGCTCTCGGGGTTCTGCAGGGGAAACTCACCTCTGTAAATAGCACCAGAGACTTGCAGTTTCCACCCCGGTGAGCGCTCAAGAGGGAAGTGAGAAGCACTTGGGGGTGGTTTGTCCCTCCTCGCTGAGCAGGGATCAGGCAGTGTGCTTTCAGCTGTAGAATTCTGGGGCTGTGTGGATGGAGCCCCATTTCTTCAGCCCCAAACCTCATCACCCCTGTCCTACAGCCTCTGAGGATGCTCCATGGCTCTCCAACACCTCCAGACATGGTCCCCATGAGCTCCTGTCTCACAGCCAAGGCAGTGGCTGCCACCGTGTCCTGCCTGGGCTGTTCCTGTGGTTTGGGCAGCCACCCCCAGCCCCCTGCTCTGGATTTCTGGATGAAACCCTTCCTTTGTTGTGTTCACCGCTTCCCCAGAGCATCATCCAGCTGCTCCCTGTGCATCCTCCAGTGCAATGCACCCCTCTGCATGGCTTTGTATCCATCTGTGATCTCTGCATCCCCCCTGCATCCCCCACATCCTTTTGCATCCTTCAGTGCCCATCTGTGCCTGCCTCCGGAGGTGCCACGCTCTCTTTGGGGTGACAGAGCCCAGTTTTGTCCTGACAACAAAAGCTGTTTTTCTTCTGGGCTCTTGCCCCAGGGGTCGTGCTGCAAGGAGAGCTGCAGGTAACAGCAGACAGGCAGGGTGGATAATGTTTGGCTCTGAAAACTTTTAGGGGGTTGAGCAGCTTTGCTGGGATGCTTTTCTCCTCTCAGCCCATCTGCTTTCAGCAGTCCCGAGCCCTGGCCAGCATCTTTGCTCACACACGTGCCCCCGGTAGGACCTGAAGAAAAGGAGCTGTGGGGGAAGAAGGGGAAGAGAAAACTGCTTTGGAAGAAAAGACTTTTGGGTCGAAACTGCCAACTGCGGAGCCGGGCTGAGCGCAGACAGGGCTCATTTCTGTCACCCCAATTCCCTGTGGAGGCGCTGGGGCCGGGATGTCCCCTGGGCATCCCCCCTGTCCTGCCACTGTCACCTCGTGGCACAGCACAGAGCCTCGGCTGCTGCCACCAGCCCGTGGGGACACGGTGGCCATGCCCAGGGACACCGCCGTGTGCCGGGGCAGGGCTGTCCCCCTCGGGGTGCGGCTCCTGTCGGCGCTGTGCGGATCTGTCCCCAGGAGATGGCACCCTTGGCCAGCCCAGCCCGGCTCCCGCTGGCTCCGGGGGCTCCCAAAATCCTCCGAGCCCCCAGCTCCAGCCAAGGCCAAGGGGAATCGCAATATATGGAATTTGGTTGGGGTTGAAGGGGCTTTAAAGCTCATCCAGTTCCCTGACAGGAACACCTTCCACTATCCCAGGTTGCTCTGTCCAGCCTGGCCTTGGACGCTTCCCTGTGGGGTTGCAGCCCCCCAGTCCCCAGCTGGCTCCTGCCCCTCCCTGGCACCGCCAGCAGCAGCCCCCAGAGCCCGGGGGCTCTGCTCCAACCCTCCCTTTGCTCCTCGTCCTCTCACCAGCCCTGGGGCTGCAGGGGGGCATCATCCCGAGGATGCTCAGCACCCGCCTGGGTGGTGTCTGGGCACTGGGGCAGCCCCTGAGCCGAGGGTCTGACCCCGGGCTGTGGGTGCCCCTGTGCCTCAGCACAGCCTCCAAACCAAAGCCCAGCACAGATCTGGAAAAGGGAAGCATTTTACCAAAAGCCAGGCTGTGTTCAGGGCTGGCTCCCCAAACCCAGCAGCCAGCTGGAGACCAAGGATGGCCAGATGGGAAAAGACCTGAGTTGGCTGAGGTCTGGCACAGAAAAAGCCCTAAAAATGCGTGGGGAAGGAGCAGGGAAAGGAGGGTTCAGTGCCAGGGTTGTGTGCTGAGGTGTAAAGCGTGGGTGGTGGATAAGGGAGATGAGTCAAAGAACAATCTTTGGCCAGAACAGCTGATCTGATTACGTGGAGTTTTGACCTGGTGGGAACAACTCCTTGTCCTTACCACTGAATTCTCTCTGGAGAGGCATTTTCCTGGCAGAACCCTCATGGGAAGGGGTTTGCAGCCTGCCCAGGAGCTCTGCTGTTAATTTTTAACACTAAAACCCTGGGGAAATTCCAGAGGACTGGAGGCTGGCCAGTGGGAGTCAATTTAATATTTAAAAGGGATAAAAGGGCTGATCCCAGGAATTACAGGCCAGGTGAGGCTGATCACCGTCCCTGCACAAATTATGGGCTGGGTAATTGAGGATACTGTCAGCCAAAAATTAGAAGCTAAAAATATAATTAAGGTCGTTAGCTTGGTTTCATGGATGGCAGCTCCTGTCAAGTGAGTAGGCTTTGGTTTTTGGCATGACTCTGGGCTGGCTGATAAAGCTAATTGTGCTGCTGCATTATAATGGGTTTCTCCAAAGTATTTAATTTAGGGCCATGTGACATTTTCATTTGTAGAACTTGCATTATATGGAGTCAGCAGAGCAGACATCCGACGGCTGCGCTGGCAGCTCCAGGGCGGTGGCCAAGGGGGCGAGCGATGGAGGAGGCTGAGAGCACTGGATTTTGCACAGGGTGATGTTTTTAGCAGGGATGCTGAGGTGAGAGGGGGTTGGCAGGGCAGGCAGCCTCACAGGGGGATCCCCCCTGCCCTGCCCAGCAGCCAAAAGGTGAAACACATGTGGGAACAAAATATATGGATTTTCCTGCTAAAGCACAGCAAGGCCGATGACAGCAGCAGCTACTGGTAACCCAACTGGGAGTGTAATTAATCAATTTTAGTAGAAAGGAATGAACTTGCAGAAATTTGGCATCTCTGGACAAAAGGAAAGTTCTGCTTGGTGAGACAGGATTTATTGTGGCTTCTGGGACAAGCTCAAGCCTCTGCATGCTTGTGCAGCTTGCTCTGGACCATCCTCGTGTGCTTGTCCATCCCCATGGAAGCTGCATTCTCCCCTCTGGGCTGCATCAGATGCAGCTGAGTGCTGTGGATTTCCTCCAGTGGATAATTTGGGTCCTTTTATTTTTCCCAGTGGGAAAAATGGTACTGGATGGGGCTTGGAGCAACCTGGTCTAGTGGAAGGTGTCCCTGCCCGTGGCAGGGGGTGCAACAAGATGGGCTTTAGGGTCTCTTGCAACTTAAACCACTCTCTGAATCTGGCAGCTGGGCACAGAGCAGCCCAGGGGCCATCTCTCCATCCAGGAAGGTGTTCTTCACCCCATATGGATTTCCACCCTGTGGGTCTCCCCGCTGTAAGACATGAGGGGCATCCAAGCCTCCTTTGGTCAGTGTTTCCTCTGGCAGATTTTCCACAGGCAGGGCTGTGGGGGCTCTGTATCCCTGCACAGCCAGGGGCTGCATCCAGCATCCCACACTGGGACTCCACTTGGAGCAGGGCAGGAGGAGGGGAGTGCTCTCCAGTGTGGATCCCAGGCCTTGCCAGCTCCGAGCCCTGACTCCTGCCCTCTCCCCCGGGCATCCATCTGTCTGGCTCCACGGTAATGACGGCGAGCTGGCGGCACAGAAGCATTAAATGACTTGCCCAAGGTCCCGTGGGGAGCGATGGCCACTCGGGAGGAGCACCTGGCTGTCCTGTTCCTGCCTCGGCAGCGCCTGGCCCTGCAGAACAACGTGCCACATCAGAGCCAGAAAAACACGGCACAGCCACACGGACCCTGTCCCCAGGCCGGTGACATCCTGGCGAGCAGAGCCAATGGATGGTGGTGGCAGGAGCAGGTGCTGCTCCGCTCTCACCGGTGGGGTTGGTGCTGCCGAAGCCTTTCCTGGAGCTGGAGGGTTTTACCCTTCTCCAGACTGGGGCCAGCACAGCCCGAGCTGGTGACTAACACCTCCTGCTTTGCAGCTTGTTTACCTGGCGCTGGGGCTTCTTTTCAAAAGGCTGACTCACCACAGCACCTTCCCCTCTACCACTGCAGCTCCCTGACAAAAACTTTCCATTTTCCCATTGTTTTAATTACCCTCATTTGAGAAAACTCCTCCAGAAAAAACAGGCTCTGGGTTGAAGAGTCATGGCAGCCCCAGCTGGGCATTCCCCCAGCGGTGGCAGTGGGCAGGTGATGGGCTGGGACCCCCACTCCCATGGTGGGAGCTCAGTTCCACAGCTGTGCCAGGATCTGGGGCACACAGGGGATGTCACGGGCAGTCACTTTCCAGCAGCCACCGAGCGTGGCACACGGGCTCTACACGGCTGAATGCGGCCTGACAGGTTTGTGGAGAAGCCTGTCCCGTTCAGCTGGATTTTTGGAGAGGCTGGAGCCAGCCCCAGCACCGGTCGCTTCCCGCGAGGTGTTGCCGGCTCCGGTAGAGCCGTGTGCGGCGCCAGGTCACGGCCCTGAGCCCACGGGGCAGGCACAGCCTGCGGGTGGGACACGCCAGGCCTGCTCCCTGCTCCAGCACCGTGCCCTTTTCTGGGGGAATTTCCCCATGGAAAGAGGAAAAGAGCAGCCCCTTCCCTCCTAGAGGGTTCCTCCAGTCTGTGGGTAGGTGGAGAAGGGCTGGGGATCATGATAACACATGGAGGTGTCCGTGGAGCTGCAGAAGGGCTTTTTAATGAAAAAAAATAATTTCTGGGCATCTGTAGGAACTGTGGGATGCAGGGCACACCAGGTCCTCAGCAAGGCAGGGAGTAATCCAACACTGGGGATGGAAGCAGGGAAGGAGGGAAGGGGAATCAGGGAAGGACAAGAGCTGGTTGAGAAAATCATCTACCCCTCTCCAAGGAACAGGATTTCTGCAGTCATGTGCCAGGTGAACCCTGGACCCGCAGTGAGGGTGGCAGGGTCTGTACATTCCAGAGGGAAAAAGCCTCTCTTCCTGGAGTAGGGTTGTCCTGCTTTTATGACATTTTATGCTTTTATAACATAAGGATCAAGGAAAAGATGGGAAAATCCACCCAAAACAGTGACGTGTGAGGGTCTGGTGGCCACCCTCAGCCTGGGATCAAGTGGGCTCAGGGTCACTGGGGTCACTGATGCTCTGCTGTCCCATCCCAATCCATGGTATATGGTGTGTGCTGCGAGTGGCCCGGGCAGGAGGGAGAGAGATGATTAAAGCTGCCTTTGATGAAGCAAAAATTAATAAACGAGCAGACAATTGTGCTGGGCTTTATTTACTCGGGATGACAGCGTGGAGCCAGCGTGGCGAGGCCGCTGAGGCCGAGTCCCACATCAAACACCGGGACAGCGCCGGGCGCGAGGGGACCACGCCATCGCCTCTTCTCCGACGGGTTTTTCCTGGTCCCAAAAATCCAGGAAGATCCCTGTGTCTGTTCCTCACAGCAGGGCCCCATCCTAGGCTGGCAGGGAACCCTGGGATGAGCAGGAGATGCTCTGTGCCATGGTGACGTCTGACTGTGGTAGGACGTGCCAGGCTTGGGTACATTTTGGAGGTGTCACTTGGCACCTTTGGCTTGTCCCCCTGGCCCAGGGTCAGCATTCCCACCTCTCCTGACCCAGTGAGACTCCACAGGCACTGAGGTCCCTTCCCTGGTGCTTCTGTGCGGAACCCAGGGACAGAGCTGGGAGGCCAAACCTGTGGCCTCACACTGGCTCCTTATCAGCCGGTCAGGAATATTTACCTGCCGGTTTCCACCGGATAAAAATTCACTGGACAAACAGGAGCTCCCAGCTGGCCCCAGGGCGGTGGCACAGCAGGGACGTGGCTGAGGTGGGACATGCACCCCAGTCCCTGCTTCATCCCTGCTCTGTCCCCTGCAGGTCACTGAGGTGCCACAGGAGTGTGAGGGACATTGTCCTCACCAAACCCAAGGGTTGGTGACCCTGGTGTGCCAGGGCTGGGGACAGGGGTCACGTATTGTCACCCTGTGTCACCGCATGTCACTGCTGAGGGGGCTGTTTGGGGAGGTCAATGTGCTCCGTGGGGACCAAGGGTGGGGGACACCAGACAACTGCTCCTACAAGGGGCTGAACTGAGCCGAGCTGGTCCGGGACTAACTGAACTGAGCAAAGCCCGGCTGAACTGAGCCGAGCTGGTCCGGGACTAACTGAACTGAGCAAAGCCCGGCTGAGCTGAGCTGAGCTGCACTAGGCTGAGCTGGGCCGTGCTGAGACAGGCTGAAGTGAGCTGAGCTGGGATGAGCAAAGCCATACCAAGCCGTGCCAAGCTAAACTGAGCTGAGCTTATCCGTGCTAGGCTGAGCCAAGTCAGGGTGAGCTGATTTGGGCTAAAGGAAGCTGACACACCAAGTGAGCACAGCTGAGCCAATCTGTGCAAGGCTAAGCCAAACCGAGCTGGGCCGATGCGATTCGAACCGAGCTGAGCCAAATCGGGCCGAGCCGGACCGAGCTGAACGGAGCCGGGCCGAACGGAGCCGAGCCGGGCCAAAGGAGCCGAGCCGCGCCGAACGGAGCCGAGCCGAGCCGAACAGAGCCGAACCAGGCCGAACAGAGCCGAACCGGGACGATGGGGCCGATCCCGCCCCAGCTGTCAGCGCACCGCCCCTCCCCCGCGGCCGAGGCGGCTCCGCCGCGCCCGCCCCTTTTCTTGCTTCCCATTGGCCAGCGCGGCCATTCGCTAGGGGTGGAGGCGCGTTCCCATTGGTGGGCGAGCACGTCCGTCCGCATTGCGGCCTCGCCCCCTTTTCCGCCTGGCTCCGCGGCGCTGGAAACTTTGCGGCCGGCGCAGTCGGGAGCGGCTCCCGCAGCGCCCGCACGCCCGGCCCTCCCCGAGCCGGCCCCCGGTCCCGCACCGCACCGACTCCCGCACCGCCCCTCACCGTCCCGCCCGGCCCCGCACGGCGCGGGCAGCGCCGCCCCTCCGCGCTCCGCCGCCGCCCGGCCATGCGCGCCCGCTGAGCCGCAGCAGAGGCGGCCGCTCTGCGCTTCGCTCCCTCTTTTGATTTTTTTCCTGCAGTATTCGTTGGGGTTCTGTGTTGGTTTTTGCGTTCGCCTGACGCCCCCCGCGGGCGCGGGGCGGCGGCGATGGGCGCGGCGGCGGGCGGGCGCTCCGCGGGGCGCTGAGCGGGCGCTGAGCGGGCGCGGGCCGCGCCATGGCCGCCAAGGACAATCCCTGCAGGAAGTTCCAGGCCAACATCTTCAACAAGAGCAAGTGCCAGAACTGCTTCAAGCCCCGCGAGTCCCACCTGCTCAACGACGAGGATCTCAACCAGGTGGGATCTTGCCCCAAAACCCACTGTTTTCCCCCTAAAAT
The DNA here is from genome assembly GCF_971803275.1 of Cyanistes caeruleus. Lineage (NCBI taxonomy): Eukaryota > Metazoa > Chordata > Aves > Passeriformes > Paridae > Cyanistes > Cyanistes caeruleus. Next base: position 14,112,106 of record NC_141717.1, read on the forward strand.
CCACCCCGGCGTCCCGCCCCCCTGCCCGCCCCTAGGGCGCCCTGGGTCTCGGTGCGGTGTCCACTGGCCCAGTGGGTAGCCTGGGGTTCCACAAGTACCTTTGGAGCCTCCCTGGGTAGTTTAGGGTCCCATGGGTGTCCCGATGGATAGCTCAGGATCCGATAGATAGTGTAGGGTCTCAGAGACGTCCTGGGGTCCCACGGATAGAACAGGGTGGTGCCACGAGTGCCTGCTGTCCCTGTGGTTCGCACAGGATCCCATGGGATCCCCAGGAGTCCCGCGGGGTGCCTGCTGGACACAGATGTTGTAGGGTCCTGTGAGTGCCTGCTGCTCTCACAGGTACCGTGGGATCAGGTCAGGGGATGCTCTGGGGTCCCGTGGATAGCACAGGGACCTACAGGTATTCCTATATTCTGTGGGGTGATGTGGAGCTCCAAGGGTGCTCCCTGGTCCCATAGGGTATCTAAGAGCCCCATGAGGTATTCGCTGATCCTGCAGATATCCTAGGGACCCACAGGTATCCATGGATTCTGTGGGGTGTTCAGGAGCCCCACCGATGCACTCTGGTCCCATAAAATGTCCAAGAGTCCCATGGGGTGCCTGCTGGCCCCACGGATAGCACAGGGACCCACATGTATTTGTGGATCCCATGGGATGTCCAGGAGCCCCATGGTTGCTCTCTGGTGCCATAGGGTATCCAGTGATTCCAGCGAGTTCTGCTGGTCCCATGCATAGCGTGTGGTTCCTTGGGGTACCTGCTGACCCCACTGACAGCACAGGGACTCACAGGTATTTGTGAAGCCCGTGGGATGTCCAGGAGTGCTTTGAGTGTTCCCTGGTCCCATAGGGTGTCCAGAGATCCCATAGGATGCCTGCAGACCCCACAGATTCCCAGGTGTCCCACGGAGCACCCACGGTGCCCACTGGTCCCTGAGGCCATGGCTCACCCCAGTGCCACCTCCCCTGAGGCCATGTGGGGCCCCGCACCAGCACTTGGGGTGATCCCGTCCTCTCCTGGGGTGCACGGCAGCAGGTGGAGGGTGCCCCGTGAGCTCCATCAGGCGATCCAGAAAGTCCTGGGAAAAACTCGGTTGAAAACAAAACGTCCCCTCCTGGACGTGCCGGACATGACCCCCATGCCCTACAACCCCCTGCTTTCCCGGGGACATGGGAGGGGGACCCCAGCCCCTCTCCAGAGAGAGATCAGCGCTGGGGGGCTTCCAGGGCCTTCCTCCTCTTCCTCCTCTTCCTCCTCTTCCTCCTCTTCCTCCTCTTCCTCCTCTTCCTCCTCTTCCTCCTCTTCCTCCTCTTCCTCCTCTTCCTCCTCTTCCTCCTCTTCCTCCTCTTCCTCCTCTTCCTCCTCTTCCTCCTCTTCCTCCTCTTCCTCCCAGGCCTCACGCAGGCCCAAGGCCGGCGCTCCCATGGCAGGGGGTGTTTGGGGCCTGGGGGGCATTTTTGGGGTGCGGCGGCCCGTCCGTGGTGTTGGGGTGAGGGGAACAGGGCCGCCCTCCCTCCTCCCACACCTTTCTGGGCCAGGGCTGCCATCCCCGCTCCCGATCCTATTATGGCAATGAGATCAGACATATTGCTGCGCTCGCTGGGGGGGCGGCGGAGGGGGGGGCATCGTGAAATCTGAGGGCTAATATGGAAAAAATGTAACTGGAAAAAAATGCCGTGGTGTGTGCGGGAAAGGGGCGGGCGGCGCGGAGCGTCGCGGCCGTGCCCAGACAAAGGAGCCGTCCCTGAGGGGGCTCGGGAAGAGCCCCCCGCTCCCGGCCGGCCCCTTCCCGCTGCCCGGGGATTGCGCTGCCTCCTGGTGCAAAGCTTATTTACTTTCTTTGAGGGGCTCAAAGCATCGCACGCAGCCCGCCGTAGTGCCTGCCTGCCCTGCCACGGGGGCCACCCACTTCTCTGGGGACTCAGGGACGTGTTTCAGGCAGCCCCTCGCTGGCTTTGTTCCCGTCGGGGTGGTGGGTGGCCCTGGGGGGCTGCCCCCGCGTCCGGTTCCCATGGGGGGTCGGGGTCAGCCCCGTGGCCGGATCCAGGCCCTGCACGGGGGGCTCCGGTTGGGAAAACGGCACAATCCTGCTCGGCTTCGCCCGTGCAGCTGGGGTGAAGTAATCCCGCTTCCCAGATAAGATGGTGGCTGTGGTAGCGTGTGATGCACGCACGCACCTCCCGCCCTGCCCTGCCCGCAGCTCCCCGTGCCCAGGAACCCCCCGACCGCTGCCACCCTGCCCTCCTCCCCTCAGTTTGTGCCCTGTTTCCCAGCCTGGCTGCATGTGGGGTTGTGCTCGATCCGAAGCACACCCAGGAATAACGGTTCATTTAACAGCAGCTCTGAATGTTTCTGCCTTTTTAACTCAAACACTTTAAGCTTGGGTTGGGTTTGGGGGTTCTGCTCTGCAGCATGGGGGCTCAGCGTGTCCTGCTCACCCCGTGGACAGGAACAGTGTTGGTGATTACCTAGAGTCAGGCTAGAAAAGTCTTTTGGAGTCATCTGACCTTTGTACTTGGCTTGGAGGAAAGGTGAAGGTACTTCACACTTACGCACTCGTGTCTCTTTTGGATTTTTATTCGATAAAAATACCTGCGTGGGTGTCGGGAACTGCCCCCGCTGCTTCCCGGGGTGCTGCTGGGGCAGAGACCCAGAGTGTGTTTGCAAAGAGACACAAATATTTAGTGGTAGTAGTGGATTTCCGTCATACTCGGGAACCGGCTTAGGAATGGGGCTGGGAGGGGGGAAATCCAGCCCCAAACATCAGGATTAATGAGCTGGAGCTCTCTAATAATAATCAGACTTAGCGCTTCCAACTTCAAAGGGCTGTGCGGACGCTAAGTCCCTAATCCCAGGAGAGCTGCGTTCACGAGTTGTTTTTGTGCGTGGCTGTGCTGCCAGACGAGGCTCGGTGTGATTTGGGGCAGCTACATGCGGTCCCACCACCTGTTGGAGATGGGACTGTCCCCTCCCAGGGCTGCAGGTGGGAGGTGATGTGCCCTTGTCCCCTGCCCCCGGTCTGTGTTTGACCTTCCAGGGTGCCCACACAGCTTGGGAAAAACTGGGTCAGTCAGCGCGGCTGTTCTCCCTTTGGGAAAATCTGTTGCTGGGGGTCGTGGGCCGTCAGATCCCTTGATCCTGTGTGGTGGCAGCATCTGGCTGCTGGCAGACACGGTGCTGTTGATGGCTCAGTCCTGGTTGTGCCACCCACCTGTTGCCAGCTTGTCTTACACTGCTCCTTTCCCATCCAGGGAGAAATTCCCTTTTTGTGGGAATTTCCACTCTCCTGGTAGGACATGCCTATGCTGGTACTGCACGGTCCCCCTGTAGCTGCCTGCAAACCTCTAATGGAGCTGGGCTTTCCAGAACCTGCCCTGGGAAGATGGATGGTTCCTAGGGTCCTCCTCCGCTGTCCAAGAGAAAGCCAGCCTGTCCAGTAGGACCTTTTTCCTAAGCAGCCATACAAGGCTCTCATGTGGGTGTCCTCATGGGGTCCCTGCTCTCCACACCGGCTACTCCAGGCTGTCTGCACACACATGCTCTTGCTCTGTGAGATGAAGCCCCCAACAACATGGGACAGGCTGGGAATTAACCTAAAAATTTTGCCTGGCCTGAATTGGAAGAAGAGCAGAGTGTAAAGCAGTTGCTTTTAATTTTCTCCATGCATTTGCTCTCTCGGGGCGTGGGGACTGGCACAGATAGAGGAATTTGAGGACGTCTTTCCAGCTACCAGTGTCTTTTTTTCCCCCCTTTTTTCCTTTTTATTAGAGATCATGGCACAAATGCCCAGAGGACCACCCAGTTAGAAAATAGAACTTGCAGACTTTTCCCACTGCCTCTTCCCGTGACACCCCTGCCCAGTGACGGGGGGTGGTTATTTCCATCTCTTCTCCATTGGACATTATCACTTTCCTACTGTTCTGGATGCTGAGCAGCTGGTGGCCAGCAGCCCTGAGGCTGGAGTGTGTCAGCGTTGGGTCACAGGCTTGGCTTTGCTCTGGGACATTGCATCCATGGGGCTGGGGTGCCCTGTGCTGCAGAGGTCTTGTCCTGGCTCCTTACATTGTCCGAAGGGTGACAGGGTGAAAGATCATGTCCCGGCTACACTTCTCCCTCCAGCCCTGCTCCTTTTGAGAGGAAAAGCCCCCATTTTCCTGGAAAGCAGCCCCCACGCTTGCATTCACTGCTTCCCGCTGCTTGTATCATGCTGCAAGAATCCGCCTCTACTTGACTGATTATTAGCACTGAACAGGGAGAGATTTCTCCGCTAATGTCAAATTTGCCTCTGTCCCTGGAGGGCAGGGACTTGGGGCCACAGCCAAGGGGACTTGGGGGGCAGGGTCATAGTGGCTCTGCCCTATAGGCAGCATCCCATCCTCGGACAGTGGTGTGCAGGCAGGGAGGGCAGCAGGGACTTGGAAGCTGTGTTGGATGCTGGCGTTGATTTGGGGTGCACTTGAACCTCCGCCTGGCCCAAGGGAAGGGACGTGGCGGCGCCTCTGGGTGCTGGAGAACCGTCCCCTTTGCACGCTCGCTTGCTGCTGGGTTTTTGCATGGCGCCGCACCTTATCTGCGTTGGCACCCGACAAAGTGATAAATCCCCTCTCCAGCACTGTGGAGAGATGTTGTGGCTTCTCCCAGGCGCTGAGGAAGGCCAGTGGTGGGAAGTGGTTAGATACTCCTGCTCGCTGCCAGGCAAACCGGCTTCAGGGCTGCTCGAGGAGGAGCTGGAATTGCAAAGTCCATTCTGTCCCACTTCATTTTGCTGCTGCTTGACAAATTTCCTGTGCATGCCCCAGCTGGCCTTGGCCAGTGCTTGCTCTGACTGCCCCAGGCAATGGCAGCACTCGGACCTGAGCACAGTCCTAGGACCAGAGCTGTTTGCAGTAGGAGGCCGGTTGTTTGCATGAAGGGTGAATTCAACCTTTTCCCCTTCCTGTTCCTCTGGTCTGTCGGTCACTCCCACTGCCCACAAAGCTGTTGGGGCAGGTCTGTCCTTCGGGATTTGCCGATGCCTGGGTTGGTGCTATCGGTGTGCCAGGAGGGCTGTACCATGCATGGTGCCCACCAGCTGGCCCATGGCAGTGGCACTTGGTGCTCCTTGTGCCCCAGATCCAGTCTGTCCAGTCTGGTTTGGCCTTGTGCAGCATGAGATGTGTTGGTGGTGAGATTCTGACCTGGGATTTGCAGCTCTGGCAGTGGCTGACTTGTGCCTGCCTCATGCAAATGTGTTTTGTTAGAAGAGCAGGATATGGATGGAGAGGGGACTGTCCCCATCATCCAAGGTGGCCTCCAGGAGCTGCCCAGGTCTCATTCTGGAAAAAGTACTGTTTGGGCTGAACCCAGGGGCAGCGAGCAGCCACTTGGATGAGGAGCTGGGGGATGGGAGAGTATTTTTGCTTCAGGAATAGTTGTGGATGCTCAGAGGCAGCATTGCAGCCTCCGCGTTGGAGTTTGGCGTCACCAGGTGACAGACAGTAGAGGGGAAACGTTGTACAGGCAGGGAAACAGGGATGTAAGCAGCTTAACTACTGAGGCTGGGCTTTATCCTGGCCTCTGGGATTGCTGCTGGAGCGTGGATTTGCACAGCAGCGTTTGCTGTAGTCACCCGACAGCTGTAGTCACGGGTCTCCGGTGGGTCTCCATCTGCCATCCCACTGGGAGTACACAGAATGTCAAGTGATGCCTGTCTTTCAGCTCCTAGAAGCCGTGCTGTGGGCAGGAATGCCTGCTTGGGTATCACATCCCATTCCCTCCCTGAGCACCGTGTCACCTTCCCCATTCCTGGCGAGTGACGGCTGCTCCGATTCATCCATCAGCGATGTTCTCTTGGCTCCAAGGTGTGCAAAACTGAGAGCAGAGTGGAGCTGAAACTGCCCAGATTTCCTATTTTCAGGTTGCAACCACAGGATTTGTGGTGACTTTCTCCTTGAACTGTGCCAGAAACGGGTCCCTGCCTCTGGGGAGCTCTGGGTGGATCAGGAGATGGCGTGCAGGCAACAATGACCTTACTGTCCCGCCTCTCTGGGTCTGGATGAGAGCTGTAACCCCATTGTGCTCCCCTGGGTGAGTGGAACAGCAGGCACTACTGTCTGAGAGGCTGCTTTGCTGAATATTGAGGCTGATCCATAAAGGTGATGGAACAAGTTCCACCATGGATTCACCCACAGCATGGGTCAGGTTGGGTACATCATTCTTTTGTGGGGCTACTGGAAGCCCTGGCATCACTTCCCTGGTGCAGAGGGCTCCCTGCTGCCAGTGCTGGAGGCAGAGCCTAAAGCTCCAATGCAACAATCCATTTTTCTTCCCCTTGCTGCTCAGTTGCCCAGCCTGAACAAAACAAGCCCTGCCTCCACCCGAGACAGGCTGATTACGTCTGCCGGCAGCCTAAACAGATTATCCCTCCCGCCACGCGCTCGGAGCCAGGAGTCTCTCCCGGCAATGGATTCGGACTTCCCTCAGAACATGTGGGCGTGGGTGGGCACTGGCTGTGGGGGCATCCCAGCCCACCCGGGTGTCCAGCACCCCAGCAGGGTTGTGCAGTGGGGTTGAGCCTGGATCCTGAGAGAGGATGTGGATGTTGGTACAGCTCTGCTGTTCCACCTTGTGCAGTGAGCTCCTGTAGCACTGTAGGGCTGGCACGGTGTGATTCTGCTGGGTCCTGTGTGCCTGGCTGGTTTGTGTGGGGAGAGAAGAGCTGAAGGTACCACCAAAAACACAGGAGGTGTGAAAGCCTGTCCAACAGGCAGCTGGTTGGTGTCACAGCCCACCTCCAGCCCTGTGACCTGGTGCTCCATGGGCTGCCATGCTCCTGTGACCCATCCTGCCCTCTGGAAGCCGGTGCCCTGCAGCCCTGGGGGTGTGCAGTGGTTCCTGTATCACCCTGGCCTTTGGGAAGTGCTGAGTGGCTCTGCACATCCTTCAAGCCCAGTTCCCCATCTGCTGGGGATTGTGTTCCCGGTGCTGGTGGAGCTGGTTGGGGTGGTTTGTCCATGCCTGGGCAGCATCAGCCTGACAGCTTTGTGTAAACCCAGCTGGGGCCACTTCCTTCTCTGCTTCCTCCCACCCGCCGTGCTGCCGGCACTGGGCTGGAGGCAGCGTCCTCCCCATGGATGCACTGCAGGGCCGAGGGGATGGAAGCAGTGGCTGGAACAGCGACCTGAGAGACAGGGGAGGTGCTGCGGGTGCCCCAGAGCCCAGCCCAAGTGTTGGATCAAAGGTGGGATGGGATACCTGGACACTCCCAGAGGTGTGACAGGAAGCGGAGTGGTGACATGGGGGTGTTTCTGCCTGAGTCAGCCTCCAGCAGTCCCACGGGATCGGATGGAACTGGGCTCTGTGGGGCTGCAAACCGGCTGCACCTCTCATGCGATGGTGGGGTGAGCGTCACCTTACCCCACCCCAGCTCCATCAGCAGTTGCTCTCCATCCACTCTGCTTTCCCACAGCATTTTGTGGCTCACCCTCCAGCCAGGTACCTTCTGGTTAAAAGCAAAGCCACCCACCCAGTGCCTGAGCACTCTGTGTGGCTTCTACCTGTGGAGAAACTACTTGGAGCTGTCCTTTGGATATCACCAGAGCTGCCAGAAGGCAGACAGGGCCCTGCATGGTCAAAGGCATCCTGGGAACCCTGGGGTTGCTCTAGCACCATCTCTGAATGTGAGGTTGGACAGATCTCCTTTAAAGATGGAATTTTTTGCTCTGAGGTCTTTCTCAGTGGTGGTTGTTGGCATTTTCCTCCTCTCGAGGAACTCTCCAGAGGAAGCAGAGCCAGTGGAAAGGACATGTGATTCCAGCTCCAGCCTGGTGCTCCAACACCCCCTGGACCTGCCTCCCACACTGGGTTTATTTTAAACCTTGCTTCAACAGGACCATTCCAATGCAGGTGTGATGAGCTTATTTCAGACACTTTGTGTACTTATTCATATCCCTCTCATTTAGGCTTGTACCTATCTGGGCATTTGCTTGGTTTTAGCAGGAGCTTGTTTTGGTTTGGCTTTAAAAAGCACTGCTGCGTGTTCATTTGTTGATGGGTGGAACCAGGCTGCCCACGCTGCCTGGCTCTAATTCATACCTTTCAGCTATTTTGGTTTCAATATCTGGAGTTGGATGCTTCTGCCAAAATAAGTGTAGCCCACTGGTGGTTTTTTATGATGCTGGTACCGAAATGACCGTGATCCATGTTAAGGGTGTGTATTTCAGGTGCTTGGTGTTTATTTACAGACAGTTTGAGCTAAAATTGGAATGGCTGAGGGCAAAATAATGTCTTCTGAGGGATGTGAGCCAGGCTGAGGTAGGGCAGGACTTCATGCCTGTAATACTGTGGAAGGGCTGCTGGCTCTGGTGATGATGGTCCTGTTGGTTTCACAGTTACTTTGTCCCTGGTGTGGCACTGGGACCTGCCTGCTGCCTGTCATGCAGGCTGGATGTTGTGGGGTGTTCGGGGTGGCTGCAGTGCTGTGGCTTGTGTCAGGGAGAGTTTTTGCTCATGGAGCTTTGCTGGGTTGAGCACTTGGTCTTGGACAGGAACTGTGCAGGGCCACAGAGGGGAAAACTGAGGGATGGAGGAGGGCTGAGCTTGGCTCAGCTTGGCTGTTCCGGAGCATCACCCGGGTGCTGCCTTGCTGGAGCGGTGCCAAGCGTTGGGGACGTCACATGCTGTTGTCACTGTCATTCTCTGCATGGTGGAGGCCACTCCCAAGATCTTCCCATGCCCCAGTTGCTCAGCACCCACCCCAGGTTCTCTCACAGGAATTTGGGGACCCTGTTTCCTGTCACAGTGACCCATTGAAGAGACTCTGATGGGTCATCATCAGTCATTTGCAATTTTGCTTTTCCCCTGTAAAACACAAGAGAAATTTGCAATGTTTGGCTCTTCCCAGGCCACGCGGGTGGCCGTGGCCACATCCCAGCATGGTGAGCATTGGGATCCCCCGCTCTGGAGTCTTTCCATCCGAGTCCTCCCATCATCGCGTGGGCACGGATGCGTCACGGGCGGCTTTGGGTGGGGGCGCGGGGCGGGGTGTGCCGGGGGAGTGGCAGAGCCTGGCTCACCTGTGGGGCGCTGCCAGCGTGGGCGGCACCGAGACGGGCACAGAGCCGGGCACGGAGCGGTGCCGGGCAGCTGGAGGTGGCATGGGGGCCATGGGCGAGCAGGGCACCAGCATCCAGGTGAGCTGGGCAGGGGTGACAGGGGGCTCCGGGCCTTTTGCCAAACCCAGGGAGGGTTGTGGTGCACATAGGTGCCTTTCTGTGCCCCCAGTGTTGTCTGGGAATAGGTGTAGGGGTGCCCTGAGCCCCCCTAACTCCCCCAAATTTGATCTAAATCCCAGTGCTTCATTTTCATTGGTTGAAACCTCATTTAAAGGGGGAAGGAAGGAAGGTCTTCTCAAATCATGTTTTCCCAGCTGCTGGGAGAGCAGCACCTCGAGAGCTGGTATGTCGTATTGTGGAGGGGATAAGAGATTTTGTTATTTCTTTTCACTTTATAAACAGTAAAAGGTCTCCTCCGGCGTGTTTCCAGTTTGCTTACTCAGTACTTCATGCATTTGACAGTTTCTGGTGCATAGGCAGTTTCTTCTATTGTTTGCAGGGATTTTTCCAGAGGGGAAACTTTTTTTTAACATTACAAAACCACAGAAACTGGCAGGAGGAATCATGGGGAGGTACTGAATTGGAAACAGTTTTAAACTTTAAGGAACAGAAAAGAATGAAAGCAACAAGATTAACTGAATCAGTTAGAGGAGAGTTGGGAGTGTGTGTCCTTGTGACTTTTTGGCTGGGCCAGGATAGACGTGCATGGATGTTCCATGGTGGAAAGCAGTGTTCCCAGACCCAGGGTCTCCTGGAGCTGGATGTGCTCTGGGTTTCCTCCCTCCTGGTCTGTCTTGGTATCTGTGGAGCCGCCTTGCTGGTGTGGCAATGCCTTGCCACTCTTGCAGCAGGCTTTGGCCCCAGCCCTTGCCAAGTGTTGCTCATCGTTTATAGCTTGTCAAGGCAGCAGGAGCGGTGCCCGCAGGACTTTGCGTGGGAGGACATGCCTGGTGCCCATCCCCACCTCAGCGCTTGCCATGCAGTGGGTCAGCTTCACCCTGGCCATTTCTGCATCCAAGCCACCAGTGGAAAGAGCCTGGATATTATTTTTCCCACTGACATACAGCAGTGCCGCAAGGTTCTTTCCGAGTATTCTTTCCCTTTCTCTTCCCGGCTGGCTGAATGAGCTTTTTTCCCCTCTCCTGGCTCTGACCTTCCTGTGTGCTCGGCCGTGGGCTGCTGGATGCTGCTGGCAGGGGGAGAGGGCTGGCAGGGGCTGGCCCTGCAGGGAAGCAGGAGTTGGATGTGCACGGCACGGGAAGCGGCTGGGAGCTGGAGAACTGCCAGCGCCGGGTAGTTTTTCCTCTCTTAATTAACGAACGGAAAACATCGAGCTCTCCTTTGGAGTGTGTTTTTGCTTTGGAGTAGAGGCACGCTGCTGATGGCAACGGGAAGAGCTGTCTGTGGGGATGGGCTCTGCCACTCGGCAGTACCCAGGAGGTTGGTGCTCTGGGCACGGTGCCATGCAGGAGCAGCTGTGTTTGGAGTTTGTGGCTGGGGTTCTGCCTCCTCCCGAGTCCTCATCTCAGTCCCGTTGGCACACAGTGTGTGTCACACCACGGGTTGCCATCAGACACCACGTTCCCTGCACTGGGAAGGCTGAGTTTGCCTGCGTGCAGGAGGCTGAGCTCACACAGCTGCCTTCGTGCTGGGGCTGCTGCAGTTTCCCGTGGTCCCTGACCATCGATTCCCTGTGGTGCTGATCTATGTTGAGCCATTTTCGGCTGTGCATGAGTGTTTTTCTGCTGTTTCTTTGCAGGCCAAACCCATTTATGGTGGCTGGCTGCTGCTGGCCCCGGAAGGAACGGACTTTGACAACCCCGTCCATCGCTCTCGGGTAAGTGAAGCTGAGACATCCCCTCCATGGGGTGTGGCAGGAGGAACAGGAGGGGCTGTCCCTGCCCATGGGGGTGGCTGTGACCCTGGGAGTGCCGAAGACACCTCCATGCGCCCATCCCCTTGTGCAAACCAGGAAGCTGGGAGATGTTTCTGGCAGCAAAGCTGGAATGTGTTCTCTGGGATGCAAGGTCTCCCATGCTGGGCAGCAGCCTGGGGCACTGCAGGTGTGGGTCAATTCTATTGCTTGTTACTTTTGCTTTTTGATGTTTTGATGCTTCTCTGGTTTGCCTGACATGTGCCATGCTGCCAGGAAGATGCTCAGGCCAGTGGGCTGTGGGCTGTGTGACTCTGAGCTGTGCTGTGACCATCAGAAAGACTCCCAGTTTTCCTTTGGGGATTGGAAACAGCTACTTTATTTTCTATAGCTCATCATGAGTGTGCCCAGAGCTCTAGAGGGAGGCTGCATGTTATCCCCTAGTGTGGATATGCCAGTGTCAGGCAGGTCCTGCAGCAAGGAAGGCACTGAGAGGTGGTTCCCATTTACTATAAACCTGCAGAGCTCTGAAGCCAAGTGCTGGCAGCAGGGACCTGCAGACAGAGCAGGACACACTCAGCTCCTTCCCAAAGGGGTTTTCTCATGCCTGTCAGAAACAGCAGCATCCTGTGGGGTTGGAGCATCCCCCACTTCCCTGTCCTGGGGGGTGTGATGCTCAGAAGGATGTGGTCAGGCTGATGTCCTTTCTCACTGCTGGCTTGTGACGAAGACTTCCAGCTTGTCCCCAAGCTTGTCTTGCAGGGAGCTTGCTGCTGAGGCTGCCAGGATGGGGCTGTCTTGTGCGTGGGAGGGATGGCAATGGTCCGTGAACCCTCTGTCATGCAGCCAAAATGCTCTGGGAGCTGTTTGTAATAAAAAAATTGCTCCCGAATGAGCAAGAATTGGGTTCTGAGTTCAGCCTGGGGTATATGGGTCATTATTTGGAGTCAGAGGCTTACTGGCCTGACACAAAGGGGACATGGGACTGGGGTCTCTCCAGAACACAGGCTGCCTGCTAAGCTTGTGGAGGGGCTTGTGGAGGTCCACAAGGTCCTCTGTAGTTCTGCTTGTCCCTGAGCACCCTGGACTTTGCCCAAAGGGCTGAGAAAAGTGAGATAAGAATTGCTGCACTGGGGCTATGAATCCAAGACTTTTTTATTTCAGCCTGCTCAACCAGTTTTTGCTCTTGGCTGAAAACAACCTGGCACACATGAAAAAAAAAAAGGCAGTTTTCCAGCCAGATCAGTTCTCCAATCTGATTTGCTGTGCAGCTGCAGAGGCAGCGTGCTGCCAGGATTGCCTGGGCAGTGCCATGCCAGAAGTGCAGCCACCATCCAAACTGAGCTCATGTGCTGCCGGGGGACATCTGACATGGCATCCTGTCACCCTCCAGCACTGGATGCTGGAATAGGTGATGCAGGATGAAGCTGAGGGCACAGAACATTTAGTTTGGGGATCCTTCTAGTGTCCCCAGCATTTGTGGCATGAACCTGAATCATGAGAGGTTTAGTTTGGATATTAGGAAAAGGTTCTTCCCCCAGAGGGTGGTCAGGCACTGAACAGGCTCCCCAGGGAATGGTCAAGGGCCCAAAGCTGCCAGAACTCAAGGCAGTCAGCACTGGGCAATGTGGGCTGGTGCACACAGACCTTTGGCAGAGCCCTGCTAGCTGATGTGCAGCTCCAGTGCTCCCAGCAAGGCCCAGGGACTTGTGGGCATTGCCATGACCCACCTCAATGTCTTCTCTTGCAGAAATGGCAGCGTCGGTTCTTCATCCTCTACGAGCATGGGCTGCTGCGCTACGCCCTCGACGAGATGGTGAGTGCTGCCCGGCTGTGTCCAGGCTCTGGGGATCAGCTAGGTTATCTGCTGCCCTTGGAGCGCTCTGCCAAGCTGAAGGAGAGTTGTGCTTGCTGGGTTTGACTCTGTGCCAGGCTGGGTTTGTGTGGGAGCTCAGTGGACACTCTGCAGAGGACGTTGGGTGTTTCGGAGGCGTGCGAGTGCTGCCTGGCACGGGATTCATCACTTGCTGACAGATCCCACACTGGCAGGAAGTGCTGGAGGGGGTCCCCAAGGTCGTTCTCCCTGCTTTCAGCCCTTTCTCTTGGTGCCAGTTGGATTTTGGTTGTGGTGAATCACCTTGGCAGTGTCCGAGAAGGAGGCCCTGCCTAGCGATGCCCGTGGAAAGTAGGTCAGCTGGAACGCCTTCCCACTGCTGCCTGCCCTGGAGCTGCAGCTTGTCACCAGCACTGTTCCCATCCGTGAAACGGGATCAAAGGAAGGGAAACCCATCCACTGTGAGCTGCAAAGTGGGGCTGAAGAGTCCAGTAGGTCAATCCCAGGAGCACCCAGGACTGCTGATCTATCCTGCTGGCTACAGAAAGCCTGTGGGAGAGTGCCCAAGGCCGTCACAGTAGACACCCATGTGCTGGGATCTGCGTGGGCAGGAGGCTCAGGAAGCCAGCTGGAGAGAGCACACCTGGGGACAGGGACACATGGGGACCTGTGTCTGTGTCAGGGAGGCTCCCTGTGGGGTCAGTGTGCCTTGGTCTTCCTCCAGTGCCTCCTGTGAGGGCATCGTGGAATGAGGAGGCACGGTGAGCGTGGCTCAGATTTCATGCTGTGTTTGTTTGTATTTTTACTTGGGCTTGGTCCAAGTGCCCTAAATAATTTAAATGTCTTTGGTAGGAGCAGTGGAGGCTTTAATACATTTTCAGTGTCAGCAACCTGGCTCTGCACTGGACTGGTGTTTCCTGTCCTACACTGGCAGAAGGGTGCCTTTTGTCTGGGTGGAGTAGGGAGATTCCCTAGTCTGAGGTAGACGTGGAAGGATGCTGGGAGACACAGGCTGGAATATTTTTTGCTGTTTTGCATCCTGAGGAGGTTGACCTGCCACAGGGGCCAGAGAGCACCCAGAGGACAGCAGGAGCATCCCACAGTTCTCCAGGCACCTGTTGGGCTTTTTCTCCTTGAGAAGGGAGAAAGTGGAAAAATACAAACAAAAAGGGAAGGTGCACATGTGCAGCATGGGATGGTGTCCCAAGCACTGTACTGGCTCCTGGACTCACTGCCCCATGGCCATGGGTCCCAGGAGGGTCTGGCCTTTCATAGTCATGGATAGGGAAGTCTGTCATGGATCCTTCCTCCACACTGGGATTTGCCACATGTTATTAAAATACTCTCCTGACCTTTCAACCCTTCCAGCTGTGCCAGCTCCTTGCCCTGTCCCCATCATCTCTGTGGCCTGGAGAGGAGTAACAGGGCTGGGGCCTCACCCAGGGTGTGCCAGCAGAGACACTGTTTTTTCCATGAGGGATCCACTTTGCAGTTCACTCAGGGATGATCTCCCCGCAGTGTGCCCCGGTTTCTGTGCAGGAGCTGGGTGGGGGTCTCGTGGGAGCCTCAGTGCGGAGCAGCCTCTGGAGCATGCGGGAGCCGGGCGGCAGCTGGCCAGAGACCTCCCAGGCAGTTGCAGGCTGGGATTGAATGGCTCTGCTTGAACCTTTCAGACATTAAATTTTGTGGGTTTGGCAATTTCTGCTCTTATTAAAAGTGGAATTGGAGGGAGGGGTGAGCCTGGGAGGGGAGTCCTGGGCTGGTGATGCTGATGGAGACATTCCTGTGCTCTTGGGCCCCAGCAGGTTGGAGAGCAGTGGGGTGTGGAGGGGCAGCTCAAAGCCCAACCCCAGGTTGGAGAGACCTCAGAGAGTCCCCAGAGATCGTGGTGCTGTGGTTCTCAGAGGTGATGGGATAGGGCAGCATTGGGAACAGCCTTTTGCCACAGGGTGGTCAAGTTTGGTGTTGGATTTGGAGCATTTTGGGCATGGAAGGTGGGACAAGCAGGCACCAGCTGCTCTGCTGGCATCCAGCTCATCTGAGACATGCCCAGAGCTGATCCTGAATCTGTACTCCATGCTTGGTCACCTTTCTGTGTGTCCATCATTCTGTCTGTCCTCTCTCTACCATAGTTCCAGTCTGAAAACAAAATTAGTTCTGCATGATGGCTGTGATGGGGAGAATTTGCACAAGCTATGGACCTTCATCCCCTCTGACCAGGCTGAGCTATCAGACTCTCTCCCTGGAGTCTCCCTCTTCCAGGCTGGGTGCAGTTGGTGGCACCCAGATCCAGCCTGGCCACCGGGAATGCCCAGCAGATCCCACCCCCTTCTCCTCTGCAGGGACTGTGCCAGCAGCTGTTCCCAGCTCTGCCGAGCCCTGGCTAAGCTGAGCCTGCTCAGACGTGCAGAAATTCCTGCCTCCCAACTGTGGGTGGATGTGGGGGTTGTGGGATCACTTGGGGTTGCCTTCCCATGCTGAACATCCACAATTGCACCCCAAAGGTGGCTTACTCCTACTGTTTGATAAACCTTTGTGCTGAGACTGATGATGACAGGGGCTGATGCTTCTTTGCAGCAGCTGGAGGATGACAAAGCCACTCTTACTGAAGGAAAGCAGGAAAGAACAGGCTTGGGATTGAGCTGCTGTGTTATGAGTGTCCAAGGACAAGTTTCAGTTCTCCTGGTTAAACACCCTGTGGTCTCCAGTGAAACCACTACCGTGGGAGAGCAGCCCGGCACTGCGGTGCTGGGGTGGTCCAGGAGGTTTTGGTTGGAATATGGGAGCTGCCACAAGAATAGTGGCGGGCTCAGGGGCCAGAGCCAGCGAGTGGCAAGTGCAGAGCTTTTGCCTCCTTTTGTTTTGATTGCTGTGATCTATAATTAGCGGCCGAGGTCTCTATAAATAGAGCCCGTCTGCGTGGGAATGGAAAGGCAGGAGGGGGTTTGTAGGGCTGGAGAGCACTGCCATGTCCCTCCCTGGGCCTGCAGGTGGGCCCCTGGCCACAAGCACTGCCTGGGGGTGGATCCAGCCCCATGGCTGGGGCAGATCAGAGGAGTGGGTCTGGATCTCCAGGCCAGCTTCTTAATGAGTCACTGCATGTCCAGGGCCAGGCCAGTGCCTCAGTTTATCCCTGTGCTACTTCTCTTAAGCTGGGATTTGTACTAGGTTGGCATTTTGCATCCTCCCCAAGGATATTCTTGTGTCACATCAGGCTTCCTTTTGGTAGGTGAGACTATTAATTTAGAGGTTTTTTTGCTTGGTGCATATGCTGGTTTGAAAACAGGACAAAATTCAGGCCTGTCTGGGAGCATCTCAAACTCGCTGGTGCTGTGGATGAGAGGCAAGGTGACAGCATCTTCTGGATGGGCTTTTAGTTTCCCTGCAGGGATCCAGGAGGAGCATCCCTGGGCATGACATACCCATTTTGCAACAAACTGACCTCAGTCAGTGTCTGGCACTTCCCAGTGCCAGATGGTGATGAAATGTGTGAGCCCTATCTCTACTCTGCCCCTTACTTGCTGGAGTCAAATTGTTTTGTGGAATTGGAAAGGGATCTAGGAGGATGCTTGAACCAGTAGTCAGCCACCTCAATACCAGAGTTTGCTGGGGTTGAGTGTCTGTGTCCTCCATGGTGGTGTTGCAGACCCTTCTCAAGCTCACAGCTGGGTGGTCCTGCTCCTAAATCAGGAACTCAGATGGATCATAATGTCATTAACCTTTGTACAATGGAGCAGACACCCCTGCTCCAGCCTGTGATGGCAGGGAGGGAGGTCCAGAGGGAGCCAGGAGCTGATGGGACTGGGATGGGATGAAGAGCGAGGCCAGCCTGGCATCTGGGAATGGTTAGAGGAGCACTGGGACCCCTGGGCTAGGTGTATAAATAGAAGAGAGGCCAGCTCAGAGGTGGGAGGTCTGGCACTAAACAGCAGGGCTGTGGGGTCACATCTGGAGACCTGCTCTGCCCCAGGCCCCACTCCTGGCCACAGAAACCTAAGAAACTGATAAATGGGTAAAAAAGGAGAATGGTGTAAGCATTGGTGGCAGCTGGAGGGGGATCAGAGGAAGGGATGCGTGCTTGCTGATTCTGTGATCCACAGAGCTGTGTAATTATTGTTTCCTAATTCACCCCCCTCCAAAAACCTCTTTATGTGGAGGAAAGGGGCATTTTAAAATGTCACTGTCAGCAGAGCTGTGCCGCGTTAATTTTCGTTGTAGTTACCTCCTTTGTCATCTGTATTGTTTTAAGAAGCCAAGAACCCGTGTGTGTGTTTTTTTCCTCCTTTTTAGATCAAAGCAGTTTACTTCAGTTTTGGCACAGAATTGAAATTCATTGGCAGGGATTAAAAACGAACCTTAAACATCCTGGCCTCTCTGTCCTTACTTTTTCCACACGTTTTGCCATTAGTGTTTCCAAGCTCTCCCTGCCCCCTCCTCCGTGGGAGCACCAGGCTTTACAAACCCCATCTCCTCATTCCCAGTGGTTTCCCTGCATGGACACAATTTTGCCAGTGCCTCTGCCAGATCAAGACTTTCAGTTTCTGTTTAGCATAAAAAGCTTTTGGCTTCAATCAAAGCATGTTTGAAATTTAAAGTAAGCAGGGACAGGAAGGCTGGGTGGGAGTGGCTGTGTGCGACTCAGATGGACAGGGACCCCTATCCCAGTTTTTTTCCAAGACTGGATGTAGTCAAGTCAGGGTGGACAATGATCTGTGAGGAGGTTTTATGTGGGATGTTTGGTGTGTATCTCATAGAAGATGGACTAGCAATAAAGAAATTGTGGGAAAATTTGGAAGCAGAGATCCTTTGTCCTTCAGAGAAACTGGGCAGGAAAGGGACACCTGAAATCAGGGTGCAAGGGAGAGGGGACACATACATCCTTGTGACTGCTCTAAAGATGCAGAAACAGCATAAGTGCTGGTGACTCTCAACAGAGATCAGAGATCTTTGATTAATTTGTTGTGTTTTATTTTCAATACTGATTTGGGGAAAAAATATCCAAGAACCTACAGGGTGCTGTGGGAATTAATTCCCCAGAACATTGCTGAAACCTTGAAGGAGGTGAGAGGAAGATACACAGATCTTTACTTGTGGTTTTATATTAATGTCTGTCTTGATGCTGATGCAAGTGTCATTACTGGGGTTGGGTGTGGAGATCCCATAATGGTGACTTTAGGGGGTTCATGTCTTCCCATTTCTCTCTGCTTTAAGTGTCTGGCCCCAGCTGATGCATGAGGTGGGTCCTGCTGTAAGGAGACCTGTGGGCTCCTCCAGGAATGAGGAGTTCATTTGCTGAACCCTCTTCTGTTTTATGTCTTTTAGTTTGGCTTAGTGTGTTTGGGAAGGTAAAACTGCTGAGCTGCAGAAGGAGCATTTGGGAGGGGGCTGACGGAATAGGAAGGTCTTCTCTAGGGCTGGCTCCATCACGAGTCCTGGCAGCTGGCAATGGCCAGGGACCATCAACAGGGCCCCAAAAGTGCCTGAGTTTATTGTGAGCTTTGGAGAACACCGTTGTCCACATCCAAGCCCTCCAAGAAGGATATTTTGTGGCTGCAGGACCCACTAGGGAGAGGCCCCAGTGAGAAATAGTCCATGGTGGGAGGTTTGGGAGTTAACAGGCAGAAAGAGGATGAAAGTGGAGTTGAAAGCTTGATGCAGGCGGTGACCTCCTAACACAAGCTGCTTTGATGACCTGGCCCAGGTGCTTCCTTCCTGGAAAAAACACAGCCTCTATTGTCTTCTGCAGGGCGAGCCGCAAAGCTGGAATTGCTCTTAGGCTGAGCTGCAAGGACAGGTTCAAGTGGCTCCATCCTTCTGCTTTTTCCCCACTCCTCGTCCCTCAGGACCTAGCAAAGACATTTCTGTAGATGTGTGCCAGAGCAGCGAGGGAACTGAGTTGGAGTTTAGATTGCATTTATCTTGTTCATGGTGGGGCAGAGCAAAACAGGCACTTGTAGCAGCTGGAGTACCTTTGTGACTCCTGGGCCTGTGGTTTTGATGAAGGAAAGGTTGTACCTACTGTAAAAGGTGAAAGTGGAAATCAAGCACTGATGGCATTTAGGAAGGGAGATGCCAGGGCTGTCAGTGAAATGACACAGCTAAGGCTGAGCAGTTACCCTCACATGGGCCCTATGGTCCCCCCAGGCAGAAGAGGAAGGGGCTGCAGCAGTGGGTGCCTGATCCCAACTCTTCCCAAGCCAGGACAATGCTGGGTTCCCAAGCATCCTCCAGTTTCTGGGTGGCCATGCCAGTCCACACGTGAACAACTAAACCACCCAAGGAACCAGCACCATTTTTTTCTCCCTGCTGTTGCTTGGTGCTAGGGAGGGGATGTGAAATGAGGTGCCTGCAGAACAACCCTGAGCCCAACAGCTGTAGCCATGTGGTGGGGCTGGGGTCGGGTTTAATTCTTTCCAGCCCTGTTATAGGCCACCAGATCAGGTCAATGAGGACCACCAGTGGGCTGTGGGCTACAGGTTGGGTGATGCTGGGTGATAGCATCCCTTTCCCCGCTCCTAGAAGCAGCATCCCAGCAGCTGGCACATCCCTGTTCCTGCTGAGGGCCATGAGGCATCCTGGCATTGACTGCTGGGATTCAGTGCTGCAAACCCCTCAGTGACAGCTCAGAGAGGAGGACGAGGACGTGAATGGAACAAGGCAACAGAGCTGCTCCAAAAATCAAAGCGCATTCCCCCTGTTTTTCCCCGGCAGAGATCCCGCATTCATTGATTGTTGACATGACATATGTGGGTTGGAGAAAGGCAGCGGCAGCTTCTGGCAGGGGAGGAAGGGGCTGGGGGGGCCGGAGGGGCTCTGCAAGCCGAGATGCTGATTACCAGGGCCAGCAAATAGCTTGCAGCTGCCTCCGCTCAACACGCTCTTTGTGGCGCTTGCAGCCACTCTTTGGACGCAGCTATTTTTAATTTCCCCAAGCGCGCACAAAAGCAAAGGGGGTGGGCGATGCCGCCGGCGTCCCCCCTTCCTGCCCCCCGCTCCCACCCCTTTCCCAGCCAGCCCTGCTCTTCCCGGCTTCCTCCCACCCTCCGGGGAATGTGGGGAGCTGCACTCCCTCCTTTTTGGTTTTCTTTTTCTTTTTTTTTTTTTTGGGTCCGCATTGGGAGCCGGCCTTGGCTTCCCCCCCCCCACCCTGCGCCAGTGTGTGCAGGGAGCTGGGAAAATGCAGAAATAAATAAATACGCAATTAGGCAGGCGTCCAGCCGTGGAGGGGGGCGTGCTGCAAAAAGAGACTCCGGCCAAATTTTGGAATGCCTGAGAAAGCGGCTGGAGCTGTGGGCGAGCTCAGAGTTTTGGGCTTCCCACCGCTGCTCCCTTCCCAACCGAGAAGGGGCAGCTGTGACCCCCGAGGAGGAGGATGGAGGATGGAGGAGGGAGGATGGAGGATGGAGGATGGAGGATGGAGGGTGGCAGCTCCCAGCTTTGCTCTTGGGAGGTTTTCCCCCCACTGGCATCTCCCTGAGCCCAGGACAAGGTGTGTTGGTGCTGGAGCTGTGGTGAGAGCTGGGGTCTCAACGTGCTCTCGCCTCGGCTCAGCAGCGATTTTTCCACCAAAAGCTGAGGTGTGCCCTCTGTTCAAGCAGCAACACGGTTTGGGGTTAATAAATTACTTATTTGCAGTCCTTGTTTCTCTGTTAGGTAAGCATTGGTGAATATGATATTTCTGCTTTATCCTGGGTATGAATTATTCATCAGGTTTGGAGGCTGTAAAAGGGACGTCAGGTTAAAACTTGCGTGGAGGCATGCTGAGGTCTTCAGTGAGGTTTTGTAAACAGCTTTTCTCAGGGTTACCAGGCGCAGGGATTTTGCAGGAGTCTTCCCCCTTTTGTCTGCTGTTTTGAGGCATTTCTGCCTCAAATGAGGCAAATTATCAAATGAGAATTTCCAGGCAGATTTGATTATTGGTCTTGCTTATTTGCTTATCATGGGCTACAAGATACGAAAGTAGAAAAAAAAAAAACCATCAAAATACTGTCTTTCCTTTATGCTAGACCAGTTAACAGCGTGTTCATGTGCTCGTGGTAATGTGTATTTTCTAAGATGTTTTTTTGCCCTGTTTATTCAAAGCTACAGAGGAGGCTCTTCCCTGCAGTCACTGAAGTCTGACTGCAAGTAGGTAATGAGATAAAACAGCCAGACAGCTCTGCAGAAAGTTGAAATTACCATAGGTAAATCACATGTGCAGCAACTTCGCTTACCCTTCACCTCCTTCCTGCAGGATTTGATCCAGGAGCTGGTTTGTGGGAGTGTGTTAACAGGCTTGTGCTCTGCCACCTGCCGCAGGCAGCGCAGCTCCTCTTGTGCTGCTACAGGAGAGCAGGTCCAGGGACAGAGGTGCTGCATGTGGAACTTGGGGTGCTCCAGGAGCTGGGGAAAGCAGGGAAGGTCCCACCTTCCATGGAGGTTTTTTCTCTTTGTCTTTGCCTGGCATGTACCCCACAGCCATACCCCATCTCTGCTGCCACGGCACTCCTTGCCATGGGGCTGTAGGGAAGAAATCCTTCCCTGTGAGGGCGGGGAGGCTCTGGCACAGGTTGCCCAGAGAAGCTGTGCCTGCCCCTGGATCCCTGAAAGTGTCCAAGGCCAGGTTGGATGGAGCTTGTAACAACCTGGGAGAGTGGAAGGTGTCCCTGCCCATGGCAGGGGGTTGGAACTGGATGTGCTTTAAGGTCCTTTCCAAACCATTCTGGATTCTGTGGCATGATCCTGAGGGGTCTTGGCTCTTGCACCACCCCCCACAAGCCTTGGGTGCTGTGGCTCAAGGTGCCATAGCTGTAGCTTTCCATGATTTTATGGCCAAACATCGCCCTGGGAAGCTGCAGTGAGGCCGTGGGCTGCTGTCCCACTGTGACCCGTGGCTGTCACCACTCTCCTCCCAGTTCCCTTTGCTGTGGGTGACTGGTCCTTGGGCAGAGGAGGCAGAGGAACAGGCACACAGGGTGGTTTTAGAAGTGTCCCAACAGCATCCTGAACTCATACGGGATTTCCACCTGTTGTGATGGTGTGACTGGAGAGAAAGGTGGGGTTTTGTAGCACACCCAGCCTTGGCCCTTTCCTCCACATTTCATCAGCCCTGTTGCGATCACATCAATAAAGTCCCAGGGATCACCAGGGCGCTGGGGAGCTACTGGGATATAATTAGGGTTTTGGTTCACTTTCCTGGCTGCTTTCCTGTTAGGGGAGGGACAGCAGGGATTATGGATGGAGCAGATGTGTGGAGGGAGGGGACATTTGGCTTGCTTGGGTGGTTAATGCCATGTACAGGCCAGTGCTGGGGGGAGTGAAGTAAATCATCCCAGGGGATGGAGAAATCTCTTGTGCTCGTCTCCCTCACGTGCACTAGCCCCAGATTGCTCCTCTCTGCTGGGATTGCACAGCTGCTCCCAAAGGAGCACATGGCTGTGAGCTCCCTCCTCTCCCTGTACTCCTCTACAAGAGCCAGACGTGAGCAGCAGGTTTAGGGAGAAAATGCTGCTACCATGGGGCAGTTCCAGCAGCCTCGTGTGTTAGTGGCCAGTTTTTCCTGGGCATTTAAAGCACTTTTTACCCCAGGTACCACTTGTCTGTGAACCTGGTGGTGCCTGCCTGGCCAGGATGGCTTTTTGTTGTCTGTGTCAGTGCCTCCACCACATTGTGCCTGTAGCAGCAAAGCCGAGCTCAGGCAGCTGCTGGGTGATCTCCTTACTCCATATGTGCCTGTTGGGAACTTTTCTTCTTGGAACTGCCCAGAAGGCTCCCATTTTGTGCTGTTCGGTGGGATGGCCAATGACCAAAGTTCGGAAAACCTTTTCCAGCCATCACCTTGGCTTTTGGGAAGGTCTGCAGGGTGCAGACCTGCTGGAAGCAACGCAGAGTGGGTGTGGAGTTTTCTGTAGGGGTGTGGGGTGCAGGATGTGGCTGCTGCTTGGTTGAACAAGCCAAGCCAAGCTCTTTGGCTTGGGTTGCCCTTGCACCTCCAGCTGCAGACCCCAAACACCCTGGGAGCCCGGCTTCCTGGTATTCCCAGCCCGGCAGGAAGCTCTGCAAAGCTCATAAGAGCGGTGCTGGGGAATAATGGGATTTCCAGACTAATTTGGCCGGATTTAAGAACTTCCACTGAGGCATCTGCGCCCGTGGGAGTTGCCTGAGCCTCCAGTGGATCTGGTGCTGCTGATCCCCAGGGTTGTCCTCTCCTCCTCTGCAGTTGTTGAGTGCTGGTAGAAGACCCTGTATTGATAGTCGTGGGGAGTGAAGGTGGGATACCCCACCATGGTGGCTGTAGGGCCTAAAATTATCCAGAGCTCCAGATGATGGCTATTGGAGGTGGCTCTTCATGGCTGCTGATGTCTTGGTCTGTCCCTGTGTCTTTGCACTGATTCTTCTGCTTGGTTGCATTTGCAGGAGAGGTTGTGGGATGGCTGAAGATGAGACATGTCCCTCCTTCCCCTCTAGGCTGGAAGGGAAATAGGTTTACTTAGTGGGAGGTACAGGGATTTGATTGATCTAATTTGCTGCTTTCCTTGGATGACAGTTACCTTGGTCATGTTCCCTCATCCCCATGAAGCAGAAATCCAGGTCCAGCTGTGGTGGAACAGGGCTGGCCAACATGGTTAGAGGTCATCCTGCCTCTATCCAAACTTTCCTCCTCCTGAGCTGTGTCCAAGACTGGCATCACTGTGTGTCTGACCATCTTTGTGTGTGGGTGACCTTAGGGAGATGTGGTTGCTGGTGTTTGGTGAAGCCCCTTGCTGCTGTGGAGGGCCGTGAGCTCAGAGGTGGTGGTGAGCTCCTGCACATGTGTGCCTGGCACGCCGTGCAGGGACCACCTGGGACTCGTCTCCTACACCGAGGGGGTGGAGGATAAAGTTGACAAGGCCAATTTGGAACAGCGCAATTTAAGATTCAAGTATCAAGATGCAAATGAAGCCCATTTTTCCTTCCCACCCCTAAACGACTGTGGTTCCCTCTCCAGGAAACTCCTGTCATGATCCCTGCACCAAGCTCTGCCCTGTCCGTGGTCTTGCCAGGTTTTTGCCATCAGGCTGATTACCATGACAGCTTGCTGGAAGGCTGCAGATATTTGCTTTCCCTTTGGCTGTTGTGCCTTTCCATCAGGGAGCAGGGAAGATGCCACGCTGGCAGCTGCGAGCAGATGGGGTTGGATCTGTTATCATGTATTCCTCCCACCCCCCTCCTCAGAGGGGAGGAGGACATTTTGCATTTTAAATGCATCTAAATCCCATAGAGCAAAAGGAAAGAATAACAGGGCTGCAAGGTGGTGTCTTTGGCACTGCAGGACTGACAAATGCCTGTGCATTTCTGGACTTCTGCTTTGCTCCCCAAAGAGTTGGGATAAGGCTTGGGTGGATACTCCAAGCTCTTTGTACATCTGGCTTTTGCTTTGGTCTGCAAACAGCCAGGATGGCAGCTCAGAGAAACCTCAGTATACCCCATCCTGGTGGGACCTTGCTGTCCTTCCCATCATGATGCCAACGTTTTCTGCATCTCTTTCCCTCTTCCTCTCCAGCAGCATTGGAAGTGGAATGTGCGTATCCGTGGGTGCAAGCTTCCCTGAAAGGCTGGCTCCTGGATTTGTTGATGCTGCTGAGGACCTGGAGGGTCAGACACCAGTGCTGAGGGAGGTTGAACCCTCTTGGTGACCACCACCGGGTTTGCTCACCCTCACTGCCCGGCACGGGTGGTGTGCCAGGACTGGATACGGCTGTTCCCACCATGCACAGACCCCTCAGAGGCCGTTCAGCAGGAAAGAGGTTAACAGGAAGGAGGCAGGCTAGGCTCTGGCTGCCAACTCCGACCCTGCTTTGGAGTGGGGAGCAGCTGGGAGCAGCAAGAGCAGTGCGAAAATAGCCTTATAAGGCCAAGACAAGCCGGCTCCAGCCTCTGCACAGCCCCAGCCGGGCTCGCTCCGCTCCAGCACCCGCTCGCCGGATGGGTGCCCATGGATGGGTGCTACAAATGGCATGTGTGGCCCCAAACTTGCTGCCTGGGCACCCCTGGGATGGGTGCTGCCCATGCCTGGCTGAGGTGGCACTGGGTGGGAGAGGAGCCCGAGGGTGCACCCAGCCAGTTCGCAGGCAGCTCCCAGCCTCGCTCAGTGTTTAGACTCGCTGTCTGTGGACATAAACACCGACTCCGCTTAAAAGCGGCCCCTGGCTGAACTCTCCTGCCCAGCCCCTGCTCTTCACCCCCTTCTCAAACTGTTCCCTGGGGGAAAAAAATTCCATCCCACTGGCAAAAGGGGAACTGATGTTGTTTTATGTCCTGGTGGAGGCTCAGGAGGGCTCTTCAGGGGCTGGCATGCAGGGACGGTGTGTGGCACTTGCTAACCTACCCCACCTCCTTGGGGTGGGTGACCTGAGGCTATGGGGAATTCCTCCAGCAAAACACATCTCAGGAGCTGGCTGTCAGCACCTGTGATGAGCAGCCCAGGGTCAACAGTGGGGAAAGCTGTGGTGGGGCTGGGGAAAGTGGCATTTGTGGCATTTATCCATTTGGGGGATGTTCTGCATTGCTAGCTGCACACCAGGGCAAGTGTCCTTCTTGTATCCCCTTCTTGCGCTGGCTCCGTTTGTTGCCAGTACAGAGGCATGTTGGCAGGTGACAAGGCCACATCTGCAGAGCATAGCTTGTGCCTCCATCTGTGAAAAGGGACAATGGCTTCTGGCAGGCTGGTGAATCCAGGCAGTGGTGACATCTGGGAGCATCTTCCCCTGTTTCTTGCACAGGGGTACAAGGTGTGAGTACTGAAGTGCAGGGGACGTGTGTTGCTTCATACCTCCCTGTGGCTGTGGCACCTGAGGACATGGTTTAATGGTGAATATGGTGGTGGTGCTTGGTTGATGGTTGGACTGGATGATCTTTAAGGTCTTTTCCAACCTTTATGATTCTGTGCTTCCCCTGCCAGTGGTAAAAACCTGTTTTTCCATCACCTGGTGCGTGGCTGGAGGTTTCTCAGTGGCTTTCACTGAGCAGTAGGTGCTTATACAGGAGGTTTGCAGATGAGAAAGGTGTGCTCAGGTGACCAAGAGAAGATACTTGCCTCTTGCTTGGATGGCACAGGGGAAGCAGAGCTGCCATTGGGATGTGGGAGCACAACCTCCTGCTGCCCTTTGATGAGTGACTGCTCCAGTCCATCCTTTAGCAGAGCTCACAGAGGTTGTTTTCAAGAGCCTTTGTCTAATTTAATAAATCCAGGATGCTCAGCCTGCCAGCTGATCTATAAGTGTAATAAAATCCACCCACCGCAGCGCTCTGGCCCTGCTGTGGCCCTATCGATAGCCTCGTGCCTGGTGGCAGGGAGCCCAAAAGGCTCATTAAAGCCCTGCTGCTGTGCCAGCCGTGCTTGCCTGGTGCCTGGGCAGCTCAGGGCAGGCTGAGCCAGCCCTGGGTGTGTGCACAGAGCATCTTCAGCTGGGATTTGGGAACTGCATCCCCTGCTGGGATTTAGGAGGTCATGTCTCGCTTTGCATGGCTAGAAAGGGGTGACTCTGCCTCTGAAAAGGGATCCTCTGCAGCTACCTGGAAGGTGGTAGCCAAATGTGGGTCAGTCTCTTCTCACAACTAACAAGTGAGAGGACAAGAGAAAACAGCCTCAAGTTGCTCCAGAGCAGTTTTGTGTTGGGTATCAGGAAAGATTTCTTTAATGAAAGAGTGGTCAAGCACAGGAACAGGCTGCCTAGGGAAGTGGTGGAGTCACCATCCCTGGAAATGTTCAGAAACGACACAGATGTGGTGCTTCAGGACATGGTTTAGTGGAGGACCTGGCAGTGCCCTGGGATAATGATTGGAGGTGTTTCTACAATTCTTTAACTTTTCAAGGAGTTGGTGCTTTCTTGATGACCTCCAGGTGGGAATGGTGGACGTGGCTCTGGTTTGGGCTCCCAGTGCCATGCTGGTGCTGGGAGCTGCGTGTCCAAGCTCTGTCTGTGTCCTTGCCCAAGCCGTGGTTGTCTCCACGTTGCCCTGATATGATGATGGGACAGCGAGGTATTGCTACCTTCTGTCTGCATCCTGCCTGGAGCACTGTGATCAGCTGAGCCCAGGCACTGGGCTGGGTGAAGCTTTAGCAAACACAGGAGCTGCCTTTGCAGAGCACTGGGGAGTGCTGCGAGTGAGCAGCACTCAGCAACCACCCTCATGAATATTTTAGCTGGGAGAATGAACATTTGTCAAGACACATTTATGGAGGCAGCACGGATGTCTCTTCCCCAGGCGCCGCAGGCTCGCTGCTGCTCCAGGGCAGTGCTGGGAGCCAGGGCAGAGCCAGCCAGATCCTGAGCCCAGAGTGGGACAGCAGAGCTGTGATCTCCCCTGGGACAGCCAGGCCCCGGTGCCAAGGCAACCAGCCCGCCATGTGAGATAGACAAATGGTTGTGGGTTGTTTTTTTTTTTTTTCCTCTTCCCCTCCTGGTTCTTGGCAGAAAGTAAAATGTCCCTTTTGTTTGGTTTCCTCCTCCCCCTGCCCCATCGCCTTTCTCTAAAAGTTGTGTTCCAGATTTCATCAACCCACGTTGTGTAATAGCCCCAGAGAACGGGTTGGGCATTGTCCCATGGAGGCCATGGCAGAGTCCCCATGAGCTTGACCATGGGGTTACCTGCTCCAAAACACTTGTGTACAGCTCCTGAGCAAAGCTCCCTTGTATTTTGTATCAAGCTGACATGATCCCCATGTGTTAGAAATTATAGGGAAGATCCTTGGAAAAAAATTCAGAAATTTTTTTGAATCTAAATAATCCTGTTTTTCTACCTCAAATAATCCTGTTTTTCTGCCTCAGCCCTGCAATGTCTTATGGAAATGAGGGGCTTTGCAGATAAACCCTTTCGATTTACAGCATCAACTCCTGTATCTGGGGGTTCATCACCTGTGAAGCATCCAGCACTGTGCTGGAGGATGCAGTAATGCCCTGCTCGAGATTTCTTCTTTCAAGCTTCTAAGAGGTCCCCATTTTTTTCCCTCCTTTCCCCTGCCCAAGGAGGGGGCTGCTGCGGTTTCTGAGCTCTGCATCCTACGAGCATCCATCCAAAGATCCCTGCATCTCATCCAGAGACTGCTGCTGGTGTTGATGTGGAGAGCCTGGCATGACTCATGCCCTGGGCACACAGGGAGGGAGAGGAGGAGGAGGAGGAGGAGAGAGCTCTACAGGCTTTGTGTGTTATGGAGAGGGACGCTGTGAGCACGTGTGTGTGTCAATAGGGATCTGTCATTCCAGAGGGAAACAGCAATGTAATTGTTTCTTGTCTCTGGTTCCTCTGCTGGTACTGGCAGCCTGGGGAGCTGTAGCTGCTCGTGTGATGCAAGTGCTCCTCTTCCTGTGCTGCTGAGGGATGGGGACTGCTCAAGTGACTGGGCTGGTGGCACCTGGTGGCACTGGTGGCCTCAAGGAGAGCTGCTGCTGGTGATGGTGGCTGTAATGGTGTCCTCTACTTCCAGAGAGGTACATCCTGCTGTGTTCCTACCCCTAGTTAAATGACACACCAGCCACCAGATCCCGTTCTGGGATAGCTGTGGGCTGTCATTGGCAGCAGCATGGGAGAGGGCAAAGGCAGGGCCAGTGTCCCTCAGCTGGGGACTGGCAGCAGCTGGAGCAGGAGACGAGCCTGAGCATCCACTCCTGCCTCACCCAGTTGCGAAGCCACCTTGGGGTCTGATGCTGAATTCAGCCTTGTATCAAAGCCTCTGCTCTTCCAAGGGCTGGTTGAAATTCCAGCCCTGTTGTTTTGGTATCTCTGCCATGCAACGCCTCTGCTTCTGCATTTATTTATTCCCTTCCAACTGCTGGAGCCACACAGTCCTCACCTGGCCAGGGACCAACCTTGTTCGTCCTTCTCCAAGGTTTCCTAGCCTTGAGAAACCCACAGCCCAGAAACAAGTGCTCAGAGATGAAGAAAGGGTCCAAGCCATCTCCTTTTCCTTGGTGGAGTGTGTGTTTGTGCACATGGTTTTCCACCAGGCACTATTTGCATTTTGCTTCACTTCAAAGTGCCTGTGCTGCCTCTGAGGAAGGAAACAAATGGTGTAAAGGAATTTACATCCCAAGTGAGTGAGGCTGCTGGTCTGTCAGGTTTCATCTGCTGCTGAGGGGTGTGGAGGTGCAGGGGAGTTGCTGTGGGATGGAGGATTCATCCCTAGGGCCACAGGTGGAAAAGGGTCATTCCCAGCTTTGTTCCCAGCTCTCTCCAGGTGTCCTGGCTCAGAGGTGCAGTGGTGGATGTAGACCCATGTGTCAGGCTGTACAAGATGCCAGCATTCACCCTTCACAAGGAGGGCTGAGTGGCAAAACCACTTGGCAGGGCCAGCCTGGCAGTGGAGGGCCCCAAACCGGCTCCTCTGCTCCCAGCACGCTTCGGTCAGGGCTGGGTGTGGGCAGCAGGAGCAGCTGCCCTGAACTGCCACGGGGTTGGAGGGTGTTGGTTCTTCCTCTCCTCCTGTGCCAGCTCCCTGCCAGATCCTTCTGGGGCCTTACAGTGAATCAAGGGACTGAGTGGCCTGTGGGATCCAGGATCCCCTTGTGGGACTGGGGCTCCCTCCCTCCTCGTCACCCCCTGTCCTTGTTGAATTCCCTGGTGCAAAACTGCTCTGGGAGGGGAAGGAGGTTGGACCTGGACCTTACAGTCCTGGAGGCCTTGGCTGTGCCTGAGGCCAGCAAGACAAAAACTTTTCTAAGACTCCACTTGGAACAGGAGAAAGTTTTTCCGTTGGATTTTTATAGCTCCCGGAAAGCGGGGTTTTATTTTTGTTGTCTAAGACAAAAAATCCTCTTAGGAGCTGACTACCCGTGGTGTGCAGGGCAGGAGGCTGGGCATGCGCTGTGCTGGGGGTCTGGGCCAGCCTTTGCTTTCTCTCCCTCCATCCTGGGTGGGGGGGTCCTCTGGATGCTGATTTCCACAAGGAAAAGAGAAGGGTTCGGTGTCCCTGATGTACAGCTGGTCCTGTTAATGCTGCAGCACCTGTGATGGCTCCTTGCCACCCCTGCACTGTCATAGGATGCTTCCACCCAGGGACACAGCTGCAGGGGAAGCCTTTTTCCTGGGGAAAGGGGCTATTTCCCACTACCTGCAGATGGCTAAACTGAGGACTCTGATCTGAATTTTCTGGGTTTGTAGGCTGGGGCCGTTGAGCTCTCCCCTGTCACCCTTTCTTTGCATGGCACAGGCTGCTTTTGGAGGGATTTTACTGGCAGGGGAGCTGGTTTCCATGGTAAAAACCTTAACAGCATCTGCCAGAAATCCGTCTCCTTGTTGGCCCTGCCATCTGGAGGGCACAAGGAGGCTTTGGCAGGGTGAGGAGGTGTCCACAGGCTGCTTTAGGTCCTCCTTCGGTGTTGTTGGCAGCTCAGAGGGAGCTCTCCTTTAGTCATTTATGTTCTAGGTACAGGTTTGCCCTGCTGGAAGGACCCCGGTGTCACCGAGCCTGGCTGGGGACATGGGAGCCATGGAATTGCTCAGGAGGGAGGGCTGCAGGCACTGGGGATGGGTGGATACGCTGTAATCGGATGAGGCAGCGCTGCTCCAGATGGAGCTGTCAGCTCTTGTCAGTGCTGACACCCCTCTGGGTGTCCCTCAATGTCTCCTTGGGCCACAGGGGCTGGCACCTGTCCCACTTCACCAGGTCTCCTCGGAGCTATGGGGCTGAGAGGTGTTGCTGTTCAGAAAACCCACCAGACAAGGTCCCTTTCATGCTGCAGTCCCTCCCTGGCAAACTGCATGGGTTTTTAAAAATTGTAATGAGAAAAACCTGGCACTTGTGTCCATCTGTTTATCCCTGAGCCATCCTGTGCTGAGGGAAGTGGATTGCTGCTTTGTCATCCCTGTCCCCAGGTGCCACCCCTCCAGCCCAGATGGTTTGCAGCTGCAGACCCAAAGCTGGCCACTTGGTGCCCTTCCTTTGTGTCTGGGTGCCTCAGCAGGGCAGCCACCCTTCCCTGGGTATTTGGCATAGGAGAAGCACCTCACTGGCAGCAGTGGACCAGACTGACCTGGCAGGAGTTGTACCTGTTGGTTTGTGTCCCCAGATGTGTGGTACAGAGCCTTGCTGTGCACTGGCACACAGATGGATCTGGTCACCTGTGGGCAAAGCATCTTGGTGTGTAGCATCCTGGTGTCTTCCAGGAGAGGTTTTAGGGCTCAGCTCTGCACTCCTCTGCTTTTCTCTCCTTAAAGTTGCTCCTTTCTCCTTTCCCTCGCAGCCGACCACCCTCCCACAGGGCACCATCAACATGAACCAGTGCACGGATGTGGTGGATGGGGAGAGCCGGACAGGGCAGAAGTTCTCCTTGTGCATCCTGACACCGGAGAAGGAGCATTTCATCCGGGCTGAGAACAAGGAGATCATCAGTGGGTGAGTGCAGATCTGGGGCTGAGCCACTCCCAGGCTCTTCCATTAGCCAGGAGGAAGAGGAAGGTGGGTAGGACCTTGACCAAGCCTGGCTGCTATGGGTGTGCATATCCAGGCTGATTCTGAGTGCTGGGGTTCATGGTGGGTGCTGTGGTGACTCCAAGTGCTTCTAGGGATCCCATCAGGCACCCAGCCCACTGGCACAGGTCCTGTCCCCACACCAGTGGCAGGTCCCATAATTCTGGGGCTGGCATGTCTGACCCCGAGTGCCATACACTCTCTGCTCATCCATCCCTGGGCAGATGTGGAACCCTGGGGTGGATGCTCTCCACCTCCCTGGTCCCTGGGGAGCATCTCTCCTCCAAGGATGATTAATATATCACAGGAATGCAGTGGCTCAGTGACACTGAAGATTAGACCATTAAAATGAGCAAATCAGGGTAAATTTCCCAGCTCCAGGTGTTGGGTGGTGACCTAGAAACATCCTTTTCCATCACCCACATGCCAGCTGGGGTTAAAGCTGGTGCTGGTGAAGGTGCAGAGCCCTGGGAGAGCTGAGCTGCCAGCACACAGTGACGGAATGTGGCTGTGCTGCTGCTCACCTGAGAGCCCTTCCCACACAGAATGCTCAGAGCTCAGTGCCTCCCTCCCAGAATTTGACAACATTTGAAACTCCAGCAGGAAGTTAAAGGGATGAACACTTGCTCTTTCCCACTGTTCCCGAGGCATGGCATCTCCTGCCTCCCCCAGCCTGGCAGCAGCAGAGTCAGCACTTTCTGCTGAGATTCCTGGTTCCAAGCCTTATATTCATTGTGACTCCCCATGTTTTGTAAATACTTGTTGAAATAGACATTTTTCTACCAAGAGCTTGGGATTTTGACCAGATGAGTATTTTCACACATTGAAACCTCCCTGCCCTGCTGAGACAAGTGAGCACAGGTGAACCTTGGGCTGGCAAACCTGTCCCCCCAGCCCCATTCACAGCGACGTGTTGCAGTGGAGCCGGGATGCAGAGCCATGTGGGAATCACAGCACAGGGGAGCAAGCTCCTCTCCTTCCTGGCAGGAGCAGTGACTGTGCCCCAAACCGTGGCCAGCCCCCATGGCCTGCTCTCTCCACCCTCTCCCCAGTCTCCAGTTCCCAGCTCAGCCTTTGTTGCCAGTCCTGCCTGCCGTGGGAGGGAGAGGCATTGCAGAGTGAGGTGGGGCTGATTTATTGCTCATCAGCCCAGCAATGGGTTTTGAAGCAGTGCGTTTGCTCCTGACTGCAGGCATTAATCATCCCCGAGCAGTCCCACTCTGGGGCCGAGCCAGGCTGGTTTCGTTTGCAGTTGCAGCACGACAGGAAGATTTCCCTGGCTGGGGGAGAATTTGTTTTACGTTCATTCTGTGCTTCTGGCATTTATTGCTTAACCAAACCCCACTTGATGTGGTCATCTCTGAACGCTTTACAACAGCAGCGTGCAAAGCCGGGGGAGAAGGAAAGGAGAGCAGGGACATTTGAAGCAGGAATGTTTCCCAGTGGTCCAGGGATCTCTGTGGAGTTCTCAGAGATGCGGGGGCAGGTTGTCAGACCACGGTGGGAGGACACAGGACTTCTCAATGCTGAGTTCATGCTGCTCTTCCTTGGACAAAAGCGCTTTGTCTGCAGTGTGCGGGTGTTGGCATTGCTCAAGGGGACGCTCCTGCTGGAGGCTCTGTCCCTCTCCACTGTCTTTCAGGATCCTTGAATCTTTGCCCCATGGTAGCCTTGGCTGAGGCCTCACTTTTGCAGAAAGCAGGATTTGAAACAGAGCACCCTGGGGTCATCCCTCTTCTCCTGCCTTATTTTTCCCCCAGGAGCTGGTTGGCATGGTTTCTGGGTATTGTTCACCAAGCTGATCCTGACCAGGTCAGCATCATTCCTATCCTTGTGGCACAGACCTCACCTTCTGCTTTCTCTGCCTGCAGGTGGCTGGAGATGCTCATTGTCTATCCCAGGACAAACAAGCAGAATCAGAAGAAGAAGAGGAAGGTAGAGCCCCCAACTCCCCAGGTAACCCAGGGACACACACACACACACTGTCACCCAGTCCCTTGCCTCCCTCTCAGGGCCATGGTCTTGCTCTGGTCCTGGGGTAGATCCCCCACAAGGCGTCGGGAGCGACAGCCCTCTGATGCCTGTGTGGAGGGTGAGAGCTGGGGCAAACCAGGGCAGCAGATCAGTTCAAATTAATTCTTGGTCTCACTTCCAGGGTCACACACTCCTGCTTTCCTGTCTGCTGTGGGGCCATGTTTTGCCCTCTGTGTGCTGTTTTGTGGTGCCACCCCTGCACACAATCCTGGGAGTGGCCACAAAGCCATATGTTCCCCATGGGGGACTAGGGAGAGGTGCTGTTCATGGGCCATTTCGTCAGAAACAGGATGAAATTCCATCGGGCTCCAGTTACTCCCTTTGAGATGACCCCAGAGATAATGGGAATGAAAGGAAAATACTAAAGGCCAGGGCCAGGCTGGGAGCTCCGGGGGCTGGAGCTGGGCTCTCCAGGGACCCAGCAGTGGCTTCGTGCTCACTTTGACTATAAATGGTAAAAAGTGGGGCTGGCTGTGACTCACTCGTTCCTGCCTGGCTCCCACGTGGCTGGAATGGGGGAGAATCCCACAGATGGGGAACGTGACCCCAAGGCCACCCTTGTCCCTCGCCAAGGCTGAGAACAGCCGTGTCCCTGAGGCTGCCTGACCTCTGAGCACTCATCCCACTGCCACAGGGGACTGGCTGGGAGGGCTCCTCCAGCCGTGCCGGGGACCAAAACCAGCATCAGGGCTCCCCTGAGCCTTGTCAGGGCTCCCCTGAGCCTTGGTTTTCAGGTCCTCTTTGATAAAGTTCCAGGGATGGCTCTGGTGCAAACTGGGCCATGGATGGGTTTTGTACAGTGTTTGTTTGAATAAGTTTTCATCACTCCACTGGATAAAGATGTTCTGGGCAATGGGGAAAAAAGTCAGTGGGGAGATGATCCTTTTTTGCATACCAAGCTGTAAGACTGAGCCAGCCCTTGCCAAAGTCTGGGGTACTCACAGCCTGAACAACCCCTCAAGTGCTGGCTCTGGTGATGATGCTCCAGGGAAAATGCCTCCTCCCTTCACGTTATGAGTTGTCAGTCCTCAATTCTCAAGAAAAGAGAATTGCATTTGGGGTACCCCAGGGAGTGGATGCAGCAGGGCAGGGATGCTCACCCTGGCTGGAGTGCACCACTAAACCCAGGCTGGGTTCAGGAGAGGGACGGGGTGGAGATGAGAAGAGGCTCAGAGCCAGAAAAACATCATTCTGGGTTACATTTCATCACCATGGCAACTTCTTGGAAACCGTACAGGATCTGAGCTCCTGAGCACCAAATAAGGGAAGCGGCTGTGGGAAGGATGCTGGCTCCCCCTGAGCAGATGGGCTCCCCAGCTGCTTGGGGATGGGGACCAGGGACCCTTGTAGCACACTGCCTTCTTGTCCTGGGACAGACCACCCTGTCTTGCTTGGTATCCTCCTTCCACTCTCTCCATCCCATGGCTTCCAGCCCCATGGTGCTGGAAAAAGGCTCAAATTCACTTTGCAAAACCAACGTCCTCCGCTGCTGGATGGATGCTGTGCTGTGTCAGGCACTTAGGAGCAACCTGCAAAGGCAGAAGCAGCATCTTTCCTTTGTCTCCCAGATCCTGCTGATGCAGGTGGCCGGTCCAGAGAAGGAAGGAGGATGCTGAGGAGAAAATCAGCACTAAATTCTCCTCTGTGAAATGGCCTCTCCTGAAGTTGGCTGCTGTTCAGCTTGCTCTCCATGTGCTGGTGGAGAAAGCTTGCACTCTTCCTAAAGATGGCCACACAATAATCAGGCAGTAGATCATGTCTTAGAGCTGCTTAGGGAAGAGTGGATACCTTTGTGATATTAAAAAACAATTGGATATTTCTGCTTTTTCTCACTCTCAACAGTTTTTGCTTGCCTGTGGTAGAGCTAAGCTTGTTTACAGCTGGATGCTTTCAGAGCATCAAGGTAGTTTCCAACTCCCCCCATCATTTTGCATCGTCCCCTTGCAAAATCACCAGGGTAGGAGCAATGCAGGGAATACCACTCCTGCTGCAGACTTTTGGACAGGGAGCGTTAGATGTTTTCACTTTGCTTTGCAAGCAGGTTGCAGTTTGAGAGGGGAAAAGGCAGGTTTCTTCTGCAGCTTTTGCTGTGCTCCTTGCTTTTGTGTGCCTGCCTGCTGCCCATGGGAACCTGAGACAGGGTTTAGGGCTGAAATGTGGGATTTGAGGCTCTGCCCTGGGTTTGCACAGGGGTGTGGCAGGCTCAGGTAAGCAGAGCGTGCCCAGACACACCTCATGCAACCTGAGGCTGGTTTTGCTGATTTTGGTGCATTGTGCCTCTTGGAGTTGTTCATACCCCTGAGCAGCAGAGAGTTAATGTCTCTGCTTCCTCACAGACTTCTTTTTGGCCCACATCTCTGCCTAATTAAATACATATCTACAAATAATTACATGGGGGTGTGTATAAGTGATATATAAAGATTTATATCCTGAGCTGGTGATTAGCTTTGGGCTTGGATCAATGAAGGAGGGTGTAGGGGACCTTGGAGATTGGCCTGATCCTCTGCTTGAGCAGTGTCCCCTTGAGCAGGATGCCCATGAACTCTGGATCATTTACCTCCAACACTGCATTCCTTCAGTGTGAAATTTCCCAAGGGGATTTTTTTTTAAACTGAGGTCATTTGCTGCTTGTCATGTCTGTGCATGGATCCAGGACCCCCTGGGAGATCCCTGGTGGCTCCAGAACAGCCCTGCAAATGCCAGTGGAGGTACAGGGCCAAAACCCACCTGATGTGGGAGGAGAGGATAGAGAGGATGCTCTTTGCAGCCCTTGTTCCCAGCTTTCAGTTTCCAGTTCCTGTATTCCCCCCTGCTCCCTGGAAAGCAGCTGGAAAACTTCCCACAATCCGAAGGGGAGTTAATTGTCACTGATTTATTGGTGGTTTTAAGAAAAATAATCTGTGAATGCAGAAGCTTAATATGACAGCAGCAAAACATCTGCTAATGAACAAAGCCAAAGAAGGAGTTGAGAAAGCTGCTGCCTCTTCTGGGTCACACTCTGAACCTGGGCTGCCTGGGCTGTGGCCACCAAAAGGGCGTCATCCATCATCTGATGGACTCCAGAGCTCCTTGTTAGCAGAGAAGCACTGAAGATGATGGGGAATGTTTTAAAAGGGCATAAAGCACTGACTCATGTCACTGTCCCATCCCTGTCCCGCTGTGACGTGTCGTGGGCAGCACCCAAGCTACATGGAATTCACACCTCGGGGCCAAGCCCTTGGGGACCCTGAATATGGAGTTGGGGAAAACTCTCCAACTTTCTGTGTCTCCTGGTTTTGTAGGAGCCTGGTCCTGCTAAAATGGCTGTGACCAGCAGCAACATTCCCAGCGCTGAGAAGATCCCTGCCACCAAGTCCACGCTCTGGCAGGAAGAAATGAGGGGCAAGGACCAAGCAGATGGGGGCAGTGGCATTGGCCCAGCCCAAACCCCTATGCAAGGCCAGGCTGGGGCTGCCAGCTCCATGAAGGATCC
This sequence comes from Cyanistes caeruleus, assembly GCF_971803275.1. Lineage (NCBI taxonomy): Eukaryota > Metazoa > Chordata > Aves > Passeriformes > Paridae > Cyanistes > Cyanistes caeruleus. Next base: position 14,148,836 of record NC_141717.1, read on the forward strand.
TGTGCTGGACAGCAAGGAAGGTGAGAGATGGGGATGCCAGCACTGCTGTAACATTGTGGTGGTCATGCCGTTGTTCTCCCTGGAACATTCGGGGCTGGGGACAGGTCGCAGTGCTGGAGACATTTCCCTTATCTTGCCACTCAGATGGGGAATGTTCTCTGCAGTGAGGTGTCCATTGCCTTGCACCCATGGAGCTGTGCTTGCTGCCAGGCTGGGAAGGACAGGGATGGAAATGGATGCAGAGCTGTGACTGCAGCTGCCCATTTCTTAGTTTGAAAGTTCAGATCTTTCACCTCTACAAACCTGGCCCAAGGGCTGGATCAGCATCCCCAGTTTCCTGCAGACTATCCCACCATCACCATGGGCATGAGGGCTGGTCAGGGTGGAAGAGCCAAGGGTGCAGGAGAGGTATCACCGCATGGGGCTGCTGCCCAGACCAACTTTGCTCTCACACCTGCCCCTGTCCTGGGTGGAATCAGGGTGTTTGTTTCTTAAAAGCGGAACTTGGACTTGAAACCAAGCATGGTGATTTCTCTGTCCCTTAGAGGAGAGCTCCATGAACGGAGACCGGATAGACTGCGGGCGGAAGACGCGTGTCGAGAGCGGGTACTTCTCCTTGGAGAAGACCAAACAAGACTCGAAGCTGGAAGAGCAGCAACTGCCACCCCCGCCAAGCCCACCCAGCCCCAGCACCCCGAACAACAGGTACAGTTATCCCAAATCGCCCTCTGAGGAGCATGCCCAGCCCTTTCCTTCCCCAGGTATCCGATCAGGCGACCGAATGATTCACAGCTCCTCTCTGAACTCCTTGGACTCGAAGAGCAGTTGTCCCATGCACAAGGACTCCAGCAACAGAGATGTAGGAAGGGGAGCTGAAAAATCGGGGCGTCCCCTTTCTTTTAAAGCCAGCCGGCAGTACACCACCCTGGCCGACGTTCCCAAGGCCATTAGGATCAGTAATCGTGAGGCCTTCCAGGTGGAGAGGAAACGGCTAGAGCGGAGAACCCGGGCTCGTAGCCCTGGGAGAGAAGAAGTGGCCCGACTCTTTGGGAATGAGAGAAGGTAAGGGATGAGTGGCTCATCTCCTTGCATGCTTCTAGCAGCAGTGAGGTTGCATCCCCAGTGCAGCCTGGATGGAGCAGGTGGAGTTTGCTGGGTGGATCCTCTTTGTTTTTCAGTGCTCCTGGGTTTAAGGGTGGCCATCCATGCTGAGCAGGTGGTGGGATGTCTTTAATAGTGATAGTGGGCAGGTGTCACCCTTCCTGGCTGCTCTGGGGATATAGAATGATTTGGGTTGGAAGGGACTTTAAAGTTCATCCAGTTCCATCCTCTGCCATGGGCAGGGACACCTTCCACTATTCCAGCTTGCTCCAAGCCCTGTCCAACCTGGCCTTGGACATTTCCAGGGATGGTGCAGCCACAGCTTCTTTGGGCAACCTGTACCAGGGCCTCACGACCCTCACAGGGAAGAAATGTTTCCTACTATTTAATCTAACCCTAGGCTGGTGTTGGGTGGTGTTGGATGCTCACACTGCCATCGAGCCCGCCCTGCCGGCCCCTCCCGGCGCGGCACACGCTGGCAGCCGGCACCATTAATTAGGTTAGCTCTCCTAGTGGCATTAGTGCCAGGTGCCTTACGCAACTGCCTAATGAGCTGAGAGAGGTTTCAAAATGTCACGGCATTAATCTGGGAGGGGAGGGAGAGGCGGGTGCGGTGCCAAGGCAGAGCTCAGCGGGCTGCAAAACAGCTTAGTGTGGAGGAGGACGGGGAGGGCGTCCGCAGCGCACGCCGGGTGCCCTCTGGGCGAGGCCAAGGACGGGCTCCACTCGCCCTGGGAGAGACACATTTGTGCAGCGAGGGCAGTAGAGCAAACTGGGAGACAGGCCCCGGGCGAGAGGGCTGCCTGCCAGTCTGATTTTCCTGCCCTGGTTCTCCTCCAGGCATGTTCTCTCTCGCACAGTTTCAGTAGGAGCTTTTCCTCTGTTTCTTCCCAGCCCCTAAAGGACTGTTTTCCAGACTGGCTTCCGAGAGCTGGGAGCAGTCTGGAATGTGCAACACAGCCTTGTGCTGCTACCATCAGTCAGCAGGAGGATCCCAAACCTGGCCCACAGTGTGTGCAGAGAGTGCTGGACTGGGAATAAATGAGGAAAGCTTGGATTTGGCTTTGTCTGCCTTGGGAATTGGCTTTTCCCCAGGATGGAGGGGGAAGATACCACCTTGGCCATCCTGGCTGGGGACAGGGCTGAGAAAAGGCTGGTGGCTCTGGTTTTCAGGCTGAGCTGGTACTGCCTGTGGGTTGTGTCCCTGCTGCATTTGCTTGCACAGGATGCCCTGGCCAGTGCCTGTCCCCAGAATGACAGAACAGACAATGCATTCCTCCAGTGCCAACAGACCCTTGCCCTGGGATCCCAGTCCTGCAGCACTGTGATCATCCTGCACAGGGTCGGGGAGCAGAATTACAACAGATAACAGGGCCTGGGAGAGGACATTGCTGCCAGAGTCTGTCCTGTTTTAATGTCAGCCCCAATCATTGCCTGCTGGTGGGTGCCTTTTCCCAGGGAAAGTCTGTTTTTCCCAGCCTGGCTAGGGCTGTTAACAGTTTGTTTTGCTTTATCAGTATTGGCAGCAATTCCCCTGTATCAGCCCAGGGCTTTTATCCCTGAATGGTGAATGCAGATTGGGTGCAGGGGAGAGGAGCAGGAGCTGCACCAGGCGCTGGGGTCTTCCTGCCCACAGGGCTGAACCTGGTCCAGCTTTTGGGAGGGAGGTGATGGCAGAGAGAAAAGGGAGGGATCCCCACCTGCCAGAGGGTTTGGCCATGGATCACAGCCCTGTGCTGGAGGAGTGTGCCATGAGCAGGGATGGCTCAGTGGTGTTCAGGGATGGGCACATTTGTTTTCTCCTCTGGTAACCTGGGAATTGGTTCGGTGCAGGTGGTGTGGGTGGAGAGCGGCTGTGTCCTGGATCTGGGACAGCCGTGTTGGAGCTCAGTGGACTCAACAGGGCACAGAGACACTGTCTAGTGTTGCACCAGAGAATTAACATTCCCCAGCACCCTGCTCAGCTTGGCTTGGCTGCTTTTTAAACTTGAGTTTACTTAGTACCCATGTCCCTGTCATTTTTCTCCTCTGAGCTCAGACTGTGCTGTTTGAGGCTGGGCAGATACAATAATTAATTTCCATGCTGTGTGGTTGGCTTTTTCCCCTGGTTTAACACATTTGTAATAATCCTTCTCAGTAACCCACTAACATGTCTGGGAACACTTCTCCCATGCCAACCCCACAGGCACCAGCCAGGCACGATGCAGATCTGCCCTTCAGTGCAGCCAAATGAACTCACTCAGATTCTGTTGGTATTTTCAGCTCTTCCTCCCATTCTTTTTGTGTAAATTAGTGCAAGTGTCAGAGCTGTGGACAGAAAAGAATTATTTTAGGTACCTGGTGTTGCATCCTGAGTGCAGCACCTGCAGGCTTAGCTCCAGATAAAGCCGTTTGTCGAGGCTTCTCATCCTCTTTCCTTACCCCAAAAAATATGACATGATTTGGAATTCTGGAATTACATGTCCAGGAATTTTCTGTGTTGACCATTTATACCTGACACCGCCTCCACGCCCCATGCAGACGTCGGAGCTCGCAGCCACTCAGAGCCAGGAGTCGGGAAACAGGAGATAATCTCCGTGATTTTGGCAGAGCAGCAGAGTGCGAGTTCCCTCTGCTGGCACGTGGCAGGATGGGGCTGTGGCACCCACCAGGATGTCACACTGGGCTGGGGGACAGGGATTGAGGCCAGAGAGGTCGAGCCATCTGCAGTCTCCCCTTTCAGACCCGTCCTTAGGGCAGAAGGGCAGGGGCAGCTCTTTGGAAACCCCATGGATGAATCTCGAGGTGTTGCACACAAAAATCACAGCTGAAAACAGCTGCAGGAACATCCTTAGACAGCAGTCCCCATGTCCCAGAGGGACTCTGCAGCTGCAGGGATGAATCTCTGCACATCTCAGGATGTCTGTTTGACAAACTTGGCTTTTTGTGCACAATTGCAGGGGCACAGCCTGTAAAACCACAGCTTTCCCAGCTGACCCCATGCTCCTCTCACAGTGGCAAGAGTTTACTGTGGTGTCAGCCAGATCTGCTGTAGGAGTGTGGTCAGGGGCTGAGGTGTATTTCTAGCATCAATTAATAGCAGAATTGCCTGAAATTGCTTTAAAGACTTTTCTCACTCAAATTCCTTCTCTGGAGTTTTTTGAGGTGTAAAGCTCTGCTCTGAATTCTGCTTCTCCCTATACAGAGGAGTGCCTGCTCTTCCAAATAAAGGTTTTTTCCTTGTAAAACTATCCTCATCATTCCTGTGGACCTCTTGGGAAATTCTTCTTCCTTTTCCTGACACTTGCTATCTTTCTTGATGCTAAATAATGAATGAATCCAATAAAAACAAAGCCCTTCCTTCCAATCAAAGAAAATCACTTTAATGACAGCTCGTGCTGGTCTTTTGAGCTTTCCTTCCCACTGCACACCCCCTCCACTAACAGCTGAGATCTGCAGCCTGGGTTTAGTGGCCTGGAAAAGATTAACAGCCTGCATGGCCAAGGAATTCCTTGGGATGAGCTTTTGTAGTTGAAAAGCACTAAATGGCACTGCAGCTTTTATATAAATCTTCTTCGTACCTGTCCCAGCCTTGTTTTGTGCACACAGAGCTGCTGTGTGGAGGGAGCAGCTCTATCCAGCACATGGGGAGGGGAGGAGAGCCCTTCCTTCCCCGTCCCTCCAGGATCTCTGGCAGTAATCTCTCTGAAATGTTGATCTAATGGGATAAAAAAAAAGATTCTTTCCTGTAATCCAGATGATATTAACCCTTGGGGCTGTGATTTGGTTGCAGTGATTTATTTTTCTCCTCCCTTTTTCAATGACGAATGACTGGAATGATTTTGATTTTGTTTTGTATGTAGATGCAGATATATAATTTCCTCTTCTGTTCATTCATTTTCCAGCCTTGTTTTCTTCCAGGTCTTGTTGCTCTCCACCTTCTCCTGCTGTGTTGCTGTGTGACGTGTCCACCTTTACTTCGCCTGCTTCGCTACCATCTCATCTCAATCTCAAGCCGTAGAACAACTTGGTGGTGCAGCCCCTTTCATGAGAAATCAACCTGCTTTTGATTTTGTTTATATGTTTTTTTTGGTTGGGTTTTTGTTCTTTTATTTATTTATTTATTTTATTCTCTTGATTTGTTTTTCTTCAGACCTTCACCTAGTAGGGCACAGACAATGTTAATTCGTGGACCTTTTCCTCCCTCCTGAACTGAGACTCAGAGAAGGCTGGGCCAGTATAAAAAGGGTTAAAAAAAATGTGATTCCAAACCAATTCCATGTCTGTCAATGAACACAGAACGTGGATTTATGCTCCACAGCCTGGCCTGTGTCAGGCATCTCATGAGCAGAACATCCCAGCGTAACTGGGAGCTCTGCATGAGTCTGGGATCTGCCCACTCCCAGTTTGCAAACTGGGAGGCACCAGGGGCTGAACTGATGTCCCCTAAAAGCATCAAAGATCTTTAAATTTACAAAGCAACCTCTTCCTCTTTGGTTGTGTCCTGGCAGCCTGGCTCTGAGCAGCAGTGGGAGGCCCCAGCCCCCAGGGCATGGGATGTGCTCAGACTGGTTGTCTCCTTTATAGAATTTGGTGCAAATATTGGTTGAAAACTGAACATCTCATGGTTTTTGAACCCTTAACCTGCTGTTCCTCTTTGTGGGAAGTGTTAAAAATGTTTTTATTTTGGATAACCTATTCTCCCTCATGTGGTTACCATTGTGATTTTTCATGCACATCAGAGGCTCACACAGAGCAAGCAGCCCCAAGTTTAGATGTGGCACATGTGGGTCCAAATTTTGTGTCAAGAAACCACCTGGACAGAGCTTTTTGGGGAGGTTTGAAATTAAACTTTAAGCCTCACAGCTCAGAGCACAGCTGGCATGTGCTGGTGGTGGGTTATTGCTTTATATTCCCAGTTTGTGAGTGAAGACCTGAGGCTGATACTTTCTTCCTGAAGCCCTGGGAATGCAGACTTAGACACGGGCAGATTCTTTGGAAATCGCTCTCCTGTGGGTCAGAGAGCAGCTTCTCATGCTGAAACAGCACTTCTAATTCCACCTGTTTGCTTGTCCTTAAGAGAATCCCTTTTGGGTTTGATCCAGGGTTGGTTCCTTCTCCATCCATTTCTTCGTAGTTCTCCATTCTCAGAGACACAAGTGCCGCGGTGCAATGGGCCACCAAGGCAGTGTCTGAGAGCCCAGGTTGTGCCCCCTGATGTCCAGATTGGGTTTTCAGCCCAGTTAAGAGGAGGGAAAGGCCCCAGGTCCTTCAGGGAGTGTCCTGACATGGTACAAGGTGCTCCTCATCTCCTCACACCCTTTCAGCTGGTGCATGCTGTGAGCCAGAACCGTGGTCTGGGGGCACCTATGGACACCCCTTGCTCTGTGCCATCCTGTGGCTGTTCCCTGTGTGAGGCTGAGTTTTCAGAGGGTTCCTGTTGCAGTGAACACACTGGGGGACCCAGACCCACCCATTACCTCTGCACCCCAACTTGGGCTGATGTATCAGTGCTCTGGGGAGCAAGTGAGAGCCCCAGTGCTAGAGGGTAGAGGCAAAGCTTAAGCCAAAGCTGCTTCATAATTCCTGCTTCCTAAGGGACTGTAAAATTCACAAATAAAAAGTTATTGCTGGTTTTGTGAGGGGTTTCTAGTTACTGAAGAAGATGCTAGGTGCAGAGCTGAATAATGTGAGTTTTTTTCCCACTTTGTGGGTAAAACGATGTCAGATCAGGGTTCTTACTCTGGATTTGGCCACGCTGGAGCTCACAGAGAAACAGGGACCAAAAGCCAGGTGTGCATGAACTCTGGGTCGAGCAATTCTGCGACCTTAAATTTGTGGGGTTGTAGAGCTCCACAGAGTTTCTGCTCTTGTGTTTAAACCATCTCTGGTTTTCCTTTTGTCTCTGTTTTCTAGGAGATCCCAGGTGATTGAGAAATTCGAGGCACTGGACATTGAGAACGCGGAGCACATGGAAACGAACGCGTCGGGAGGCGCTGCCCTTTCCAGCGAGACGCGGCAGGGCAGGAGTGAGAAGAGGGTTTTCCCACGGAAACGGGTAAGATGCTCAGCCAAGTTCTCCTGGAAGATGAAACCTGGAATCCTGCAGCCCAGGATAGAGGGTTTAGCTACAGGTTTTGTCCCTGGATGTGGGTTTGGAGTCACAGGTAGCTCACACAGGAGCCAAACCTCTGTGTGTGCTCAGTCTGTGCAAATTTTCCTGCTCTGCTCCCTTGGCCTGGGTGTAGATCAGAGTGGAAAGCCAGGCTGTCTCTTCTTTCTCCATAATACAAAGGGAAATTTCAGATCTGGCACGGCAGGACACATCAGGATAGGGTGAACTAACAAAAGAAACAAGTTTGAGAGTCCCAGATATGCTTGGATATAATGGGAACAAATTAATGCCTGAAAGGACAAAAAAATGTATTGCCAAGGAAATGACACTTGTTCTGAGCCTGAGATGCCCATTAAATAAAGCAGATTTTTATGCCATGAGCCAAGAGAGCAGGACTCTGTCCTAGTTCCTGCACTGATCTGGGCTAATGCTGTTCACACAGGACTTCACTTGTGAAGGAGCAGCCGTGGGCTCCATCCTGGATGTGTCTGCGTCACCTCTGTCCCCACACCGCCGGGCAAAGTCACTGGACAGAAGGTCCACAGAGTCCTCTATGACGGTGAGCCACCAGGGCCTTGGGGAGAACATGAGAGGCCCTTCCCAGAAGGTCCCACAAAAACTGGACTGTTGGCTGCTTTCCTCACAGCCAGCACATAGGATATGGGATGCATTCAGACTTGGAGTTTTGTGTGCTCAGGTGTGACCAATCCTGGAAGTGTCAGGGGCTCAGTTGGAGAAGGGCCACACCTTTTGCCTGTTGCAGAAATTAAAACTCAAGAGTCTTGTGAGGAGCACATTTCCTTAAAGTACAGCAGCAGCTTGAGAAGCCGACCCTGTTCTGGTTATTTTCCCCTGGAACACCCCTTTTCCTCGATGCTTTGTGTGATGTGTCAGACACTCATGCTGTAGGTCACCCTAGCAGTGCTGGGGTCACCTCAGCTGCTCAGAGCCCCTTTTTGTCCCATGGTGTCCCCCAGCAGAGGCTGCAGCAGGACATTTCCAGCTCAGCACAGGGTCAGTCCAGTTTCTGGACTCAGACCAGCTGCTGTATCATGACTGAGGTATTTTCATAGGATCACAGAATCCCAGAATGGTTTGGGATGGAAGGGACCTTAAAGATCATCTTGTTCCAACTCCCCTGCCAGGGGCAGGGACGCAGACCAGGCTGAGCAAACACATGTCCCAGTTTTCTAATACCATTTCCTTGATGTTTATGCAGTTGGAAGTGGGTGTGAGTGGGATGAAGGCTGCAAGGAAGGGCTGAACCTTCCTCCTGAGCTTTCCTCCCTTTGCATATTTTAGATGCTCACCAGACCTGGAGGCAAACAGTACAGAATAAACACAACGTGCTCTCCTCTCCCTCACCACCCTTCTGTAGGGACAAAATAAATACACTTGCTAATCTCTCAAATAGATTACAGAGCTACTGTAAATACAAGTTGCATTTTTTTGTGGATGGACAGCTTCTATTCAAGGACTTATCAGAAAAATGCAGTAGCTTGGTGTTTCTGGAGCTTTTCCTGAAGACTTGTACAACCACAGGAGTGATTTTTAAATTCCTGGTGGGAATAAGAAGTGCAAGTACATATGAAGTGGCAGTGCACATTATCCAGTGAAGGGAAGAAAGTAATGTGGGTTTAGATTAGATATTAGAAAGAAATTCTTCCCTGTGAGGGTGGGGAAGCTCTGGCACAGGTTTCCCAGAGAAGCTGTGACTGTCTCATCTCTGGAAGTGTTCAAGGCCAGGTTGGATGGGGTTTGGAGCAGCCTGGGGTAGTGGGAGGTGTCCTTGCCCATGGCAGGGGGTGGAACAGGATGATTTTACTCTTCCTTCCAACCCAAAACATTCTATCATTCAGTACTTTACTTTCCCCTGCGTTTTTGTGGAGCAGGACTGGGTTCCCACCACCATGGGCTCGCTCAAATGTGGGATGTGCTGCTCCACAGGTTTGATTGAATAGGCTCCCAGACCCAATTTCCATTGCTACCCTTGCTGTAGCCCTTTTCAGATGCTGCAGCTGGATTTCACACACTGCTGTGCTTTCCTCTTCCACTCTGCAGCACATGGAGCAGCTGGAGGAGCTCAGCCTCGGGGGAGTGAAAGCATTTCCACCACATCCTTCCCTGCACACGGGCAGGCCTGGGAGGAGGGGCTGGCAGCAGTTATCCCACGCTGTCCTGCTTGCTTTTTTCAGGAATTCAGCATCCCCATGCACCCACATCGAAGGAAAAAGCAGGTGTCAATTGGGTGGTGCAGGGCTTGGATTCCCTGAATTTCCAGCCTTGGGAACTCAGCCTGTTTTGAGCCCTGCAGCCTTGCATCAATAGCACATAGCTTTTCTTTCATAATATATAATAGAGGTAAAACTGCCTGAAGTCTTGCTAATTCCTTGTTTATCCTTTCTCTGTAATGCTGGTGTAGCAGTAGGAAATTGCAGGAGAAATGGTAGGAAGAGAACAGCCTGAATAAACTGCAGAGGTCTTCGTTCCTCCTGGGAGCAAACATTTAGCCACCATGCAGTGTAATAATTCAGTTTGTGCTAGATGACTTTTAAAGGGCCCTTCCAACCCAAACTATTCTATGATTCTATGAGTTTTAACTGTTGCTGGTCTCTATTATTGCTCTGCTGGTTTTATCAGCTCACTGCTGTTGCCTTCTGGGTGCAGACAATTCTTCCCTCTCTTGATCCCTCTCTCCTTTCTTCCAGCCTGACCTGCTGAATTTCAAGAAGGGCTGGTTGACAAAGCAATATGAGGATGGGCAGGTGAGTCTGGAGAGAGCTCTGCCCTTCGTGTCAGTGTCTGGTGCTGTGGTCAGTGCTGGTTTCTGGCAGCTCACTCCAACGTGCTGGCTGTGCTGATGGAACCCCAGTGTCCTGGGTAGATCAGTACTGGGCTTCTCTTGAAGTGGAAAGTGCTGGTGCTCTGTCCTGGGGATGTTTCAAAGGTGGATATAATATCATGGGTTTCTAGGGAGCCAGGGCAGCTTGGATGGCAGCACTGGTTTCATGTTCCTGTTCCATATTTATTAGCCTCGTCTCCCTTGTGACCCAGCGCCCTCTTTGGTGTCAGAAATGAGGCTCAGGTAAAGTCTCCTGAGTGCCAGGGAAATGACAATAAATAAATTAATTAATGCCTCTGAGGAAAGCAGCTGGTGCCACTTTCCTGCTGCCAGTTCCCAGGGGGATCCAGGATGCTCTGCTCTGCTGGAGCCTTAGGAGTGGGCATTGGTGCCAAGGCAGCATGGATGGCCCTGGCTGTTCACAAACCACCCCTTCCCTGGATTTCCTTCCCTCAGCTGTCAAGGGAAAATGAGGGCAATTTGCCTGTGGCTGTGGGTGGCCCAGGCTCTGCTGTGTGTACCCCTGGGTCCAAGCACACATCCATAGACAGCCAGAGGGGAATTGGCAGCTGGAGCGAGTGCTTTATTGACTGAAAGCTGCCTTGGGTGAGCCAGTGCTGGAAGCGTTCAGGAGGCAGATTTATGTAGAGCAAGGGCCAGGAATAGACTCCCAGCTCAGTTCCTAGGTACTGCAGATAAAACATGAATGCTTTACTACTTTTTTTTTTTTTGTCCTAAAAGGCTTTAAGTGCAGTTCCTAAAAGCCTCATCTTGCAGTGGAGCTAATGGGGAGGCTGCAGCTGCCCCATGGCTCTCACTGTTTCACTGTCACATGCAGGGTCTGGTACTCTGCAGGGTGGCAGCAAACCATCACTGTCCTTGCACTGCTGCCTGTTTGGGTCTCCCTTTCCCATGGAGGGGCCTTGATGAAGCTGTGTGTGGAGCTGGGAGGGGCAGGCATTGAGATGCCTCCTGCACGGCGTCTCTGCCGGTTGACCTGTGATGAGCAGCCATGAATATGGTGGTGGGGAAGGAGCAGGATTGAAACTGTTCTATTTTTTTGTTTCCCAGTGGAAGAAGCACTGGTTTGTGCTGACTGACCAGAGCCTGAGATACTACCGGGATTCAGTGGCAGAGGAGGTCAGTGTCTTCTGTCAGTGTTCAACCCATTACAGGGCAGTTCCTGGTGTTCCCAAATGGACCCTGGGCAGGTCACTGCCTCCCTCAGTGCCCCCATTCCCAGCTGCCAAAGTCCTGGAGCCCCTTCAGGGCTTTTTGCTTCTCAGGGACCTGCTGTACCTCCCTGTGAGCCCGCCATGCTTTGGGGCTGCAAAGCTTTGTGGCTTACTTTACCTCTTCCCTCTGCAGGCAGCTGACCTGGATGGAGAAATCGATTTATCCACGTGCTACGATGTCACTGAGTACCCAGTTCAGCGGAACTACGGCTTCCAGATCCATGTAAGGAGAATGTGGGGCGGAGGAGGAGTCTAGCTGCAGGACAGCTGATGGGGATGCTTGTCCATGACAAGGGGAACATCTCCCCAAACACCCAAGAGAGACCACTCAGCATCCCCCTGCAGTGCTCCAGAAGAGCTGTGGCCTTGGGTTTGAGAGCAAGTTTTTTGGCTGTTAGAAAAGGAAGGGGGAAAGGGAAGGTTTTGTCACAGCCTTAGGGTCTCACCTCTGGCAGAATCAGCTTGATTGCTGAGAAATGCCAGTTCCCACCAGGAGTGTGCTGGGGGATGGAGGGGCTGGGTTTGACCTCTGTGTGGCCAGCAAGCAGTGCCCCAGCACTGGGGGCTTGGGGATGGGTGCTGGGTGGTCTTGGGGAGTTGGGAAACTGCTGGTGGGTGCAGTCATGTGCTCTGAGCTATTCTCTCTCTGTAGACAAAGGAAGGGGAGTTCACCCTCTCTGCCATGACGTCGGGCATCCGCCGCAACTGGATCCAGACCATCATGAAACACGTTCGCCCCACCACTGCTCCCGATGTAACGAGGTGAGAAGGGGCTGTAGCAGCCCCTGCAGCTCTGTGGTTTGCTGTACAGGAGTAGCTCATCCCTCATCCCTTTTCTTTCCTCTTTCTGAGCCTGTCTGTTCCTGGAAGCTGCAGCTCCTTCTCACACCTCTCTGAGCTTGATTTGGATACACTTTGTGGGGATGCTGATATGCCGAGTAATTCTTATGTGTGCAGATTTCCAAGAGGGTTGAAAATGTGGTTTTAATTTGTGCATAGGAATATGAAATACTGTTTCTATATCAAGGCTCCTCTGGATTCCCACCAGGTATTGTGAAACCACTTGGATTCAGTTGTGCTGGGTTCACCCTTTCCTCTGGCTACTGTTCAGTGTGAGCTGCCCTGCCCCTCTATGGGTCACAGCAGCAGGAGCCCAGGGTTCAGTTTAGAAACTGCTTGGCTCTGATCTATTTTAAACTCCAGCCAGGAAATCGTCTTCCCTCCTCTTCTGATCTTCCAGAAAGCTGCTGCAGCTCATCCCCTTAAGCTGTAGTAATGCTGGTGTCTCTTCCTGCGTCAGTGCCAGAGGAAGGGGACCTGCTGCGTCACAGAGTACCTTCTGTGGGCGCTTCTGGCTGTGTGTACAGGGTGTTTGGCCTCCTCACAGCTGTCTGTGCTGGCCACACTCATACAGGCCACCTCTTACAGGCTGCGTGGACATGGCTGCACCACTAACTCCATCTCCTGTCCTTATTGTAGCTGCAGCCAGCAGATTTTTGCCAGGTTTATCCCTGTGTTGATGGAATGGCTCTTCTCACCCAGTGCTGTTGACCTGGAGATGCTCCAGCCTCTCTTCCCCATCCTGCTTAGCCCTTAGCCACTGTTTTCCCAGCTCTGCCCGAGCTCTGGTGGATCTCACAGTGGTCTCGGGGAAGCCGCCTCTCTCCTCACTCCTGTGTATGTTTGATTTCCATGCAATCCCAGGAAAAACTTCTCTTTGAAACTATCCGTGCTGAAGCCCAGGTTGGAAAACTGTGTTCTCTCCTGTATTAACGTTCTGTGGTTTGTATATCTCGTGATTCACTGCATGCTCCTCCTTTTCTGCACCTCGGATGGGAAGTCCTGCAGTTTCCATTTATTTTTCTTTCTTTTCTTCCCCCCCTCCTTTTTTTTTTTTTTTTTTTCCTTTAAATAAAAGCCAGAGAGAAGGGAAGAAGCAACCTGATCTTGACCCTTGATTTCCCCCCACTGGTATCTTCCGATGTGACTAGATACGAAGATGAAGACCAAGGAAATTTGAGGGGACCTCTCTGCCTTTAAAGAGCCAGATGTATTTATGGTTGCTCACAGGTTACTGCAGCACGATAGCCCTGTGCTCACTGTCTGCACCTGCTCCGAGCCCACACAAAGTGGTTTCACTTGGCTTTCTCTCTGAGAGGGTCCAGGCACAGGTCCTGCCTGGTTGGGCAGGAACTTGTTCTGCAGCACAAACAGATCTTGAACCAGTCCTGAGCTGGGAAAAGCGAATGATGTGTGTGCTTCTGTCGTTTCCCACTGAGCTGGTGTCGGATGGGGTAGAGGCTGGCGAGGGTTAGTCGCGTTGCTGAGGATCCTGTGCTGTGTGTGGAGCGGGGCTGTGTTCACTGGTGCCTGCCTGGCAGCCCTGTGCAGCAGCGTGGGGTATCCCAGCCCATCCCAGCTGGCTTTGGGATGTCATTGCATTCCTCAGCCAGGAAGCAGCGGGTGAAGGGGGCTGCTGGAAGGCTGAAGGACAGACTGCCCAAGGCTCAGCGTGGAGGGGTGCCAGGCACAGTGTGGCCGGGGGCAGGTGGGGTGCTGTGCTCGGTGTGCCGGGAGGGCAGCGGTGCTCACCCACCCCCGGGGATGGTTCCACCCCACACGCCCCTGTAGCCCTTGGCCGTGTCTCATTAACCTGCTGCCGTGGCTCCAGCCAGCCAAACGCTCCTTGTCTTGGTTTCTTGAGCCCTAATGAAGGTTTACATTGCTGCATGTGTCAGCTGCTGGCATGGGGAGCAAATGCTGCACTGCTCCCTGCCCTCAGCAGTGCCCTGCAATCTGCAGAGGCACTAATTACAGTCTGCTAATGATGATGGGGCAGGTAGAAAATACCCCCATGAACCAAGGGGGCTGCTTCAGAACTGGATACATGTTGAGCTCACAGCCCTTGTGAGGCTGGGTTCCCCAGTGCTCCCCAGTTCCCTGCAACCTTTGTGCCCTTGCTGCCACATCGTGCAGCTTGCACCACTTCCACACCCACCCCTATTTAAAAATGCCTTTTTATTTTGACCTATAAATACCACTGGGAGGCAAAGACCACTCCCTTCCTGTGTGATATGAATTAATTTCTCTGTGGTGGAGGAGATGTGAAATGGTTGAGCAGAATTAATAGCCATGGGGCACTTGCAGGAGATGAAATGAGAAAGTTTGGGTCAACCTTCTGAGTGTCTTCACTTCATTCCTAGCAGCTGTCTCTCTGTTCCCTGACCCACATCCCTTGCCCTTAGGAAAGGAGCAGAGGAGAAATGAGCTCGTGAGAGATGTCACCTCTAGAAATGCCAAGATTCTCCCACGTGGGATTTAAAGAGGGAAAATTTCTGTGTCCCAACACCATATGGCAGGCCCCAGGACCCTCATTTCTTTCCTGTCACTCTTCTCCATTTTAAGAGTCAATCTCATTCCTGCTTTACTTCAAAATGCAGCTGTAATGACTAACTGACTCCAGACTGAGAGCCTGGCTTTGGAGTCATGCAGTATCATGGGTGAGGAGCAGTGACATTTCATTGTCGTGCCTTCTGGGTTTATTTTATTCGCTGCAAGTGACAGCACTGGAGAAGGAATTATCTCTGAGCTGGTTTTAGCCTGTAACTGCCAGAGTCTCTCAAAACCCAGCTCTACTGAGTGTGTGGTTTGCTGCTGGATGACAGTGCATCGGAAGATACTAGCCCATGCAGAGCCATCTCTTCTGCTCCATCCTTTGTTTTGGGCATGTGCACATCCTTGAGGTTCTTGGCTGGGGGCTGGGGTGTGTTTCTCAGGTGGGAGAAGCCGTGATGCTGCTGTTGCTGCTGCTGCTGCTGTTCCTGATCACGGCAGTCCCCATGCATGTGGTCCCGTGGGTCAGAGCTTGTAGTGAAGGGCCCAGTGAGCTGCTTTGAGCTCTTGCAGAGAGCTTGTCGAGTCCCTGCTGGAGGCTGGGGATGCTGTGGTTGTGCTGGAAGCACAGAGAGATAGGAGTCAGCCTGGGCAGCAGGACTGTGCCTTGGGAGGCAGCTTATGGAGCTTTGGGTAGCAAAGAGAGTTCAGCAAGTGCCCACTACTCCCTTGGGACAGGCTTCCTCCACAGACTTAGCATACTGCTGTTTTCTGGTTTAATTTTGATCTGCATGTTACAGGGCTGGCATGTCTGTATTTAAAAAGCTAATACTGCATTGTGGATTATAGGTTAGAAATGGTATTGCCTTCCTGTATTAACTTCCCCTGCTTGATGAGTGTCTCCCCTCTCAACCCACCACCCTCTAACTCAGCATTAAAAATAATTCCTTGCTTGAGAAATTGGCATTTTCAGTGATTTCTGTGGTGTGTTGAGTAACGTGCTCTCCTCACTGCACTCACCCCTGCCCATGTCAGGGGGCTGCCCAGTGCCAGGGGGCTGGGTGCCCTGGGGAGGTCCGTGCCTTCAGTGCAGATAGTGGCACAGAGAAGTTATGGACCCATTAATACTTTTCCAAGCTGAAGGGGAACCTCACCCTTGTTTCCCAAGACTCTCAGAACTGCTCTGTGCTTCTCTGCCCCACACCTTTGAAGCCAGCCTGGCTTTGGTGGGATTGGTGGCCTCTTTCCCACAAGCACATGACTGTGGCCGTGCCAGCCAGGGAGTGCATGGAGCCTCACAGCCGGGGGGCTGGAGGAGCTGTTGGAGCCTCTGACAGCGCAGTTTGGGGTCGCTGCCTCAGCCATGGGTTGCTGCTTGGTCATGGTCACTGGCCCCAGTGTGGCTGCTGAGGAGGAACAAGGTTGGGATCAGCCGCTCTCCGGGTGCCAGGGTGTCCCAGGAGCAGCTGGGAACGCTTGCACCAAGGCTTTGCACACCAGCACAGCCTGGGGAAGGGCAGCAACAGCTCCTGCACCCGAGGGCCGAGGGGAGACGGAGGGGCAGGGGGCACCCACGTGGCATTGGCTTGGGCTTCCAGCAGCCCTTTTCCACCCGGCTCTTTGAGGCATGCATGGGAGCGCCTGGCTGTCTCCAGCACCCACTGACACTTTCCTTCACCCTCTCTCTGTCCTCGCAGCTCGCTGCCGGAAGAGAAAAGCAAAACAAGTTCTTCCTTCGAGACCGGTCCAAAGCCGAGCGAGAAGCCGGATGTGGAACAAGCTGAGCTGGACACGGAGCAGAAGCGGAGCCGTGCCCGGGAACGCCGACGAGAAGGACGGTCCAAGACCTTTGACTGGGCTGAATTTCGCCCCATTCAGCAGGCCCTGGTGCAGGAGCGTGCAAACGCTGCAGACTCCTCCAGTAGCGGCTCGGCCGCCTTCCCCAGGGACACCGGAGCCGCCGACGCCGACCCGGGAGAGCTGGAGCGGGAGCGGGCCCGGCGGCGGGAGGAGCGGCGCAAACGCTTCGAGATGATCGATGCCGTGGATGGGGCAGGGTCAGAAGAGGCACTGAGGATGGAGGTGGACAGGATCCTGCCCGTCCCAGCAGACATCAAGCCGCAGAATGTCCACGTGGAGATCGAGCAGCGCTGGCACCAGGTGGAGACCACCCCTCTGCGGGAGGAGAAGCAGATCCCCATCACACCCCTGCACCTCGCCCACACCGAGGAACGGGAAGAGGGGCTGACGAAGCAGCACCTGACCACACTGCTGGAGAAGGAGGTAAAGGGGTGTGTATGGTGCAGGCTGCCTGCCAGAATGGCCACTGAGGCAACTGTAGGGAGGCTGAGATAGGCTAAAAAATAGCCATAAATATTTCTCCTTCATAACAGCAGCTAGTAGGGATGCTATAGGTTCCTTGGGGAGCTGGCATCAGATCTGCATCCATTCCTGTTCAGCCCTGCCAGCTGCAGAAAGGGCTGTTCTTATAGCCTGGTATTTTCTTACCCCTCCCAGCCAACACAGCCTGATTTGTGGTGGTTGTAGCCAGCCTGTCTCTGACAAAATGGGTACAATCAAGGTGTTTCAACCAGACTACAAATTCAAGCTCCTAATCTTCTGTGTCTCAGCAGCTGTAGAGATTTGTGTCTGCAGTTACAAACTGCCTTGAGTTGCAGCACACACCACAAAGCTCACTTTTTGTGGACCCTACATAAAATAGTCTTTAAGATTTTTGGAAAAGAATGGAGGAGGCTCAGCTCACTTGGAAGAGTTCCGTGCCTGGAGTAACAAAGGTTGTTGTGAGTTGGGATTAAGGTGTATTAGTGGGAATGAAAGGGGTAACCTTTTCTTATGGAGTAACCAGGAATATCACTGAGCTGAACTGGGCTAGGATTTGCCAGGGTCGTGCCTGGCATGAGCTGGTACCGTTCATCCTTTGCTGCAGTGAGCTTTACGAATTACACTATTGCATAAATAAGTTCTTTCAGAGGGGAGGGATTTTGAAAAATGAAATCCAGGTCCCAGAGCAGAGCAGAGCAGCAGTGCCATCAAAAGCTCCGTTAATTCTGCTCTGTGTCCCCTCCGAGTCACTTGTTCCTTATGGCTGATCCTCTGCCCACTCCCTGGACCCTGTCTCTGTTCGTGTCCCTCCAGCTGGAGCAGAAGCAGAAGGAGGCCCTGGAGCTCCTGGAGCAGAACCGGCACCTGCAGGATCAGCTGAAAGTGGCTCTGGGCCGGGAGCAGAGCGCCCGGGAGGGCTACGTGTTGCAGGTAGGAGAGCAGGGAGGAGAGGGAGATCCATCTTTCTTCCCTGTGCCCGAGGGATCCCTGGTGGGCTTCCGTCTGCGGTGTTTGTGGGGACATCCTGGGTGACCACCACTGAGCTCCAAGAGATTTGACCTTCTTGCAAACGTGGCTAATTCTGTAGCATTCCCAGAGTCATCTGCTTATGGAAACCTCTGATCTGGGATGGAACAGAAGGCAGCATTACCTGTTAGCATTCCCAAAACAGAGCCAGACAGAACAGGACCTCAGCAAAGTCCACCTCTGATCCATCCTATACTGTGTTTGCCTTTCCAACAGCTGTTTCCCCCTTTCTGTGCCCCAAATACTCCCCTCAGGCAGTGGGGTGCACACAAAGCTTTCCAAGCATCCTATAGCTCACCAGCTACTCCTGGCTGTGGATTTTGTGTTACATGGGCAAACACAGGACACTCAGATGTATCTGAGCACATTCCTTCCAGCCAGAGTGGGATTTTCACTGGGATGACCTGTTGCCTCAGATCACTTTGGTGATTTCTGCTGTCACTAGATTTCTTAGCGAAGCCTAGAAATGAGTTCTGGAGGATCTGGCAAAAGAGACAGGATGGTCTTTGGGGAAACCTTTCCTCCCCTTGTCCATACAAAGCAGGTTTTTCCGAGTGTTTCCTCTGGGAACATCCATGCCTGGAGGAAGTCATGGCACCTACAGGGCAGCTTCTGGCTGCTCTCAGGGGTCCATAGTCTTGTTTTGTGCAGGGGCAGCATTTTGACCTGCTCAAATCTACGTGACCACACTGGCTGTGGGTCAAAGTCAACGTGTGTGGCAGCACGCTGCGCTCCCGTGGCGGCAAATCCAGTGTCGATGCCAAACCTTGCATCCTTATTTCTCACAGGAAAATTTTCCCTGAAGAAGTTGCACAGGCAGTGGAGCCAGCCCAGGGAGGGGGACATCTTGCCTTCCTTGCCCATGAGCTCCCAGGAGGAGTAATTAATTCATTTCTGAAGTCTCCGAGCTGACAGAGCCTGCTTGGAGGAGTTCCATTTTCACTTGGCAGAGCTGGAAGAGTAACTAACTCCCACTTCCCTGGGGCAGAGGTGTCTGACCTCCCTTTGCCTGGAGCCTGGAAAAATCAGGGAATGAGGATAAAAGCTGGATGCTGAATCCACCATCAGATTGAAGTTGGCCGCAGTGCCTCGATACGAGGAGGGGTGGCAGGAGGGGAAGCCCTGCAGAGAGGCTGAGCTGCAGTGAGAAGTGACCCAAACTTGGACCTGGAAGTTGGAGAGGGTTTTTGGAAAGGTTGGAGGCTTTTGCCAGCTCCAGTCTAATTTTTCTGGGGATTTCCCTTGTGTTTACTGGGAGCCAGAGGGATTAAAGTCCTATTGTAGAAGGGAGTAACCCCACCAAACCCTGCTGGGGTGGAGGGAGTGGAGCTGCTGGGTGAATTCTGCAGCCCCAGACTGCAGACAAACATTGCAGCATTTTCCTGGACAAACCCTCTGAATTTCATGTGCCCCACCACCTTCCATCATGCCTGATTCTGGGGAGGTTCCTGCATTGTCCATGAGGAGTGCTGATGGAGAAGCCTGACTGCTGCCAAGCCCTTCCCTCCTGAGCTGCCTGGGAGGCACCAACCCCTCCTTGGCAGCCTGACCAGCCCCACACGGACCCCCAGGCACTGCCTGTTCTGTGAGGCAGTGCTGAGCCATCCCTCCAATGCATGTGCCATGCACCGAAGCCTCTCTGGCCTCGTGTAACCCCTCTCTTGCTCTGAGCTTACTCGGGACGGGACACCCTATCCTTGATCCCTACTGGGAAAAACACCAGGAGCTCCTGCTCCTGGCAGATGGGCTGGAGCCATCCCCCAGCTCTGGCCACGGTGGGTGGGAGGGGGCACGTACTAACCTGTCCTGGGCGGATGTTCTTGCATGTTTTTGGTGTAAAGCATGAAATTTAACTTAACGTAACTGAGTGTCACATCTGTGGGCTTTCCTTAATCAGCAACAAGAGTACAGCAAGGCAGGCCAAATTCCTAAGCTTAACGCTGTGCTTCTCTCGCCTCTTCCTGTCTGTGTATTTTATTTTTTTTTTAAGATACATAATTTCTGTCGCCTTTTGCATGACGCTTTCTGTGAGTTTTCTCTTTGCATGCTCCATTGCTTTGGTTTGAATCTCACAAAGGTTGGTTTCTTTTGTTTTTACATTCTCATCACACCTTTTCCTTCCCTCCATTTGTCGGGCTTTTTATTTTGTCCTTTGTTGGTTTATTTTATTTTGCAGGTAGATAAATTAGATCCTCCCTAGCCCTAAGCTTTAGCATAACAGCATCTCTCTAATGCAATGAGCAGCCACTCAGTCCTGTTTGGCAGGCACAGAAATGACATCGCCACCACGATGGCTGGCCCGTCGCCCTGTGCTTGGGTGGGATGTGATGTCATTTGCTGTCACCTCACTTTCTGTTGTTGCTTTTGGTTGGTAGGACTGTGTTACCTGAACTGTGCACTTTTTGTTTCACAACCAAACAAACAAACTCGCTAAAAAAAAACAACAAACCAGTTCCTTTCTCCTCCACCTTGTTCCATCTCCTCCTCATCCTTGGCATTTTTCTTTTGTCTGTCTGTCTCCGTTTTACTGCCGGTGTTTCTTTTTCATTGTTTTTTTGATTCTGTTTGAGTTTGGGTTTATTTCTTTTTTTTTTTCCATTTAGCCTGTTACTGTACAGCTGTTTTGATGTCGTGGTCAGTGTTTTCTGTTACTGGAAAGCAGTTGTCGCTCATTTAAAAAAAAAAAAAGCAAATAAAAAAAGCTGGTTAAACAAACCAAATTGTGCCAAGAACAAATCATCCCAATTGGAGCAGTGGGTAGCAGCCAAGTCGCTGCGAGGAGCTTTTCCATGGCCTGCCTGGCCAGAGGTGTGACACTCAGAAGGGAGAGCCAAGAGTGTTACTAATCTAGTATTTAATCAATTTTTTTAAGACCGAGG
Organism: Cyanistes caeruleus; assembly: GCF_971803275.1. Lineage (NCBI taxonomy): Eukaryota > Metazoa > Chordata > Aves > Passeriformes > Paridae > Cyanistes > Cyanistes caeruleus. The sequence goes on from NC_141717.1 coordinate 14,169,689, forward strand.
TGGCCGCCTCGCCATCAGGTGCCTGGCAGAGGCTCCACAAAGTCAACCAAGACCTCCAAAGCGAGCTGGAAGCCCAATGCCAGCGTCAAGAGGTGATCAATCAGCAGATTCAGTCGCTGAAGCGCAGCTACGCCGAGGCCAAGGACGTGATCCGGCACCACGAGGCCGAGATTCAGAGCCTGCAGGCGAGGCTCAGTAACGCGGCGGCCGAGCTCGCCATCAAGGAGCAGACCCTGGCCAAGCTCAAGAGCGACCTGAGGAGCGAGAAGGAGAAAGCCAAAGAGCAGCTGGAGGAGTGGCAGCACGGCGAGGCCGCGCTCAGCTCCCAGCTGAAGGCCAGCGAGCAGAAGCTGAAGAGCGCGGAGGCTCTGCTGCTGGAGAAGACCCAGGAGCTGCGGGACCTGGAGATGCAGCAGGCTCTGCAGCGGGACCACCAGAAGGAAGTGCAGCGGCTCCAGGACAGGATCGCAGACCTCAGCGGGCAGCTGAATGCCAGCGAGCAGGCACGGGTCCTCATGGAGGAGAAGCTGCAGAAGAACTATGAGGCTCTGCTGGAGAGCTGCGAGAGGGAGAAGCAGGTTTTGATACGGAGCCTGAAGGAGGTGGAGGACAAGGCCAACGAGTACGAGAACCAGCTGCAGAACAGCGAGCAGCAAATGGAGATTCTGCAGAAGGAGAAGTTGAGCGCCAAGTTCGAAGGCAGCGAGCTCGTCCACCAGCTGGAGGAGCAGCTGGCCATGAAGGAGGCCAGCATCCAAAAACTTGCAGAGCACATCAAGGAGCTGGAAAGAGAGAGGGATCAGATCAAGTGCCGGTTCCAAGAGCTCATGAATCAGGTGGCTGAGTCGGATAATGAAGTTGCGAAGCTACAAGCAAAGTTGAAAATGGAAGAGACCAACTACCACAATCTGGAGCAGTCGTTCGAGGAGGTGTCAGATCAGTTCCGGGGGGTGCAGGAGGTCCTGAAAGAGAAAGAGGAAGAGCTGAGACACGTTAAGGAAATGCACCTGAGAATTGTGGAGAAGAAAGATCAAGATCTCAGTGAGGCTTTGGTTAAAATGGTTGCGTTAGATAGCAGTTTAGAGGAGACTAAAGTAAAGCTAAAGGCCAAGGAGGAGGCTTTAAAGAAATTAGCTAGTGTGGGCACAGGGCCATGTGCTGAGGAGGCAGAAGACCTTGGCCCCAGTCTTGAGGGTGACGAAAGTCATCCATCTCAACTGGGGCAGGCTCTGCAAACTCAGGATGTCCTCCCAGCTCTGAATTATGCACTGAAGGAGGAGGAGGAGGAGGAGGCTCTTGAGACCAGTCAGAGGCAAGTGGAGGAATTTGGCTCCCCATCTAAAGTTGTAGAGCTCCAGGACCAAGAGTTGATTCAGAAAGCCTTATCAAAGCCTGATGTAGGAATCATGGGGGCCAAGAGGCAAAGGATCCGTTTTTCAAGCATCCAGTGTCAAAAATACATCCATCCAGATGGATCAGAGAAAAACTGGACAAGCAGTACATCTTCAGACACAAGCCAGGACAGATCTCTTTCTGAAGAAAGCATGTCCTCAGAGCCAGCTCTGGGTTACCCCTCATCAGGGACGAGCGATTCTGAGACTTATCTCTCCATCATCCATTCCCTGGAAACCAAACTGTACATTACAGAGGAAAAGCTCAAAGATGTGACGATGAAGCTTGAAAGCCAGCACGGCCATAACCAGGAGACGCTCATCGCCCTCCACCATCAGTGGGCCAGCACGGAGTCCCAGCTGCGGGAACAGCTTCAGACCAGCCTGTCCCAAGTCAATGCTTTGATCTCACAGCTGGAGAGTGAGAGGCAGGAAAAGTTGAAGCTGATAGAAAGTCACGTCAGCGAGCTGGGAGGTTTCCAGATGAAAAACAATCAAGCGCTGACTTGCTTAGAGAAGTGCAGGGAGCAGCTAAGATCCTTGCCCAAATCAGACAAGGAAAAAGAGGGTGATTTGTTCCTTGTTACTCTGTCCAGCATGGAAACAACTTTATCAAACGCAATCCAAGCCTTGAGCGGGGCACCAGTCCCATCGGAGTATCAGCAGAGCGAAAGCCTCACCACGGAGAGCCCCGCTCCAGAAGGAGGGGATTTGGGAGAAGAGGAGCACATCCCCAAGGAGCAGCAAGCAGATGTGTTTGACACCGGCCAGCTGAGGTGGCTTTCTGAGAGGGTGGCATTTGAGGCCTCTCTCATCAACCAAATAGCAGAGTCTTTGAAAAATGCAAGTTCTGAGATAGCCCAGCTTCTGAGAGAGATCCAGGGGACGACTGAGGTGGTTTTGTTGGAGCCAGCAAGTGTTTCTCATACAGCCAATGATTTGGCCAGTGTCCTGTCTAAAAAGCTGCTGCTGGAGGGGGAGTTCTGGAGCCAGGTAGAGGAGCTGAGAGCACACTTGAGCACTAGAGAAGGAGAAGCTGAGGGTAAAACAGAAACAAATTCGGGCTTTTCCCCATGTTTTCTCAGTGCTGTAGCAGATGCTACATTGATCAAGGCAGAACTTGGGTTTGTTGCAGAGAAAATGAGAGAATCTTTTCATCAGAGGTTAAAAACAATCGAAGAAGAGCTCCATAATACCAAAACAGCTCTCCAGCAGCACAAATGCATGTTGGAGGAGATCATCAAAGCGTACAGGACTCCTGAGCTTGACAGAGTTATGCACCAGATTTCTGAAGCACTTGAAATACAAAAAGATGCTTCGGAAAGAACCCAAATCTCTTGGGATGGGAGCCGTCTCCAAATGGTGCCGTGCCAGGAATTAGCCAAGGTAGAGGAGACTGGCAGCACACCAGACTGTAGTAGTGAAGCTCTTGTTTCCATTCAGGAAGATCTTGCCCAGCAACTGAAGGACAAATCCAATGTTCTGAAGGAGATATCTGTTGCCTTACTCTCTCTGCCTCCCGAGGAGGCCATGAGAGACTGTCAGAAGCTCCTGAAGATATCCCAGAGTCTTTCCTACCATTCGTGCATGGGAGACCTGGAGCGGTATTCGTCTTTGTTAGTCCACGATGCCATTGTTCAGGCTCAGGTTTGTTACGCGGCTTGCAAAGTCCGGCTGGAGCACGAGAGGGAGATGAAGTCCTACAAGGAGTCCTTGCAGAGCATGGATGTGCTGTGCCAGGAGCGCGTGAAGACGGTGTCTCTCCTGCGGGACGAGTACGAGGAGCTGCTCAGGAAGCAGCAGGGCGAGTACAGCGAGGTGATCGCCGTGCTGGAGAGGGAGAACGCTGACCTCAAGGCAAAGGTATCCCAGCTGGACAACCAGCGGAGGCTCTTGGAGGAGGAAGGGCATGAACACAGCAAGAGCTTGAGCGAGCTGCAGGGGCGCTACGAGGAGGAGATCCGGAACGTGATAGAGCAGCTCAACAGGACAGAGGATGCCCTGAAGGCTGAGAGGATGGACGGGCTCAACCAGCTGGACGCCGTTGTCCGCGACAAGCAGAACATGGAGCGGTGTCACCTGGAGCAGATGCAAACTCTGGAGGAAAAGTTCCAGGCAAAGATCAAGGAGCTGCAGGTCATCCACGGCGAGGAGCTGCAGGCGCTGCAGGAGCACTACAGCCAGAACCTGCAGCGCCTGCAAGAGACCCTCGATGAGTACCAGAGGCAGCACCCAGAGGCGTCCCCCGCGGTGACCCGAGGCGCTGGGGACACCTGGGCAGCCGGTGAGGCTGGTGGCACCGGGCAGGACCCCGGCAGCGACCTGGACTCCATGCACGGCCTGAGGGAACGCATCCAGGAGCTGGAGGCCCAGATGAATGTCATGAGGGATGAGCTGGAGAACAAACATCTGGAGGCGAACGCTTCCACTTTGAGGGAAAAATACCAGAAAGACTTTGAAAACCTAAAGGTCTTGATATGTTTAACACTTTCTGCTTTCTGCTGCTGAGCGTGCGGGAGGGCGCATGCAGTCCTGGGGTCTGTTTGCCGAACCAAGGGCCATCCCCTAAAAGAGCTAGCATGCTGAAACAAGCCCCAAAGTATTAGCCAGGCTTCTGTAAAGCATGATGTTTCCTTTTTACTCCTTGCTGGGGTATTCTAAATGCATTGCTGAGGGCTTGGGAGGGTGGATTTCTGGAGGTGATCTTTGCGTGGAGAAGGGGAGAGAGAGTTTCAAAGTAGCTCAATAACATCACACTCTCCTTCAACACAAAAACCTCAGTGTTTCTCCTTGTACCCAACACAGACATTTTTGTTTGTGACTTCCCTTTAAAAGCATTCCTCAGCTCTGTCTTTCCCAGTCTGATCAAATCTCCAGTCTGTCTCTGCTGCCTTCAAAAATGCAGGATGAAATGGAAACTTGATGCTCTCAAAATGTATGTTCCTAGGGAAAGTAGCTGCAAACAGATGCCAAATTCTGTAGCAAAGCAGAGCTCCTCTGCAGGAGGCTGTGAGGACCATGCTGGTGTTGGACACAGTAATTCTGTATACAACAAAGAGTGCACAGTTACGGAACACCCAGGTGAGGTTCAGAGAAACTCACTGGCAATGAAATGCCACCATTCAAATTGCCCCACCAGTCAGACTGGCTATAAAACTGGTTTGAGATCATCCAGCATCTTAAAACAAATGGGTTTGGTGGTTTGCTTTTCCTAGGAGAGCATTCCCAGTTCGGAAGTGAGTTTAGGGTTGTAGAGGACTGGCAGCACCAAGGGAGGCTGCCGGGTTGAAGGGGAAGCCAAAAGGGCAGTGATGCAGGGATTGAAAACTTGCCCAAACTAGAGGTTTAAGTGTGGTCCCTTCTTCTCTTAAGAACCTGATGGAGAATGTGACATCAGTAGTGCAAGAGTAACTCTTCAACCTGGAGAAGACCCCAGGAAGACCTTGGAGCCCTTTCCATTGCTTAGAGTGGCTCTGAGAGAGCTGAAAGGGACTTTTGACAAAGGCATGAATTGACAGGACAAGGGGGAATGGCCTTTAGATGGCCTTCAGATTTAGATACAATATTAGGAAGGAATTCATTCTGGTGAGGGTGGTGAGGCACAGGTGGCCCCAAGAAGCTGTGGCTGACCCATCTTTGGAAGTGTCCAAGGCCAGGTTCAAGGCTTGGAGCAACCTGGGATAGTGGAAGGGCTCCCTGCCCATGGCAGGGGTTGGAATAGGATGGACTTTAAGGTCCCTTACAACCCAAACCATTCTGTGATTCTATGAGATACTGATTTGTCTTTGTGGATTTATGGCAATGCATTTACAATACATTAAATAGTGAATCTACAGCCAGACCTGTGGCAGAGTATGCACCTTTTTCTTCCAAAATTAGAGGTGTTTCAGGAGTTGGACTTGATGATCCTTGTGGATCTCTTCCAACTCAGCATATTCTGTGATTCTGGGTGTAATGAAGAATCCTGCAGGGCTGCTCTGTGCCACAGCCAAGTCCAGGCAGGTTCTGGCACTGGGTAAGGAGTTTAAAAAAACAAATAAACAAACAAGACTGGGAAAGTGAAGAATGCCTCGAGATTAAAAATTAAATGGGAGGGAAAAAACCACCAAGCTGAAAATTGGGAATGAGGATTAGGTGTAGGTAACACAGCATTAGCCAAGAATTTGATGCTGATGGGTATATGTTAGTGAGGATCAGTGGTGTTGAACTGTCCTGAGCACTTTTGCCACTGGGGGAGTGAATCCATCCCCCTAGAATTTCCCATGGGGTCCCAGAGGTCCCTAGGTGACAGTTCTCACTTTCCACAGAAAACACTGGTGTTAATCAAGGTGAGCTCACTTGAAATCGGGGAATAAGGCCAGCCTGTGTCGTTAAGGGGAAAAGCCCTGTGCAGTGTTTGGCATCAGGTTTGTCCCAAGCTGCCTGATGGGGCTCAGCACCTTGTCCCCACTGTGTGCCTCTTCTTCCCTCGTGGCTTGGGCCTGCCTGTGGCTTTGCTGGTCCTGTCTGTGTCCTGCAGCCGTGTGTCCATCCAGGATCCCGATATGCTTGGGCTGGCAGCTGAGCTGGGAGCAGGCATCTGCATTTGTCTGCTGCAAAGGCAGGAATGGGGGCTGTGCCAGGGGCAGACGGACCAGGCAGGAATTCGGGACCTCACCCCTGGTGAATCCCAACTCCCCAAATTGCTCCTGGCCCAAGTTCTTTCCTAGTAATTCAATTAGCAAGTAATTTTCCCTGCAGCATTTGCAGCAATATTCGGTTGGGAGTTGAGATCCTGTTGCTGTTAAGTCATCTTCTTTCCACTCAGAGGCTGGAAAAAACAGGCATTGAAAAGAACAGAAGGGGCACAGAAAGTTTTTTTGGTTGTTTTTTTGGACATATGTTTTCAATCCCCAACTGGGTCTGCCCTGTGTATCCCTTCACAGGACAAGCCCTGACCTTTGCGAGGTCCATCCTGCTCCATGGCTGGGGAAGCAGAAGATCCCTGCTGGACCTGGGGAGCTGAGCTGCCCCTTGATGTGCGGCTCCTGGTGGGCTCCCCACTGCTGTGGCACCAGCCCTGTGCACCTGGGCCGACCCTTTCCCCTCTCCCTTTGCAGGCAACATGTGAGAGGGGCTTTGCAGCCATGGAGGAGACACACCAGAAGAAGATCGAGGACCTGCAGCGGCAGCACCAGCGGGAGCTGGAGAAGCTGCGGGAGGAGAAGGATCGCCTGCTGGCAGAGGAAACGGCTGCCACCATCTCAGGTACCAGAGGGTCCCCATGGTGGGGTGGGTCAGTGGTGATGGGGACACAGGGGTGGTGTTGGCTGCACTGAGGAGCAGAGCAGGGATGGGATGAGGGCTGGGTGGGCTGCACAGGGAGATGGGAATGGGCTTGTGGGAAACATGTTTTAGATGGAGGGCTATCTCCTGGTCATCCAGGTTTGGTGCCTGTTTCCTGGTCCTTCTCCAGGGTAGATACCCCTCTTGGCTGTTACATGGTCTGATCTGTTTTCCATTCCGACTCCAAAGGGCATTAGTCATTCCTGTTGTCAAATGATTGCTAATTCCACACTGAATTCATTCTTCAGGGGCACAGGGAATTTTAGAACACTGGAGTTCAGTGGCTCTGCATTAGGAGTCCCACAGTCCAGGAAACAATGTGTGAAGTGGACAATCATTTGGACTCTGTTAAAAAGTGGGATTTGCAGAAGCCCCTTTGCAGCTGGGGCACAGACTGAAGGAGCCGTGAAGCAGTGGGAAATTTGCAGGGATATCTTTGGTTTTGCTCCTTTAAGAAATGAACAAAACCTCAAAACCCACCCATGGGTGGAGGGTGCTGGGTGCTAACGCTGTGCTGGCCCTCACAGCCATCGAAGCCATGAAGAACGCGCACCGGGAGGAGCTGGAGCGGGAGCTGGAGAAGTCCCAGCGCTCCCAGATCAGCAGCGTCAACGCCGACATCGAGGCCCTCCGAAGGCAGTACCTGTAAGACCATCACTGTCCTGTGTTGCCATCTTGCACGGAGATCATGTGTGGGAGACCCTTCTCTCCCATTTCGTTCTGGCAATGAGTTTGGGGTTATTTCAGGGGCCTCTTCCCTTGGTTCTGATTCAGCTGCATCCATCAGAGCCTCCTGGTTGTCCATGATCTTCCAGGCTCCAGATTAATGTCCCCACATTACCCAGAATAGCTGCTTTATGGTCCCCAGAAGTAGCAGATGAGCAGCCAGTACCCTGCAGCAGGGTCATTCAGATGTGAGGAGGAAGCTCTGAGCTTTCCATGGCAAAGCTGTCCTCCTGTGGGGACTGAGCAGGGCAGCCTGTCAGCTTTATCAACCATGATACATCTGTATAAGCTGGGGAGGTGTGCAAATACAGCTGGTCTCAGGTGCCCAGAGCAAACTTAGAATCCTGGAATGGTTTGGGTTGGAAGGGACCTTAAAGCTCATCTCATTCCAGCCCCTTGCCATGGCAGGGACACCTTCCACTATCCCAGGTTGCTCCAAGCCCCACCCAAGCTGCCCTTGAACACTTTCAGAGATGGGGCAGCCACAGCTTCTGTGGGCAGCTTGTGCCAGGGCCTCCCCACCCTCAGGAAAGAATTTCTCATAGGTAGATTTTGATAGCTCAGTTATTTGGAAACCTGAGAAAGTTCTGCCACTTAACCTCTGAGAGAATGACCTCCTCTCCCTTAAGAGCCCAAGCATGGCTCTGCCAGGAGAGGGAAGTTGACTTGCTCTGGACTTGAGTTTTTTTCCCAAAGGGAATATGCAATCCTCATCATCTGTGCTTATCTCCCCGATGGGTTGTCCTGGGATGCTGAAGGAAGAATGTGCATGGGGATGTGTGTGTGTGTGGAGAGGGCACTACCCCCATGTGTGTTCCGCAGGGAGGAGCTGCAGTCAGTGCAGAGGGAGCTGGAGGTGCTTTCGGAGCAGTATTCCCAGAAGTGTTTGGAGAACGCCCACCTGGCGCAGGCGCTGGAGGCTGAGAGGCAGGCCCTCCGCCAGTGCCAGCGGGAGAACCAGGAGCTCAACGCCCACAACCAGGTGAGGGTCCCTCTCCTGGTGACAATGGGCTCCGTGCTGAGCTGTGGCCACGCTCTCCCTTCCCACAACGGCTCTCCTCCTCTTCCCAGGAGCTGAATAACCGCCTGGCTGCGGAGATCACGCGATTGCGGACCCTGCTGACCGGGGAGGGCGGGGGAGAGGCTGCTGGGTCGCCTCTCACGCAGGGCAAGGACGCCTACGAGCTGGAGGTGAGTTCTGCAGGGAGGCACATGGTGGGGCACAAGTGCTGCCTACCCTGGGAGCGTGTCACAGCTTGGGAATGTGTCACAGCCCAGGAGGTGTTGTAGCCATCTGTCCCCCAGTCAGCTCTCATGGCTGGTCAGCGCTGTTGTCATGGGCTGCATGAGGCCAGGAGGTTCTGGTGTCCTGATCTTCTTACCACATCATGCCAAACACTCACTCTTCCTTCTGCAGCCCCTGCTTGTCCCAGGGATCCAATCCATGCAGAGCACTGGGGACAGAAACTGGGGTGTGCAGGGACCATACCAGCACTGCAAGCTTGGGCAAGTTCCCCAGAGAACCTGGAGGAGTTTTCTTGTGAGAAGCAGAAGATGAGTGGACCAGAGGCCTTGTTGTGCTGGCATGGGGCTGAGTCTCCAGCCCTGTACTTGGTTACCACTGGGTACAGCAGGTGTAAAACTGTATCTGCTCGGGTGCAGAAATGCTGGTTTTTGTTCCCACAGGTCCTGCTGCGGGTCAAAGAATCCGAAATCCAGTACCTGAAGCAGGAGATCAGCTCCCTCAAAGACGAGCTGCAGACAGCACTGAGGGTAATGCCAGGGGTGGTTCTGCAAATCCTCCTGCTGTGCTCTGCTCCTGAGTGTCTGTGCTTAGATTCCAGCCCATTTACACCCAGATTTGAAACCATATTTAATTTTTCCCCTGAATGTAATTCCGTCCCCATTTTGGTGTCATCAGTAAAGCACTTCATGTATCAACTTTAGACTTACCCCACAAAGGAGACAGTGTGGGAAAACATCCCTTTCAGCGTGATTTCCCCATTTACTGTCACATCAGATCAGATTTAAATGGCACAAACAATCAGTGTTAGAGATCTGCCCAGCCTTGCAGCGGTGGAACTGGTTTGCTCTGGACAAGCCAAGGCCATTTCTGGGAATTCTGCTTGAATTCTGTCTCTTGGCTAAAATGAAAAGCCACAAACAACCCTGTAGCTGAGGGGCTGCACGCATGGGCAGCACCGTGTGCTGGCCCTTGGCTCTCAGCTCTCCGCCTGTCTCCATTCCCGCAGTCCCGGATCGCTGTTGGAAGCAGCTCCGAGGGCGTGTGTTGCCCTGGCCAAGCCTCTTTCCCGCTGCCGGCGCTTCTTCCGTCGGCATTTGCCAAGCTCCTCTTCAGTGCATCCACAAACCCCTCGGCTCCAGCTGTCTGTCTGGCTCCATCGGGTTGTTCTTGTTCCCTTGCCAGGATAAGAAATACGCCAGCGACAAGTACAAAGACATCTACACGGAGCTGAGCATCGTCAAGGCCAAGGCAGACTGTGATATCAGCAGGTTGAAAGAGCAGCTGAAAGCAGCCACAGAAGCTCAGGGAGAGAAATCCCCTGTGAACACCACTGTATCGGGATATGGTCAGTCCTCCTCCAGCAGCTCTAAGCAGTCCTGGGTGTCCCAAGCTAACACGGGAATCCTGGAGTGCAAACCCTTGTGCAGTAATGGGTCTGAGTGTAGGACTTGGCCTTCCAACCCAAAGCTGATGAGCTTTGAAAGCCTTGTGACATTTTGCATCAGGAAAACCTCGTGATGCAGGGATGCCCAAAAGCCCCATTTGCCCTTGGGGCAGCACTAAGAGCCGGGCTCATCGGGGCACTTTCCTGGGCTGGGAGGGCAAAGCCCCAGCCCTGTCCTTGCAGGAAGGCAGTGGGCACCAGGCTAATCCCACTTCTTTTGCTTCTTCCCAGATATTATGAAATCAAAAAGCAACCCTGATTTCTTGAAGAAAGACAGATCCAGTGTTAGCCGGCAACTAAGGAATATCAGGTCAAAGGTGAGCTCAGATGTCCTGCCCAGTGGGATGGGAATGAGGAATGCCCAGCATTTCTCTTTGGTGGGGACCCCAAGTGGGAAGAAATGGGCAAGGGAACAAAACTAAGAATTTCCCAGCCACTAGTGCTAGCCTGGATGTTTTTTTACTGCAAAAGGACTGACTGTGCAGCCAGGCAGGGCCTGCTCCCCAACTCTGGACCCTGCTCAGATGGAGGCATGAAGCTGCTCCCTGGTTGGAAGAAAGGCTGAAGTTTGCCTTGTTCTTTGGTCTTTCACAGGAGGACTATCCCAGTATCTGCTCCCTCTTTTCAGCTGAAATATAGGTGGAAATGTGTACATCATTCTACTTCTAGTGTTCATCACTGCAAGATTTTTTTGTCTTCATGTGTATCAGCAGTGCCTGAGTCCTGGGCATATGTGACACACGCTTTGCTCGTGTGTTAACATAGTGCAGATGGCCCTGTGTTTCTGTGGTCCTTCTGTGCTTGCTGTTGGTCCCAAAGCCCAGTGATGCTGTGCCAAGCTCTCCTTGGCAGCCAGCTACATCATGTGGGACCACAGGGATAAGGAAGGGCAAATAATGCTGATCAGGAGTCAGCATTAAACACAGGGCAGCTGGGAGGAAGCTCAGCATGAGCAAACCTGCTTTGCCTCTCACCTGGTGTCTCGTGCTGATGTTTGAAGTGGTTGGACCCTTGCAGGGCAGGCAAAATACTCTGAGCTCAGTGCCCACATGGGGAAACACTCGCAGCTCTGTGAGCAGCAGCTCCTCAGCTCGGGGTGTCTGCACTGCACCCAGTGAACAGAGAGAGACTTCTGCACATTTTGGGCCACTCTGATGTTGTGTTTCCTTTTACCACTTCCACTCAGATCACTTTCTGTGTAGTCCCCATGTGTGTTGCTTGGTGGGGAAGGAGAGGAAGCAGGGGCTGTGCCAGGGAGTCGCTATGGGACGGGGGGGCTGGGGCTGCACCAGCGCAAATTCATTTGGGATTTATAAGCTTCTTTTGTTTTTGTTTTTTTTTTTTGTTTTATTTTGCTTTTTCCTTCAACAGTCCGTTATTGAGCAGGTCTCATGGGATAACTGAAATGAACCCGAGTCCAGGTTCCCTGCCACGTAGGTAAACACACCGGCACCCGCCCAGCGCCGCACCACCACGGGAGCGGCCCAACCTCTGCATGCACTGCTCACACCTCCCTGCCAAACCAGAGCCCTCCTTCTCTTAATGACTGACTGACTGACTGACTGATGGGTTTATTCACTGCTAACTCTTCTCTTGAGCAAAGGGGAGGGGAGAAGTTAGTGTACCCAAGATCCGTGTGAAACGCAGTCTCTCTGCCTCTTCCCTGGGGAATGTGGATTTTTGTCTTTCTCCTCTTCCCACCCTCACCAACACAGCTTGTCCTGGAGAGGATTTGGACGTGGTGGGGCACGTTTTCCTGTTTACTGTGTTGGGAGCGTGGGACACTGAGTGTGCATGCCTGAATGACTCTGCATGCCTCAGACTAAATTCCAGCACCGTCCAGGTCTCGTAGGAAAACACCTGTTTTGCTGTTAGCCAGGTGCAGGAATAGTCAGGGATGCTTTTAAGTGTGCTTCCCATAACAGCTCAGAGCACAGAAAATGGTCTCAGCCACCTCAGCTGCAGAGGGAATGTCCTGGACTGCCCTAATTTCCTTTACCCACAGTTGCTGCTTTTCCAGGTTGATCCATGCCTGAGCAAGAATCTTCCTTGCCCAGTAACCTTCTCCTGCTCTCCATCCCTGAGCCTCCAAGGCTTCCAAGCTCATCCAGCAAAAGGAGGGAGCTGATAAGAAATAGGGCTGACTCTAATGAGCCAGATATCTCCATTACCTGGAGCAATAGTGAATTTCCTGGCCCAAGGCAAAGACTGAGGTGGGAACAGGGAGCACCTGCAGAGGCAGGTTAGGAGAGGGGAGCTCCCAGCATGGTGGGTGGAGAGCCCCAGGAAGTCTGTTGGAAAATCCCTTTATCACAGATATCATCCTGTATTAGTCTCACTTCATCAGGCTCTCCTCATCAGCAACTGAAATGGTTGTGGGACTGCCTGGGGGCTGAATTTGCTGGAATTTGTGCCATCAGGCAGAACAGTCTGATGATTCCTGGTGTCTCTTTCCATCCACTGAGAAATCAAATGCAAGAACGAGCTGCTCCCATTTAAAGAGGCCCAAAGTAAACTTCCTTTAGGAAGTGTGTGCTCAGAGACTCTCCCAGGAGACTCTGCTGCCCGTTGGAAAGAGAGCACACAGCATTTGGAAATTCAGTCCAATTTAGTGCTTTCATTTCCATGCTGCCTGGCAAAGCCCTTCTGTGTTTGTGGGCCTGTGGGAGGAAAAACATTTCCAGAAATACAGTAACCATGGGAATCTGCACAGCCTTGTGGCAAGTTTATCATGGAGTTCTGCCTTGATAAATACATGGGAAGGAAAACTCAGCCCAAAAGTCCAACCTGCTGCTGTGATAGAACAGTCCTCTGGCACCACAGCCAGGGAAGGGAAAGGAGAAGGGGAGGTAGCTGCCTGATAGTAGGATCATGGAATCCCAGAATGGTTTGGGTTGGAAGGGATGAAAAGTCATCCAGTTCCATGCCATGGCAGGGACACCTTCCACTGTCCCAGGTTGCTCCAAGCCCTGTCCAGCCTGGCCTTGGACACTTCCAGAGATCCTGGGGCAGCCACAGCTTCTCTGGGCAACCTATGCCAGGGCTTCCCCACTCTCCCAGGGAAGGATTTCTTCCCAGTGTCCCATCTAACCCTGCCCTCTGGCAATGGGAAGCCATCCCCTCTTATCCTGTCACTCCAGAGTCCCTCTCCAGCTCTCCTGGAAGAGAGACTCTGGAAGGGGCCCTAAGGTCACCTTGAGCCTTCTCTTCTCCAGGCCAAACAATCCCAATTCCCTCAGACTTTCCTCCTAGGAGCTGATTTCCATCCCTTCAGTCTGTGCCTTTGAAGGTGCCAAGTCTTGGTCTGTAAAGCAAACAAATGATGCAGCTGCAGCACAAATTCCTTGCAAGTTCCAAGGACCAGGCTGGCAGGCAGAGCTGTGGGGTGGGGACAGGCAGTGGGGCACAGAGGGGCAGAGCCCTGGCTGTGGGGGCTGTTTTTAGGGATGGGAGGTGGCTGTGCCTCCTCATCTACAGGGACGACTTGCCACCTAATGCCTTGCTTTATCAATCTCTCATGCCACAGGTTTGGGGCTGCAGGAAGGAGGGTGCTGGCTTCAGGCTGGTGCATCCCCTCAGGCTGGTTTCAATTTAAAGCTGTCCTACAGGATTCAGGCAATTTGTTTCTGGGTTTCTGCCCACCTCTACCCTCAACCAAGTCCCCATGTGTAGGTGATGGATTTTACAATTCCAAATGCCAGGGGGTCCTGGCCAGCTGAGAGTTGCGCCTTGAAATCTGAATGCTGCATCTGAATTGGATCAGCCATCAGAGTCTGCCAGATCTGAACAGCATTTAGGACTCCTCTGTCTAAGCCTGGAATATCAAGGCATCTGGCTTGGGAGAGTCCAGGGTGGGCTGGGAGAAGGAGTGGGATGGTCGCTGGCAGCACACAGCAGTTTCCAGGGTTTCTTGAGCAAATCCTGCACAGAGTGGAGCCAGGACTGTCCCCACGGGTGCTGCAGTGGTGTGGAAGGCAGAGAAGGACCAGCCTGCAGGTCCTGCTCAGCATCCTGGGGCTTCAGCATAGCAGATCCCAGCTGGCCTGCCCAGGGCTCCCACAGCTGGAATTGCCCCATCCAGCAGTGCCCTGTGAGCTCCAGAGTCATTCCCAAGTCAGCTAATCCTGCTTGCAGCATGATGTGCCTCTCATTCGCTTCTGGTTCGTTGCCTGGTTCATTTGCAATCTCACCCTGTCTCAAGGCACCATAACCATGTGTTCTCTCAGCATGTCCCACTAATCCTCCTCCAAGGAGCCCATTCCTCGCTGCCACGCCTGAGCATCGCTCCCCGCCCGCGCGCCAGGCCCGTGCCCCAACCCTCTCTGTCTTTTGTCTCTCCCAGAGTCTGAAGGAAGGCCTGACTGTGCAAGAACGCCTGAAGCTTTTTGAATCCAGGGACTTGAAGAAAGACTAGTTCTCCCCGCTCCGCTTGACCACGCGCACCTCCCAGCTTGAGGCAGCACAGCACCAGCACCGTTTGTCTCTCGTTCCTTACGATGTCCTCGCTGTCGTTTGTCCTGACGCCCCGACGGGACCCGGCGCCGCGGTGGCGGTGCCCCCCCTCGCCTCCCCAGCTCCTTTCCCTGCTTGTGAGATGCTCCAGAGACTCTGAGAGGGAGAGGAAGGGATTGGAGTGGGGTTTTTTTTCCCCCCCTCTCTTCGGCGCTTTGTAGGAGAATCCTTTCTTTACTGTAAACCATTACACTAAGTGTCAGTATTAAGGCTCAGTAGCCTGTTAATAAGCTATAGCTCTGTCGGGAAGAGCGAGCAGGGCCTGGGTGGTGTCAGCCAGACCGAGCTCTTACTGCTGTCTAGAGACCCCGTGCTCAGAGCACACCAGGAGCCTGATCTAACCATTGATCTCGACTGCATTTCTTGCACCTGCAAGGGGGGAAAGCCAGGGGAAGCTGTCGGGGAGCGCGAGTCCGTGCCGGCGTCCGCAGCCTGGAGGTACAACACTGACATCTCGCTGGAGAAGGATGCAAGAAGTGATTCTCCTGCCCCGTGACTGTGCCGTATCCTGAATGTAGGTGCCACCGAAGCCTGGCAAGCTTTGGTGGCTGCCCAGGTGGTTGTGGATGGGGAGCTGCAGCTACTGACGTGCACCATCGAGTCGGCCCCGTCGGCGCGTCCTCGCTCCCGTCTCGCTGGTGGTCGGAGTTGGTGTTCCAGGGGCCGAGCTGTAAGATCACTTTCTTGCCTCTGTTAGATCAAGCCCAGCACTCTCTTTTTTTTTTTTTTTTTTTTTTCTTTTCTTTTGCTGTTACTCCCTTCCTCTCATTGAATCCTGTGTATCCCAGGGTCTGTGCGCATGTGAAACTCCCTTTTCCTAGTCAAAGGAAAGTAGAGTAGAAAGTAGAGCCAATATTGACTGAAAATGCACAGTGCTCAATGCATATAATGCTCCTTTTTTACCAGCTTCTTGAATTCAACTCTTCTTGTCAGCAGGGCAGCTCCTATTTTAATTCTTTAATCTTTTCCTGAAATAAAAATCTCAAAACCAGTATGTGCTTCAGACCTTCTCAGTCCTAATAGCTTTTCTATTTAAAACATATAATTCAGCACCGTGAGGCAGATAAATGCATACAAACCAAGGGATGAGGAACTGGTAGCACTTAGATGGTCACAGCCAGCTGAGCAGAGGCTTCCTAGATGAAGCTTGTGCTGCTTTGAAGATGTGGGGCTTTATCCCAGGATAAATCTCAAGATGCCACCTGGAAGGATCCCAGGTCCTGCCTCTCTGGTCACCAAGGCTGAAGGAGACTGGCACGTTGGCTTCCCAGCCTGGTGAGGGGCTCAGTGACCACTTCAGGCTGGAATGTGGAATGGAGCAGAGCTTCCTCTTGTCCTTTGGGCACTCAGCCAAGGTTGAGGCCAGCAGATCCTGGTGCTTCCCTGCTGGTTTTGGGTCTGGTGCTTGGTACAGGCGCAGCTCTCAGAGCCCACGGGGCTGGTGAAGCCACCCCCAGTCCTGCCAGGCTGGACCACAGCAGCTCTCAGAGTTACCTTCATCCTCCTGGGAGCAGAATCTCTTTTCCAGCTGCCAGACCCTCAGCAGGACACGGTGTCACTGAACCACAGTGGGATTCAGGCTCTTGTGTGGCCTTGCCATGGCCAGGTGTCCAGCTTGGCACCTCACGGCAGGACTTGGCAGCCAGTCCTGGCTGGAGGAGCCCCGTTTGTGCCCAGGCAGGATGCCAGCACCTTGCAGGGGGCAGAGCACCTGTTCCTGTAGGGATGCTCTGTGTGCCTGGGTGTGCATGGAGGTCCTGGAGATGGGAGCAGGGTAGGAAAAACGCTCAGCCTGTCAGATACAAAGCCTTTCCCTTGTCAGCAGCGCGTGCCTGTGGATGTGTGGATGTGCAGCCAGTCCCTGCATCCGAGACCTGGGAACCTTCCTACCATGACCCACCTGCATCACCTCTCCAGCCACTTCATCCCTGCCTGCTCCAGGTCTGTGGTGAGCTCTGATCTCCCAGCATCCAGCATGGATTTGGGATGGCACGTGGGCCTTGCCATTGCTCTTCCCTCGCAAGATGTCACTGGCTCTAGGAGAACACCCTCCTCCTCTTGTCTTTAGACTTAGGATGGAACTTTGTCCTTTCTAGCCCACCAAGCAGAACATTCTGGTCTCCTTCTTGCCATGTGGACCCTGACCTACCTTAGATTCCCCAGGAAATCCTGCTCATATGCTCTGGCTTGTAGGAGCAGACATTTTCCATGGGCTCCTCTGGAAAAATAAATGGAGAATCTTGGTCTGCTGTACAGACAGGGCTGAGCAGTGGCCTTGACATTGTCAGGGTCAGCTGCACCCTCCGGGGCAGTGCTTGGGAAGGATGTTTGGGGTGTGTTTACAGTGGGAGCTGGGAATTCTGGGGGTCACTGAGAGGAAGAGGAGGGAGGAAGGTTCCTTATGCAGCCAAATGTTCTGAGCCCCTGCTCAGGGTTCTGGGCTCATTCTGGTTAATCTGAGCATCTCTCCAGGGCAAGGGGCAGCACTTTACCTGCCTTTAGAATAAAGAAAAAGAACCTGCAGCACCAATAAACATCCCCAAACTGAAATAATCCTGCAGAGCCCAGTACTTGAAAATAAAGGGACAAGTCCTTTTACTCATAGCAATGATCCTCAGTTATCCTCTTGCTTCTTCCTGCTCCAGGCTTCCTCCACCTTTTGGGATTAATCAGTGGCTATTTAAATTAGAAAGTGTGTGGGCAAGCTGCTGCATTCTGCATCACTCCACACTGTTGGTAACACCAAAAAGGGAGGTTTAGGAAAAGTCAAGTGCAATGAAGGCACAGGTGTCTCCTCAGTTCCAAGTAATCTTATTTTTCCTGAGTAAAATTTTCCTTCCATTTGCACCATCTCCCCTTAGCCAGACTGAATCCTTCTTTAAATGTTGCCTTTTCTTTGCCCACATATTATAAAAAGAAGCAAATTGTGTTAATTTGCTTCAAAACCAGAATTGCTTAGAATTGGTGCTGACTTGCAAACCATAAAATTCCTTTTTTTTCATTTTTTTATTTTTTATTTGATACCAGAGAACTGGGCTATAGTAAAAGTGGTCACACTGCAAAATATGTCACTTTTGTATCAACTCTATTTGATGGCACTTCCACAGGATCTTTGCATTTTTGTCCTGGTTTGGATACTTAGTTTGTTGTGTATACTCAAGCACTTGCTGTGGTTTGCCTTTGCTCTGTAATTTTTTCCATTTTTTTTAGGTAAAAAAAAGCTTTCTTATTCTTCTCTTTTTTAAGAACAAAAGTAATTTAATACTTGTATAGTATTCCAGGCATGCAGTGTAAATATTTATTCCTCAGCAGTTTGCAGAGGGTTCTCTTTTGTGACTGAGTTGTGGGTTTGATTTTTGTCTTGTAGAACAGAGGCCCCACATGTGGGTTGGGAGAGGAGCAACCCACCCCATCTGCCCTGATAAACTGCTTTTTTGGGGGTTTGAAGACTGTTTAAAATACCTTTTCAAACCTTTTCCGCAGATCTATGCCTTCAGCTTTGAAAGTACCTGCCCAAAGATTGTGTACAGTCTGTTTGACCACTGTAACTTACTTTGCTATAAATTTGGGGTATTTTTTTCCAGTCAGAGGACTCAATAATCTCGTGTTTGATCAACGCTGTGCATGTGCAAACTGTGCCCTGTTGCTACAGAGAGCAGCAACATCTCCCTGCTGAGCTCTCCTTGCACAGCCACCCGGGGCTGTACAGTGAGCACACTGAGCCCTGGATTTGGGAAGCACCAGGATCTCTGTGCAGCTCTTTTGGGATGCTCTTGGGCTTCTCGAGGGAGCCACAGCCTCCCCTGCACATCCACGAGCTGTGGCTCACTTCAAACACAGTGCAACTACGAGAAGAAGATCCAAGGCAGTGCTGCAGACACAGGGAGGGAGCACCAGGCTGGGAACAACAGGCTCAGTGTGAGGCTGCTGAGGAAAGCAGCTGTGGGATTTACTAGAGAAACCTGACAAGGTGGCAGCAGCTGAACTAACCCAGCTGGCCCTGAACTCACAAATAATGGGTGCAATTAGCATTATTTTCTTCATGCTTTCTTCAGCCTGTGTGCAGGACAAGAACACTGTTTGTTCTCACCTAGAGAAAGCAAAGCATGAGAAATGGTAGAGACTGTGGTAAGTAGGAAGCAGGAATGCTCTGACTTGGCCTGTGTCCACCTTCCTGGAGTTCTGGATGGCTTGAGAGTTTAAAGAATCCTTTGGAAGGATGGAGGTTTGGGGGGAGGGAAGGAAGCTCTGTGAGGCTGTGGGTGGTGTCTGATGTGGCAGTGCAGGTATTAATGAATGCTCAGTCTTCCTCCAGTGCCCTCAGCACCTGGCCCTGGCTTTGTCTGAGCAGAGCTTCACCCAACTGACCAGTGATGGGGACTCGTTCTGGGTCAAATCTGGGCACTGTGCTCTGCCTTGTGTGTCTGGGAACAGCCCAGGGCGGCTGTGAGCACTGGGGGTGAAGGAGTCATGTCCCAGAGTGGTTTCTGTGAGGATGTGACCGAGCAGCAGCAGAGCAGGGCTGGGGTGCTGCAGCCTCGGGGCTCTCACACCTCACTTTTTCCCCCCTGCAAAGGGGAAGGGTGTGGGAGGCTCCTGTTTCTCCATGTGTGTGAGTTCTGTCCCCTCTCCCTTCCACTCCCAGTTTATTTCAGTGCTTTTTTAAGAGCCACCATTCCTGACCAACTGCTCGCTGTAATAGAAACGTCACTTTTTCTCACTGTATTTATTCCTTACAAACCTTGTGTGACATGCTAGGCTCCCCAAGATGTAGCTGATCATTTTTACTTTGTAAATACAATTACCTAACTTTACATTAACTATATGGTAATAAACTATTTTTGCACCACCCTTTGCATGCTGTGTGTGACAGGTTTATTTCTAAAAAGAAGAAAAAGAGGTCAGAGCATGAAAAGGGAGATTTGTTTTTATAGTTGCACTTCACAAAGGAAATGCAGCAGGCAGAATTTTGACAGCAATAATATATTTTAAGTGGTTTAGTGCTGCTGAATGGGATTTACTGGAGAATGACCTTTCCCAGGTGCTTCCATACAGATAACATAATTTTCTTTTCCCCATGCAAACTTTCTCATTACAGAACAGATTAAAATCTGAGAATGACCATGTAGCATAAATATCTTGAACAGGAACTGGAATGCAGAAGTCAGATGAGGCTGTTGATGTTTTCTGTGAAAAATGGTTTATTTAATAGTGGCAATCACAGCACTACTGGTAACAGAACTGGTAACAGAATATCAAAGCTCCTTTATTTTGAGCTGTATTAAGGCACTTTCTATTCAGTGTAAGACAATTCTTACTTAGACACTATTTGGAGTTTGAAATTCTTAGGTTTACATTATCTTTGTTCCACTCTGAGCTGCAGGGACAGAGATGTCACCTCCCTCCCCTCGCTGTCCCCAGGCTGGTGATACCAGGCGAGGGCAGAGACCATGACAAGGTGTCCCAACACCTGGAAGAACCAGGCTTTCCAGACCTCACCTGAAGCAGGTAACCCAACTCCAGCTGTGTCTGCTCTCCAGATAAACACTAATCCCAGAGAACCATTTCTTTCATTTCCTTCCAGATTTCCCTACTCTTCCTTGCTGGAAGAGAAGCTGTAATTACCATCGGTGCTCAAGCTTTTACACCGGAGCTCTGCTAACCTTTAACCAAAAGGAACGTATACGCAATCAAAACTTAAAATTTTTTGCTATTTCCCACGAATTTCCTTTTACCAACTTTCAACAATTAATGCCAACAAGAAATGTAACTGAGGCACTTAATCTGTAGAAACTCTTAACTCTGCTGTAGCCCCCTTATATGTCCTTTAGTAACCAGTGTAGAGGAGCCCTTGGGCTACAGTTCCTTTTGGAATAGGCTACAATTCCATCCCATGAGTTGGAAAATGTTCCTTTTACCACTGAAACACGCTCTGTATGAACACACCCGGTCTGCACCAGGGCACAGCAATGAGCCTGGCCAAAGTGTTAATGCCTATGAATGGAGCTCTGTCATTGTCACCCTCACAACCAAACACTGTGTCATTCCCTCCAGCACGGGAATGACCCACAGCGAGGGATCTGTGGCATTTTAGGGCAGAGAACACTTCACTTCTCTGGAGACATTTACCAAAGTTACACCCAGACAGACAAAACAATGGTGTCTATACAAAATAATAAAATCTGTGGGTGTTACCATGCTCCACTAGCCCTGTGAGGCAGCTCAATTATTTACTGCCTTTGGGAAAAAAACTTGTAATTGGCAGGATTGTACTCTTCCCAAATCCTTTCAAACTCATCCTGAAAAGCCTTCACATACTCGGCGTCCTCCACGACCAGCACATTCTCCCGGTTGCTCTGGATGGCCTGGGTGGTCCAGTTGAGGGAGCCTGTGATGAGCATCCTCCGGTCCACGATGGCGAACTTGTGGTGCATGTACCCGCTGTGCTGGTCGTGGCGCACCTGGATCCCTGCAGAGACACAGACACCTGCTCAGGGGGCCCCGAGCCCCGCAGTGCCCCGGGGCCACCCCCGGAGCGGGGCCGCTCGCCCGTCCCCGCTCACCCGCGTGGCGCAGGCGGCCGATCTGGGAGCCGTGCATGCCCATGTACTGCGCGTCCGTGACCAGGCGGACGCGGACCCCGCGGTGGTGCAGGACCTGCACGGTGCGGGCGAGCTGCGGGCAGGAGAAGGCGAAGACGCAGAGGTCGAGCGAGCGGCGGGCGGAGAGGAGGCGGCGCACCAGGCGGCTCAGGGCGGTGTCGCCGCTCGGCAGCGGGCACGGGCAGGGCCGGACGGGCGCCCCGGGCTCGGCGGCCTCGGCCAGCAGCGCCTCGATGCAGCAGGGCCGCGAGGGGAAGAACAGCACCTCCCTGACGGGCCGGGCCCGCCGCCAGGCCGCCACCGCCAGCAGCACCGCGGACACCGCCGCCGCCGCCAGCGCCGCCCCCGCCGCCCTCATGGCCCGGCCCGGCCCGGCCCGCGCAGCCGCGCCGGAGGCGGGAGCGGCCTGTGGGGAGGAGCGGCCGCCACACGGGGCTGGGCCGGGCTCCGAAATCCCGGCACCGACCCTGCCCCAGGCTCCGAGCCCTTTCCCGAACCCCTCCCCAGGTACCGCAATCCTGACAGCGAACCCTGCACCGCACACCGAGCCCTTGCAGCGGATGCAACACATCCTTTAATCACAGAACGCTTTGGGTGGGAAGGGATGAAAAATCATCCAGTTCCAACCCCCTGCCATGGAAAGGGACACCTCCCACTGTCCCAGGTTGCTCCAAGCCCTGTCCAGCCTACTTTGGACACTTCCAGGGATCCAGAGGCAGCCACAGCTTCTCGGGGCACCCTGTGCCAGGGCCTCCCCACCCTCACAGCCAGGAATTCTTTCTCAATATCCCATCCATCCCTGCCCTCTGGCAGTGGGAAGCCATTCCCTCTTGTCCTGTCCCTCCAGGCCCTTGTCCAAAGTCCCTCTCCAGCTCTCTTAGAATCCCTTTAGGGGCTCTGAGCTCTCCCTGGAACCTTCTCTTCTCCAGGTGAACACCCCCAGCTTTCCCAGCCTGGCTTCAGGGAAAAGGGGCTTCAACCCTTGGAGAATCTTTGTGGCCTCCTCTGCACTTACTCCATCAGCTCCATGTCCTTGTGATGTTGTGGGCTCCAGGACTGGAGGCAGCTCTGCAGGTGAAGCCTCATTGAGGGCAGAATAGAGGGGGACAATCACCTGCTGGGCCCCGTTTGACTGAGGTGACAGGGGTGGCAGAACTGGCACAAAAAAGGTTTTGTCTGTAACTGCAGCCATCACAGGGCAGCTGCAGCACTCACCGCTCCCACCTTGCTCGCAGCTACACGCTGCTCAGCCAGGCAGAAACCACACTGGAATAAAGAATTATCCTGCCTCAATCAGTTTGTCTCTAAGGCGTATCGTTTGGAGGGAAGGAGGGTGGTGAAAGATGTCTGCAGACATGACTTTTTTGTTAATTAAGTTGTGAACATTCCAGCTCTCGCTGACGGCAAAGGGAGCAGCCACGGCCTCACCTGCGAGCTGCAGGAACCTGCCCAGGCAATCATCTGTAATCCCACGTCTGGATGTGTTCTGGCAGGCAAGCACAGCTGGGGTTCAGCTCTCCCCCTTCTTTCCTGTGGGCATTTATAAGTGTTAAGTTAGTAGTTTCCTTGCCCTGGCTCAAAACCGAGTCTGCTTGTCCATGACGGCCTTGTTGAGGTCAGGATGGAGCGGGATCAACATCGTGAACAACTCACCAAGAGCAAGGCAGCTTGGAAGGAAGCACTAGGTTAGGTTTTGATGCTGGATTGCTTGGGAGAGCTGTGTTTTTTAAAAGACAAAACCATTTCAGCAATCAAGAAGGTCTCAATGGCAAATGATGTCTCACCTGCTCTGTTACACAGCTCTGGACTGCACCAGAATAATTTTAAAATAAAGATTACTAGGTCAGTCTACAAGAAACTAATACAAAGATAAGAGGAAAAGACCTGTATTGAATTCTCTACATTAGATCTAGGCTAAGGATGCAGGAATTTTGTGGATCAGTTGCTGCTTTCCCCTACCACAACACACACACTGAAAATAAACACAAAACCAGGATTTGTTCATTTTACAAAAATAGCTCTTACAAGATTTAATGCCTGTCGCCATTTCACAGATGTTCCAGACAAAATTCAACCTCCATATTTTATATGAACTCGTGACAAGCTGGAACATTCTCTCTGAGCTTGAGTGAGTGTAGAAGGTCACCTGGGTAAAACCTGCCTTTAGCTTGTTCAAAAGTAATGTCAAGTGTTCCCAATAATGATCCAGAAAAACAACCAAAAAGAAGACATAAACCCCAGACTTCACAACAGAAACAGTGATTCCTTACAGTACAGATAAGGAATATCTGGTTAGGTAATTAAAAAATGCACCAATGTTTTCATGAACTATTAAGCAAAAATGGCTACTATAGAGTTATATAAGGGAGCACCTACAGGTTGAATCTCTTCTGCTTAACTTAGGAAGCTAAAAAAGACAGAAGAGAACCTTATTCTGGCGAGGTTATCTTCATTACCTGGAAGTTCTGCAACCACAGGCAAAACAAGGCGAGTATTTTCCCCTCTGAGAGGCAAGCAGGCTGCATTTTGAGGCTTCTTATTTTACAATTTGCCCTCCCAGACAAGATTTCCAAAGCAAATGCTAAAACCGTCTCAAGTTAAGATATAAATAAATAAAGAGGAGTGACAGGACTCCCATGGGATATCCTGACTTATGCTACAGCAGAAAATAGTCTCTTAAATCTGAGCACAAAGTGGTTTGAAATAATTTACATGTGATCCATACCCTGTGACGTGCTTCTTATTTTTGGTTCTTGTTCTCTCAAGCATTTAGGAGATTTATGTGGGATTTCAGTGAGATTAACCATATGCACTCCCAGGAGTTCTGGATGTTGTCACAGGCCTGCCAAGGAATCTAAAGGTGAGGCCAGCTGCCACACCATGATGCTTAATGAGGACAAGATGGGATTTTAATTAATTTAACTGATTCTTGGAGCGTTGCTGTGTTTTAGTCTTGAGTGTGCACGTCTAGATTGAGAGCTGAGTTCCAGGAGAGACAGCAGCACTGTGGATTAGCACTTATTAGTCCAGTCTCACAGCAAGTAGAAAAGACTCAAGTCACTCTTCAAGTTGGTTTGAGGACCAGGAGAATAGTGATGAAGCCTCACTATCCACCTAAAGCACATGCTGCAGGCTCAGCAGAGGTAACCAGGGTTCCCTGCCCTTCTCTGAAGGCAGCAGGGGAGGTTGGGCACCCTTTAATTCCGGGACTCTGAGGACGTCGGGCTGCGAACTGTTGACATCAGGTGGGACTTGTAGGTCTTGCTCAGGCCGGTCATCCAGAACTTGAGAAGTTTGACATTGTCCTCCTCTGCAGCTCCCAGAATGCTCAGCAGTTTTTGGGTATCCTCCTTGGGTCTGCTGTCCACTTTAGTGAATTTAAAGAGGACTTTCACTTTGCTGCAGGAACAAGAGATTCCTGTCATTATCAAATGGACTCACGTGCCATCAGACAGGGAACAAGGAGGAACTGCAGCTTCTCTTGGCACCTGCTGCAACTAAATGTTAATAAAAGCTTCAACCAGTGTTTTATTGAGACTATTCTCATGCTTTGATGAAGGAGGGTGATTAGTTAGGGAGATGACTCATTTTCAGTAATAATGGGCATATTTCTAGTTTGATTTTTTCATTCAAGCAGAAAGCAGAGCAATTAATTGTGACAACTGGGAGACAAATCCAGTGCCCATCTGCCTTCAGGTAAACTCACAAAGACATGATGATCTATGAATTATTTCACATGACTGACTGGTCTTCCTTTACAGCTACCTGCACCTCTGAAATGCAGAGCCTGAGGGCAGAACCCAGGCATGTGTTTGGGTGTTACCTGTGCTGGGGTATGGCCACACTGACAGGCAGAGAGGGATTTGCATATTTAATCCTCCTCACCAAGGTGAGGCAGACAGGTGTTGCCATGCAGGTAACCTGATGTGTGAACAGATGTGTGAACTCAAGCATAAAGGTCAAGAACTGCTGAAAGCCAAAAAGAGAGTTAGGACTAGAGTAGAAAATTAACTCCTGACTTAATTTGTTCCTGTAAATTCAACTACTGCTGAACTGCAGCCGAAGTCACCTGACTAAAGTGTGTCCTGCACTCTGCTGTTCCTGCTCCAGGAGCAGCACCAAAGCTCTGAAAGCAAGGCAGCTGTACTTACTTCATCCACTCCTCCTTCAGGCAAACAAGGCACTGATCCACAACATCCACAGAGAGGTTCTGGTTGGTCAGGGCAGCTTCAATCTTGTTCAAGATTGTTGGGCCAACTGCAGGAGCAGAGGAAAGGGGGAAAGGGTGAGGAAGAGGATGCACAAGCTAAAGGTTACTGCTTACACCTTTACTACTACTAATTGTTAAATATATCCCCCAGTGGCCTGCTGGGATTTCATTTCTATGGAAGAGGAGCTAAACATCATCCCATTAGAAAAACACCTGATCCAAGAAGCAAAATGGAATTTAGTGAAGGACCCTGCGACATCCAAACAGGGTCCTTTGTTTTTTCTTCAGACCCACTCTTAAACTCCTGCTTAGCTTTTGTTGTGACCTTATCAAAATATCATTAAAAACACAAGGTTATGGAAAAACCTTCATGCTTCTTTGTACAATATACAAACATATATAAAAATATAAACCCTCAACTTATTCTTGATTGAATGTTCCTCTTGTTAAGGGCAGTTCCAGGATAATGAGTGAATAAATAAACCAGCAACCAGCCCAAGGCATTCCTGGACCACTTTTTGGAAGTCCCTAGGAGGCTTTTTTCCCAGTCCATGGCCTAGTAAGTTTGATGCTGTGGTGGAGAAAAGACCTTCCAGTGACTATTTTTGTCCAGAAGTTTCTGGACATGCCACTGACTGGATGGAAAATAAACTGGTGTATTTATACATGTGGATCAACAACAGGAAGAGCAAGTCTTTGCATCTCTATCATCTGGGACAGAGAGGAAGGATGAGCCATCTGGCATGTCTTCTGAGACACTCAGTGAGGCCAATTCATCTAAATTAAGACTTCCCAGAAAAGACAAAACTGATGGACCTGACTCAAATCACCTCTAAGTGCAAGTGTTCAACTGCTGGAAGGAAGCAGGTAAAATTAAATAAAGAAGTCTGATTATCTCTTTATCAGTCATATTTGGCTACCAAGTGGAACATGGAAAATTAGTGATGTCATGATCCTTACAAGTTAGTCTTACTCAAAATAAACACACAAGTATTTCAGGATTGAAAGTGTTCACTGTGGGTTACAGAATTTCCCTACAATTTTTCATATACCTATGTCAGAGAATCCATTTCTCGTTTATGAAAATTATTAGGCAAAATGCTGACCTGGTAGAGCAAATCTTTTATTATTGAGCAATCTGTGGCAAACCTCACCTCAAACAGCTAAACCCCAGCTGGCTTCTACTCAAACCTCCTTAAGAGGCAGGACATGAAAACCAATAAAAGATCAAGATGTTCTTTTAATCTCAGGGACAAAGGTTCTTTCTGCTTCCAAATCACCCACCTCGATCTGCTGCAACGGGGCTCCCACTGGTGACAACAAACTCATACTTGTTGAGGGACTGCTCATCATCAAACAGGGTTGGGTAGAGGCTGGAGCGGGTGGCAGCACGGACTTCCACAAGGACTGCAAACTCTGGAGCAACAAGAGCCCAAAAGAGCAGGAGCTGTGCTAGCCCAGATTTCAAAACACAGCTACAGAACCTGCTATGGTCAATGCCTAGAGAAGGTGTCACACCTTTCAGTCACTGACCACGCAAAGACACAGGGAAAACAAAATGAAGTGGGTCGGGCTTTGTTTCATGCGACCCTTATTATGAATGAACCCTTAATATGAATACTTATTTAAAAAAAAAGAATAAATCTAGTGTCCTTCAACATGACATGACAGGGAGAGGGTTCTGCAACAGGTTCTTACCAGATGAGAGGATGTGGGGTGGGATTTGGACGTGTGGGCTCAGGCCCAGGAAGTTGCACCGATAGGCCTCCTCATACTGGTCACTGTAGGGGATGATCCTCACACACCCGATGGGCAGCATCGTCTGCAGGGGGAAAGAAACCTGCAATTAAACAAGTACAATTCTCTCCCTGACTTCCAGGGATAACCAAGACCTGGAGCATTGCTTAGGCAGATGCTCCTGATTTAGGGGATCAAAGTAACCTGCTCAGCTCAGAGCCCCTGCAGTCGCTGAGGACAAGCAGTACATCCAAAGGTGGAGGGGATTTTGGTTTTGGGGCTTTTTTGGTTGCTGTTTTTTCAAAACCATATAATTTAGAACACACTCTTCACAAGATTACATGTCAGGGGCAGATCACTATAATGGCTGGAGTAGTAGAGAAATACATGTGAAAATATGCAGCCAAGAAACAAAGGAAAAGGTTTCTACCCGTAGGACATCAAAGGCAGACTGGACAAGATCCATATCCCGAGCTTTCCAGATGACCTGGTTCCCCATCAGAACATGCCAAGCCAGCATTCGGAATGCTGATGCCCCGAGAACCTGGAAAAAACAACCCCAAACAATTCTGCATTGGTTATGAAAATGTCTGTATGTGAAATGTCTAGTTTGCCCTGTTAAAAACATGAGTGACAGGTAGGAATATGGCCAGATCTGAACAGCAGGAATGGATGTGGAAATTTAGCACATGAATCTTGGGCACATGAACCTTCCCCCTCAGCCAGGTCACTGGGAGCACAGGAGAAAAGCAAGATCCATACAGAATAATTTATTCCATTTGTAAATTATTTTTCCCTCTGAAACACTATTTTTTAAAGCAAATATTACTTGGTTTTGAAGACGCTGCACAACTTCTGTATTAAATTACTGCTACTGCTGTTGGGGAGAAGTGCAGAATTCGAGAGAAATCATCTGACCCCACCCCACATGACTGATGATCACCAGAGTTCCATGTGAGGAAGGGAGTGTGCCCAGAGATGCAGTTCACATCATGTTCCTGGCTGGGCAGGCACTGTGCTGAACACAGCACCAGGGAATGTGCAGATTGCAGGAAATAAATGTATCTTTAAAAAAAAAACCATTATCAGGAGAAAAGAGCTTGTGAACTCTAGGACTTTTTTACCTGTCTCATGTGCCTGAGAGAGCGAAAGACAGACAACCTTCTGTGAGCTACGTTCCAGCTGTTGCAATCTGGCATCAGAGATGTTTCAGGGGAGCTTTTGGACAGCTCCTGCCCTTCCCCAACATCTGGCTGGGAAGAAGGCTTCTCTTCCTCAGAACCATCCCAGCCTTCTGACTCTTCCTTCAGATCTAGCAAAAAAAATTAGGCAGATTGGTCATAAAAACTGCTGCTCTCTAGGAATGGAAACTGGAAAGTGCTCACATGCTGCAGCCATGTGATTTTGGGTGTATGTGGGAAGAGAGAGTTCAGAACACAGTAACTGAAAGTTCTGGCAGCAGCACAGACACACCTAAGTGTTAATTCAGTTAAAAAATAACTACTGAAAGGTCAAGAAGGAATTCTCATTTTCTATTGAACAGAAAATTGCATTTTTTGGTCTATTCTTTATTCTTGTTTTAAAGATTATGGACAAAGCTTTGTAGATTCTAGTCTACATGGTTAATAAAATAATTCAACCCAGGAAAAAAAAGCAAACCAGTAAACTATGATCCCTTACTTTTAGAATGTTTGTAGAAAAAGAAGCAACAAATCCATACATTGTGACTGCAAATCATTCTGGCTGTAGAGATTCACTGGGAGGGCCAGCCCAGCCACAAAGAACAATAATGGTGATGATTCAACACTGCTACTCAAGTGACAAACACCATGTGCAGAGAGCCTCTGAGGTGCCTGGATCTCATTCCTGTCAGAGCTGTCTCCAGAGTGCATCAGCTGCTGCACAGACTACCAGGAAGGTAAAGCTGATGAGCAATGGCTGTGTTTAAGATGCTGATCAAAGTACTCAGTGCTTCATCATCTAAAGCATTCTCAGAGGGTCTTTGCAGCTCTGGAAACCTCTCTTACCTGCAAGTTTTTCCATCTGAACTAGGGTGTCTTCTGTGGGTGCTCCCTCCAGAAGCTTCTCTGTAAGCCGGCTACCACAAGCCTTCAGAAGCCTGGAGGCATTGAAAGAAAGAGAAGCAGAGTCATGCAGCTTGCCAGGTGCAAAAATCCAGTAAGAAACTTGATGTCATGATGTCAAACAAAACATCCAACCACTAACCACTTCTGTTACCTTGCAGCACATCCCTGTGCTGCTCATTTTACAATCCCTGCCATGCAAAGTCACCCAGATCCCAGCATTCTGCAATTTCTTTGTGCAGCACGCTTATCCCCCATCAGAATCACATGCCAGTGTTGCAACCCTCCCTGTGGCATCTTTCCTGGGAAGTTTAATGAGCCAGTCAAGCACTGGAGCAACTGGACTCTCTTGGAGCCCAAAGGCTGCATCTCTCATGCTGCTGATTCCAGCACAGGGGCACTCCCAGGTGAACCACCACTGTCTGTCACATGTGAATCCAAGGTGCAACACACCAGGGGTAGAAACGTCTTTTATTTCTTTCTTCCACACCTAAAAACCTTTCCATCTGCATAGCCATGGCTTCTATTAGCTGCCACGTTAGCTTTACTTCACAGCAAAAAGACATTTTTTTGTCCTAAAGACATCAGTGTTGGCTCCTTCCAATTCAGATGCTACTTAGCAAAATCTAAGTAGTACCTCAAAAAAAAACCAACCCCAAACCTAAAAACTCAAATGACATTCCCACTCTTTTAGGATATGGCAATATCCTGCTGAGGAAGTTGTCCAAGCTGAGAACAGCAGTGGCATTACCAAGCAAAGGAGGTGTGCAGGCAGGCCCAGAGGTTCTCATCGTTGGTCAGGGATGTCAGGGAGCGAGCGGCGTTCCCGTTGCGCTGGTGCAGGAAGGGGGTGAAGGCCGTGTTCATGCGCTGGGCTCGCTGGGGACACCCAAACTGCTCTGCTTCAAACACCTGCACACACAGCAAGGGCAGTGTCACAGCCTGAAAGGGATTCAGTGCTTGCATAGAGCTCAGGCAAAAAACCACAACAAAACTACCAAGTGAAAAGGGTGTGTCACACACACTCATCCAACCATGGGAAAACAAAGAGAAGGGATATCTCATTCCTAGGTAGACTAAAATTATCACTAGGTAATACTTAGTGCTCCAAAATCATTGTCCTTCCTAGATTTACTTACATTTGTAACAAAGCTGTTGTCTACAAGGCCTGTGAAAAGCACTGAGTGTTTCAAATGACAAAACCACCCTGTTCCTTCCCTCCTACATTACCACAGACACAGAATCCTGGAATGGTTAGGGTTGGAAAGATCAACTTGTTCCAACCCCCCTGCCACAGGCACCTGCCACCTTCCATGAGACCAGGATACTCTAAGCCCTGTCCAACCTGGCTGTGAACACTTCCAGGGACGGGGATACACACCATCCTGCTGGGCCTTGTGTCAATCTTAATGACTACCCTGGCACGAGCTGGATCAGCTTTTCTGACTCAGCTGTCAATCAGGAATCATGACTGAGACACTGACATTGAGTGACAGGGACTCTCTGCACTGACCCACCTTCAGTGCTTTGCCCTGGAGCTCATCAATAATGCCTCTGATTTTTCCCAGCAAGAAAGGCCAGGAGTTGATGAGGTAAATCCGGTCCATCATGATGGTGATGATGCTGTACCAGCGCTGGAAACCTCGGGCCAGGCTGTCTTTGATAAAGAAGGTGTGGCTGAACACAAAACCATGCTGCTCATCTCCAAAAAAAATAGGGCCTTCACGTCCTGGGCAGACCTGAAGGCAAGGGACACACACCAAAATCATTAAACACATCACAGAGTAATCACTTGGTGAATAAATTAAGCCCTTTTACACCACTATCCCAAAAGTGTGGTCAAACAGCCCTCCAGAGGTATCCTACAAACACTCCATATCCTTCAATTTAACCATATTTTAAGAATTCAGCTCAATTCAACTACAATACTGAGAACCCAGAAGGAATTTTGCTGATCCTGACACAAAAATGCTTATTAATCTGTAAGGTTTTTCCTTCATGTCTGTTAGAGGATGATTATTAATGGTCTACAAGGGCACTCAACACAACATTCAGAGGTTTTTACAAAATACAGGTTATCTTACAATGACAAATAATAAGCACAAGGAACCAAACAAAGAAGGGAATATTTTTAGCCTCACAAGGTGAGAGGAAGAAACCCCTGAGGCCATCGAAGATCAAGCCTAAAAAACACCACCAATCCTGGAATAAACAGACTTCTGTGCCTGTCTTTCCACCTGGTTCCCTCCATGTTTCAGTCTGCACAGAGCAGCTGGGATCAGCAATGGAATGTCTTGGGTTTGAAGTGATAGAGGAGCCATAAATAGCGTTTCCCTGTCCTCCAAGGCAGGTACCTCACAGCTGAGACTGCGGACACAGGCCTGGCGCACGATGCTGAACAGCTGGGGGTGGTTTGGATGCTGGTGGCTGACGTACTTGATGGAGGTTTCTTTGTCGTGGCTGACATACCCCGGGTGTCCTCCTGCAAGAGAGCGGCAGCCCTGAAGGCAGAAAAGCAAATCCAGCCATAAATGAGCGTGCAGTTATCTCAGGTTTCCAAAGAGCTCTGACTGTTCACTCCAAAACACCATAAAATGTTATTTACACACACAGGAACTCAAAGACTCAGAAGGCAAGGAAGGTGAGTTAGGGTCAGGATTTGAACTCAGCTCCTCACACAAAACTCTGATATACTTCCTCTGCTCTTAAGCTAATTTTCTGCTATTTAATTCCACGGTAAACTTGGTGCTGGCTCTATAACTGGCAAGGTTCAGTTACAGCAGCTGTGAAACCAACTGGCCAAACAAAACTGGCCACAATCAAAGGCCAAGTAAATAATAAATATGTCAGAGGAAGGACTGATAGAAGACAAGTATGAGAATCACAGAATGGTTTGAGCTGGAAGGGAACTCATTCCACTCCGCCATGCTCCCACCTGGGACACCTTCCACTATCCCAGGCTCCAACCCCATCCAAACTGGCCTTAGACACTTCCAGAGATCCAGGGGCAGCCACAGCTTCTCTGGGCACCCTGTGCCAGGGTCTCACCACCCTGACATACCACCCTGAGGTTAGTGTATCTAACCTAAATTTCCCTTCTTTCAGTTTTAACATGCTAGTCCTTTTTCTGTCACTGCAGTTCCTGATGAAGAGTCCCTTTCTGGATTCCCTGCCACCCCTTCAGAAACTGGAAGGCTGCTGCAAGGTCCCTACACAAATTTCTGTTCTCCAGGCTAAACAGCCCTGAACGACTGAGAATGTACATTTTTCCTACTGTTTTAATTGCTTTTGCTTTTTTTTTGTTGTTGTTTCCTAACCAATACTGCTTTCAGAATTACTATTAATAAATTATCTAATCTAGCAAAGTAAACACTTGTAGAAGATGAGAAAAGCATTTCTCAGCCAAAGGAGAATCATAGATCACACAGCTTAAAGAGACCTCAAGGTCCTGTCAAGGTGTATGTATTCAACAACAGCTCCTTCATCCTCTTGTCATGGATCACTACGATTAGAGCTGGGGCTAGCTTGCAGTTTATGAGGACTTGCAGATCTTTTGGCACTGACACATAGAAAACAAGTGCTGTTCATGTTGTTATTTGTCTCTGAACAATTCAACTTGCATCAGAGAATCCCAGAGCCCTTCAGCCAAGCCAAGGACACTGATGCCCACACACACATTTGCACACTTGCCTCACACATGTCTGATTTCTTTGGCCCTGGGCTGCTGGAGTCGGCGCTGGCCCCTTCAGCTGGGCTGTGTGAGCGGATCCGGCTGCTCATCTGAATCCCACCTTCCTCCTCTTCCGCCTGCTCATTCTGCCCGGAGATGTCCCCGCTGCCAGCACCCTGCGGGAGAGGCGAGTGCAGGACCTCGGTGCAGAACAGGGTGCGAGGGCCATGGAGCTCACAGAAATGGCACAGGGCGACGATAGCGTTCATAGTGAGGGCTCAGCACAGCCGCCAGGCCTCCTGCAGCCAGGGACAGAGCACACAGTCAGCACAGGGGATATCACAGCATCTCTCAGGCCTCACTGGTGCCAGTCCTGCTCGGCATCCCACCGGGAGCAGCTGGCCTTAAGCTCAGCCTGAGCCTGAGACCTCCAAAACCATCCAGCTCAACCTGTGACCAATCCCCACCTTGTCACCCAGACCAGAGCACTGAGTGCCATGTCGTCTTTCCTTAAACACCTCCAGGGATGGTGACTCCAACACCTCCCTGGGCATTCCACTGATCCAGCACCAACCTTCTGTTTGCTGATGGGATGGCCTCGAGCAACCCAACCTGCCATGCCCAGATCCTGGACGCTGAGCCAGGACACCTCAGGCCGCACAGGGGTGACTGGACCAATCCCTCATGCCCAGATACCTCCAGTCTTACAGGGACAGGTTCAGGGAATCCCAGAATGGTTTGGGTTGGAAGAAACCTGGAAAATCATCCAGTACATGCCATGGCCATCACGTCCCACCAGAGCAGGTTGCTCCAAAGCCCATCCAGCCTGAGGCTGGACACTTCCAGGGATGGGGCAGCCACAGCTCTGGACAGCCTGAGCCAGGGCCTCACCACCCTCACAGGGCAAATTTCTTCCCAATATCCCATCTAACCCTGCTGTCAGTTCGAAGCCGTTCCCCCTTCTCCTGTCACTCCAGACCCCTGTAAATAGTCTTGTTCCATCTTTCCTGTAAGTTCTATTTAGGTACTGGAAGGCCACAATTAGGTCGCCCCAAAGCTTTCTCCTTTCTAGGCTGAACAATACAAATTCTTCCAGCCTTTCCTAAAAGGAGAGGAGCTCCTCCCCTCTGACCAACTTGGTGGCCTCCTCTGGATCAAGGCTGAGGTCGCACAGACCGGACCCCCGTGCCTGGAGCCTCAGGCCGGAACGGGCCGGCCTTGCTGAGCACCCACGGATCCGAACGCCTCAGGCCCTGCCGGACCCGGGCCGGCCCGTCCCGCCGGGCCCAGTGTCCGGTTCCCCGTGCCCGGTGACCCCGGCCCGGTCCCGGTTCCCCGTGCCCGGAGCCCCCGCTCACCGCGGCTCCCCCGGCCCGTCCCGTGTCCGCGGGCACCTGACACCGACTGACCCACCGCCCGTACCACCTCCACCGCCAGCTGGGGGGGGGAACAGGGGCAGACAGCTCCCCGCCCGCGCTCCCGCCGGCACCGCGGAGAAGCGAGAAGATGGAGAACAAGGTAGGACAGAGGAATAAGAAGTCCGTTCGTACCGCGGGACTGTGCTGGCCCTCCCGCCGGTCTCCCGGGGAGCCGCCACTCCCCCCGGCTGCCGCAGTGGCTCGGCCCAGCACCGCCCTGTCCACAGGGGCCGGGCGGAGTCATTACCTCAAGGAAGGGGGGGCATGAGAAGGTATGGAACGCGACTCCTCCCCTCCTGCGCGACACCTGCCCAGCTGTCACAGCGCAGAGTGGGAACAGTGCTGTCCGATCACCGGGGACACGAGAAGGGACTGAGCGGCATCCAGCGACCCCCAGGCAGTACACCGGGAGCAGGCCGTGCTCCCCCCGCAGGGTGGTACGGGCCGCGCGGTGGATCACGTGACCCGCGGGCTCTGGGAGGAGACCCGGGGTGGCCGCGGGCGGAGCCCCCGCAGGACCTGGTACCGGGATCGGGACCGGGATCGGGACCGGGACCGGGACCGGGACCGGCCTGGAGTCTGCCGCGTTAACGAACTTCGCTATTGGCTGCCGCAGAGCCCCTTCCCGGGACTTTCCCTCGCCTCGGGGCTGTGCCGTGTTCTCCGCAGGTTCGGCGCTACTTCTCTATTGGAGACTCAGCACCCACCGTCTGTCTTAATTCCTTAAAGTGCTTAGAATGTAAGATTATGCAAGATGAAGGTTTCGAAGTATTGTCTTTTCCTGATTTATAACGCAACTCTGTAGAGATGTTCACACAGGCAGAGCCCTGGAAGGGCAGGGGAGCAAAAGCCCAAGTTAAACCTGTATAGGCTCTTCGTTTCCATTAAACTACTCCTGTTTCTCCTCAAGATACCAAGTTTAAGTAGTAATGGATTATTTACCTCTAGGAGTCTATGATGGAAAGCTAAACCAAATTCCATGTGAACTATTAAGCTTCAAAATAATGAAGTACCAGATACCTCCCTGCCCCTTGGAGTTGCCCCTTACAGAGTTTTAAATACCTGAATCTGAACAAAAGTATTAAATTTTAAAGAAGGTAACAGCATAGGTTATTCAACTGAGTAAAATTAGTATTTTAATCCCAAGAAAGAGCAGCTATTGCTGATAGCACTACAAGACACACCTCTGGATTCAAGCAGCCACACACAGACTAATAATTATGTCTCTGATTAAAACAATAGCCAGATGGTCAGCAAGACAGATTATTACAGAAACAGAGCTCAGACACAAATCCCAGAATAATTTGGGTTGGAAGGACTTTATGGATCATCCCATTCCAACCCATCTTCACCAGACCAGGTTGCTCAAAATAAAAGTGCTCCATCCAAAATCCCAAAGCCCATCTCAGACAAGGACCTGCAGCAGCACTTCTCAAGAAAGAGACTCAAGGAAGATTATTTCTACTTGGAATTGCTCGGGAGAGCTCTGAGAAGCCACCAGCAGGGCTTGAACACCTCTGGAGCAAAGCGCACTGCCACACACAGCACGCAACCAGCAGCCTCCCCAGTCAGCCAAAATCACCTCCTGAGAAGCAACCAGAAGAGATCCCCCCAAAAAACTAAGGGAACCCCAAATACAAAAGACCTACAATCTCATTTAAGACAAACTAAGAACGACTGGTTTGTTATCTTTATTTTTCAATAGTACATTTAAACAAGTTCTCAGGACTAAGCTCCCGGGCCAGTGTGGCCACACGGAGAACATTTCCTAGGTTATACAGATCGCCTACGACAACACAAACACGGGGCTGTGGCTGTGCTGTGGGACACACGGGGAAGTTGTGGAGGAGGAGGCAGCTGGAGTTATGCCATGGAGTGATGGCTCAGCACAGGTCACGCACTGGGGCTCCTCAGTGGCACAAAAACAGGAATGGGGGTTGTACACAAACAACTTCCAACCATTCCTTCTCAGAAACATTTCAAAATCTCAGTGACTGGCCTAGAGACCCCTCCTGTGGCTATGATCTGCACCTGCACATCTAACACTGCCTTCAGAAGTGCATTTTGTGTCTTTGCTTATTAAAATGCATCAAAATTGGAGTCAGATATCGAAGCATGCACTCAGAATTCCCTGGACACATCTTGTGACTGTATACGATGGGAAGAAACAGCCACGGGACCTCTGAGAGTCCAATTTGGGAGCAGCACAGCACGCAGTGTTCCTAGATTTGAGCAAAAGTCCTTCCCTGCAGTAAATACAAATTAAAACCAGAAAGCCCAAGTGTTCTCAAAGCCCTGCAGCTGACCACAGCCCAGACAATTAGTTCCAAGACTTAAAAGGAACTGCTTCATTAAAAATCTGACTTAATTTCAGCACTATCTCAAGACATGCAGATGCCAGACCACGTGTGATTATCAAACTAGGACTTAAAAGCTCTTCCCTGGAGCACTTTTGGTGAATGCTTTATCTACTGATTCTACAGGTGGGACCTGACTTTGAATTTATATCAGAATTCAGACATTAACAGCACAACTATCCACCCCAGAAAAGGAATCTCAGCAGTTCTCTAAAATTTGCTCTCTTAAAAATCAGATACATAATGGAATATATCACTTGAAACTATTGCACAGCTATTTTTGCCATCCTTTTGATGTGAGCAAGGATTTATCTACTTTAGTCAAGAAAAAAGAAGAGAAAAATCTGGAGCTATTTACCAGCTGCATAGATTAGTTTCCTTCTAATTCCACAGCTGGAAAACTAAAAACCCTGCAGCTCTCAACAGGTAAATCCACGCTCACTAATAGGAACTAGTAATGTAAAAATG
The DNA here is from genome assembly GCF_971803275.1 of Cyanistes caeruleus. Taxonomy (NCBI): domain Eukaryota; kingdom Metazoa; phylum Chordata; class Aves; order Passeriformes; family Paridae; genus Cyanistes; species Cyanistes caeruleus. The sequence continues at coordinate 14,206,879 of NC_141717.1, forward strand.
GACATTCCTGGATTTTTTCCAACTCCATGACAACATCCTGAATACATTCTCCCCTGGCAAGGGAGCCAGTGGCAAGGAGAGTTGAGCCATTTCTGGATGGGTGGGGTTTGGGGTCAGTTGTTTGCAGTCCCTTTTGTGAGTGCCACACGTGGTAGTAACAACCACCCTTTTTTGGGCTCGAGCACAGCATCGCTAATTACTCATTTAACACTTCCATGGGACCAGGGGGGAAAATGTATGTTCAGCATTAAAATCACAGCAGGATTAATTAGGATAAAAACCTTCAAAATCATAGATCTCTTCTAGTTACAAGACTCCTAAGGAGATTTATGAACAATCTCATGATTTTGCCTAAAGATCAAAGTTGTCCCGGTGGAATTCTCTCTGGCAGGAAGTGATGAGCTGCTCACACTATGGACCTCCACTGTGTTCAATACTAAACTGCTTTTTTATACTTTTAAAAACATCCTTCATCACCAACCACAACCTGGGACACCTCTCTTCACCAGAAAGCAGCACCTTGCTGTCACAGAGGCTCTGCTAGACTTGTGACACTGGTTTTAAATGAAAACCCCATTTCTGTATCAGCACTGGAAGCACAAATTGAATATTTTCAACCACAGGTGACCTCAATACATACAAACTTCACACAGCAACAGCCAGGAATGCTCAGCTACCACTTGGAAACAAGCTGGTAGGGTAGCAGGAGCAAGCAGCTCCTGGTCAGGTGTTTGAGTAGGAAGCAGAGCTTCTCGTTTTCTGACTTGATGACAGGTTTATTTCTGCCTGACAGGAAGGTGTTTGAACAGTGAGAATCTTCAGATACAAGAGAATGACAGAAAATTAAACAGCCTATTGATTTAAGGGGTGAAGCACTTTTAAAAAATCCAATAACAAAGTTTTAAAGTTTAAAATAGTAAATTAAAAACCAGGTACCATTCCAACACGTTATAGCTGAATAAGATCCTGCATTTTGAGAGCTGTATAGAATTCTATTTATGTTCCATGCAGAAATGCTGGTTTCCACCAAGGAAACTATCAGCCTGTTGAATACCTTCATGCCATTTGCAGAGGAACAAACAAATTTCTTTCAGTGTAAACAACTTCCTGTCTAGAATCCTCCAGAACACCAACATTTCCCAAATATCCTTTTGTTTAGGTCTAATAAATTTCATCTAAGAGCAAATAATATTAGCAGATATTTTGTACCAGAAACTTAAAATCATAAACAGCTGTCATGTATGTTTTCCATATAGGATTCCTACTGTGCAGCAAACTTCCTTACAAGGACATGTGATATCCTCATCCTTTTGGGAAGAACAGTTCTTATTTCCTCATTTAACAGACAGCACCAACTACATGGGGCATATGCAAATTCTCTACATTATGATTTGCTTCCACTCCACCCTTCTGCCCCCACCACACATATGATAAATCTGCTCTTTGAGCCACCTTTAAATACAGAATAATGAACCAATAATTATCTTATAAGTGAACCAACACTAGTTTGTATTCTTCCCTGAATAACACTTCTTGTTTTGCAGAAGAGGACTGCTACAGAAACACGGCAACATTCAAACCCTTTAAAACAAAAGGTAGATTATTTAATGCATTAACAATGTTAATCTGAAGATAAATAAATCCACAACAGACTTTCAAGTTTCTTTTGAGATTTCCTTTTTCTTTGCAGAGAATATTTCTGATATTATACAGTACTGAGAGGGTGTTCTTTTATTTTCTTAATGTCCAGGTGAAAAGCAAAGCTCAGTTCTCTCTGCTCTCTTCGTGGAACTCCTCAATGCCCTGTTCCAGGCGTGATTCTTTCATAAGCTTTTACTTGAAAGCGGAGTGGTGAGCAACATTAATTTCAAGAATAACTGGATGGTTTGGTCCCTGAGTCATCTTCTTGAGAGCCCATACTCTGAAAGGGAGAGAGTTAGTTCTGTTCAGAAACAGGTCTGCAGGCTTAAGAAAGACAGTTCTTTGAAGTGAACAGGCAGGAAAATAAAGTGCCTATGAAATAACATGCACTTAATTTTCTGTTTGAAATCACTGCAGGATCAATGAGGAAAAAGCACTTTCAAAAAGAATAAATTATCTTTATGATGAGTCATGATGTTTATGCACATATTATTAATAATGTGTAAAAACAACACTGTAAATACTGACATTCAGTACGACATACTCACCACACTGAGTCTTACATACTCTTACAAGACATTAAATCCATTACCTTCTGCACAAACTGAGGGTTCACAGTGATCTCTTGATCCATGGCTTTCAGTCGTTCATCGAGCTCTATACATTTCAGCATCTTAAAAATATGTATGAAATTGATTACTTTGTCCAGCCTGTACCTGATCTTCACGATGTTTCATGCTTGTGCCATGTAGAACAAATAACTTTTGCCACCACTACAGTTCCATATCAAAATGTTCTCATCCTTCACCTCCCAAACAAAAGTGTCAGACCATTTTTTATTCCCTTCATTTGATCCCTGTCTTCCTAACAGCCCTTTTTAAGGCCACTGAGTCTCATGAGGCTCAACCACCTTAACCTACAGGCAGGTTATTGAGAGCCAATTGAAGCAATCCCTGAAGTTTAAAACTCTAAAAACAATCCTTCTAATTTATTCAAGGACCTTCCCATCACCAATAGCAGTCTCCTGAAACAGCTCAAGATGTGTAGGGAACACACTGACAGACAGTATTAATCCAAAGCCCATGAAAATACTGTGGTATAGTCAAATAATGATTTACAGTCCTCACTCTCTATATCTGAGTTACTACACTGGCTTCTGCCAGCAGCTCTCTGATTACAGACTAAGGTTCTTTGGTAAGAATTCCAAAAGCAGGAAAAGATTTACCTCCTGATCAATGTTATGAAGCATAGCTGGATTGTTATATTTTTCAGGATTATCATGGAAACAGACCATACCATCTTTCTGATTAATACTTGCAAAGATTTCACCATCTTCTATCTGAAATGACAGAGGGTTTAATAGAAGTTATAACCAAGAACAGAATTTCAGGCAACTACAACGCACAGCCTCTTTGTGGAATTGTCTTTAACTTGGTTGCTTTTATTTCCCACAGGTTCCCAAAAACACAACTCAAGCCTTATCTTACATGGAGAACAGCTTTTTAGATTTTTTTGAAAAGTGTCAACAGCACAGCAGACTTCCAGCATTTCCTCCACCCTGAAAAATAACTGCTCAGGATGTGTACTGCCAACCCAAACATTAATTTTGGGATAGTTTAACCAAGTCAGAGGTCTTACCATGTGGAGGACGTATTTTTCTGCTTCTTGGGGCCCCGACAGCTGCACTCGACTTGCCATGTCTTGTAATGACAATGTTAAAAATGTCTGAAATTTATAAAGTTTTAAAGTGTTAAAACTAGATGTTAAGGATTTTCCCCTTGATGCTTCATGGCCTATGTAACCTGACTGTGGAAGTCTGATGGGAAGGAACAAGTAGAACACATAATTATTAAAGGGCTCATGAAAGTGAGTCAGTTCTTCCTCCAGACATTAATTTGTTACACTGAGCACGTATGGAGTCATTACTCATTCCTGCAATTTTACACCAGACACTCCTGACCATGTCCAACTTCTTTCTCTCACCTTTTTATACAAAAAAGGTGACTCTCCACCCCTCAAATTTCCTTCAAGAGATGAAAATATAAAGCTCCTTCTAAGATTTTTTTTCCTAGTACAAATATCATTTGAGCTTGCCAAAACAGCAGCTTTCCCCAGTCACTTTTCAGGACTGATCTGATCTCTCAGCTGAAGGAGCAAATCACTTCAGTGGTTCTGTTTCTCCTTTTATTTCAGATACTTCCAAAATCTGTCCTATTCACTCACTCTTCTCTATGGAAGTGGTCTGTAAAGTTCAGTTTTCCTATTTTTTTGATAGGGATGAAGGTCACTGGTTTGCAGTGCTCACTTTTTTGATTAGCTACAAAAACCTCATGGGCAAACTCCCCTGACAGATTGAATCACCTTTTAAATAATGCATAAGCAGCCAACTGATTTTGTTTCTCTATACAGGGTGTTCTAGTCTCCTTTGTTTCAGACACAAATCTCAGTTCCAGTAATTTCTCTGCCACGTTACTGTTATCATTTAGCTCTAAACTGAATATATTTCAGAAATACACTCTTAGAGGAAAACTGCTCAGTTTTTCTTACCTTGGTTAGCCTCTGAATATTCTTTTTGTAGAGGGATGACAAGCATTGCTTAACCAGCCCCATATTGTTATCTCTTGTGAAAGTTTCACTGTGTTTGTTCACCAGATTTCGAAGCTCCGAGGGTTTATTGGTTGAATAAACTTGCGCTAATTCATGGTAAGCATTGCTAAGAGGCTGCAATTAGAAAAATGAGAACCCTTCTTAAAGAACACAGTGTTCATCCAGCCTCACAAAACCTATTCAGTGCTCCAACATTAGAAGTTATGCAGGCATTGAAATAAATTTAAGTAGCTTGGGAATTTCTCTTAAAAAAGACAGGGGGCCCATACATGCCTTTATGGCAATGACAGACTCTCATACACTAGATCTGTATTACTGCATAATATTTACTTCATAAACATCATTCCAGGACATCTGTGTGACAGTTTTACTTACAGCAGTGTGAAAAAACTCTCTCAACTGACCAGCTGAGTTTGAATAAGTATTGCCAGTAACTTCCCATCCATTATATTTGTTCTGTCCCCTAAGACATCCATCCTTGACCACATCAAGGATGTCACAGCATCGACAGCAGAGGGTGAAACAAGTTCACCTAAACTACCTTAAAGTTTTCAGCTTGTTTGTTAGATTCTGAAGTTAGAATAATTTTGGAACTCTCTAGAATTTTGGTCACAAATCAATAAGCTCAGTGTTAAAAAGAATTAACTTTTAGAAATGTGTTACTTAGGATCAGAACTCTCTCAGTTTCAGTTTTGTCTCCCACCCTACACCTCATAATCTGAATGCTTACAGACCAAAAACTCAGTTTTTTCAGAAGCTTTTATTCTTTAAAAACTTTGGGTTTTGCAATAAACTGTTTAACATTTTGTGCTTCAATCAGATGAGGTTAACAGGTCAAATCTTCTCATAACGGCACTGCATCTGGAAAGCCAATTGAAATCTGAGTATTTTTTAAATTCTAACATAAAAAGCTATAAAGGAATGTGCAGTATCAGCCAAAGGAATATTGATTAGCACTATTCAACACCAAAGTTTTCCCAAATTTTAAAAACCTGTATCACTGACATCGTACAATCATAGAATGGTTTGGGTTGGAAGGGACCTTCAAGTTCACCTCACTCCAAATCCCTGCCATGGACAGGGACACCTTCCACTGTTACACTTTTACAAATTCAGATTTGTTGATCTATTATTTAGATGCAATACTTACCTTAATGAATCTACCAACTATCTGAGAAGTGTATTTTGGTAGCTGCTGAACTTTACCAAGTAGTATCAAAGAAACTAGGATATACTTTTTATATGATTCCAACATAATATGACTGACTGCCATTGCTGGAGTAGTTATTGCCTAAACAAGAGAGAAAGAAATGGAACAGAAATTTAGTCTGCTTACTGGTAGATCCTGGTAGCTACTGCATGAGCAAGAAACTCAATTTCAAGCTGCATGGAGAAAGAATACAGTGACATATGAAATTCTCCTTTGAGCGCTGAAGCTTAACTAACTTCTGTCAAAATTAATTATCCAGACATATGCAAAAAAAGGGAGACTTTATACAAGCTACTCAAAACATATCACATTAGAGTGGTGCCTGTCTTAAAATAGACCTGCTCAGATAAAATGAAAACTTCCTTCTTTGGAATATATCTAAAGTTGTACCAGAAATCACCTGTATCTACTTGTGAACCCAGATTTACATAGATCCTCAAAGAGGTTTTATAAAGCTATTATATTATCAGAGGTCTGCAGAACATGGAAAAGGGATTTTAGTTCACTATGATACTGGAACTATTCATGAGCTGACCCTAGTTTACCAAAAAGAAAAATGTTACACCAATTTGTTTTGCACATTTCACAGCATTTCCCTCATACACAAAGTTTTCCCAATTTTACTATTTTTATTTCCTCCCCAGATAAAGCAAAACCATCAAATATTATAACAGCCTTGAAGAAGCAAAACTCCTCTCATTTAAGTAGCAAAGGCCTTAGTAAAACCACTGGATTATTTTTTAAGGACACACAACCGTGTGTCAGCCTGCGACCTGTTTCTGTGCTGCAGTTTTAAGCAGGCAGCTGAAAAATATTTATAGTGAGATAAATTTAACATCACCCTTTGAACTGCACAGCTTTCTGGTGCAAAGAGGCTGTGAGAGACTTTCTTAAAGGAAAACACCTCCAAAGTCAGTTTGCTTCTGCCAGTTCAAAGGTGCAGTGTTTTCTCAGCACTGGTACACATCTATTTTTGCCTTTCCAGAGGTCACACTTCATAATTTCATTTCAAGTTACCTGTTCATAAAAGTAGAGTGCTCTTTCAAAGTTCTTTAGCCCAGTGTATATCATCCCACCATAGTAGTAGTAACATAAAAAGTGCTTCGCATCATATGCCCCATTCTCTTTACAAATATCCATCATGTCCACATCTAGATACGGGAGGGCAGGTTTAAAGCATTTTGCTAACAAACAGAGCTACAAGAAAATAAATCAAGTTTTCATAAATTAGCAATTTCCATTCAAGTTTCCATGAGAAGGAATTGAAACTAAATTAATTAGTACTACTGCATAAATATCACTTTCCCCTGAGTTAAAAAACAGAGCATGTCAGTAGTGGAGTAACACAAGTGGAAAATCTTTAACACAGACTATGAACTGTTATAAAATTATCTGATTTCTAAAGAAAATAAACTCTGACAGAGCTCCAGGACTGCCAGACTACTGTGCTGGCAGCACTAAATACTGCTCTAAACATTCCTGCCTGACCCTTAATCCCAGGAGCCAAGAATGAGACAGAAATACAAATCCAGGCCAAAGACACCGAGACAAACATGTCTTTTGTCAGAATTGAGCAGACAGTAGCTGGATATTACATTGATACTATCTAAGATAAGTTCAGAAGGGATGTCAAAGGAATTTCTGAAGTCATCAACAAAATCAAAGATCTGAGGACATGCACTGAACACTTAAAATTAGTAATTAATTTGTATATCACATTTAGATTTCATTTCAGTGTATCGTATTATTTACTACTAGAAAAAAAACAAGCCAAACAAAAATCCAGTTGAAAATCCATTCTCACACTACAATATGTGAACATGCATTTCCTTGAAGGTATATAGGCATTTTATAAGTTTTTTTTCCTCACAAAAAGCCCTTCTGATCCTCTTACCTGGCAGAGATCTGCATGTATTGAGGTCAGCTGGTTTGTGTTCATCTGCATCTTGTCTATGGCTTGTCTGAGAATGCTAATTCCTCGCAGGGGCTGTCAGAAATTACATCTCTTTCAGATAATTTCTCATAGATGGCAGCACATTGGATCTTATGTTGACACTTACAAATGAAAAATAACACTAATTGACAGGTTCCATTAAGTAATAGTTAACTTGAGGTTCCCTTTTGTAGGATATTGCAGTGTCTTGGAAAATAAAGTTAACCTTGGCTATACAACTTCTCCTGATAAAGTCATCAATTCTGCTCCACAAAGCTGATCTCACCAGGAATACAGTAATCTGTATCAGTAAGAAAACCTTCCTTGACTGCATCTAAACTCCCAACAAATACTAAAGACAAGGTTCTCACTTCAGTCCACTTAGAAGTAGAGATCAGATCTGGTCAGCCTCAGGCTAGACTTCACCAAACTGGCCTGGAAAAGTCAGGATTTTAGCAACAAAACCACTGGTCAAATATTTCTTAATCAAGTTTTCTGCACATTTTAAAGCATTTCACTAAGAACATTATATAACACCAGTGAGAATAACACTGAAACTAAAATCACTGACTAACCAGTGTTAATAACCCCTGCAGCTCTCTCCTCTACTCATGCACACATCGTCTGAAGAACATTCTTGGTACCAGAAAACTTAATTTCATGTGGGAGAACATGTTTTTTGGTGACTTTTCTCCCCCCAAAATTATCTTCCTTAGGTTTTCCTTAGAGAAATCTCAGAATTCTGAGTTTGGTTCATTACCTTTCAGTAAACTTTAAACAAAAGAGCTGCACAGAAACACTTGGTGTGAAGTTAGTGGCAAATATGGAGTAAGAGGCTGGTAACACCCCCTTTAAGCCTTGGGTATGGAGTAGCTTATTTGTACTAGATGATACTTGCTCACCTGTTTTCTCTCCACAAGGGCATTTGTTAACTGGTGGCACAGGCCAGCAACTAAACACAGTAAAAAACAAACAAACAAAAAAAAACACCTCAGTGAAAAATCAGTACTACCAAACTATCCAAAAATAAATCAAGTCTGCAATTAGGCTTAACTTACAAGTGTCTGTTGCATATCTAATGTGTTCTCCATTGCAAGTGCTGATAAAAAGCTGCACCTGTGAGAATAACGTTTCGAAGTCAGGGATGCTGGGCATAGAAAACTTCACAAACCTGAAATAAAGAAACAAAAGGTTTAGCATTTATTACTTGGAGATTCATACAAAAGATTCATTTTCATTACTAAGTCTCTGCATGTAGGTGCTTGCAAACAAATCCAAAGTGCTTATGAGACATGGCACAGGATTTCCCCCGTAGCTGCACAACAACACCTGAAAACACCTTTCTGTGAACAACATAATTCTCAATTTAGTGCAAACTACAATGGCAAAGAGCACTTTCAGAATTATCAGTATTTTGTTTCAAAAGAGTAGTAGAATTACTAGAATTCTGATCTTTCCCTAAAAGATAATTTAAAAATAGCAGTGGAACCTGCAGATAGTTCACTTGAAGTCAGATATAGCCAGCTTGAACTTCAAGACTAAATATCTACTTTAGGCCAGCACCCCCAAGGCAACTCAAGCTTTATCTTAAACTCCAGACAGCAGCAAAAGCCTCAGTACTGTCTAAAGACAAACACACAAGACCCACGATAAAAGCCTGTTTTTTACTGGAAAAAAACGTCTTGCTCCATGCTTACAGTTCAATGTATTAATGCCCTGAAAATAAAGTTTTTAAAGCTCATTCTCTATCTTTTTGCTGAACACACATGGAAAAACGCCTATCACAGAATCCCAGAATGGTTTGGGTTGGAAGGGAGCTTAAAGCCAATCCAGTTCCAATCCCTGCCATGGGCAGGGACACTTTCCACTGTCCCAGGCTGCTCCAAGCCCTGTCCAGCCTGGCCTTGGACACTTCTAGGGATCCAGGGGCAGCCACCGCTTCTCTGGGCAACTTGTCAGTGCCAGAACAAAACATTTTGCTTGGCTGATAGTTCAGCTCATTGCCTGAAGTTTTAAGATTTAATTAAAAGCAAGCAACACTTACAAGACAGCAAGAACACCTAGTGAGTGTTCCTGTACATCCAGGGCACCAAGCACTGTATCCAGATGGGAAAGATTTTTTGCTAGCAGCTCTCCACTTTTATTGATCAGTTCACAAAGCTGGGTCATTTGCCCTGAAAAACAAAAAGCATTGTTGTCAAAGCCTAATAAGAGAACATTCGACCTTTCCTACACTTCATTATAGCCTGCTTCCCCATGTAACCTCAGGAAATAATAGTATTACCAGAAGTTTTAATTTTCTTTAATAACACAGGTGTTAATTTTCTATCCACCACATGTTTGGCTTTTTTAATAAAACAAATACCGAGCTTGTTCCTTGCTGGTCCTCAAGCACTACCCAACTTTCAGGTCTGCTCACAAGTATTTTTTTGAAGACATTAAAGTTACAACTAAGTACCTACAACAGAAGTATTTAAAAACCTGTCCTTAAGTTTACTTTGCATAATTAAACATATTCTATATGTTGTGAGCTATGAACATGGCATGAAAAATGATTACTTTGAATGAGGATGGTAAGCCCCCAAATTCTTATAAAGAAAGCAGATCCATTCCCATGAACTGCTTTCAAACTCTTCCTCCCCCACAATTAACTGAATGAATTCAACGTCCTTCTGAAGCAGAGTATTGTTTCAAGCAGAGTATTGTTTCAAGCAGAGTATTGTTTCAATGTTCAATCCTTGCAGATTAGAGAGAAAAACAGAGGTTCTCTCACCCTTAACAAAAGTCTCCATAAAACGAGGAATAGTGCCTCCATTCAGAGAGATTTACATTACCCTCAGGTCTCTGCCTTTTTCCTTTGAGAATGAAAAAGCTGGGAAGTTTTAGCAATGCAATGTTAGTAGAAGTGACAGAGGGATCAGAAGTTCCAAATGGGGGACCAGAGCCCAGAAACTCGCCTCCAAAACCATTCCCCTCCATATGGAATAAAAAAAAAAGGTATAAGCATGGGAAGGAATGGGGCTTGTAAAACCCTCTGTGTTTTGATAATGGTGCTCAGGCACTGAAAACCCCTAGTTCTGGTGTCCTCCCTATTCCAGAAAAACACTCCTTCTACAGTTGTATCACTTAGCATTCCCTAAAAAAACAAACAAACAAAAAAATACAAACCCCAAACGGACTCTGAGCCAACTGGTCTAGTGAAGGATGTCCCTGTCCATGGAAAGGGTTGGAAAGAGATGGCCTTTGAGGTTTCTTCCAACCCAAACCATTCTGGGATTCTGCGATCTAACCTTCTACACACACATACACCCAACAACTTACAGTCTAAGCAGAAATTCCAGTACCAGGCCCAACTAAATGTCCCTTTCAGTCACCTCCCAGGTGGCCAAATGACAGTCAGAAACCACCACAACTATGCACATTGCTCCTGAATGCTCTCACATCCTGAGCCTGTTTGGCTCTGGATTTACTCTCACAGAATCCCAGAGTGGCTTGGATTGGAAGGGACTTCAAAGTTCCTCTCATTCCAAACCTCAGCCATGGACAGGGATACCTCCCACTATCCCAGGTTGCTCCAAGCTCTGTCCAACCTGGCCTTGGACACTTCCAGGGATCCAGGGACAGCCACAGCTTCTCTGAGAATTCTACGCCAGGGCCTCCCCACCCTCACAGGGAAGAATTCTTTCCTAATACCCAATCTAACTATCCAATACTCTTTTGTTATTATGAGGCCATTCCCCCTTTCCTGTCCCTCCAGGCCCTTATAAATCCTCATCTTTCCTGTAGCCCCCTCCAGATACTGGAATGCCACAATTAGGTCGTCCCAGAGCCTTCTCTTTTCCAGGCTGAACAATCCAGATTTTCTCAGCCTTTCCTCGTATCTCCATCCCTACAATGATCTTGGTGGCCTCATCTGGACTTGCTCCAGCAGGACCATGTCCTTACTGTGCTGGAGACCTTCTCACAGAGAACATTTCCCTGGCTCACCCCTAATGGGAGAAGTTCCATAAAGCCAACCAGTCTCCCCTTGAGCTTTCTGCATCCCCAAAACTCTGTGATAGAAAGTTCTCTCAACTACAAGAGAACAAAGATCCACCTTCCATCTGGTTTGTACTCACACCTTGCTGGTATAAATTGTCTCTGAAGTAGAAATACTCGGTATCTATTAAGCAAAATCAGAGTAAGAGAAAGCTGGAGCTCAACCCAAGAACTGACAGAGATAAAACCTGGGGCCATGGTGGGAAAAATCAATTTTTCATCAGCTTCTGGGAGGAAACATCCCAGGCAGAGACCAGTCAGAACACATCTCACAGAGCATCAACACAGAGAGAAAGTTCAAGAACCAGGAAACGCTGCGCCCACACACAGTAAAATTAGAAGTTTGGCAGTGAAACTAAGGAATTCTAACTGTGGTGATTAAACCCCTTTGTGGACACGTGGTTAGTCTCAGATCTGTCACACAGTGGTGGGGCGGGACTCTGTTCAGGCTCTGCTTGGGAATGTAGAGCACGGACACTTGGACAATTCAGAAATATAGTTTAAACCACACTTATCATAACCTGCCCGTTTATTACGGAGGTGACAGGCTGGGCCACACAATCCCAGTTAAAGCCTTAGGGATGCTCGCTCCTCCCCCTTTTTTAAAGGCTCAGATTTTGGCAGGATCACCGGTGCGGGTTCCACTACCGAAACCACTCCCTGGGAGAAGCACGGAGCTCCGTGAGAATACCACTGGCCCCTATGGCCCTGCCACACCGCTGGGATCCTTTCGGGGCTGCCCCGAATTCACCCCGGGGCTGCAGCACCCCGGACCCGCGCCTGACGGAGCGCCGTGCGAGCGGGCAGGCCCCGGCCCGCCGCCCCGACACCCGCGCGGTTTGACGACCTCCTTCGGTCTCCGCCGTCCTCCCTCGGCCCCGCGGGCCCGCCCTGTCCTCCCGGTGCCCCCGGCCGGCCCCGTTCCCCTCACCCTGGGCCGAGAGCTGCCGGACGCTGTTGACGAACTGCTCCAGGGCCGACGCCATCTTGGCGGCTCGCGCCGCGGCCGCGCGCGCTGAGGGGCGGGGCGGGGGAGCGGCGCGCGCCGGGAGCCGCCGCCCGCCGCCCGCCAATGAGCGGCCGCCGCGGGAGCCGCGCGACGCCCGCCGCCCGCGCGCCACTTCCGCCGCCTCTCGCGAGAAGCGCGGTCGCTATGGCAACCGCCGGCCCCGCGTCAGGGGTGCGGGAGGGGCCGTGACTCAGCAGCGCCGGAGGGGGGGGCGGTGGTGACGTCACGGCGCGTCACCACTCCGCGCCGCCGGGGACCCCCGCGACACGGGGCCCTCGCGACATGCGGGCCTCGCGACACGAGGGCCCGTGTGATAAGGGACCCCTGCGACACTCGGCCATCCGTGACATCGGACCCTCCCCGACACGGGTGGCCGGCGCGGGGCGGGGGCTGAAGCCGACACGAATGGCTGCACTACACCAGCAGAGGTTTAATCCCTTTTGTCCCCTCTGACGGGGACTCAGTGTGGTGGCTGTCGTTTGATTGCCTGGAATGCTTGCTCTGGTATCAGGGAATGGGATTTGTATCCCCCAGGTTAATACATGGATCTGTATTTTCCATCCCTCGGGAGCTGAAGCAGTGTGTTCAGTATCCATGAAGATGATGAAAGCCTGAGCAGAGATCACAGAATCATAAAATATCCAGAGCTGGAAGGGACCCACAGGGATCATCCAGTCTAACCCCTGGCCCTGCACGGGACAAGCCCGAAATCCCACCCTGTGCCTGAGAGCATTATCCAAATGCTCCTTCAACTGTGTCAGGCTTGGTGCCCTGACCACTGCCCTGGGGAGCCATAAATTTGCATGTATTCCCTCCCTGCTTAGTCAGGAACATCCAGCTGTGTTGAAATCCCATTCCTTGCAGGAAGCAAAATGCCTGCGGTGCAAGTGAAAGCACAACACAGACCTGAAGTTGACACATTCCCCTCCCAGCCTCAGCTGAGATCACCATCGTGTCCAGCCACTTCTTCCTTCCTTCCCTCTGTGACCTTCCCCAGGTCACCCCATCCCAACAGCAAATTTGCCCTCTCTGTGAAACAAGGACAATACATTCCACTTGAAAACATTCTGGACTTGCAAAATTAAATATTTTGGAACCTTATTATTGCTGTCGAGCAAAATTTTTTATTTCCCAGCTCAGCGGTTGCCTAATCCTGTCAGTATCACTTGGAGAACTCCCTCTTTTTCATCAGTTTTAACCTTCAAAGTGTTTTTGAACAGATCTTTGGTGTCTCTGGTCAGAACATCGAGCCCTTCTTGGTGCTTCTTTGGGGTCCGGGGATTGGCTTTTAAGGGTTCGTGGGGACAGAGTTATCACACGGCGCAAGAACGGTCAGAAACGAGTGCATTTCACGCAGAAAATCACCATCATACGAGTGCCCCCAGATATACCCACCACCTCTGCAGGCAGGGACGGGCATGGGGATGGAGCGGGCGGGGGGACCGGGTATCCCAAAGAATGACAGACGAGGGAAACTGAGGCAGGGAAGGAGGCAGGGGAAGGGCAGCGGGGCTGGGGCAGCCTTAAGGCGGGCGGGCGGCGCGGAGCCGCTGCGCTGTCGCAGGGCGCTTGTGCCGCTTTAAGGCGGTGCCGGCGCTCCGGGCTCGGCAGGCACCGGGAAGAGGAACTGGGCTTTGCACTGCCGGGTCGGGGCGAGCTCCGCGCCGGGCTCCGGCCCCGCTGCCCCCGCTGCCCTCCCGCCGCCGCTCCGCGCTCGCTGCCGGGGAGGGATGGGGCGGGCAGGGGAAGGACGCGCTGGGGGCCAGGACGAGCCTTTGCATCCCCCCCGCGCCCCCCGGCAGCCCCTCTGCTCCCCCTCTTGCACCCCCCCGCCGCTCCTTCCTTCTGCTGCAAAGGGATGCGCTTGACAGGGCTGCCCGCTGGCTCGGTGCGTGCTTGAAATAGAGACTGCCTTCTTTGCTTGGAGAGCCCTCCTCGCCCCTGCTCTGAACCCCCTATCCCTTTCCCCAAGCCCCCCATCTGCTTCCTCGAGGCCTCATCCCCTGCTCCAAGCCCCATCCCCTACCTCAAGCTCCCCAGTCCCTTCCTTGAGCCCCTATCCCATTCCTTGAGCCCCCATCCCCTGCTCCAAGCCCCATTCCCTGTCCCAAGCTTCCATCCCCTTCCCTGAACTCCCTACTCTGAGCCCCCCATCCCTTTCCTTGAGCCCCCATTCCCTGCCCCGTATCCCTATCCCCTGCCCTGAACCTGCTTTCCTGAGCCTCCCATTCCCTCCCCTGAGCCCCCTTCCCTGAATCCCCTATTTGCTGCCCCGGAGCCCCCCATCCCCTGCTCTCCACAATGATTTTGCTGAGCTGCTTCCTGCACCTGCGGCCCCGGCGCTGCAGCCCCTTGGCCGGGCTGGGCAGGGGGCTCGGCCCCGCAGCGGGGTCCCGCAGGGCTCTGCGGGTGCTGGTGGACATGGACGGGGTGCTGGCTGACTTCGAGGGAGGCTTCCTCAAGAAATTCAGGGCCAGGTACCCCGACAAGCCCTACATTGCCCTGGAGGACCGGAGGGGCTTCTGGGTGTCGGAGCAGTATGGGCGCCTGGGACCCGAGCTGAGTGTGAGTTGTGCTTCCCCCAGCTCCATGCATGGGCTTGCTTTGGCCAGAGCTTGGCCCTCAGGGACCCTGTGACCCCCAGGTCATGGGGGCAGCGCTGGGGAGGGCTGTGGGGGCCACCAAAAAGCTCCCATGAAAACACAGGAACACAGGAGGGCTTCCAGCGGTGCATCTTTCCCCAGAAATCCAGCTTTTCTTGTGCACATCTGTGTTTTTCTTAGAATCCTGGAATGGGTTGGGTTGATAAGGACCTTAAAGACCATCTCATTCCAACCCCCTGCCATGGGGAGGGATATCTTCCACTAGACAGGTTGATCAGATGGCCTAGTGGGCTTTTCCTCTGCATGCTTGGACAGAGACAGATGCAAGGAAAGTGGGTATTTCAAAACATCTGTCTTGAAATATCCCAGCTTATGTAGCTGTGTTTTTCTAGCACTAATTTGGCCACATGGATTGCTACCATTCCTAGATGGATTATTTATCTCCCCAAGAGCAATATGAGGGGTGGGATGCAGCAGAGCAGTTCAGAACAAACCATGCAATTGATGCTTCATTTGAGGGCTTACTTAAAATTAAAACAACCTAAGCCCTCCCATGCCAGAAATTACTATATTCAGTTTAATAATTAAAGCTTAAAAGCAGAAGCTGTCTCTGCATTGTAATTTATCATTCAGCAACAGGCTGACTGCTGAAGTGAGTTGTTTTCTGCCTCTACAAGTTTCCCATCCCAGTGGATTTTTGTGGTCTCATCCATGGACTGCAGTTGCACTGGCTGAAATGTGTTATGGCAAATAAAAGTGTTCCTGTTGTTAGGAATATGATGGTTACAGGGAAAGGAGTGGGAATAAGGTCCCACTTTGCCATGGGCAAAGTCCTAAACAACTTGATGAGTTGAAGGAATAAAGTGTTGTTTCTGGCTGGGAATGGTGAAAGGGAAGTGCAGGACATCATTCTTGCAATAAAGCAGCTGCTCAAAGTTTGGCAGGGGTAACACACGATAACCATTTTTTTCTTTCTTGATCTTAACTACTTTGGATGTGTTAAATGAAGTGAGCTCATCTCGTGTCTGCTGTGATCATGTAAAACCACCAAAACCTCAGGCTGAACAAGCAGCAAAACTTGCACAGAATGACCTCAGGGCAGTCCTGGATTTCCCTGTGGTTTCAGGGCAGGGCTAAAGTGAGTGGGTGCTGTGCTATGGCTTCAGTTGAGCCATTCCAGTCTCTGACCAGAGAGCACCACTGACCTGCTTCAGGGGCCAGAAAATAGGAGCCAAAGAGTCCAACGAGCTGCAGGTCCCAGCTCTGAAAGGCAGAAAGTTCAGCAATGCACTGAGCACACAGGAAGAATGGAGAGCCCTGGACAGGGAAATTCCTTATGGGGATTGAGGTTCAGTCCTGGCACCTGGTGGGATTCCCAGCCTGGGGGATTTTTCCATCTGCTGGATAACATGCTGGTTGTGGTGCCACAGGGAATTTTTCTGGCTCTGGGAGTGTTCTCTGGGCATTTTCCTCAAGTTGAGCTTAGTTCTTCCCTCCTCAAGCTTGATTGCAAAATGCTTTTTGACATAATTGGAAGTGGGATAGCTGCGGAAGTGCTGCTGTAAGAAAACACTTCAGTGCAGTTTGAAGTGCTCTGCTGCATGAGCCTGCATCTCTCAGGTGTCTCTCGTGCAACTACAGACAACATCTTAAAACATCACTACTCCGAAGTCTGAGGCAGAGCAACTGGAGTTTGAATGTTTAAATGTGGCAAACTTTTACGCGGGTTGTTCTTGCCATGGAGCCTGGAGGCATTTTTGCATCTGCAGCTCCTCAGCTGCATCACAACTCTGGGGCTGGGCTGCTTCTGCTTCTTCCCAGCTCTCCTCCCCTAGGACATGGTGTTTGTGCAAAATAATTACTTTCCTTGGCACCTGACAAGCTGTTAACTTGTTTGAGGCAGAGCAGGGGCTGCTATTCCTTAGAGCTGTGCTGGACCCATTGCAGGCAGCTCCTGGACTCTGCTCTCACCCCAAGGTTTTGCTCCCTGTGGTCTCCTCTCTGTTCTCCCTGTACCATACCAGTGTGCCCAGGCTGCTGTCCTGGATGCTGTGTTTCAAATCCTTGCCTGGAGATACTCTATTTGCCTGCTAGTCCTTGTCCAGGCATCCCTGAGGAAGAGCATCTGCATTCATTGTGACATGTGGTTCATCCTGTAATGTACCTTCCCCTGGGAGAGCAGCCTGGCTGCTATTTTAAGTGATCTCATGGAGACAAATAGGCCAGACAGTATCTGTGCCTGAACAGCATCATGGTAGAGCAGGGCCACTAGGCCACGTTAGCTGGATCCACATGGATCCATCCCTTTGGATGGGTTTGCTTTGGATCTGGATAATCTCTGGTGTTTGGCCTCACAAGAACATGCTGCTCTGTGTCTGGGGCTGCAGAAGCAAAACCGATCCTGTTCCAGAGCATCTCCAATCTGAATTGTATGGGCTGGGTGCAGGTTGCCAGGTGGGGAGCAGAGGCACCCACAGAGACAAGGGGGGTGAGCAGGAGGGGACCAGATCTGGTGCTCCCACTGTTCTCCCTGACCCATCCTCTGTCCTAGCAAAGGGTGAGGAGAATGCACACGCAGGAAAAATTGCAAGAAGTGCAGTAACTGCTTGCTTTTCCTCACAGGAGAAAGCCATCAGCATCTGGGAATCCAAAAACTTCTTCATTGAGCTGGACCCTCTCCCTGGGGCTGTGGAAGCTGTGAAGCAAATGGCAAATTTGGCAGAGTGAGTATGAACCTGCCCATGGTGTGTGGGGATGGACAGAGGAGCAGCTGCGGCTTCACATCCACCTCTTGGCAGAAGTGCTGGTACAATAACAGCATTAAAAATAAATATCTCCTAGCCATCAGGGAAGGGAGGGGAGAGAGGGAGCAGTCACCTAGAACATTTTTGCTTCAGCTCTCTGCTTCCAGCAAAGGCTGTGAAAAGGCGAACACGATTGTGCTGTGGGATTTTGTGAGTTGGGGGATTAATGTCTTAAATCTGTTTGATCTTTGTGTGGTGGGGGGTTGGCTCTGGGCTGTTGCCTGCTCTGGCCCAGAATGACACTCTGGCCCTGTTTTTCTCCTCGTGGCAGCACTGACGTGTTCATCTGCACGAGCCCGATCAAGAAGTACCGGTACTGCCCTTATGAGAAGGTGAGCAGGCCCAAATCTCAGCTCCCCCTCCCATCCACGCTGCCCAGTGGAAGGTGTCTGACTCCTGGCTGTAAAATTTACGTGTTCCATCCATTTGCATGCACTGAGGCTCTTGGTCTTAGTTTTTCATCATGACATCAAAAGCTGCTTGGCTTTCAAAGAACTTTTACTCCAGCAGCATCCAAATCCATTCCACTAATGAACTTATTAAGAGAGATATCCTCCTTGTGTGTGGGCCAGGGCTGCTTCCACTCCACCAAGCACCCTCTGCCCCATCCATCAGCCTTCCCTGAGCTCACCAGCCATCTCTTGCCTTCCAGTATGCCTGGGTGGAGAAGCACTTTGGCCCCGAATTTCTTGAGCAGATTGTTTTGACACGAGATAAGACGGTGGTTTCTGCTGATCTGCTTATAGATGACAGACCTGATATAACAGGTAAGAGCTGAGGGGTGAAGGAGGCAGCCAGGGATGGGTGTTGGTCTTTCCGTGCTGTTTGGGTTTTGTAACTTTGGGGTCTTCATGTTGGGGTAAAATCAACTTCAGTGTCTCAGAGTTCTCCAGACCACTGACCTTCTTTCCTTTGCAGGGGCAGAGCAGAACCCCACCTGGGAGCATGTGCTCTTCACTGCCTGCCACAACAAGCACCTGCAGCTGAAGCCCCCCAGCCGCCGGCTGCACTCCTGGTCTGATGACTGGAAGGCCATTCTGGACAGCAAACGCCTCCCACCTGGCCAGGCCACCTAAACACCAGCCCCCACGGCCACCCAGGGCTGCAGCCACCTGCCTGTGTCCGTGTGGAGTCCTGCTGAAGGCCAGAAACACAGATGGACAGACAGACAGATGCTGTCTCTGCTGCAGAGAGGAGGAGGAGGGTGAGCTGAAGCACCAGAGTCACCTGGACTTGAAAAACAGATCCCAGCCCATCCCTGCCACAAGAGAGCAACAGAAGGATTGTGCCTGTGGAGCTGACAGCCTGGCTGGAGGGCATTTCCCACTGGCTCCTGGGGTCTTTGTGCTGCATCTGCACCTCCCACAGGGCCAGCCCAGCGTTTCTGATGGACAAGGTCACCCTCAGCGTGTCACTGCCCTTGCCTGGGTGCACTGCATGGCACAGATCAGCTCTCCATCCTCCCTCTGCATCATGGTCAGGGATCATGTGTGTGGTTTGTTTAGTCCTTGCAAGGCTTCATTCCAAGGATCTGCCTCAGGAGGTCCTTCCCACTGGCAGGGCCTGGATCTGGGGAGAGGGGTGGCTGGAAGGGCAGGGAGAGCAGGCAGGTGCTGTCCAGGCTCCCTGTGCTGGGGTTTTGTTGGTGGAGGATTGTCACAAACACATCCATGGGTGCTGTCTGCAGTTCTCACATACTGCAAGGAAAGATGTTAGGGGGATGTTGCTACTAAAGGCTTGGGGAGCTGGTTTCAGCCAGGGTAGAGTTAATTTTCTTCACACAAAATATAGCACCATACAAGCCACTGTGAAAAAAATCAACTCTACCCTGGCCAAAAGCAGCATGGCAGCCCATGAGAGGTGCCCACGAGCTGCATCACAGGGTAGTTCTGCAGCTCCACCATGGTCCTAGCCCTGGATGTCTGGCGACAGAGTGTGCTTCCAGCCCCATTGCCCTGGCTCTGGGCCCCTGCAGAGAGGCAAAGCCCCAGGGATGAGCTGGGTGTTTCACTGCTGACACCATAGAAGCTATCATACCCTGCTGCTGCGTGTCCCCACGCTGTTCAGGATCCCACTGCCCTCCTGGCACAAGGACTTGCTGGCTGCAGCAGTAAAATTCTGCACTTGGACACATAGCCCCACAGGCAGGGGTGGCAGCCAGGGTTTGCTGCACTCCATACTCACACCTGTGCTTTGCCTCTCCCCTCTCCTGTGAGCCCCCATCAACAAAAGTACATGAACGTAAAGCTACACAACCAACAAATAATGGAATTCATCAGAGGCAGCCAGACCCCTCCTGTATCCAGGACCAGAGAGGTTCTGAAGTTGGTGATTTGGAACTTGTGCCTTCCCTGGGTGTTGCAGGGCCAGGGATGGGGCCTGTGTCAACTTGGGGCTTGCCCTGTTTCTTGGGATGGGAATTTACAAAGTCAGCATGGTTGATCCAAGGCAGTGGCACTTACATACCACAAGCATGCTTTTTTCTTTCTATTTTTTTTTTCATTTTTCTTTCCTGTTTAAACCACTGTGTGCTGCTCTGGGTGGTAGGTTTGGTTTGGAGGGGTCTATTTGGGACGTCCAGCTGCCTGAGGTGCAGCCTTCTGGCCAAGAGCTGCCTTGGCTGGAGGGTTTGCAGGCTGGGAACTGGGACAGTGTGGGAGCACCATGGGCAGCTGCTGCAGCTGCAGAACATCAGGAACCCCTTGGCTCCACCAGACCTCCACCGGCTGTTGGCCCCTCTGTGTAGCCAGGGTGACTTCATGGGGTCCAAGCTGATTTTTTTCTAATGGTATCATGTAAATATGAGCTGCCCAAGCTCCCCAGAGCCTACTCCCTGCTCATTGAGCCAAAACAAGCTGGCACTTTGCTCCAGCAGCTGCCCCATCCTGTCATCTTCCCCCAAGGCTGGGGCAGACCCAAGGGATGTGGCTCTCTGGGGCCAGCAGGGTTTTTCCCTGTGGTGAGATGTGATGCCAGAGAGACCGTGTGGCTTCACACCAACTATACTTGAAAGCAGAGCTGGAGTTTCTCATGCCTGAGGCTCCAACTCCATGCACAGAGATCCTGAGATGGCAGCTGGACTCTTTGCTCCCACACTCGGGACCGGGAAGTGATCGGCTCATTTGTTGTTCAAGCCTGTCTGTGTCCAGCTGAGATACACAGAGCTTTTATTTTTGAATGTACATCTAATAAACCCGAGGCAAATGAGGAGCACTGCAATAAACACTGGGTTGTTTGGCATCCAGCTGCCTAGAAATGGAGTTTGGAGTTTCCCAGCTGTGGCTCTGTGTGGGGATAGGGGAGTTTCACCTCCAGTTTTGGGAATGTCACCTTGTCCAGAAAACCTGGAACCAGCCCTGCTGCCCTGGCAGTGCCATCACCCTGTGGGCAGAAATAAAGCCAAGGGGTGGTTCTGGGTAGAGTTCCTCTTCCTAAAGATCTTTTATAATAAATAAAGCTGTGAAGTCTATGTTCTGTTGGGCCACAGAGCAGAAGCTATAAAAAGGGCTGGGGCTGTCAAGGGCTGGCTCTCTGTGGAATTTTATTCCTTTTCCATCACTGCTGGCTGCTCCACATCCACACACCCAGGTTGTGAGGTGTCTGTGGACTCCCCTGCCCGCTGTGGGGCTGTGCCATGAGAATCCCTGTGCATGACCAGAACTTGCATGCTGTGAGCAATGCCATAGCCCAGCTGGACACATGGGACCAGAGCCAGGGAGGGAGGACTGTGGGACCATCCCAGTAGGGCTGGGAAAATCAGAATCACAGGACAGAACCTGACTGTGTGCTCCTTGTACTGGTGTGGCTCCAGGACATGACACAAAGTGTTACCAGGATCACATCTGTGAGCTGGAGGTGTAGTCCTGCTGGAGCTGGGACACCAAGGGGCTCCTGGCCAGCACGGAGACAAGGTGATTCAGCTGCCAGCTCAAACAGCACCACCTGCACTGGGTGCACACCTCCCCAGGACGCTGCTGTGGGGCCCATAAAGCTGTTCCAGGGCTGGTTTAGCAACGAGCACCTCTGCCCTTCCAGCTGCTTTTTGGGGCTTCCCAGCAGCAAGTGTTGGGCCACAGCTCCTCCTCCATCCCCACTACCCTCACTCTGCCCTGGAGGTCCCAGCTCCCCAGAGGAGACACCGTCCTTCCTTGGCCCAGGGATGGAGGCAGAGGGTTTGACATCAGCTCTGCCCTGAGCTGGGGCTGCTGGATGGTGGCACTGGGACCAGGGTCACAATTCCAGTAGAAGATGGGGTGAGTTGGAGGGGTGGAATCCTGATGGAGCATGATGAACTCCAGGTTTACAGCTGTGTCTGTTCTTCCACGCTTTCCTCTATGTTTTTTTCATTTTCCCTTGAAAAGCCTCAGATTGCAGATATCACACAGATTCCAGGTGATAACCAGTTTCCAAAGCAGTCAGAGGCAGAGAGGAGAGGTAAGGAGATGGTAGTGCTCTGGCCCTAAGCACAGGGCAGTGCTCAAAGCTGGTGCTGGTGGGAAACTTTGCACCCTTCCCATGGGCAGGAGCTGCTGGACAAATGTGCAAACACCCACCCCCCTCAGGGCAGTCCCACCTGAAAGCATCCCACTTCTCCCCAGCCCAAGCTGGACCAAGGTAGCAGGCCCTGGCAGCGAGGGATGCTCGCCCCTGGATCCTCCCCTGGATCCTCGGAAGCAGTCAGCAGTCGCCACGCGGGTGCTCATTAGCTCGTTCTCACGTTGGCCACTGCCCAAATAACTGCGAGCGGTGTGAAATCCCAGCGGAGGGGAGAGCCAGGAATGCAGGGGCCAAGCGGGGCCAGCCCTGACGCAAGGGCAGCGGGTGGTGAGGGACAAAGGCAGGGCAGGGGACGGGGCGAGGGAGGATGAATCACACAAATACGCAGGAAGGGAAGGAGCGGAGGAAGCCATGGAGCAGCTGGAGGCAGCTGGATGGGGCTTTGCTCCTGCCACCGTGCCCACATTGAGGAGAGAAGCAGGACGGTGCCTCAGGGTCACTGCCGGTGCCAGGCTTTGGAGCCCGGTGGTGCCAGCGCAGTGTGGGCAGAGCATCCGTGTGGATGGAAGAGGAATATCCACTAGAGGGGACTGTGTGATCGCGTGTGGGAGCTGCCAGCCAGCGCTCAGCACAGCCCTCCTTCCAGCCCAGTTATCCCAGCCCAGGCTCCAATGCCCTCTGCATCCCTCCCGCCCGAGGCAGATCACCGGGACCAGCCAATGCACCAGGGGGTACCGAGGGGCAGCTGCAGGAGCCAGGAAAATCAGAGAATCGTGGAATGGTTTGGGCTGGAAGGGATCTTAAAAGCCACCATCTCATTGGAACCCACTGCCATGGGTAGGGACACCTTCAACTATTCCAGGTTGCTCCAAGAGCCATCCAACCTGGCCTTGGATATTTCTAAGGATGGGGAATTGTGCTGGGATGGCACCTACCAGTTGCTGAGCCTCCTCCCAACCACTTGCTCTCTCTCCAGCTGGATGGGACAGAGAATGGAATGGGCAAAAACATGAACAACTTCATGTGGGTTAGAAGATGAACTAGGCAACCTATAGGGTCTGTATAGAAAATATCCATGGAAAAATCACAGGCTGAAGGCCCCTGACAGCCCAGGGCATCTCTCCTTTCCCTGCTTGGCTCTGGCCCTGCTTCCCCCTCGGACCCTACAGCTCTCCCAGGGCTGAGATTGCTCATCCTGCCCCTGAAAGCCTGAAATCCCCAAAAGAGCTGGAACATGACTTTGCCTCTTCCTTTTGCTCACCCTGAAGCTGGAGCCCATTTTGGGGAGCAGAGTGGGGGCAGATCTCCCTGTGGGGAGGACAGGGGGACTGGGGTGGTTCCTGATGGGTTTTGCTTGCCCTTCCATTCTCCCCCAACACCATGATATTATTTCACTCCTGGCTGGATTAATGGGATTTGCTTCTCCATTTGTGCACAGGGACTTGAGTAATGCACTCCCCAGAGAGAAATCAACTTCCCTTGCCCCAGCAGTGCTGGGGAGGCCAGACAAGAGCCCACATGATAGGCTCACTGGCTTTCTCCTGTCCTTCAAGGCTCCACACACATTAAGCCTGTCCTCTTGGCAACAATCTTGCAAAATGTTTATTTGTGACTATGTTAACAAACATGCTTGGGGAACATGTTGTATTCAGACGTGAGCATGCCACCTTCTCCCTGCCTCTCTGGGCCAGGACTGTGGGTAGTGAGGGGCCAGGGCTCAGAGCTGCCAAAATCCAGCTGACTCTGCACTCAGAGCACCGCCGGGACCAGCAACCCCGAGCACGAGGCCACCTCGCCTGCTATTCCCACCAACCACCAAACCTGCCAGCAACATCCCACCAATGCCTTTTTCCTGGAGGTTCCCAGCTCATGGCTTTTTCCTGGAGGTCCCCAGCTCATGGATGCAGCTGGGGGAAGGGTCTGACCACGACCTCATAGAACCCTGGTGTCCTGCAGCCAGAGGGACATGGACACAAGGGCTCCAGGGATCCTGTCCAGCTCTGTAAACACCCGTCATAGGGGAGGGCACTGGTGTCAGGCCACACCATGGGCAGAGACCAGTGGAGCTGAGCTTGCACACCCCACAGCCTCCCTGAGCTCATCCCTATCCCTCACCTGTCCACTTCTCCTCAGCTGGTGGGTGCCAGCAATGATCCTGGGAGGAAGGTACCCTGGAGAAACGGTGCTGCTCCTCTCCCAGAACAGACTCACCCTGAACACATGTTATTTTAAACTCTAACTTGCCAGATTTGAGGTGAACTTGCTTTGGCTGTGTCTGGGTCCAATACCCCATGTCCCTGAATCTGCTTTCAGCATCTCCAGGTAACCAGGGCTGGAGCTGGGTCTGTTTTGCTGAGATCCAGGGGAGGGAGATGAACAGCAATTACTGAAGGGCTGTAGTTCAGGTACTGGGTGAGAGCACTTGAGGGTCTATGGAGCTGTAATCAAGCCTGTGAGCCTCTATGTGCCCATGGCATTTTTCCTTTGTGCCATCCCAGTGGGAACATCAGCAGGGCAGCACCTGTGCTGCCTTCACATCCATCTCATGAGTCACCCTGGGGATGGCTTCAACACACCAGAGGGCTCAGGGAAAATCCCAAAAGAGCTGGGAGATACAATGGCAGCAGCTGTGGGGGCTGGGAGTTGGCTTCTGTTTAGTAAAAGTGAGGCAAGAGGGCCCTGCTGCCAGTGCCAGGGAAATGTGTGAGGATGAGGAGCAGCTCCTGCTGGGCTGAGCCCTTCCCAGGAGAAGGGATGGGAAAGGCAGGGAATTGGTGCTGCAGAGCACCTGAACACCACACTGGTGTGTTCCTGTGTGTGAGCCCAGGTAAGGTTCGATGCTGTCACCAGGATTGGAGCTGGATGGTCTTTAAGGTTCCAACCTAGAGCATTTCATGGTATCACTGCTGAAGGCAGCATCCAGGTGTGGGCAGCAGCCAGTCCCAGCTCTCAGCCAGCTCCCCATCTCGGTGGGACTGGGATTCCTGGTGTCTGTGTTACCCTTTCCGTGCCCACCTGCACAAGGCTTTTGGCCGGGCACCAGCTGGGAACCCCCTGGCTCAATGCCCCAGCCCTGCTCCCTTCCCCCTCCCAGTCACAGCCATGCCAGGTAATGACTCCATGAGCCCCGAGGAACAATCTCTGAAGCTTTCCAGGTGTTATCACCCCTCCTCTTGCAGGCATCTCCTTTGCTCTCAGTCCCAGACCCTCTGGCTCTCACAGCCTCTGGAAAAGCAAACTCATGCCTTGGGTGCCTGTTTTATAACAGATTTTCCTTTTCCAGTCTAGCAGAGCAGTCTCACAGCTGTGCTTCCTGCTTATGCATCTTGTGCACATCCTTTTTTATCCCAGGGAAAGTGCTCCTGGGTGGCTCCTGGGGGATAGGCACAGATGCCAGTGGCAGCCTCAGCCACTCTCAGAGCACAGGGGATGTTTTGGGACTGATTCCCTACACTAGGGCCAGTTTATTCTCTGCAGGACATACCAGTCTGCAAGGAAACATGCCTGACTATAAATGTCACTGGCATCTCCTCACTCCAAAACTGATCTCTGGGTTACCCATGACTGTTCAGATTATGAAAATGGAGGCACAGAATATTTTCTAGTTCCTTCCTGTATAGTGTGGCTGGGACTACCCACACCTAAGGGATACAGGAAAACAGGGAGATGAGTGTCCCACCCTGCCTGGCATGGGCAGAGCCCAGCTTTGTAATGGGAATTCATAAAAAGAGACCACAAGGAGTCCACAAAAAAAAGGGCAAGGCTTCATTTCTCCTCTTCCTGGTGTAGTCACTGGGCAGAGACCCCCATGGAGGGAGCTTTTAACAGTGTTTTGTAGCACAAACTGTTTCAGAAGTGCACAGACCTTTTGGATTGTGTGTTCCCAAGAAGCCATAAACCCTTCTTCACCTGCCCCCCCCCAAATCTGCAGCACTGCAGCTCCAACCCAGAACCCACCCAGCCCTAGGGACCCTGCTGTTTTCCACCTTGTCCTGCTATGCAGTGTGCTTGTGGAACACATCAAACGTGCCTGGAGGAGCGTTTCTGGCCCAGCACCTGCTTTCCCCACGCACCATTGTTTCCCCAAAGCCCTGGAGAGCAGCAACAGCTCCACATAGTCTGACTCCTGTCAGAGCCAGCCGGCTCCGTCCTGCTCCGAGGTGGTTGTTTCATCCCAAACTAGCTAATTCTTGCTGCTTTTTTTATTCTTGCGTTTGAAGGAGGGAGGGGAGAACAAAACAGCCCTTGGGGTGAAGCTACCTCCTTAATTAACAAGGCTGAGAGCTTTGCAGAGATTGTGCAGAAGGAGAGAAAAATAAGTAAAACTGGGAAAAACCGGAAAGGATTGGGTTCAGTTGTCAGACCAATTAACCTAGATCCACACTCTCCCCCTGGATGAATTGCTTGTTACTACGTAATTGCTCGGGCCCAGCTCCTGATTGAGAGAAATTAAAAACAGACACTTAACAAGGCAACCTGGTGTGGAGATGGGATGCAGGAGCTGCCTGGGGATGCCATTCACAAGACAAAACTGAGAGAGAGCCCAAGCTTGGAGGATTTTGCTGAAATCAGCATTATCTGCACCATTTGCACCATCCTGGACACAAAATATGGCTGGGCTGGGGGATAATTTGAAAAAGCCCTGGGAGATGGTGAGAGGAGGAAAGCCCTGATTCAGCCAAGCATTTGAACACCTGCATAATTGCAATGTACCTGCAGGTCCAGCTCAGCTCAGTGAAGGATTTAGATGAAATATGAGGTATGCTCAGTCAGGGACAAAGTGATTCAGGAGACTTTTTGTCTAAAAAAAAAATAAAATTCTTTGCAAACCCTTCTTGACTCTGTGTTAGGACCCATCTGCCCAGAGAGGAGGGAAAATTCCACCATTATAGACTTTTAAATCTATACCTAGTGAAAAAAAAAAAACCACTAATCCAGATAAATCAGCCTAGGAAAACCAGCCTGTGCTGTAGCTGAACACGTTCTTTCATGTGTAGCTCTGATGAGTTCACGTGCAGTGGGAAATTCAGACCCAGTGTTTGGGAAAGCTCAGTGGTTTCAATATTAGCTTAAGAGTAGGCAAACATGTTTTCCTGCTGCTGAAGGAGAAGGGGATCTCCTTGTGGGAGCATTGGCCTTTCCCATCCCCTGTAGTTCCATCTGCCTCTTTTACTGCCTAGGAATTATCTGTGGAGCAAGGGAGGGCTGCAGAAAGCCCCAGGCACAGCTGTACCCCAAGCACTGCAGTGCTGCTGTGCTGAGATATGATCACAGCTCTGTTTCCAGCTGCTTGCCCACCCGCCCCCTGCAATATCTGCAATTCCCCCAGGAATTTTTGGGGTGCTGCTCCTGCATCTGGCTTGTGCTGGGCTTCAACTTTTTTCCAGCCCTGTGGCCAAGCCCCAAGTTCTGACCCCCATTCTTGGCCAAACCCTGCTGCAGTCAGTACTTTCTATGCAATACAAAGCAGCAACCTTAAAGAAAAAAAGCCCTGGATACCCCAATTTCAGAAGTTTGAGCTTATCCTGGTGTTCAGTGCCTGCAGTTTCAGCCACACATGTCTATGGAGCCAGGACAGACACCCCAAAGGGCTGAACCCCAGCTACGGATTTAACCCATCTGACTCATCCCAGACCTTCTTGACATCTGCTTTAATTTTTATTAATGAACCAGCTGTCCCAACAGGTCATAAAAACTACCACAGGTAGGGCAGCAAAGGATGAGAATAGCCCAAGCCAACTCTATATCTCCAACTTGAAAACCCCAAAGACTCCAGCAACACGTGTCTAAAGGAAAACCACCGGTGCTCTGCCTATGGCTACACCACGTGTATTTATTGACATAGAAAACAGCCACTGTGTGTTTTCCACTTCCAGGCTCAGCCCACATCCACCAACACCCTTCAAACATCCCTTGGTGAGATCCAGGAGAGTCTGAAGGGCCCATCCACTCCCCGGTGGTTTCATCTGAGGCTGAAATGGGCTCAGGATTTTCCTATGAAGGCCCCAGGATTAAGTTAAAGAGGATTTAAGCAGATGGTCGGTTCTCTGCTCATCATAGTTGGCAAAATGGGAACCATATCGCTGAATTGTCTGCCTGCACTAATTAATGTTTGTACAGTGCTCTGCGCTGCAAACCGCTGCCGACGTGCTAACTGCTATCATTAGTATTATTACTAAGCTGTTTATGCCTGTTCCAGTGCTTTCTCTCCTCATCCCCAAGGGCTTTGCCTCTTTCCTGTGCAGATGTATGGGAAGAGGAATCAGCCCTCTCAGGCTGTGGCTGGCTCTACCCCAGGCTCAGATCCCTGGTTTGCTGGTAAAAGCCTCTGGCTGTGCCAGCAGCACTGGCTCCATGGGGAGGGCAAGAGCAGCCAAGGACCAGGAGGTTCTGCCCAGAGATGGGGTTTAGCATCATCCTGCCCAGTCCTGGGTGAGGTGGTTGTTTCAGTGCCCCTCCTGATTGGAAAATGGACTGGATGTTGCTTCCCTGCCTCCTTAGTGTTCCCACAGGGAAAAGATTTTCTGTGCTCTTAGGGGCTCTCTGCATCCTTCTCTGTCACTACATGGCAAAGGGTTTTGTAGGGAAAGGGAGGATCACTCATCCTTCCTAATGACCTGAGAGGAGACTGAGGAGCAGAGGAGTTCAGTGATGGATGAGCTCAGCCATGCTCCGTGACAGGCCCTTGTCCCTGTGCAATAACCGAGCAGTGACGTCTGCTGCCACCGGCAGAAGGGACGCTGCATTCCCTACAAATAACCATCCTGCAAGACAGTGTTCTGCAAAGCTGAAGGATGGCTTCTCCCTTTCCTGCCCAGTGAAGCTTTTAGCAGAGAAGCAATGCACCAGAAATGAGGGATGCTCTGGAAAGCAGTGAAAGGACAACCATCTGCTCACGGGTGCGTGGAGCAGCAAACGTTCCCCACAGACACACTGAAATCTCAGAGCTCGAGATCCTGGAATTGGGGAACAGCCTGGATTGGAAGGGACATTAAAGGTCATGGGGTTCTAGTTCCTTTCCATGGGCAGGAATCCAGATTGCTCCAAGCCCTGGCCTTGGATGCTCTCAGGGATGGGGCAGCTGCAGCTTCTCTGGGCTGTTCCAGTTCCACTCCCTCGCCACTCCAGGCACACATCTTTGACCTGATCAATGTTTCCAAGACTCTGCTTGGAAATCCTTTGCTCAATTAACCCGACCAGACAGAACATTCCTGACCATCCCCACTGGCATCTTTTGGATACCAGATTTTTGTGACTTGATCGTGAGAGAAACTGCCCAAAACAAGAAACTGGGGCAGCCCCTGAAAGGAACCAAATGAAATACAGAATGCTGGGAGTCAGATATCCAACTTACTACAGGGATATGGCAGGCAGAATTCCCAACCTTGCTCCCTCAGGGTGAAGAAGGCACCCTCACTGCCCAAACAGTGAGACAACTTGGCTGAGGACTGATGTGATGCTTCCAACAGGAAGTTTAGGGCATGAATCATCCTTATTTTTCCCCTACAGCAAATGCAAGAGATGAAATGAGATTCAGAAAGTTGGATGTAGGATGCAGGAAGAGCGGACAGCTCCCAGAGTGAGAAGAGGGATTACTCCAGCCAGGACAGGCCCCACTCTTGCCCTGAGCCAGGCTGCATTTGCTTTGCAGAGGTTGTTTAGCCCAAACAAAGAATTGCAGAGAAAAACAGCTCCAGCAAGCAGGCGATCAACATTTTCTGCGTGGTTTGAATTATCCATGACTTTTGACCCAAGATTAAATCTAGTGTGTAACTGGTGGTTATATATTGAGTCATATGAGCAGCCTAATCGCAGAAACCCCATGTTCTCCAAACAGCCTGAGCCCCGTCGGGGCTGACTGAGGGCCGCTCACGTTTCCCAGCCAAAGCACCCTGCAGCTTTTGCATCATCCTTTTAATTCAACACTTACAAAGCATTTTTTTCATCCCACCAGTATCTCAAGCCCAGAACAAAACAAACCCAGCGACACCGTGAGTGGCCAGCCCAAGGAAGCCAGATTTCCCAGGAAGTTTGGCCTCTGGGCGGCTGCTTCAGTGTCTGGTAGAAGGCTGGGCTCACGCTGCAGCGTTTTTCTCAGCAGGAGCTGTCTCTCCTCTCTATCCTCCATCAGCAATTCTCCTGATGCGCATAGAAATTGCCTTTTGACTTCTACCTCCAGGGTAATTTGGGTGAAAATGAGCACAGGAGTTGGAAAGTGTTGGTGGGGGGTATGTGGCTGGAAAAGGGGCTCTCCTGGCGTGCGACACCGGCTTTGATACCCACTGTGAACACAACAGGGCTTGCCACCACATGGCCCTGGCTCTCCCCAAACTAATTTTTAGCTGTTGGCACCTGCCTTTCCTCTCCTTAGGGCTGTGGGAGGCTGAGCTGCTTCACCTCTCCCGGAGAGCCTGGCTAAGAGCCATGAAAGGCTGTTACCAGCCACAGGGATCAGCTATCACTCCTGCCAGTACAATCCTGCAGGCTCACCGGGTATTTCCCAGAACCGGTGGCTGGGACGAGGCTGGCACAGCCTTTGTGTGCTGGAACTATTTGGAACTCTGCCTGGCCAGTCTTGGCAACAAGGCCAACCTGGAGACCTGGGGAGGACCCAAAATGGGGATGATCCAGGGTCTGGTGAGTGGAGAGTGTGTTGGAAGACACTTGTATTGTGCAGGGGGATCCCATGAACTCACACACACAGAGTTGGCTGTGGTGGCCTTGCAGGAACAGGGCAGTGAGGGATGCATGGGGGCCATGGAGGGAGTAGGGTGAGGGTCTCACAGCCTCAGATCCATGCTTAGGGTTGGGAGAGAGATACCCAGCCTTTTGCAGCAAGGATAAACTAAGGCTAAATCCTCTCCTTCCTCCTGTAATAATTCACTGGCTGGTGGCAACCCAGCTGGAAGAGCATGATCTCAGCATGGCTGGTTGTCAGGCTGGTATGGAGCTGCTCAAGAGGCATTTCATCACCAAAGGCTGGAAGGCCAGCCACTGTCTCAAACTGTCCCAGGAGGGATGCTGGTGATGCTGTCCCAGGTTTAGAAGGGGGACAACTCCATCCTGACAGCCTCAGAACCCACCTGGGGTTCTGAGAGGAAAGGGATCCCCAGCAGTCCCCCAGGCAGTGCTGGCTTTGGTGTGACCCCACACATATCATCACTTCAGTGTCCCTCAGTTCATGGCAAATCCCAAATCTGCCCACCTGATCCCACTGCAGGGACCTCTCCATGTCCCTTCATGTAGATCCCACGCCCCAGGAGAATGCCCAGCTCCTTGCTGGTCTGAACTGGTGCAGGCATCAGCGCTGGGCTTTCACCTGCTCTCGGTCAAGGTGGTTCTGCATTGCTTTGCAGTGAAAATAAAGAAACAGCTGGAGGGGAAAAATTCCTGGTTAGTAAACAGAGCTGAGCAACCACAGACCTCTCACCCAGGAGGGGAGGAGGAGGGCAGAGACAGAGCCTGGTAGAACCCAGGGTTGGATTTCAACACTCTGCAGAAGACAAGATGCTTGTATTGAGTGTATTTAATTGTCTGGGTTGCAGCCCCGTGAGCAGCTGTTTGGTCTGGCCACAGAGCCCTGCATGGATAAGGAGGAGCTGGATGGGAAGGGAGCAGTGACAGTCGAGGAATTAGAAGTGGTTGGGATTTGGGGTTGGCATTTGGAGCTGGCTTTGCCCTCTCCCTTCCCTGCCTCCCTGCAGAGGAGGGCTGTGGTGTAAGGAGAAGAGGTGCCTAGGCACCAGGGGTGTCCCAGATCCCAGTTATTTGGGAGCCCTGTATTCCCACAGCTCCTCTGCTTTGTGTTACTGCTGAACGGCTTCCCTGAGTCCAACACCACATCTGCTGCCATTCTGCATGACTTGCTTTGTCTTTGGGTCACCTGGTGTACCCCGTGGCAGTGCCAGCTCCTACCACGTCCCTCCTGGATGTGGCAGATGAGCAAACTTCTGAACTAGAGGCAAAAATTTGCATTTTAAATTCTCATGTCTGTTTTTTTCCATGAGGGGAACAGGTGACTGAACACATGCACACTGTCATCTGTCCTGTGGATGCCACTGCTGTCCTCAGGGGACACTTCTCTGACCTCAGAGCTTTGTCCTGCATGACCAGGTAAGGTCATGCTGGACTAATGCCGAGGTTCCTTTGGTGCTGGCTGTGACAGCTCTGTCTCGCTCCACCTCCACCATAAATCATGGCAGGCTATAAATCCTTGCCAGCACTTAGGGACCCATCCCTGGGGAGGGCAACGGTTCAGCCCTGAGGCAGCAAAAACAAGAATCATGTTTTTCACAGGGACAATATCACTCAGAGGCACAAACAAGACCCTG
Organism: Cyanistes caeruleus; assembly: GCF_971803275.1. Classification (NCBI taxonomy): domain Eukaryota; kingdom Metazoa; phylum Chordata; class Aves; order Passeriformes; family Paridae; genus Cyanistes; species Cyanistes caeruleus. Next base: position 14,239,552 of record NC_141717.1, read on the forward strand.
GAGCAGGGGGTGCTGGCACTGCAGCACCTCGGGGCGGCACTGATCCAGCCAGACCCGTGCAGGGACAACTCGGGGCACAAACCCTTGGCAGGGCAGATACTCCCAGATGAATTCGGTCCCTGACCTGACTTTTGTATGAATCCTCATGTCAGCACAAGGAAAAGGAACTGAGCAGGGCAATGGGGACACAGGGCAGGAATACATCGTGTTTGGGGGTTCAAGGAAATGCTGGATATTCCTGCCCTGCAGAGGGACTGTGGCCAAAGGGGACAGGGATGGAGCTGCCCTGGGTGTCCCAGCTCCTTCCCTAGCCCCTTTCCCAGCTCTGTGCTTTACAAACCCCCATGTTCCCAGCCCCATAGCAGCTCCTGGCTCGTGGGGACTGTCTTCACTCAGTCTTGTTTGAGCTCAGCCAGGAGAAGGATTTGGGGAGATTTGGGGAGCTTTTGAACCAAACACAAATAGCCTTACCCTGGCTTTCCATGGTACAGGCAGTTGAGATCAGGTTTAATTTTCTTGGTAGCGGTCCCCACAGCAGAAATTATGTGGGAATCTTGATTTTCTTCCAAAAAAAACCAACCTGTTATCCTGCTGTGACAACTGCCTCAGGAAGCCAAAGACTGCAAATGGTGGTATGAATTCATCAGTGAAGAGACTAAATGGGATCTCAGCACACAAAAGGGGCAGAAAACCATGGAGGGTGAGCAAAAGTGGCTCCTGGGAGTTACTGGCACAATCCAAGGATTTGCTGGGAAATGCTGCAGGAGCCTCTGTGTGCCCTCACGTGAACCAACGTGGCAGGACCCATGTGATTTCTCATCACTGGCTGCTCACAATCTCTTCCACAGGAACTGGGCATATTATTTCTCCATTTGTGGGTGGGAGAGATTGATAAGGAGCAGGGCCAGGAAGCAGAGAGACTTTGTTTTTTGTCCTTGGGGTTGTCCCAGGGCTTGCGGTGGGTGACAACAAAGTGCCAGATCCCCTCCTGCCATCGGGGGTCGTAGTGATTCACTTTTTCTTCTAGAAATCTCCCTTTCCACACCAGAGGAACAAAATACCCTCATCATCAGCTGCCTGCCCACCTCATGGCTGATATATCGAGCAGTGAACCACTGCCAGCCCTGTGCAGGGAGAGACTGCCCAGAGTTCTTCCTGATTTTGGTGCAGGGTCCCTAATTTCTGTGACTCAGAATTCCCCGGTCCCTGAGTAAGGAGCAGCTGACTCTGCTCATGGCGGGATGTGAGATTCAACCCCATTTTCCTCCATTTTGTGAGCATAAGCATGGCCTTGCTGCAAGCCCCAGGTGTTCCCTGCCCTCGTGTCCCCAGCCTTGTCCCCACAGCACAGTCCAGGGTTGCTGCCAGCAGCTCCTTGATGTCCACGAGTTGGATTTCAGAGGTGACACGAGGTGCAGGCACCTGAATTCCTTATATGCTGGTTTTCTAGTTCAGTGCCCTGTGCTACCCAGAGCAACAGTCACATTGTTCATGGAGCAGCACTACAAACTCCCTGACCTCCCTGGGCTCCCCAGCACGTGAGCCATGGTGAGAGCCAGGGGGGTTTCCAGCTGAAGGCTGAGAGCCACTCATCCCCACTTGTGCTCCCAGAGGAGCTTCCCCAGCCAGCCTGGCTTTGGGATCTGCTGACGAAGGACAAAATGGGAAGGATGCAAAGAAGCAATGAGGCTGCCCGGGGTGTCAGAGCATGGTCCCCACCCCCGCCACAGCCGGGAGGCCGTAACATCCCAGGAACAGCCTGAAAGTCCAGTTCCAGCTCCCAAACTGAAAACAAAAGTGCGTCTTGTTCCCATCCTGTTTTCAAAGCCAGAAAGGTTGGGGCTGCAAGAGCCTTGCCAGGCTGGGCAGCGCTGCCAGCTCCCGTCACCTGCCCCGACCTCAGCTCCAGCAGGGACAGAAGTGTCCCACTGCTCCTCCTGGACATGGCTCTTTGCTAGCAGCACCGGGATGGTGACAGCTGGGGGTCCTCAAAAGTCCGTGTTTGGAGAATCTTGTGCCCAAGTTCATGTTCTTGAAAGAAGCCCAGAAAAATGCTCCAAGGGCTGGAGCAGCTCTGTCTTGGGGGCAGCTGGGGGTGAGACAGAGCTGGGGGTGTTCAGCCTGGAGAACAGAAGGTGACAGGAAGACCATCAAATCCCTTCCAGTTCCTAAAGAGTCTCCAAGAGAGCTGGAGAGGGATTTTGCACAAGGGCATGGAGTGACAGGACAAGGGGGAATGACTTCCCACTGACAGAGGGCAGAATTAGATGGGATATTGGGAAGAAATTCCTCCCTGTAAGGGTTGTGAGGCCCTGGCACAGCTTGCCAAGAGAAATGGTTGCCCCATTCCTGGAAGTGTCCAAGGCCAGGCTGGACAGGGCTTGGAGCAACCTGGATAATGAAAGGTGTCCCTGGCCATGTCAGGGGGTTGGGACTGGATGACTTTTAAAGTCCTTTCTAATCCAGGCCATTCCATAGTTCTGTGGGTGGGAATGCTGTGTCCAGGAGGACACACTATGGAACCCCTGCGCTCAGCACAGCTCCAAAGCCTTCAAACCCCTCCTGCAAAACACTATCAGCTCCTGGGAGTTTCCCTGCCACTGTGAAGGGATTCCTAATTCACCTCCAAATTCCCCAAGCACTGAGAAGGCTTTGTTTTCATTAAATAGGGCCATCATAAGAGGGCTGGTGCTGCTGGCATCCAGGGCTCTGTGGGCAGCCCTCCTGCTGGGATGGGTCGGAGAAGAATGTAAAGGATCCATATGTCAGGAAGAGTAGCATGGACCTGCCATTGCCATGTCAGGCTCTGAATGATCCCACTCCTCCCTGTGCCCTGTGCCTGCACCTCTGCTGCCTGCTCAGCGGAGATTATTAGCAGGGAAAATCATTAGGCACAGGGCTGGGAGCTCAAGGGACACGAGAGTGCCTCTGTCACTTGGAAATCAATCCCAGCCATCCGCTCAAGCCGAGCTTCCTCCAGCCCAGCTTGAAATGACAGCAGTTTCACTCCATCTGGGAAGAGGAGGAGGGGTGGTTTCTCCCGGTCCGGTGCTCAGTGGGGTTTGCTGCCTTCCGGATACCAGAGCAAACAGCTGTGTTTTGCCCGTGGACCTCAACCACAGCCAAGCCCTGGGAGGAAAACTGTGCACCAGAGCCCTGTGGAGGAGGCAGAGTTTGGGGCTTTATAGCCAGAAACTGCAGGAGACTGGGAGAATTTCATGAAGGGACATCACGACTAGCTCACCCCCTCACTATCCAGGGATGGAAAGAGGGTACAGGGAGCTGTGGGCTGAACAGACAAAGCTGTTAGCACACCATGGGATTCTTATTCTCAGGGATTCTCTGCTTGACCCTGCAGCAAGCAGAGGGTTTTTGAGCACCCCATGCCTGTTCGGGAGCAGCACACCCGACAGCCAAGTCCCTCCAAGCACCCTGTGTCCTCAAGGCGGATTTGGCATTCTTGCTCACAATGTATTGACATTCATTTTGACCTTTTAAATCACAAGGATGTTCTGTCCTTCCCAGCCAAGTACAGCCTGGATTCCCCGTGGGTGGATTATACTGTATATACAGTGCTGCAAATAGGGAGCTGGCAGAAGAGAAGTGTTTGTGTGCTCGCAGGGGTGCGGCGGTGCCGGGATGTGGAACTGCTGCCAGCTCCCGGTTTTCCTGCCAGGATGCCCGAGAGGATGTGGCACCACGGCAGGAGGACGGTGATGGTGGCAGGAGAAATGCCAGGAGCTGGTTTGGTGGGGAGAAGGGATCCTGCTAAAGCGGGAGCCGCCCCCTCGCCAGCAGCTCCCGACTGCTGCCGGATCCCCGCACTTCCCGTCCTCCAGATAATTGCGCCTTTTGCTTTGAGGGAACATAAAGAACTACAATTAGGAAACAACGTGAAAAATCGGCCACGAGCGCCCAGCTGGCTCCCGAGGACACTGCTTTGGGCGATCTTGGCCATCCAAATCCTTCTCTGGGCAGCAGCAGAGGCGATTTCGGTAGAAAATCTACCCCAACCCTCAAAAGCTGGAACTGGTACGACAGGCAAGGTGTTCCCAAAGGTGAAAAATTAACATCTAACCCAATCCCTGCTGCAGACCACATCCTGTGCCTCGGGCTGGCAGCAGTGGCAGGGAATGGAGCAGAGAGTGGGGTGCAGGTGCATGAATTTGGGGGGCATCATCCCCATCACTCTTTCCCCACACAGCCCTTAGGAGCCAGGGCAGGTCCCTGGCTGGGGCTGCCTCCTCCCTGCCCTCCTGGCCAGCAAGCAGGCTTTGCCACAGGGCCAGCTCCATCCAAGGCTGTCACTGCCTGGATCTGGCCACCCTGCAGCCCCATGGTGCCAGGAAGGCCATTGGCATCATGCTCCCAGCCCAGATACGTCACTTATCTCTCCCCTTTCTTGCCCTGACGCATTTTTTCCTCTCTCTCCTTTCCCAGCCAGCTCACAGGACTCTTATCTAAAACCCCAAACCAACCTTTCCCAAGGCAAACTCAGCACCCTCTTCTGCAAACTCATTTCTAGGGGCTTGTGTATTACATGAGGGGCACAAGTGACAACCTGGCAGCCAAACCCTTTTGCCTGACATCTTTATGCCACATGGATGTCCTCAAACCCCTTCCAGCCACCAAGGCAGGAGGGTTAATTCGAGGGGTGCTCTGAGAACAAGATTTGCACTTGACAGTTGTTTGCAGCTGGTTTGTGGAGAAGGGAAAAGTAAGTGAGGTGTGGAGCCCAGGGTTGAGCTGGGAGCTGTGGGATGGGATGGATGGGATGCACAGCCTCTGCTGATTCTGTTCTCAAACCCACGTGTTTGTGAGCATGAGCAGAGTGGGAATGCCACAGCTGGCTGCTCAATACATGCTGCAGCATGGAGCAATTACCAGCAGCCATTCCAGGTGCCAGATGGGGCACAGGGAGAGAAGCACCGTGCTCCTGCCTTGTTCAAATGCCATCCCTGTTGCCAAGCCAGCCTCGTGCACTTGAGCAGCCCCGATCTGAAGTGATGGATCCTCGGGTTTTGCAGAGTGCTTGTTGGTGGAGGAAAAATCAATGCCCAGTCAGGGCTTCCAGCCACGTGGCTGCTTCATCCAACTCATCGCGTGGGTGCAGAGGGTGACACCTGCTGCGGTCCCGGCTGACTGCGTGTGCTGGCAGCATGCAGCAGGGCTGCCTGATGGGACAGTGTGGGGAGGCTGTGACAAACCCTGCTGCCTGCAATGGCATTGCCCAAAACCAGGGACACCATCAGTACACACAGCTCATCACACTCTGAGCAGCGACTGCGCAGTAACAAAGCAGCCTGGCAAACCAGTACTGCAGTCAGGGGACCCTCAGCGTGCGGACTTTGCTTCAGGTGCCCAGATCCAGCCTGGTTTGGCCTTTCCTGGCTCAGAGGAGCCACTTTCCAGCCCTGAAATAGCAACTCAGATCATGCTCTCGGCAGCTGGGCATGATGATGCAAAATACTCATTATCCAGCAGGAACAATTAGACTTATGGCAATTATCTCTGCAGTTGCTGAGAGATGCTGGAACGGGCCGGCCAGCAGCCAGGTCCCAGTGTAATCCCTGGGTGAGAGAGATGTGGTGCCCAGCCTTGTCAGCAGCTGCCATTGCCATGGAGGGCAGTGGGAGCATCCCAACAGATTCCTGCAGTGCCAGGAGAGCTGGTTTTGTATGGGACTGGGGGTGAGGATGCATCAGTGTTTACCTGAATGTCAATGTCCCTCTCTAATGACATCTGTTTGCATTTGGACGGTTATGAATAAGCTGAGCCACACTGGGGTAAGAGGATGGTGTTAGGGATTGAAATGCTTTGATTCTCCAGCTTCCCTCTCTGCTGGATGCCCCCAGAGGAGAAGCCAGGATGGGTTTAGCTAATCCACAAAGCAGAAATGGGCAAAAGCTGGTTCCAGGCTGGATCAAGCCACGGGCACCCGATGGTCACTAAGATGGGCAGCAGCTGCTGAGCTGGGCTGTAGCGCATATTCCTTTGGGGAAAAAATTCAGGGTTTTGGCTGAGAAATGCCCATGGGGTAGAGGCAGGAAGGACAAATTAATTAATTTCTCAAGTCAGAACAACAAGGAGGGTTTTTCTTTTCCCCCTTAACATTGTTTGAAAACCTTATTTTGATTCCCCTGCAGCTGCTTGGAGCCAAATCTCCAAACCAATCCAACCCAAATAAATGACTCCTCCTTGGATTAATCAGTGCAGCCAGAATGGAGAGAAAGCTTTTGGGCAGGATGGGACATGGCTGAGCATTGGATCGCCAACTCAAGGAATGCCCAGGAGCGAGGGAGTAGGAGCTAAAGCAATGCTGGAAGCCTGCTCTGGGAAACTTCTAATGAAAACTTTATCTGAGACAAAAATGTCACCACATCCGGGCCTTGTTTGTGCCACAAGAGTCAGCAAACTTCCCAGGAAAGTTTAGCTACCTGGTCATCAAAACCTCCCCGATACGCCTTGTTTATTAGCAGCTAAACATTAAGCCCTTGGCAAACAGGGATCCTTGGGGCCAGGGACACGTGACTGTGACAAGCCACTCATGGGTGCCAGCTCCAGAACCGGGTGGAAGCTGCTGGTGTGGCTGAGGAGGGGGACAGACTACTCCAGGTGGGGGATGGGAGCATCCTGGAGATGGTCAGGGCTCACAAAACCCAAGGTCAGGAGGAGAAAGGCTCAGCAAAACACTGCTCTTGCCATGGCCCTGCAGAGATGAACCATTCTCAGGACAGGAGAAGGATTAAATGGTTCCTCACTGGAGCTGGAGGGGGACTTCTCCACCTCCCAGGATGTGTCTCCCACAGTGCCAGTGCTGCCCCAGAAACCCACTGCTCTGCTGTGTAAAATTATTCTTTAAGGACACCTGACTGATCTTGCAAAGCCCATATAAATTTTGACTCATTTCAGTAATTAGGCCAATTATAGCAAAATGTTGTTTGCAATTCAAGTGAAGGATGGGCTAGAATCTTAACCAGATGCTTTTTCTGTGGTGCCAAAACAAAGTCTGAACAAAGCTCCTTTCCTCTCCCTCTGTGTTAAGTAACCCAAGAGAAACATTTTGAAGGGCTCCAGCATCAGGTAATGGCTTTTTCTGCCACGCTTGAAGGGACCCTGACAAACACACAAACAAAGCCTGACCCACTTTAGGAGAATAAGAACTGACTCCAAGAAAGGGAGCTGAGATTTCATTAATATCCTTAATGTGGCCCCATTAGTGAGTGTCTGCTACGTGCACCCAGGTAAATTTATCTGTCCTCTATGACACCTACGCAGTGTCCTTGTGCAGGGCAGTGGTGCCCTGAGATCCATGGATGCACAAGCACAGGGACACAAGAGCACAAGGATGCACCAGGGATGCACCCAGGAATGTACAAGCACACAGGGATGCGTGTGCACAGGGATGCACACTCCAACACCTTCCCAACATGCTGGTTATGCATCCAGGAGCTCAGGAGAGAAATCTTTGCCTGGGCTGAGCCTTGGCCTCCAGTGCAGAATCTTGCAGCATTGCTCCAAGGCCACGATTGCATATTGAGAGTGAAACTGCAGCTGCCTCATGTTTTTGGCGGCACGTGTTCGGAGCTTCCCTCATTATTTGTAAATAATGGCAGGGACGTTGCTGACTCACCACACTGCAGCGGGAGCCAGCAGGGATCCAGGGCTGCTCTTGCCCAGTGGTAACAAGGGCACTTCCCTCTGCAGGCATAGGTTTCCTCAGGGACACCCCAAATTCACACTCCAAGTTCCTCTCTTGCTCCTCCTGCAAGGTGACTTTTGCCCCTTTGCCCTGGGTGGAAAACAGCCTGGCTGTGGGATGATCTTGTGGGATTCTGCAGGGACTGGTGGCCCCCAGGACTCAGCATTCTGGGATGCTGCATGGGCACAGAGCTGCCCAACAGAGACAGTGAGATCCAGAGCCACCTGCAGCTGGAGCTGGGCCAGGCTGGGGGCTGAGGCTGCTCCGGCTGCGTGTTTTCCTGGATCCGTGCTTCTGCGTAGCTGATCTTGTGCAAGAAGCCCTCGGTGCTCCCTTTGCCCATGTAATGGCCAAGGGTGCCTTCCCCGGGGTGGCCTGAGCCAGCCTCTGTGTTTGGTCAGCAGTGGGGTGGCACTGGAGAACATGGTGAGGTCACTGGACACTCCCTGTGGCCTTGAATCATCCCCACTCAGCTCCTGAGGCTCAGAGCACGAAGCATTGGCCACCATGGCCAGGCCAATGCCCTGCAGTGACACCCAGTGTGGTGTACAGGCAGCCTGGCCAGGCCTCCTGTGCCACCTCTTATCCCAGGCTCTGTCCTGCATGCTGGGCTCTCCTTGAGGGTGGCCTTTCCTGGGTGGGAAATCCTACCCACCTCTCTCTCATGGGGTGATGGCCCTCCTCCCACAGCAGCCCAGTTTCCCCAGCAGCCAGCGACTCCAGGAGGCACTGGGGTGCTGTAGATGTCTTTGGTGCTGCTTGTTTGGATCTTAAATCTCAATGGCACCTGGGGCACCTGCAGCTCTGGGAGCATGTGGACTGAGTGTTTGGGGCAGACAGACCTCCAGGGCCTAAATCTCTCTGGTAAAACACGGTTTCAAAGGATGAAGCTCGGCTCATGACCTGCCAATCCCATCAGCGCCCCCATGAGAAGACTGAGACAGGGCCTGAAATGGTCCCAAGAGTCAAGACAAGGCAAAGCCAAAGACTCAGTTCACATCTGGTCAAAATGAGGGAGATCTTAGCCACAAATACGAGCAGTTGTAGGATCACAGCCATGACCTAACAAAAAGGTGTCCTGACCACAGCCAAGAGCTGGAGCTGTAACTTCTTCCTGTCACCTGCTCCCAGGTGGGCACAACCCTGACAACACCCCCCACCAACTGAGCAATACAGACTTATCCCACCATGGCAGCTTAGCTAGACTGAAATAGAAAATTCAGCTGATGATGCAGTGCAGGAGGAAGAGATAAAGTTCAGGCTGGTGATAGCCACATAGTAGAAAATGATAACAGAGCTAGTGGCAACAGCACAACAAGCTCCAGATGGTCCAACAGCAAGAAGCAGAGCCCAGTGAAATGTCAGACCATCAATATAAAAACATCAAGTCATTGTAAGGAAATAGTGAAAGGCACAGAGTCACCTGGTGCTGAATTAAATAACTGGTGGTAAATACCTCAAAAGTTCCCTTTGGAAGAGGACAAGAGGAACAATCTGTACAGAAATGACAGGAGAAGAAAAAATAGCATTGGTATCATACAGAAACAGGCAATAACAAAAGATACTCTGGATACGGATTATTTGATCAGCTGGGTTTTAGGATAATGGGTTAATGAAATGTCTGGGTGAGCAATGAATGTACACAGAAAATCAGATGGTTTGGAAACATTCACACATTTCAGACGCTGCCTGTCCAGCAAGTGAATTGTACAAAGAGCCACAATTAAATTGAGGAACAGGTCGATCATTTGCACTTCAGGTTTATTACCAAATCCTGGGGGAAATTATTCATTTCATTCATCACTAAGTGTCTTTGTTCACGCTTTAGCTGCCTCACATGGAGTTTTCACGGGCTGCTCATTCAAACCTTTCTGTTGAGGAACTGATAGTGGGTGAAAAAAACCAGAATGAAAATTAGGGAGAACTGTAACCCACCACCAGCTCCTCCTGAGAACAGCAGATGGGCTGACAGCCCTCCCATCCGAGATGGAGACCTCAACACAACTGCCAAAGGATTTGGAAGGAACTGCACTACAAGGAAATAAAAAAGGTCGCCAAAGTTACCCCCTTGGGACAAAGGTCTCACAGCTTGGAGTTCCATAAAGACAGGTGAAGATTTGGGTGCAGCAGCACTGACTCTCACCTGAGGTGAACACTGCCTGCACACCCACAACACCAAAAATCTTCTCTTCCCTGTCAGACCTGTCAGCTGCTCTCACCTCTCCCTGCAGCCCTCACCAGGGATATGAACACACTGTCAGGCTACAGACCCCAGCTCTACTATGCCCTGGTGCAGGCTGACACCACAGTCTCATCTGACCAATTCAGCAGCATCTCCAGCGGTGGAGGAGCCTTTCAAACTTTAACCAGACTGTGAAACACCTTTGCTGTCCCCTGGACTTGCCATGAGACCCAATAAGCCACAAAGGACAGAGGTGGGTCACCTGGGGGAGCTGGAGGAGCTGTTCCCACAAAGAAGAGAAGGCAAGAGGCAGGGACATACCAACTAGATAAGACTGTGTTCCAGCACTTTGGGAACACGAGACTCCAAATGGAAATGGAAAGGCAAAAAGAAATGCTGATTGACAGCACTTTAGTTACTGAATGGTATCTGCATGTTGTCACCTGCTGGAACAACTGCCTGACTCAACCATCAGAGGCAGGCATCCAGCAGCCCAGCAATTACTGCTGCCCTCCTCCAGAAAGCCAAGGGGAGAATTAAAACCAGCACAGTACTGAGGGAAATGTTCCCCACAGAGCCTGAATCAACTCTTGCTTTAGAAACAGCCCTTAAAAAGAGACAGAAATGAACCTCTTGGCTCAGCCCCATCTGAAGGACACAGCATCCTGTGCCTCCTGCTTGGCTCAGTCAAGGGCCATAAATACCACCAGCCTTCCCACAGGGATCTGCTCAGCGGAACCTGGGCTCCCCCAGGCTCCTTTGCACATTCCAGCATCAGTTACCGAACGAGGATCTATTCCTGACAGTAGGAACAAAGTGAGCGATTGCATCTGCTATATTTAGAGCAAGCAGCCAATACCCCCATTTAAATGGTTGCCAGCATTCTCATTAGATGTATAAATAGCCTCTGTTTGTTTTCAGAAGGAAATTGGTTTAAAAAAGAAAATTGCCTTCCCAGTCTTCCTCAGCCTATAACCATTGAGCAGGGAGGCCTATTTCAAATTAAAAATTAAATCACGCGCTTTGTCTAAGCCAAACCAGGAATAAAAGCTCTCAACTGTGGCTGGTATTATCTGTGCTGTGATGCTTTGTGTGGTTACAGGGGTTTGAGCACAGGGGCAGCACTTCACTGAAGCAAATTGAGGCTGCTTGGTGCAGCCTCCCTCTCCCAGCCTTGACCACTCACCATCCCGAGCCATCTCTTCCCCCTGCAGGTCACTCACACTGGAGCTCCACTTCTTCACAGAACCCCAGAATGGTCTGGGTTGGAAAGGACTTTAAAAGATCACTTGCTTCCAATCTCTTGCCATGTACTGGGACATCTTCTGCTAGACCAGGTTGCTTCAAATTTTGTCCATCCTGGCTTTGGACATTTCCAGGGATGGGGCAGCCACAGCTTCTCTCAGCAACCTGTGCCAGGGTCTCATCCACAGAGGGAAGATTTCTTTTTTCCCAGTTTTTTTTTTCTTTTTTTCCACTTTCCCAATATCCCAGGTAACTCAGTGGGAAGCCATTCCCCCTTGTCCTGTTACTCCAGCCCTTTTCCAAAGTCACTCTCCAGCTCTCTTGGAGCCCCTTTAGGCAGTGGAAGTGGCTCTGAGATCTCCCCACAGTCCTCTCTTCTCCAGGCTGAGCACCCCCAGCTCTCTCAGCCTTCTCCCCCCCATTCTTGTCCCTTTCCCAGCTTCACAGCAGTCCCAGCCCTGACACTTCTGTTCTTCCTCCAGTCTCCAGCCCAGGCTCTCATCCAACACTCCAGCTTGCCTTCCTTCCAACTGATGCTGGCCACGCTTTCTCCCTTGAGCAGAAAGTCTGGTCCATGTAAACATCTGTCCTTAAGGCATTTCAACGATCACATCCCCATCATCCAACCTGTATCATTCCCATTTGCATTAAAGTCAAACAGAGGACACCAAATAACAGAAAAACGTGGTGGAAAGCTGGGATATAAGAGACAGCAAAACTCTGCTGTGGTTATTTACACAGAATAATGCAATTTTCCCCTCAGATTTCGTTTGAAAGAGAGGGATGCACAGAGACTTGGGACACAAATCCAACTGCACGCCAACATGGCTGGGAGCCATGACCAGCCCACGGATAGCTCCTGGGACCGCTGGGTGGTTCCTGGGATCCTGGGTCTCAGGGGGATCACTGGAATTTTCAGGAGGGATCACTGGAGGTTTCAGGAGGGATCACTGGAGGTTTCAGGAGGCATCACTGGGGGTCTCAGGGAGGATCACTGGGGGACAGGCGCAATCACTGTGGAGGCATTTGAGGGGATCACTGCGGCTTTCGGGGAGGACCACTGGAAATTTCAGGCGGATCACTGGGGATTACAGCGAGGGTGCAGGGCACGGCCCCACTCCCCGACCCTGAGCGCTGCCCAGCGCCAGGCTCGCTGAGGGCTCCGGCCGCCGTGAGGCGGAGCCATGGCGGGCCCGCCCTGCTCCTCTCCGTCACTGCCGGGCCCGCCATGGCGTCCGGGCCCGCGGGCCGCGCCGCTGAGGAGCCGCCGCCGCCGGAGCCGCCCGCCGAGCAAAAACCGCCGCCGCTGCCGCCCGTGCAGGAGGAGTTCTCTTTCCTGCCGCTCGTCCACGACATCATCAAATGGTAACGGCGGGCACGGCCACCGCCATCCCCCGCCCCGCCGGGCACCGCGGCCCTGCCGCGCCTCCCCGCTCGGACGGTGCTGCCTCACACCGGAGCCATGGGGGCCTGCGTGAGGAGCAGGGCTAAGGGGTGCCCTCGCCCCAGTCACAGCATCCTCGGGGATGCGCTGGATAGGGAGTGAGGCAATGGGATGCCCCCTCTAGTGATGTTCAGCCGGCATCCCCAGGATGCTCTGGATGGGGAGCAGGGCAATGGGGTTCCCCCTCGAGTGATGTTCTGCCAACCACAGCATCTTTGGGATGCCCTGGATAGGGAGCAGAGTTACGGGGTTCCCTCTAAGTTGTTTTCTCATCCTTAGCATGCTCATAATGCCTTGAACGGGGAGCTGGGCTATTGGATCCTCCCTCAAGTGATGTACTCCCAACCCGCATTTCTCCAGGATGCCCTGAACAGGTAGCAGGGCAATCACCCCTCTAGTGATGCTCTCCATCCTCCCAGCATCTCCTTTGCCCTTTTTCTGTCAGCTGGAGTTCCTGGGAAGAGTGTCGGAGGGAGCTGGCACAGCCCCAAGTGCATCTCCTCTCTGATTTGTGCCAGTACCTGGGTGGTGTCGGGGTCACCTGAGCAGTGCAGCTGCTCCCATGGCTCAGGTACACTGCCCCAGCACTAACCCCGGAGCAGGAGCACTGTGTGTCCGCTGGGTTATTGCTCCAGAGAACTGTACTCTTTGGATGATAACAGCCTCAGAAAGTACAGGCAGTGCGTCAGGAATGCAAGCCATTTCTGGGCAGTTGTAAAAAGGAGGATGGCTTCCTCAGTGGGGCATACACTGTTCTCTTCCCAGCTCAAGATAAGCACTGTACAGGTGAAAGGTGCTGGTACAAGAATCCTGAGAACCGACATGTTTCTAACCCAGGAAAAACCCTCCAAAGATGCTCATCTGAATTCCCAGAAAGGGGATGTCTCTGCCATGGAAATCCATCCAGGCAGGCTCTGTGCTCTCACCTGGTCACACTGCAGGGTGAGGCAGTGGGCATGGGAAGCATGAATTGCTTTCTTCCTGCTCTCTCCCTCTGCTTTCATTGAGGAGCTGATTTGTGTCCTGCTGATGTTTCATTTGGAGCAAGAATGTCTGATAGGTGAGGGAGGTTCATCCCTAATGACTCTGCAGCCCAAGCAGCCCAATCCATGGGAACGAATGCCTTTGACACACCAGCCCAGAATGGGCATCAGAACACAAACACTGTAATTTCACTTAGTTTCCCCACTGTGCTTGGTGTAGGCCATCAAGTTGCCCCCAACCTTGATTCTCTCTGATCTGTGCAGACCACAGAGTGAGGCTAAATCCCCTGCCAGGTGTGTGCATGTACATCACCAAAGTGGGCAGTAGCCATGGGCTGAGACCTCCCAGATTGTGATGTGTCACTGATCAGGTTGTTGTGACTCACAGGTGACGTCCCAGGGATATCTTGTGCCCTGTCCCACCGAGCCACCCACTCCTCCCTTGGCTTCACATGGGGTGTTTCCTGGGCAGCTCAGGCCAGTGTAGGTGCTGAACAGTGTGGCAGAAAGGTGGCACTACGGCAGCCAGCGATGGGACGTTGTGCCTCCTGTCCCTGACAGATGGCAAAACGGCTGTCCTCTAACACTGCCTCGAGTGGCAGAGCCCAGCCCTGCTGTTCTGACACTGACTCAGCCATGAGGACACATCTCCAAGGTGACTCTGTGCTCCAGAGCGAGGATGTATCACGTAAATCTGCTGACATTCAAGGACGGGTGCTGTTTCCTGTTTGGGTCTGGAGAAAGTTTTCCTAAACAGGGTCTGCTGATATTTTCAGCCTTGTACAGTCAACAGCATCACTGCTGAGGTCCCACTGTGTGGCTCCACCGATGGTGGGTTGTGCTGGTGTGGTGAGGAACACTGTGCCTTAAGGCAGGGTTTGTGCCCAGTCCATCAGCACAGGCTGTGGTTGGATGCTGTGTTGAATTCTGTGTTAGTGCAGGCAACTGCAGGCTCTTCCCACACCCTTCTCACTCCCATCTCTCTGTGCCCCCAAACAGGGAATTGTTTCAGTGGCTTCACCGGCAAGAAAACTACCCATCAGGAAAATAAACCAACCAACCCCGAAATATTTATCCCTTTGGATCAACCAGGCAACAGGCAGCTGTCAGTTCTGTTTGAGTGGGGATGGGGATGAGATGTGGGGAGGACACCCCTGTCAAAGCCAGCCTGCAGCTGTGTGAATGAAAGGCAGTGTCACCCCATCTTTCCCCAGATGTGCTGGGGTTGGTTGTGTGTTTTCCTGTATTTTTCCACTGCCGACCTGGCCCTGAGTGCCTGCATAACGGGGAGACATTATAGTACCAGCTGCAGTTTTATTTAGAAGGGAATAATGAATATTTTGTTCCAACAGGCTTTTGAAGCAAACGACAGCCATCTGCTTAAAAGTTTTGCTCTCAGCCATGTCACGATTCCCCAAAGTTATAATCGAGCACCTCTCTGCCCTGGTCATGCCAAGCAGATTTATTTTTAGGTCTGGCTATTGAACAGGCTCCCAGTTTTTCAAAGACCATTAGAATCCTGCTCTCCCTATTAACAGGCAGCCTGGAAGCGGGGACTTGCTTTTGCCTGGAATCAGTAAAACTTCTTGCTGGTGCTAACAAAGCTGAGTCAGATACTAATGAGGGTTCAAGGGCAGACGCTGCCTCAGACAACACTAAGCCTTGAAAAGCACAGAGCTGGCTGCAGAGCCAATTTTGCTGCTCTTAAAAAAACCACCCCAAACCAACCCAGAAAACCCCCACCACTTCTCTTTTATTAAGTATAAATCCCCAGAGACTCCTTTTAAATCTCCCAAGTAGCATTTTCTCTGCCTTTGGACGTTCTGTGACACTTTGGGGAGCAGTTTCTGTTTTCTGCTGTCATGCTGTTTGACTGCATTGATTTCTTTGTATTACAGCAGCAACAGGTCACAGGTGAGACTGAGATCTTTTTTCCAGGTGACTACGCACAACACATATGCAATCTTACCGTCCCAAAGAGAGGTACAGGAGTTCAGAGGGAGAATTTAGCCTGCTCCAGGGTGATGTTTGAAAGCTGCAGAGCAGCTCCTAACCTGATTAATGCATCCTGAGGTGACTGGATTGTGTGCTGGAAATTGGCAGGAAACCAGTTGGCCCCTAAGCTACCCAGTCTATATCTATCTGTGTCATTTTATTGGGATAGGTGAATCGGGTGTGTGTAGCTAGATACCAAGAGCAATTTTCCAGTGAATTCCAGTTTAAACCCTGGTTGTATTGGAGATTACAGTGTTTTCAATAAGAGAATTCACAGTGTCTCAATTTCCTCTCCTCTGCAGCATGGACAAGGACAGCCAGGATGTTCACCAGGTACTGAATGAGCTCAAGAACAAGTTCCAGGAGATGAGGAAGCTGATCAGCTCCATGCCTGGCATCGGGGTGAGCCCAGAGCAGCAGCAGCAGCAGCTGCAGAACCTGCGGGAGCAGGTCCGGACCAAAAACGAGCTGCTGCAGAAATACAAGAGCCTTTGCATGTTTGAAATCCCCAAGGAGTAGGAAAGGCACAGCTCCACTCTCCGGGTCTGAGATACCTCCTGCCCAGGCTGAACAGGGTGGCAGAAGTTGACATTTCTTGCTTCAGGTTTTGTGGTTCCAGTGCTGTGGTGTTGTGCCTGTGTGGGCCATGGGTGTGTGACACTGAGCCAGGACACCGTGTGCTCTCCTGGGACGATGGCAGCGACACGCTCCCTTCATCAGCTGCAGGACTCTGCACTTATATATCCCATCTCCTGTTTTCTCTCTGGGTGGGGTTCTTCTTTTTTATGTTCAAACAAGCAGGAGACATTTTGCTTTCTCCTCACTAAGGGTCAAAGTACCTGCTGGTGAAAAAGGGGGCATTTCTGCAGTTTTTTTTTTTTTCACTTAAAAATGGCCAATGATCAAAAGGGAACATAAGAGGGAAGCATGAACTGTTTGGCCCTGCTCCTGGAAAGAGTCTCTGGTACTCTTTCCATTCCCTGTGTGTTGGAAGAGGAGTTATTGCTTTCAATTACTTCTGTATTTCTCTTTTTAAACAATTGGTGGTTGTGTCTGAGATGAGTCAAATAAAGATAATATAAATTCCAAACTGCCCCTCTTGTGTGTTCACTGAGTGGATGTGGGCAGAGCAGGATGTTGGCAGCACATGGGATCCTGGGCCCAGCTCCAATGTCTTTCCCTTTTGAAAGAGAGGAAGGGCAAGAATCAAAACAAAGGGCATAAATGATAAAATCTTTTAGTTATTCCATACTAAAGTCAGGCTCAACAGGACTGGTAAGTTCCTCATCCAGGGGCTTCCCACGACCACAAACATTTGAGCAGCTGGAACAGGTAATTCTGCTCAGTGGGATGGTTGCAACTCACCTGTAGTTTTTACTACCTGAGTTTTATTACCTGTAGTTTTTAACTCACCTGAGTTTTTACTCTGTCCCCAGTGAGATTCTGTACTAGTACTTTCTTTGGGAAGGTGCCAGTGTGTAAACTCTGAGTAAAGCAGAACACTGAGATAAACAAAGCACAATGTACACATTTTTTATTACTGAAATTGCCTTTCCACCAGCCATTGCCTGTCCCAGCTCAATAAATTCCTGTGTCTCATGCTTGGATGATGTTTTCCATTCTTTTGCCAGTTGCTGTTCCTGTGAAATCAGGCATAGGCAGAGCTGGAAGAAACAACTGGTTGCCAAAGAAATGTCTGGCACTTAGATCAGGAACAAGTTAACTCTGTCAACTTGAATCCAAGTTTCAAGCGAAGCTGAGAATGGTTTGCTTTGCAATCTCACTCCCCCACCTTTTTTGTCCCCCAACACAAAGTTGTTTTGTGCCTTCAATACGATTTTTTTTTCCATTAATATGTACTAAACACAGATTTGTGCTGCTGCATGAGGGGGAAACAGAGGTTGAAAAACTGGAGCTGGGAAAAGCCTCCTTTGAAGAGTGATCCTGTTTCCCTTTCACTTCCAGCAATGATTACTGCAACTTGTTATTGGGAAGAGATTAAAAACCATCAGATGTAAAGGTGACCTTTCAAACAAAGTACTTCCTTTACTCATATTGCAGAGTAAAAACAATATCCCAGCTGGGGTGCCAGTGAATCAGTCTGTGTTGACATCATTAAAGTGTGCTTAGTTAATCAGCAAGGAGCACGAAACACAATCAGCCCTTTCTAACGAAGTGATGTCAGTTTGCTGGGTGACTGCAGGCGGTGACACGCCACTGCCCGGCGTGTCGTGGGGCTGGCAGCACCGTCACTCTCGGCGTAGTGGAGTGAGGAAAGAGTGCTGGCTCAGTGACCCGTTGGAGTGAGTAACTCCCTGCCTGGCCTCTCGTTACCCTGTGTGGCAAAAACCCTGCGGCTTGCAGAGGCGGGAACCTTTGCACTGGGAGTCGGAGAAAATGGGGCAATACAGGGCTTGGGTTTGTTACCTCACAGCTCAGGCCTTTAGTTTAGGAGGCTTTGCTATGGGATAGGGCAAGGAAGTCAAGGCAAACCTGCAGGTGTAATTTTTTAAAATATTTTATTAATTTGTAGAAAAAATAAAACATCAAGTTTCACCCACGGTAGAAACACTTGAAGATTTTTTTTTGTTGTTCATGTCAATGACAAACAATACCTACATAAAGTGCCTATTACTTTATTTTGTAAAACCCTTCCCGCTCCCCCCACCCTCCCCAAATCTTGCAAATCAAACAAGACAAATGTAAACAAGAGTCAGTTTTTTGGTCCATCGGGGCTGTAACTCTGCAACAGCTTAGAAGTCTTCTGCATGTTTTTTGCAGACACAAATGAACACACAACACAGAGCCAGAGTCCGTGCACAGCTTCTCAAGTTGGAAAAAAAAAACAACAAACAACCAAAAACCAAGCCCAAAGCCCCAGGCAGGTGGTGGCAGGCCCCTGCCCTCCCTCCTGAGGGCAGTGCCTGAGGCTGGATGGTTTGGGAGGGAAAGAAACAGCAAGGTCTGTGCCCTCCACACTCATCCTCTCACCTGGCTGCCCAGCAGCTCACCCTTTCCCTGTCCCTTTGCCCAGAGGAGGAGGCTGTTCCCAGTGCCATCCCCTCCTGCCCTCCAAAGCCTCCCCCTTCGCATCCCTCGCTCCCAAAATGCACCCCCAGGGAGGGAGATGATGAGAGCGGGAGGAGGGAGGCTGGGGGAGAGGCGACGCCCTCTCTGCCCGCGTGGGCACCTGTCCCAAGTCAATTCGGAAACGAGCATCTTTCCCCTCCTTTCCTTCTTTCCTTCCTTCCTTCCCTTCCCGTGGCGAGCGGGGGCTCCTAGCTGATCACGCAGCGATCCTTCTCCTTGCCGTGCCCGCCTCCGATGGCTTTCTCCCGGATGTACATGAGGTCACTGTGCACGCTGGGCCGCCGGGCGAAGGGGGCCACGATGCCGTACGCCTCCTCCGTGCCCCGGCCCCCCTCCTTCAGCAGCTTTTTGCCTTTCAGCGCCTTCTTGTGCAGGATGTCGCAGTACTGGACCGAGACCTTGCGGTGCAGGTCGGGGCTCATCTCGCTGGGCAGCTTGGCCATGGCGAAGAGCGCCTGGAACATCTGGTCCAGGCTGCTGTTCCTCTTGGCTGAGATCTCGAAGTAGGCACATTTTTTGGGGTCCCCTCCCACCAGCTGCTCGATCTCCCGGGGCTGCACCTCCCGGTAAAAGTCCCGGTCGCCCTTGTTGCCACAGATGACCAGGGGCACCTCTATGTTCTCCTTGGTTTTGTTCTTCAGGCACGATTTGGTCTCCAGGATTTGCTGCTTCAGGCGCTGCACCTCCTCAAAGGAGTCTCGGTTGTCCAGGCTGAACACGAGGATGAACACGTCTCCTGGGGACAAGGAGGGAACGTGAGATGGTTGTAGGGATGGGGACAAGAGGGACCTGCTCCTAAGCCGAGCAGAGGCTTGGAGAGGGAAGGACCAGGCAGCATCCTCCAGGTCCTGCACCCTCCAGTCCACCAAGAAGAGCTACCCAACCACTTGAACGCACAAAATCGTACCTCCCTCCTCCCAGGACTGCAAAAACATCCCCACACTGAGCAGGAATCTGGCAGAGGGACCTCCTGACAAGTACCTGTGAGGATGGAGAGGCGGCGCATGGCTGGGAAGGGGTGATTGCCCGACGTGTCCAGGATGTCGAGCTGGTACACCTCACCACGGATGCTGTAGAACTTGCGGTGGAAGTCCTCGATGGTGGGCGTGTATTGCTCCTCGAAGCGGCCGGTGAGGAAGCGTGAGACGATGGCCGTCTTGCCCACCTTGGAGGAGCCCAGGATGACCATGCGGTAGCAGTTCTTGGCGGGGATGCTCAGCTCGGCCTCGCTGGGACACATCTTCTTGATCATCGCTGCCAGTTTCATTGACGCCGCCAAAAGTGCAGCTTGCGCCGAGAAGGAGAGGAGAAAGAAGGAGGAAGGCGCTGCCTGCCCGGCTGCTCAGCCCCTCTTCCCTCTCAGGAAGGGTCGGTGTGAGCTCTGCACGGCGGCCGCCGCGTTATATGGAGCCGGCAGCGACCGCCCCTCGGCGCGTCACGGCCCGGGGCGGCGGCGGCTGAGTCAGCGCCCGGCTCCGCTCCCGGTCCGGCCCGCGCCCCGCGCCGGGCTCCGGGCTGCGCACACCGCTCCCGTTCACTGCCCGCCTGCGGCTCCGGCTGCTTGGCAGCCCTGTCCCGTTCCCAGCCCCGCTCGCACTCCCGGGAGTGCACAGACAGGTCCCGTTCCCATCCCGGTTTGCGCCCCCGGAGATGCGCAGCCCGGTCCCGTTCGCAGCCCGGGTGGAACTCCGGTGCTTCCAACTCCCGCTCGCACTCCCTGTCCCTTTCACGGTCCCGTTTGCAAAGAGATCTCTTTGCATCTCAGCACGGGCTCCCCGTGCTTTGTAGCCGTCCCGTTCTCAGCCCGGTGCGGGCTCCCGGCGCCCCGCAGCCGGCTCGGGGCTCCCGGGGTCGGGCGGGGGTGACCCCGAGCTGCAGGAACCTGGGGCGGGGAGTGCAGAGGGTCCCACGCCACTCCCTGCCCTGCTTTTGCTCCGGTTTACGCTTGCCCCGTGCAAATGCCCGAAAGAACGGAGAAAGGACCCCGCTCGGAGCGAGCTCCGGTGCGCGGGGCCGGGAGCAGAGAGAAGTCTCGGTGCCAGCGGGGGCTGCAGCGGGAGCTGGGGCTGAGCGGTGACACCTTGACGGTGGCTCTTGGGACTCGGCTTTCCTTGACTCCGACCTCCACCCTGATCCCGATCCCGGTCCCGGTCCCGATCCCGATCCCGATCCCGGTCCCGATCCCGGTGCCGGTGCCGGAGCCGGTGCCGGTGCCGGTGCCGCTGCAGCGCCGGCTCTCCCCGCTAGGGGACAGGAGAGAGTCCGGCCGGCGGCAGCGCGTGCAGGGCCGGGAACCGGAACGGGAATGGGAACGGGAATGGGAATGGTGCCATACTGGGAGAACTGGGAATGGTCAGCCTGGGGAATAGAAGGCTCCGAGGACACCTTAGAGCCCCTCCCAGTGCCTAAATGTGCTCCAAGAGAGCTGGAGAGGGACCCTGGACAAGGGCTGGAGTGACAGGACAAGGGGGAGCGGCTTCACACTAACAAATGGCAGAATTAGATGGAACATTTGGAAGCAATTCTTCCCTCTGAGGGTGTTGAGGCCCTGGAATAGCCCAGAGTGGCTGCATCCATCACTGGAATCATCCAAGACAGGGTTGGACAGGACTTGGAGCAGCCTGGGACAGTGGAAGGTGTCCCTGCCTATGGCAGGGGCTGGTAGAAGATGAGCTTTAAGGTCCCTTCCAACCCAGCCTGTTCTATGATAGAAATAGAACAGAACAGAACAGAACAGAACAGAACAGAACAGAACAGAACAGAACAGAATAGAATAGAATAGAATAGAATAGAATAGAATAGAATAGAATAGAATAGAATAGAATAGAATAGAATAGAATAGAATAGACCCACACTAACAACAACAACAACAACAAAAAGCTTAGCAAAAGGTGATGCTTTAATAAGATTTGGGGCAGCAGAAGCCTCACCTATAACATGGAGAGAGATCTCAAGGAGAGGCAGAACACAGAACGGGGCAGAGCAGTGCCTTTCATCAGCACCACTTGGGAAATGGATGGTGCTGAGCTTCTCATCTCCCCTGAGTGTGGTGTCACCCTTGGACATTAATTTAAACACTCTTGGAAGGCTTATGGAAGGATTGTGGTTGTCTGGAAGGGAGCAGCAACTTCAAGAGCCCTGTACAGCCCTGTCTCTGCCTGCAGGGAAACATCCTGCCCAGAGGCACAAGGACACTTGGAGGAGAGAAAGTGGGACAGTTTCCTGTGTTTATTCATCCGTGTGTGAGACAGCGAAGAAGTTTAATAACCGAACACAAAGCCCAAATGTATCACCCCAAATAACAAAAAGATCATTTAATTGAAGCTGTTGATGGAAAACAACAGGGGGAATAGGAAGTGGCAACCTCTGGAGGACAGACAAATCGAATATCTCGATCAGCATTTCTTGTTGGCCATACAACTATTAATAGAGTCAGGAACAGGTAAAAATAGCCTGCTTGAAACCTGCTCCTGGCTGACAGGAAAAAAAATCCATTTGTTCCTTCTAAACAATTCTTTGAGCAGAGCATGCCAGGAGACAGATGTGCACTGGGATCCTGCGGGCTTGGTGGAGTGGGACCAGAGCCAGGGAGCCCCTGACAGCAAGGACAGGATGTCAGGGACCTGAGCTGGGGGTGGTGGGAGCTCCCAGAGAAGAGGACGTGAGCACTGCCTGTGCCATCCCAGAGCCCAGCTCCTCATGGAGTCACGCAGAGCCCGAGCAGGGAGCATTACACAGCATTAGCTGAGTCCTCCCAGGCTCATCTAGAAACTCATCTCCTGTAGGAGCAAAGCACATTTGCTGGGAGCCGCTGCCAGTGATTGATGATAAAGGATCCACCTCGCTGCAAGGCAAAGCCTTCCCACGGTTATGACTCTTCTACAAATCACCACCTATTTCTGACCTGACTGCAAATAGCCCAAGGCTTAAGCAGAGGCCGGTAAAAGGGCATTTCCCCCACGGCTGCCAGAGTTTGCCCCTGCTGTCTGTGGGATGTTTTGCTCCTTGTCTGGTTTTGGAGGATGGAATCTCTTTCATGCAGCAGCTCAGCACAGCCAGAGCCGCAGGCAGGATGCTCTGCACAAACCCCAGTGACACCTTTAATGGAATCACCTTCAGCACAGATCAATCCTTGTTTTCTTGCTATTTCCCTCCCTATTTTCACCCTCCTCGGTTTACCAGCCACCTGCCAACCAGAAAAACTCACCCTGCGTCCGCAAGCAAGCGGCTGAGGAAAGGAAATTCCACGAAAGTCACACAAACATCCCGGTGACAGAACACGCGGCTCCCCAGGGCCTGGCTTGGACGAACTGTGCAGCAGCAAAACAGAGCTCACAGCAGCAGCACCACGGCAAAAATGTAGGAAGCAAAATGTTCCAGGAAGCAGGAGCGGCACCGGGGTGCCCAGCACAGGGACAGGCGAGCGGGGGATACTTGGAAAAGGACAATTACATCAGAACATGAGTTTGGTTTCTGAGTGTGCTGCAGAGCTGGGAAGGATCATCCCCCCGGGGCCGGGCTGGCCTCGGTTCACGGCCGGGTCCTGCAGGTCTGAGCAGGAGTGGAAGAGCCATTTGTGCTGTTCCCACCTGGCACATGCAGATCCTGCAGCTGTCCCAGGCCCTGGAGAGGGGCACATCCCATATGAGCTCCTTATCATCGCTGTTGAGATGCTCCACATCCTGCCAGGGGCTCATCCCCTGTGCAGCAGCGCACAGCATTCCTGGGCTCTGGAGCAACCGTACACATGGAGCCAAGCCCAGCTCTCCTGGCTCCCCAATTTCTCCCCCAGGACTGTTCTTTGGACAGAGACCCTCTCCCTGGAGGGTGTCCAGCTCCTTATCCCGCTCCCAAAGAACCAGTGTGGGCTGTGCATTTCCCAGCAGCTGCTGTGGGACCCCAAATCCTGCCCTGGCTGCTCCCCTGGGGTGGGAGGAGTGAATGGTCAGAGGAAGAGGGGAGCAGCTGGGTAGGGAAGGGAAGGGAGACTTTAGCCATAGTTCTTGCTTGTCCCCCTGAGGAAAAGCATCTGATTAAATCAAGATGCAGCATCCAGGGTTGCTATTCATTTCCTATATTATTAGCTTGTCTCATTTTATTAAATCTCTTTAAAGCTTTTCAGAAGGAGCACATAATTCCCAAAATATAATTTTTCCCAGATGAGATATGATGCAGAAGCTGCTCCTTCTCTGGGGACTGGGGGTTGGCTTTATTTGTTTCCCTCCCCCAACCCCTGCTTCTTTAGCAACACTTTTTGTGTCTCTTGATTCCTTTTAGCACTTGGGATTTGATTAACAGAGGATCTGAAAGCCTGAGATGTCTCAAATCCCCAATTCCTGGAGTTACCCAGGCAAGGAGTGGCAAGAGGTCCCTTGAGACACCATCCACATGCTCAGCATGATGCTGATCCTGGCTCGGAGCACCCTGGAAATCCCCTGCTCCCAGTTTCCATCTCCTTTCATCCCATCCTCTTGCCCACAGGTCATGCAAAATCCTGCCAGTACGAGCAAAGGTGTCTCCATGTCCTGGATGTGTCCCCAAACTCCAGCACCTTCTGTTTCCTTCCAAAGAGCAGAATTTCCTTCAGCTTCTCTGGGATTTAGGAGGAATGTCACCTGTAACTGGAGATAGGCAGCAACTGGGCTTGGAATACAAGGCTCAGGGGAGAGGGAGGCTTGGTGACCCCAGTGGCTGCATTACTGCGCATTTCAGGAAGGTTCCCGTGGAAATAGCGATGGTTGGCAGGGTTGGCAGGACAGAAATGAAAGCCCAGGAGGAGGGAGCAGGGTGGGCAATGCCAGGCAGGAGCTGGCAGAGGGAGGGGGAAGTGCTGAGAGCTCGGAGCCCGGAGATGTTTCCTCTCAGGCCCCACATCTGCTCCCGGGGGTCCGGAGGGGCTGAGGTTGGGATTTGGGGGAGCTGAGCAGGGCAAAAGCTGAGCCAGTGGCCAAATCCAGGACCCCTGAGGCTCCCATCCCAGCCTGGCCCTGACATCTTCCCAGGACTCTGGCGGCTCTGAGCCCTCCTGCGACCCTGACTGGGAAAGGAGCCGCGCTCCGTAAACAGCTCCTCCCGAAGAAAACGCAACATGGAAAAAGCAGCACATTCCTACCATTTTTTCCCTTTGAAACTGGATCCAAGGAGGATATGGCTCACCGGGCTGTCTCGGGGCAGCTTTTGAGTGTGAAAATTAAAGAAAACAGCCTCGTAACTTGTCCTCTGCCTCATGGTGGGAGCTCCGTGCGTAAGGACCCCCGGAGTGAGGGTGGAAATGGGCTGGGTTGGGTTGGATGGAGTCTCCTCCACCCTGTCCCTGATGCCAGGGGTGATGCCAGGGGGACAGTGGCCATGGGGTGCTGCTGCTGCTGCTCTCTTGGCACTGGGGGAAATTTCCAAGCTTTCCCTGAACACCAGTGAGCTGGGAACTGCCTGTATCCCAGATCCCTGAGCCTGGACCTGCCGGCAAAACCCGGGCAGCTCAGCCCTGGGACCCCCATCCTGCATCCCAGGCATTTGTTTGGGTTCCTGCACTGGGGGTTTCCCACATGGGAATAGTTTCCCTCCAGGGCAATCTCACCATTGCTTTGTGAGCATTTAAAGTCCAGAATGCTTTCCCTACACAACAGGGATAGAACAGATTGCTTTATTCCCCTGCAAAGATAAATTCTGTCGTGTCCCCTGTCCACCTTCTCTGGATTAAGGGATCCTCAATAAAGCAGCACCCAGAACTCTGAGTTCATCTTTGTTTTTACATCAAATCCCAACCACTGGCAAAAAAGACAAGGTTCTGCTTCAGTGTTGGGATGGGTTTGGGAGCCCTCACCAGAGCCCTGAGCTCCTCATTTCCTGCCATCTTCCCAAAGAGCCAAAGTGCAGACTCAGCAGGCAGGAGCAGGGTGGGAATGGCGAATTCCCAGTGCTGCCAGTGCCGCACGTGCTGCCCCGATTGCGCCACGTGTTTATTCTGTGTTTGTTTGCCACGTAAGGGCCGGTGGCCATCCCTGGGGCAAGGCAGCACAGCTTCCCTGGGCGAAAGCAAACACTGGCACGGGGTTACAGGCGGTCACAATGGAGGGAAGGGCCTTTGGGAATGTGTCCCTGCTCCTGGATGTCACCACCATCAGGGAAAGGACCAGAGGATGCAGGCTCCGCTTCCCAAAGTTTTCCTGGATGGAGCATTCTGTGAGTGTGGAGCTGGCCCTGCATCCCTGTTGCTGGGGTGTTCATTGTACAGCTGATCCTCTCATCCCAAGAAATTACCATGTGCAGTTCCATGGGAGGGAGATGTGTGGGGGAGCCATGGAAGCAACCAGGCAGAGAAAACCTCCGTGAGAGTGGGCACAGAGGTTGTCTGGTGGGATGGGGGGACCTGAGGCAGCACAGAGCTATGGCCTTGGTGACCCAGCTGTCCCTGCCAGGCAGGAGTTGAGATTTAACTAATTTCTCCTTTCCTGGTGTTTGCTCTGGAGAAATATCCCAAACTTCAAAGGAAGCGTTATCTGTGGCGTCAGCACACAGCATCACGTGAAGCAATTCCCAAGGCTGCAAACAACCCCCCTGCCAAGCTCCAGTGGGCCCAGCAGGCCCTGTGCTGGATTTTGAAGGCATGAAAGTATGAAAATGGCCCCATGACCCCATTTCCAGGGACCCCATTTGGTCCTTGATGGCTCTGCAGGAGCTGGACGCTCCTGCCTGTGCCAGTGCAGAGCTGGGGCTGCACCGGGCTGGTCCTGGGGGTTCCACAGTGCAGGTCTCTCCTCTGGAAGCAGCAGGACTCACATTCTGACCCTGGCCACGAGATCCATCCCTGCATCCGTGCAGGATGTGTCCCAGCTGCAGCCGGAAGAGGGGAAACAGCTGCGGCACCACCAGCGCTTCGTGCTCAGCCTGAAGGTTTCACCCCCTCCCTGTGTAATCTCAAATTCTTGGAAATATTAGGCAATTGCAGAGGAGTCACTTTTTTTTTCCTTATAACCAAGGAGAGTCACCTAATGCCTTGCTGTTAAATACCATAAAACAACATAAATAACGGTGCCTCTGTGTCTCCCTCCCTGCAGCCCTGGGGAACAGCACAGCAACACGTGAGACTGGGACTGGGACTGGGACTGGGACTGGGACTGGGACTGGGACTGGTCAAGGAGAAAGGTGGGCTCAGACCCCATGAGATGGACTGGAACATCAACTTCCAGCTCCTCACCATCCCTCTTCAGGGAAGAGAGCAGATGCCTCTAAAATATCAAACTCCAACTTTATGGCAGCCAGAACCAGTTCTGTGAAAGCAGAGATGTTTAATCCGTGCTGGCTTCTGTGGAAAGAGCTACTAAAACCAGGGATGTGTCTGGCACAGCCCCAGAAGAAAGCCTTGTGCAATGCAAAGCTGCCAGAGAATGGCTGGGAAGTGGGAAAGGCTGGAAATGGCAGATCAAGGGGGAAGGAGTCAGTGAAGTCAGTCCCAGCACAGCTCCAAACCCCTGCGCTCACGGCACGGGAAGCAGCTCCACCACTGGGGTTTATGGTGACAGACACACGTTTTAGGAGGCTGATATTGGCTGGGGAGGGGAATGGTACAACTGGGGTCCCTTCTGGCCTTGCAGCAGGGATAGGAAAGGCACACGTGGTCCCCAGACCGGAATGAAACAGCACAAATACAGCCCTCGCTGTGTTCTCATTAGGAATAATTCTTCCCGTACGAGCATGTGCTTCTTCAGTAAATACTGATTTCACTTATCAACAAATCCAAGTTTATTGACATCAGAGACTTTGAGCCAGGACTGGCAACTCTGACATAAACTGTCTGAATAATGCAATGTATCCTCTCCTCGATGGTTGCTATGGGTACTGGGCCGGTTTAGCCTCCGTCTATAAACATTAGCTGTGAAGGGAATGTGGAAACTTATCTAAAAATAAAATACTATGCCCAAATCTTTGAGAGGAAGGTGGTTGAGATGGCAATAAAAAAAATAAATCTATGTGTAATGGTTCTGAAGTGATGAAACACAAACACAGCATTTGTGAGCCCTTCCGGAGGAAATGGAGGCCGGACTGAAAAGAGACCAACACTTTTAATTCTGCTGAGCAATGCCTGGAGGGTGAGTTAATTACAATGTGTAAAAGCAAAAGGAAGCAGAACCGTTTCATGGAGGTGACAGTGAGAAGAGGGAGGACCCTCTGTGGAGGGGACAATGTGATGCTGAGATGTGGCCCCACATTCCAGTGCCTGTGTGGGAGCCGGCAGCAGCACAGCTCCCTTCTCCAGCACCTGCTCGTTTGATCATTTACAGTTCATTTCTCAAACTGTTCTGGGAATCTGTGAAAACAGAGCCTGGGGCTGGAGCATCACCTCTGGAGTCTTTCTGTTCGAGGCAGGATTCAGCACTGGACAATTCTGGGACATGGTGAGGTTGGTGGCAGGGGTGGAGGGGCACATCCATGCCTGGCTGCTGCACGGTGTGGACGGCAGGAACAAACCTTTCCCTCTCTTCCCTCCCTCCCATTGCCCCTGCAAGACAGTGAAAAACAGCTGGAAGGCACTGGGTGGTGGGAAAGGCAGCAGGACCCTCATGTGGACACAGGGAAAAGGAGGGGCTGGGGCATTAACGTGGCCAGGGTTGGGATATCTGTGAGGTACAGACAGGGATTGACTCTTCCCCTGGCTCTTCTCCATGTTGGGGCTTCCCCACGGGACAGCTGCCATCCCTCCATGCCCCTGGGCTGTGGTTTAGGTCATACATTCACATTCCTGTGCTTTTCAGTCACTCTGCAATACTGTGGAGACACTGCAGGGCTCTGCACGGGTGGGAAACCGCAGCTCTGGATGGGGAGGTTCCTTTCCCAAAAAAAGAAGGGGCTGGATTTTGGGTTTTTGCTGTTGTTGAGCTCACAGCAATTTCCCCTGTTCCTTCCCCATCTGTGCTTGAATCCTCAGGGGCTCCTGAGCTCTCTCCATTGCTGCACCCGAGCTTTGTCTGCTTCTTGTGGTTCTTAGGCAGCACCAAGATCTTCAGGATCAGCTGGAGCCGGTGCTTCCAGATGCTCAGAGCTCACTCATGAAAGGCCCCCGGTGTTTCCATCACTACTCTGCTTTCCCTCCAGTCCAAAGGGAATTCCTTCTTTCCTGCAGGTCTCCAATAATCGGTGTGGGAGAAGAGGTGGGGAGGTCCTGCACTGCGTAACTCCCGGAGAGCAGCGGGACAGAGGCCTGGGGACAGGGACCTCCATCTCCCCTGGGCTGTGGCAAGGAGCTGCCACCAGGCTCAGGCTGTTCCTCTGGTCACTTCCAGTGCTGCAGGGAGCTCAGTCGGCTCATTAAGGGTTGCTGGGTTAATTACTAGGATATATCTCAGAAAAATGGGCAAATCAGACCGGAGAGGCACGAGGTACCCGAGAGAGTGCTCTGCAAAAGGCAAAGGGACAGGAGTCCATGGGGGACCTGGGTGGTGCCACAGCAGCTCTGTCAGAGCAGCACTTGCGCTGCTGCCAAAACCTCAGTGGTGCCGTGGGACTGTCCCAGCTCCACAACAAGCAGCAGGCAAATGCACTGGGGCTTCCAAGATGGCAATGAACCCCCAGGAAAGGAGCTTGTGCTGTTGCAGAAGCCTTTGGCTCCCCAAAAAAGCCTGGGCTGAGGTTTTAGGGTGAGCCCACTGGCAGAAATGTTCGTGGCTCGGGCAAGGAGCAGCTGGAGCAGGGATGCCCGATTCCCCTGAGGGATGAGCAGGCACACATGCCCTCTCACACCATCCCTGCCACTCTCTGGAGCACCTGCCATGGCCAACAGTTGTTTTTTTCTGCCTGATTCAGATTAAGCCTGGAGCCTCGAAGCTTCCCAGCAATTTTCCCTCGCACTGATTCTCAAGTGTATAATCAAAACAATTTGGGGGCTGCTGGTCAGGTGCCAAGAGGCGGACACCACTGCTGCTGTGAAAAGCCTCTCTGCCTGGGATTTTGCAGAGGCTTGAAGCTGAAATGCTTTGAGAAGTGTGGGAAGGGCTCGGGAGGAGCCAGGGAAGGCAGGACTGGGCAGGGGTGCTCGTTGGTGGGGGAGCCCAGCAAAGCAGCCCCTGGAATGCTCCCATCAGCAAACGTACCTGGGGCTACTTGCTCTTCACTCCCTTCTGCTTCCTCCGATAGATTTCCTCTGTGAAAGGCCTGCAGTTGGGAGGGAGGATGGGAATTCAGGGAGAGAGGGGGCAGAGACAAAAGAGAGGGGCAAAAGAAGAGAGGAAGGATTAAAATCAAGGCTACTGAGTGCTCACCTTTGGGCTTACAAAATTTGTCCTTCACAGGATGGCACAGCCTGACTATTCCTGTGCCGTGGCAATCCTGGTTTCAGCCTCTCTGGATTGTGGAGCAGCTACAGGAGCATCCCTGTGCCGAGCAGGACAAGGCTCAGCACACACCCAGACTCCCCCTGATGCAGACCATGGCTCTCTGCATCTCCTCCTCCCTCCCAAATACAAAAGACCTTCCACTGCTGAAGTACAAGTGCTGCCTCTAGGAGTTATTTTGTGCAGCTCCATCCTGTGCTGTGGTTGGGCTATTGTGGTGCAAAACAGCAAAGAAGCCCATCCAAAAAACTACAAAATGTAAGTGCTTCTTGTAGGGGGCTCCTCTGAAGACACAATGAGTCCTCTCACTGCCTTCCTTATTGTTCTTCTATAGACAGAATCTGGCACCCAAAAGGAAAAAAGGCCTCATTTTGATAAAAATAAAAAAAAACACACAAATGTTCCTAGAACTCAGCAAATAGTTTCAGAGTGGATTCTGCCCATTATCAAAACAATTGAAAAATAATCCTCTGTTTTCCTTCTTCCCCGCCGAATTAATTGGGAAAAAAAAAACATCTCTACTTGTGCAGCTCTCTGAAACCTTGAGAGTTAAAGCTGGTAGAAATAATTAGAAGCTCTCCAGCTCTGCAGCTACTCACCCCTCGTACAGCACAGCGATTGTGTAGGAAATTGCCACTACAGCTGTCAGCAAAAGGCCAGCTGGGCTGGCGT
The DNA here is from genome assembly GCF_971803275.1 of Cyanistes caeruleus. Taxonomy (NCBI): domain Eukaryota; kingdom Metazoa; phylum Chordata; class Aves; order Passeriformes; family Paridae; genus Cyanistes; species Cyanistes caeruleus. The sequence continues at coordinate 14,270,192 of NC_141717.1, forward strand.
GCCTGTTTTGAAAGAGAAGGAAAAAGATCAGGTAAGTACATGGGCTTATGCAAGACCTGGTTGAGAAAGTGAAATGAGACACTGGGCTGCAGAGAGCTCTCGCTTGCTCATTAAACAGAAGCAAACAAAAGGGTTGGGGTTTTTTTTTTTGTGTTTCATGTTAACTGTCTTAGACAGATGTTACTTGGCAAAGACTCTTCCCCAGCCTACTTCAGCGACTTCTTTTAAGTCTGATCCCTGCACGTCTCTGCTGTGAGAGCTCCTGCTTTGATGCTAAATCCTGAGATTATAGGGATGTTTAAGGGCTGAGCAGCTGCTGACATATGGCTGCAGCTCCCAGCCCATGCTCCCAGGGAAATGCCTGATGTCCCAAAAAGATGGGCCACCCAGGGCACAGGGGACAAAAGGCAGCCAGAGCAGTGTATGGCATCGCACACATCCAAGTGGTGGCTCAGCCAGGGCAGGGATGGGGATGGAAAGGGATGGGAAGGTCCATTCCTGCCCTGGGAAAGGTGCTGGGGGCTTGGTTCACTTTTAAAGCCATTTCAAGGTGTATCAGGAATGTGTCCTCCAGTGAGATGTCACCAGGGGACCGATGCCACACACTGCTCCCCGCTGTCTTCTCGTGGGGAGAGATGATCAAGAGCTCAGGACACAAGGGAGATGGCTGTTCCTTTTAGCAGAGACCATAGCTTTGAGACCAAAAATCCTCATCACCTCCTGCTCTGAAATGTCATAGAACTGTAGAATCATGGAATGGCTTTGACTGGACAGGATCTCAAAGCTCATCTTTGAGAAAGGGAGACCTTCCACAATCCCAGCCTGCTCCAAACCATGTCCAGCCTGGCCTTGCACATTTCCCCACCAAGGACTAAATACTTTATTTGCTGACAGTCAGCCCTCATCCCTCTCAGAGCTGCCACCAGCAGTTAAAGGCAATCACCAGTGTCCTAATTAAAGGGGACAATTAAGATAAGCTTTCAAGTTTCTTCCAACCCAAACCATTCTGTGATTTTATGAGGATAAACATCCCACAAGCCTGGTGCAGGGTGACTTGTGCTGCTGGGAAAACACACCTGCAGAAAGAGAGACTGAACTACCTAAACCTCATACTGGAGCCACTTTCAGGAACCATCCAGCTTTGTCAGTCCCTGGAGAGGCACCCACAAATCACCTCTTCACCATTTTCATTCTGTAATAACTTTTTCCCTCATTAGGAAGCTTCGGGCAACTTCCTCCTCTCCCAAGCCCCTGCTATTACATGCTTAGTCATGTCTCCTTCTTGATTCCTATCAGAGAGAACAAATTTACATGATTGTTTGTTGACAGCAAGACCTCTAATTGCATCATTTGGCTGCAGCTCCAGCTCTGATTTACACAGCCTGTTGCTGTGAGTTAGAACACTTCCCTACCAGAGGCACACAAAGCTGTCCCCACACAGTGAATGCTCCATTTGTCTCGCAGGAGAAATGAGGCTGCTCGACACAGGTGATGAGCAGCATTTGGGTGAACTGTTCCTGTCCTCTTACGAGTTTGACCTACATATTGGGCCACATCTGATTGCAGCAGCGATGATGAATCAGTCAGGAAGGTTTTGTTGTCCTGGCAGGAGTTTTTTTGGGGTAGTTTTTGGGTAGCTGTCAGTCCCCAACCTTGCTGCAGCTCCCCATGGCTGTGGGTCACCTCACCAGATGCTTTTAAGGCTGGGCTGGAGTCAGAGGACAAGCTGGTAAAATGTGATGTTTTCATCCCTTATGGATGAGAATGGATCAATCCTTTGGGTTCTGATGCCACGATAAGGAGTGTGGTGCATCACCAAGGGAGGACAAATGTGCTCTGTTCTTTTAGGTCTGGCCAAAATCAGACAGGTGCAGGGTTCCTCCAGCATCCCTCCTGCTGTCACAGAGATGGGACATCAGCCCTGGCCTCTGAGGGCAGACACCTGACATCTTCTGAAAGCTCTGAACCTCAGGAGAAAGCGTGGACCCCCCCAAAAAATCGGCCAATGGAGGGTGTCCAGAGAAGGGAACAGAGCTGGGGATGGGTCTGGAGCACTGGGAGCAGCTGAGGGAGATAGGGAGGCTCAGCCTGGAGAAAAGGAGGCTCAGGGGGAACCTTTTCACTCTCTCCAGCTCCCTGACAGAAGAGTGAAGCCAGAATACAAGCGACAGGAAAAGAGGAAATGGCCTTGAGTTGCCCCACAGGAGGTTTAGGTTGGATATTGGGAAAATTTCTTCCCTGGAAGGGTTGTCAAGCCCTGGCAGAGCTGCCCAGGGCAGTGGTGGAGTCACCATCCCTGGAGGGATCTAAAAGCCATGTAAATGTGGCATCTGGGGACATGTTTTAGCTCTGATCATGGCAGTGCTGGGTTAATGTTTGGACTCGATGATCTTATAATCCTTTTCCAACCTAAATGATTCTGTGATTGTACGAACTGAGGTCCCAGGGAAGAGAAACAGCCAAAACCACCGTGGAAGGGTTGTGCTGAGCTTCCCCCAGGCAGGTGGGTGGTGTCTTGGTGCCACTTTGCACAGCTCCAGCAATTTGTTCTCAGCAATTATTTGTCATGCCTCACTGGGCTTAATGGTGGCAGCCTTTTAATGAGAAAAAGGAGGCAATCACTGCTATCCTGAGCTGCTTCCAGCTGCTCTGGCCCAGAATTGTGGTGGAAAACCACAATGAGAGGGGTGAAGAAGGGATTCTGTGACAGAAACAGCTCAGGAGGGTTCAGTGAATTCTGCAAAGATTTTAGGAAGTAGTTTGATGCTGATTTTAAAACAAATAAAGATCTCCTTGTAATTCCTCCTGGTCAAATTCCTATTTCTGTGCTGCTGTGGGGGTCGTGGTGTGGGTGACTCATCCTATCCCAGCTCTGCCCCACTTCCCACAGCAATATCCACATTTCCATGGTGCTGCTGCAGATCCTGTGGCCAACTCTGCCTCCCTTTGGCTCTCCTGCACCATTTCCCAGGATTTAAACCCCATCCTGTGGCTCTGCCAGGAAGGGAAACAGCCTCATGCAGCCAACCCTGACAGCACCTGGGGGGATTTCAAGTGCAGAACTAACAGCAGCAAGGTTCAGTGGAGACAGGAGAGAAACCATCAGCTTTACTTATTACCAGGGGCTGCACACATGGCTGAAAAAAAATGACCAGAAAGTGGCAAAGCACTTAATTTCTTCCAGCCAAGCAGAGGAGAGGTGTTCACAGTCAGGAGCACCAGTGCAAAATACCCAGTGATAACGGCCTGCAACACTCCATGGGCTCCTGAAGTAACACAGCCAGGTTTGTTCTCTTTTTTTGTTGTTTTTTTTTTTTCCTCCTGGGCAAATAAATAAAATGTGATATTAAATGAAAACCACATCAAACTTGTTAGACTGAATAGAGTATATTGCTCATTTGCTGCTAAATTACAGCCTATTCATTTCCTCCTAAGCAGGCTATTAAGCTGTGTTGTATCACACAAGGAGTGTTTCGGAAGTGTTATCACCGTGGGCTGGGGGAAAGGGTGGCTTGGCTTGTTTTGCTTTTTTCAGAGTAATTGCAGGGTCACACTGCTCCCCAGTACCAGTGCCCTGCCCCTGCCGAGTGACACCCTGCATGAATTTGGCCCTGAATGTTGATTTTTCCACGTGCAGAGCCTGCCAAGGACCTCATTCAGCTGCAGAGCGTTTGCTGATGCCTCCTCTCCCCCAGCACTTGGCCGCTATTTATTTTTCTACAAGAAATGCTGTGAGTGTTTCGAGACAGCACAAGATTTTCCACACACAAAAATAGCCAGGGGAGGCAGAAGTCAGGGCAGGCTGTGCTTTCTCTGCCATCACAGGGTGTCTTTTTGGCCCCACACTCGCCCTACAACCAGAGGTGTTTGTAGGGGCACGTACTCACATGAGGGACCAGCCCAGGTAGATGGCTGTGCTGCCCCAGTACATGGGATTATCCAGGATGCTGAAAGGGAAGCTGGTCACTTTTTCCTCCATCAGGATGCCAAAGTAATCACCTAAGAGCAAACAGAGAGCTTCTGGTTAGGCTCCATGAAATTGGGAGTCATGGGGGGGGGTTTGGCACACTGATTCCCTGTGCCACAGGGCATCCCTGCCAGGGATACACAGAAAAGGGTTTCAGCACTGATTTCCAGGCTGAGGAAACAGCAACAAATAAGTTGTTTGTTTACTCTGTGTCTATCAGCTTTTCCAGGAATGGCTCTTTGCCCGCGAGGAAGGTTCCTGCATTGCAATGAGGTTGTGGCAGCCACGTCCCCCATCAGGACACAGCTCTCGAGGTCCCAACTGGTTGATTCTGGTTTTTTCATTTGTAAAATTGCCTGTTCAACACCTCTCCATGAGGAAGCAAGTGCATGGGATCAAATCCATTTAATGTGAAAATAAACCCGGTGCCGTGTAATGGTGTTTGGAGCTGTTATAATCATGACCACCACGACCAAATGTCCTCATCCATAATGTCACCCTTACCTCATAGTTCAGAGAGTTTCTCAGAATTTCAGAAAATAGCACCTCTGCCTACGAAACACTCAGTTATCAGCACAATGATGATGATGATAATGGGTGATTGTCATCTGTAATGAGGAAAGCTTTCAGAACTGTCAGCACCCAACCAGCTTTCCATCTACCTTGGAGTAATCCTTCCACCCTCCCTGAAAGGAGCTTGGAAAAGAAATGACAAGGAGATGTGCAGCTTGTGAGCAACATTTCGAGGGGAGTAAAGGGCCAGGATGCAGGTCTCTGGCTCTTACAAGTGAGACCACAAAGCACCACATCTACATGACTTTTAAATCCCCCCACTGCCCTGGGCAGCCCGTGTCAGGGCTTGACATCCCCTTCGGTGAAGAATTTTTTCCTGACATCAAATGTAAACATCCCCTGGTACAACTTGGGGTCATTTCCTCTTGCCCTGTCCCTTGCTGCAGATCCTGACCCCTCTCTGGCTGCACCCTCCTGTCAGGGAGTTGTGGAGAGCCAAAAGGCTCCCCCTGATCCTCCTTTTCTCCAGGCTGAGAAAAGCTCAGCTCACAGCTGAGCCTCTCACAGCTCTTTCAGCTATTCCTGCTGCTCCAAACCCTTCCCCAGCTCTGTTCCTTCCCGTCCTCTGCACCACCCATGCTCCATGTCCACTGCAGAAGCATTGATCCATGAGGAGCAGCGGGTCCCCCAGCCCAGGGCACTGCCACCACCCCGGGCTGTGTCCCCAGCTTTGCTGCCAGCCCCTTCCCTGACCTTGGGCCGTCCCTCCCGGTGCTATTGTGCACCGATCATAACATCAGTCTTTCTTAGAGCACAGAGGGTGGTGAGGATTAATGTATGGTGAGAAAGTGCTCACAAATCCAGATGAAAGGCATTACAGGAGTGCAAACTATTCAAGGTTATTATTATTACCTGGATAGTATTGTAATTTCTTTGACCTCACATGGTGCTAAAACATTTATTTCTAAGGATAAACAGCCCCTGCCCAATTACACAATGCTTTTGGGCTTTAACTACAGGCCACTAAGTGAGATAATTGCCTTGTATTCATACTATATGTTCTCACAGTTACTTGGCAATTCATCTCTGAGATTGTTCTGGTAGAAAGAACACATCACCCCCTGCCACAGCCCATTTCTGTGCTTTTTTATGTGTCAAAATGCTTCATTATCCCCTGCCCGCCCTCGCCTTTGAGCTGAACACCTCACTCTGGCACTGGCACTGAGGAGGTTCACACAAAGCCCTGGGTCTGTGGGGCTGGCAGGGACTTATCTGTGCCCAGCACTGGTGGGGCTGTGCAACCCTCCAGGCAGGCTCCCCATGAGCAGGAGCACACAGGCAGCTCCCCAGGAGATCTTCCAGTGTAATCTCTGCCTCTAAACCTGCACAGGTCAATGAACATGACCAGCAGAGAGGTGGTTTATATGTGTTTATGTTCAGAGAGGTGCTTAGGGACAGGACTGTGTGTTGTGTTGCACAGCATCACCCTGGGCATCTCCTGTGCCCTCATGAGCCCTCAAATCAGGAATCAGCCTTGCCAATGCACTTTGGCATCTAATTTGAGTTATTTTTTTGCTGGAGGTCTGTGCAGCCATCTCACTGCACAGGGTGGGATGACAGCAGCAAAAAGCCATTCAGTGCACGCTGCAAGGTCCCCCAGAATCCCTGGAGCCTGACCTGGGCTGAAGCACCACCTCTGCTTCACCCTGGACACTTGTCAGCTTCTCCAGGCCCAGCAACAGACTTTGGTCAGTTCAGATTGACTTGAAATCTTCGTCAGTGCTGGAAAAAATGTAACAGGCAAAGCAGCCTCTCCATGTCCTCAGCCTTGAGATAAGCCAAGCCCTCATCACTGTGTTTTTTTGGGAAATAGGACAAGGAAGGAGGGTGCTGAAGTGATGCCTGAATCCCAGTGAGGGCACAGGGCACCAGGGATGGCTCTGCCAGGACGAGGGACCACATCCAGCCGCTGCCAACAGCATCTGGAGCTGGTGCTGCCGTGCTGGAGATGGGGTGGCACAGCCAGGCAGCTGGAGAAGGGTGACTCACACAGCTCCCACTGCACCATTTAGCCCACACTAGAGAGACAAAGTGTTCTGCAGCTGCTCCAAAACCTGAATGTGCTGTAAGGAAGGAATTCAACAGGCATCCCTGTGCCCTGCCTGGTTCAGCCCTCATTGCTGTAGAAAAACCCACAAAGGGTCACATCCAGGTCCAGTAATTTTTGAAGTGCCTGTGTGTCAGAGGTTCTCTCAAAACTTCTCTTGAGCTCAGACGTCAACAGTGAGAAGAAGCTGGATGCCCCCTCCTTGCCAAACAGTGCAGCCCTTTGATATTTGGAGTCCTTGCTCCACCTGCAGCACCAGGGCAGCACTAAAATCCTGCATGGGTATTGGAAGTACCAGTCCTGAGAGAGTCCTGAGCAAGAGAACATCCCATATGGGATACTCAGAGACCTGCAGACCCATTGTCTTCCTCACAGCTGGGAAACAAACCACGCTGAGGGACATTCTCCATTAAGAATTTGTTGGACTAATGGGGCTTGTGTGGAGTGGAGAAGCTGTTACCAGTCCAAGGATGGATCCTCTATGGTCCTCCAGCTGGGCCATGCCTCAGTGCTGCAGAGGTTCTGAGCCAGCCTGAAATGCTCCTGGAATGTCCCCAGCCTGACTCAGCTGTGCCCTGGTGCCCGTCATGCCCTGCTAGCAGAGAGAGCTGGTCCTTGGCGTGTCCAGAGAGCTTCCCTGGCAAAGAGGATGGAGCAGAAATGCCTTATATGGACCACTAGCACCCAGCTCTTCCCTGCCTCGGGGGATACAGATCAGAGGAACAGGACCCTCTCACCTCTTACGCTGAGCCTGACTCACTTGTTTGCTTTTTCCCAGCGGTTCAAGTCCAGTGGATCCTCCTGGTGGGATGAATCAGGCTTTACGTAAACAACTCCAGATCTGGCTGAACTTCAGGAGCGTTCAAGCAGCTCCTGCTGATGGGTACTCCTGTGCCTGGCTTTGCTGGACATGACTCCACAGCCATGACATCACTTCAGAGGGCTGCTGGTGATTTTGGAGGATGCTGGTGCCCGGCAGCTGAGGGACAGGGGTGTGACAGGGTGCCAGGAGCGAGGCTGCACATGGAGGATGAGGGCACACGTTTAGGAGTGCTGAGCTCTATTTTTGGCAGCAGGATTTCGGCCAACTCAACACATTTCTTTGCAACTCCACTTGAAACCAGGAAGGCTTATTACGTCCCTCTCTTCTTCCTAGCACCGCCACAGGAGCTAATTGAATCTGGTTTGTAAAGCACTTGCAAAAGCACAGCCTAAATGAGGTGTCAAAGCTGGGGCTGTGATTATTTCAGCCAGCAGGAGCTGCCCCTTTCCTTGGATATTTATTGTTCCTGTCTCTACTTTATTTTTTATGAATTCCACACATACTGGCATGTTTTCAAAGTCAACAATGCTAACAGAATTACGCTCTAAATGTGAAAGCAGGCACAGTGGAAAATGCCTTCTGCCATAAAGCGGCAGATAAAAGGATCTGTCAGCGAACATCAGGTTTATTGCAGAGGGGAGAGCAAACAACATCCTGCCTCAGCACGTGTGATGAGCAGGTGGGTGCTCGGAGCAGGGCTGCTGGACAGCTCACACCCACTGTGCCAGGGCTACTTGTGAGGTCTTGAACTTGGGGCTGCTTTTCTGGAGGGTGTTTGAGCTGGCAGATGAGCAGCTGTGCTCCAAACCTCCAGGCTTGATGCTGGAGGTGATGGGATTTGCTGTATAAAACCACTGTGCCATCCCCTCTGTGTGTGGTAACTGAGGTAACAGCAGGATTGGGTCATCCTTTGGTATCATAATGACAAATCTAACAACCCTGAAGGTAAGGATGAGGAAATTCTTACAGGATTGTGCCCCAGCAAGAGATCCCTGCAAGGATTAAATGCACTTTCTGGTAAAGCTGTTGGATTTTCAGTGCTTACCTAGGAAGGTCCCGGTGAATCCCAGTGCTAAGAAGCTGGAGATGACAAACAAGGTCCCTACAGCTGAGATGGCCAAGCCTGTGTAGTAGGTCCAGAGGCAGTCCCAGCTCTCCAGCTTTGGCTGGCTCTTCATGGCTTCTGTGAAGCTGTTGGGGAGACAACAAGGGCTGTTACGAGCAGCAACCCATAATTAACATCACCCACATCTCCCTGGGAGACGTGGAGCTTTGGGAGTGGGAGCTGCTGAAGAGGTTCCCTCTCCAAATCTCTTTTTCCACCCAGGCCTACTCAGCCTCCCAGTGGGAGAAGCAATCAGCTGAAGACTGTGAGGAGCCAGGGCTTAATCTGGGACAGCTATTTCTACTTACAACCCTTGCTCACTCCTGGAAATACCAGTCCCACTGACCTGTGATATCAAATGCTTTGCCTTATTCACCAAACCCCACTTTTCAGCATGACTGAGAGCTCTGGGACAGACGCCCTTGCAAATGCTGGAGGCACAGGACTCGAAGGGTTGGGAACAATTGGCTGGATTATCTCGTGCTCCCACCCCCGTTCCCCTCCATCAAAATATTTTGCAGCATTCATGTGTTAGCCACGTGCCCAGGAGTGATTCACAGCTGGAGCCTGACAGCCAGGGGGAGGATTGGAACGGCAAAAGGAAAATACGAGAGAGACGAGGCGTTTTCCAGTGCGAGCACAGCTCCTCTGTTCCAGGCTGGGTCAGGCATTTCGACTCTGACCTTCCAAATACTCCTTTGTGATTGGAATAATGATGACCCCTCCCTTCAGCCCCCTGAGCTCTGCCCAGAGCAGGGCTTGGCAGGATTTGCATCGCACACGGCTCCGACACAAACGCGCGATGACAAAAGAGACAACGCTGTGATTAAAAAAAACACCATTAATAACAGGAGAGGAGATAACAGACCCACAGAGCCCTACACAGCGTTTCTCCACATGTTGTTGACACATGAGGTAGGAAACTTGGAGCCTTTTTTTAATGAGCACCCTGGAGGCTAAAATTCAAGTGGAATTAACAGCTTTCCTGTGCTTCCAGCCACCACTGTCTGTCAGGGGCAGGAGAGTTATTCCTGCCCACAGTCCTGGGCTCATCAGCTGGAAAGTGCTTCCATAATGCTACCTGCAGGGCTTGGGATAGCTTTTTCCCCTGGTGTCTGTCTTCCCTAAGCCCTGCAAACCTCTGGATTTTCCCTGTTGCCCAAATAAAAGCCGAGAGAGACAGTCCTGGCTGAAGGCCAGGCAGCTGGAAACACATCCTTCAAAGGCTTGGTGGCAAGTTCATGCACCAAGCAAGTCCAGGATAATACTTATACTCTGGTTTAGGAACCTGGATGATATTCTCTGTTCACTTTGGAGTTTGCTCCCACTAGGCTTTCTATTGTTGAGGAGTTTTTAGGACCCCAGAACAAAACATTTAATCATCAGTTTGGATTGGAGCAAGGAAACAAAACATGGAATAAATGTAATATGCTCAGAAGTGAGCAGAACCACAGCATCTGGGTGGTTTGCACTCTGGAAATTACAGGGAAATTCCTTTTCCTGGGAGCCAAGCACAGACAGAGGAACAACAGCGTGGCCCCAGGCGATGCAGGCACAGTCCCCAGAGCTGGCCCTGCTCCAGTGCCCAACACAGCTCCCTGGGCTCACCTGGCTCACACTGGCTTAGCTTTAAATCATTTCTGATGGGAAGGCACAAATCTGGCTGCACTGTGAAGCAGAAGCAGCTGCACAATCCTTTGCATCATCTCTGTGGTGTTTATTTTGAAATGACACAAGTCTCCTCTATGAGGAAGCCAAGAAATCCATGTCCCTGCTCCCAGCACTGCCTGGGTTTGGGAGGAAAGCAATCCCCCTGCAGGGATGTGCCTTTCTGCCCGAGGAATCCTGGCCTGGCTGTGCACTCAAAACACACCCTGACACCCCCAGGGATGCTCTGCAGCTCTTTACTCACACAGAGGAGGATGTGCCTTTCACAGCATGAGGGTTTGGCTCCACACCTGGCCAGGACCTATCCAGAGGGCACCAGCACCAGGAAGGATTTTACAGCAATTTGCTGATCCCCAGGAAGGCAAATCTGGGCCAGCAATGCTGTGCTGGATCCCAGGCACTGGCAAGGAGATGGCAAAGCAGAAAGAGGTACAGCAAGAGCAAAGCCCTCAGAGCCTGCTCTGGATGAGCTGGGTTCACACTCTCTTACATCCTCAGGACTCCTCTGTCCAATGCTGATGACCTGACTTGGTCTTGGAACATGGAACAAAGGTGGCTTCAAAAGCATGATCTGGTTGGCTGGGAATCAGCACTGGAAGTTTTGCAACCAGCACATGGCATGGTTTGTTTTGGCAAAGCTGTCTCTCCCGCTCCAGATGATCCCATCCTTCCTTTCCATGGTTGGATAGGCCTGCATTAGTTATTCTCATCAGCTTGTCTTGCTCAGTTCCCTGCTGTTTGGCTTACAGCTAGGGAGGGAGGTGTTTGCACGGAGATAATGGACTGCCTTTCCCTCTAGGAATGGTTTATATCTTCCTAAACACACTCTCTATTTGCATTAAACATGATGCGCTCAGGAGTTCTCAGAATTGGTAAATAAACCTTTTAAGCATTTTCGGTGCTGGGCCGTGACAAGCAGCACGGATCCATCAATTATTCCAGCATCCAGGATGGTGAGGGAGCCTCCCTGGCCGTGTTTCGCCCTCCCTGGCAGGAAAGGACAAGGTTTTGGGCATTTCCATTGCTAGGGAGCCAGTCTCTTGAAATATGACATATTTCAGTCTGTCATGAAACCAGTCCCTTCCTTCATGTGCCTCTGAGTCACGTTGGTGACAGCGTTTATTTCAGGCTCACGACGAGGCAGCGGCACCGCTCAGCATCCAAGAGGACATCAATTAGAGCCAGGCTTTGTCCCAGTACCTGGAACTGCCTTCTGTGCCGAGCAGAGTGATTGCCATGGTGAGGAGCAGCCATCCCTCTTCCAGCACAAGGGGAGGGTGGGGAGGCTGAGACCTACTTTGATCACATCCCTGGCTGCTGTCCCCATGATGGGGGGCTTAGAAGATGCCCCCAGCTTTTGCAAAGGCAAAATGGGGTAATGGGGCTTCCCCTGACATCTCCCCACACTTGCCAATTTGAAGCATGACACCAGAGGCACACATTCTCCACCAATGTCCATGGGAAATGTCACCAATGTGACATGGGAAATGTCCAAATCCTCCAACTCTGCTCTGGCCAAACTGGCAGATTTGGCTAATTCTTGGCAGGAGAGGAGCAGCCAAGGCAGCAGGCATTGTTCAGCTCAGCAGATTAAAAACAGAGAGGTACATGCTGAGACACTCAGAAGTTTTATCAGTGCTCCATGGGAATCCCAGAATGGATTGGGTTAGAAGGGACCTTAAAGCCCATCCAGTTCCAAACCCCTGCCATGGGCAGGGACACTTTCCACCATCCCAGGTTGCTCCAAGCCCCACCCAACCTGGCCTTGGCCACTGGGATGGGGAAGCCACAGCTTCTCTGGGCAACCTGTGTTTCCACATAAAACATTTCCTCATAAATAATTTCTTCCCTGTATCTCGTCTGAATCCCTCTTCTTTCTGTCTACCACATAATAAACCATATGAACTGGAAAACCACTCAGAGTGGCTCTGCACTGTGGGAATGGACATGTCACACCAGTGGGTTCACAGGAATAAAGTGGGAGTGAGGGAAATAGGCAGCAGATGCCCTGGCTGGGACATGGACAGGACGTGCAGCCAGGTTTGCACATCAGGTGCTGATTCATTCAACCAGAAAACTTAACAAGTCACAGTCCGAAACACATCCCCAAAGGCCACAAGGGAGCAGGAAGAAAACCTGGAAATATTGTACTAAAAGAGAAGCTGAGGTTTCTAGGTCTTGTTGGGGGCATCTCTCAGTTTCCCCCACCAAGTGTATTTTGTCATCCCTCTCCTTAAAGGAGGACAAAGACCTCATCCAGCAAACTGGGTCGCTGCAGGGAGCAGCCCAGCAGTGCTCCCTTTGACTGATCCCAAAAACCAGCCTGGAAACTGGGGCTGATAAGCACAATTGGAGCAGAATTGGGCCAGGGGCCAGCAGGCAGCAAGGAAGCAGCAGTGGTACAGGCAGCCAGGGTTTCGGTGACAACAGCCACCACTGCGAGGTGCCACAGTCACTGTGTGGGACGTCGCTCTGTCCCCCGTGCCTGGGGTTTTGTTCCTCTTGGCTAAAGGAGGCAAAGGGGATAAAAACCATCTGGTGGTGCCCAGCAGCACAAGCTGCAACAAAAGATCTTGTTCATTAGAAAACAGCAACCTCAACAACACCGAAATCGTCCTGCTGATACCACTGGCAATTGTCAGCCCAGTCATCATCCTCACAGCTTCTTTTGCCAATAATGACTTTGCTTTTCTGACAGCACTGGGGTGTGTGTGTTATTTAGGTCAGCTGGGGGTTGTGGCAGCTTCTCCCCCTGCCTCACATCTGAGCTGTGAGGTTTCCTCATCTGGATGCCGTGGGCAGGAGGTGCTGTTGGCTCCCTGGCGCTTTTCCTGAACAGGTATCAGATATTTCTGTCACTGTGGCTCACAGGGGGCATCGGCTCAGTCAGGCCATGTTCGATTCCCATCATCAAACTCGGTCACTTCTGCACACAGGGCCATGTGGTTCTGGGATCAATGCCATTTACAGCACACTCATTCATGGTGCCAGCTCTCAAAATTAAACAGGATTGAGCATAAGGTGAGAGGCCCTACCTGGCAATGACAAACAACCCCTTTTCTGTGCAAAATCCCATCCCAGGGTGGATACATTTTCTTGGAAGCATCAGCTCCAAGTGGGAAATCCACACAGGAGGCAAGACCCAGAGCGTGGCATCAATGCAGGACTCGATGCCAGCCTGCAGCACGATGCCACTGAGCCCTGGCACAGCCTCTGTGGGACTCACACTGACACACCCCAACACCTGCAGCCCCCCCAGTCAAGGTGGGCACGTGGCTCTTGCCTTTAAGCTCAGGCAAACATCTTGAGACCCATCAGGAGGGAGGCCCAGAACCTCCCTGTGTGCCTGCCCAAGGGTGGGGAGCGTGCCAGGGAGTGCCAAAGGCAGTGCAGGAGGGTTTGGAGGCAGTGCCAGTGGCTAATTGTGAATAAACTGATGCAGGGAAAGATACCAACAACGTGGTGAAGGAGGAGGGAGCGATACCAGAAGCGAGTCTGGAGGACAGTGAAGGTTGTCACGTCCCATGTCACACAGATAACAGCCACAAACTGCACACAGTGCAGATAGTTCAAAAGTTCAGGAATTGTTTTCACAGATAAGAGCCTCGGTGATGGAAGTTCCTTGCTTCTTGCAAAAAGAAACTGTTGTAATGAAAATAATCATTGCACCAAAGCAATTAAGGATGCTTGTCTTGTGCACTTGACTAAGCAGGTCCCCCCTGGTCACAGGTCAGTCTGGATTGCAAGCCAAGGCTGATAATGAAGCTGAGAGCTGGGAAGCATCTAATTGCTTAACTGAGCACAAAGACATCCCTCTTCTTACACGCAAGGTATCCTTTTGGAGCCGAGCTGGCACGAGAGCATCGGGGTGCTGCTGCTGAGGAAGGACCGCAGCACAGACCCTGCGGGGGGCAGGTGGTGAAGCAGCCACACACCCCAGCTCCCAGGTGCTGTCAGCCAAAATGCCAACCCCCTCCCCAAGTTCTGTCTGCTCTGCCCTCCCCTCCTCCGCCCCCAGCTCGGAGTCTTTCAAGAATTCAGCTGCAAAAAGGAAGCAGGCTTTTAAAGCCAAAAGAAACATCCCCTGGGCTCCACATCGCTCCCTGGCAGCCTCCACCCACGTAACAAGTCCCCAGAGCAGGAAAAGAGGAGTTTTAAAGGCTGGATTACAGCACTGGAGGTGGAGGGACCCCTGAGGCTGCCTTTTTGCTCACTCTCAGCAGCCCTCACGCTCTGCACAAGTAACCCTGGCCCGCACCAAGGGATTGTCTCCGAGGGGCTGAGGAGCAGAAAACCTGCTCCAGTGAAAGTGACTCAGAGAATAAAATAAAGGGAAAAGCAAAATAGCAAGAGCAGGTTAGACATGTCTCTCCCAGCATCACTGGTCACTGAGATGACAGTGACTGTCACATGAAGCCCCTCTGGTCAGCAGAACCCTGGACTGGACCTGGCTGGTACCGTCATGCAAGGCTAAGGAGCAGGATGAATCCTTGCCAAGCAGAAAAAGCTCTCCATGCTGGAGAAATAAGCCTTGGGCAGCCCTGGAGGGCTCACTGAGCTGGGAATGGAGGCAGTGAGGCTCCCAGGTGTGTTTTGGGATAACTTCAGTAGTTTCTGCTCTGATGATTACCCTGGAACCACCCAATCCCCCTCACAGTTATGGGCTTGCCTTGCCAGAAAAGCTTCCAAAGCCTGCTAGCCATCACTCAGGCCAACTTCAGCACCGAGGAAAGGGGAGGGAACAACCCAACCACGTGGAAACATCTGGGAAAAAGGAACTTCCCTTGCAATAATTTGAAAGGCTTTGGTCCTTCAGGATGGGCTGGTGCCTCATCTGTGTTCTGCTGGGGCTGAGCTGCCCCATCTTCTAGAGCCTCTCCTCCAAGCCCAAGGCCCAGGTGGAGCTTTTCCAGCCCCTGAATCAACCTTGCTGCTTCCTGCAGGGCCCAGCTGCTGGGCTGCACAGGCAGAGCCAAACTCAGCGTGTCCCACAGTCCCCCCAGACCCATGACACAGAGCAGAGCCAGCCCTGGTAGGGCTCTGAGGGCTCTGCAGGGACACAGTGTGACACAGTCCAGGACACACGAGGCCACTTTGGCTCCCCCAGCAGTTCCCTCTCAGTGCCTCGTTGTGACCCATGAGCCTCGCTGACCCAGGACCACTGGAAATGGAGATTGTCCCTCCACCAGCTGTGTTTTTAATTAAAGGCAAGGACAGGGCTTTGCATTGCTTCCCAGACAACAAGTGACTATGTAATTTGTGCAAGAGACTGTCGAGACATTCCCCAGCAAAATCCAAGCCCGCTGTGTCACTAAGACATCAGCAGCACACACACATGCCCTCTGCATTCGATTATAGCCTTGTTCACTGCAAGCTTCCTTTCAGTTTCTGCCATCAGTAGCTGGGACAAACACAGAAGGGCAAGGGCAGGTCCTGGTGTCATTTCCAGGAAAGCAGAGCTCTTAAATACATGTGCAAATTCCAACCTGAGAACTCTTCGCCTAGGAAATTACCCAGAGTACTAAACAACCCATTAGCTCTGACCCTGGTATAATTGAATCTGAGAATTTAGTGAGTCTGTCTCTCCTAACAGCAGTGGAGATAAAGCCTACCAGATCACAGATAAATTGCTGGCATTGAGGAAATCTTCTGCAGTAAAACCTCTCTGCTGCACTGGGAACGTTAAAGGACATGCTCCCATGGAGTATGGTGTATCAGTCATACAATACCATTAGCCAGCACAGGTAGTGTTTAGAGATAGCAGATAAGAGTTTCAAGAGACTGTTTGTTAAGTGCACAGGTAATCCTGCTCTTCTGCACAGGAAACTGCGGCTTCTTAAAAGCAGCTTTAATTTTGTTTATGATTTTTACAAGAAAATTAAAAAATTCTGCTGTTACATATGATCCATCCTGTGTAAACAGCCTTGCCACCTGGGCTGCTCACAGGAGAGAGGAAACATCCCCAGGGAGCAGAGCAAGGTAACCTGTGACACTTAATGACCGGTGAAACTGATGGGTTTGGCCACGCTGCTGCTGCGCCCCTCATCTTTATTACAAATCCAGGAATAAATCTGCTGCTGGCTGAAGTTATCCAACCATGGGAAAGCAATATGCTGGGGTTGGATTTAACACTGCTGAGAAAATGTCCCTTTTCTCCCCCTCTGAGTGCAGAGGGTCATTTTTTTCCATGGATGTACAGCAGCAGGATGAGCTCCTTACCAGTGGCTCCGCACACAGTTCAGCACCAGGATGGCAACGCCCAGGCAGTAACAGGCAGCATGGGGAGAGCCAAAGATTTGGCTGAGTGCTCGTGTTTTGTGCTCCCATCTGGCTACCTGGAGAGACAAAGGAAAAACAAAGTGGGTGGTTGGGGTGCCTGGAACACGCTGCCCCAGGAGAACAAATCCCACAGGCT
The DNA here is from genome assembly GCF_971803275.1 of Cyanistes caeruleus. Classification (NCBI taxonomy): domain Eukaryota; kingdom Metazoa; phylum Chordata; class Aves; order Passeriformes; family Paridae; genus Cyanistes; species Cyanistes caeruleus. Next base: position 14,286,790 of record NC_141717.1, read on the forward strand.
CGGCCTCACATGTTCAGGACATTTTATCTGTGTGGCTTTGTGAAAGAAACGAGTGGAGGCCACTGATGGGACATGACTGAACCAAGCTCCTTCTCCTGCCTGTGCCAGACCCTGCTTGCATTGCATGTGCCCTTGCACACGAGGTCAGACAGCAGCATCAAGGCACAGCCTGGTGAAAAAAAAGAAAAAAAACAAACCAGAAAATACCCTGCACATCAGTTTTAGGGAACACAAGGCTTGGACATGTGTCTAACAAGGATGAGAGAGTTGTTAAGGCTGTCCCCTGCCCACAAAAAACAAAAGGCTCCTGCCATGGATCTGAATACTGTTCTCCTGAAAGGAAGACAGATCCCTGAGCATGGGATGCACCACAGGAACGCTCAGCTCTCATTTTTGGGGCTTTGGCATCTCCCACATCCAATCTCAGGGACCACACCTACCAGGAACAACCTCTCCCTCTGCATATCCAGAAAAGTTTGCAAGTCCTTCCTCAAGCTTCCTCAAGACAAGATCTTCCACCTTTGCACAGAGAAATGCTTCCACTTGAACCAGCTTAGCCTTCATGAGCAATTGCAGCCATTCAGGTTCAGTCTGCCCTCCTCACCCATCCCAGCCCAGCAGTGACAGCCCAGGACTCACACATCCACACACAGCATCCCTGGGGAGGTGTTAGCATCCTTCACAGCACGTTTTTCCTGGTTCCCACATTCAGCTCCCTGTTCTGCAGATGCTGATGGGCCCCTTCCCAAACCACCCTACAGATGAGGAAGTGCCCTCTCACCCTGGGAGGCAGCTGCTCCCAAAATCTGCAAGACCAGATTCACCCCAGTCACCAAATCCAGGCCTGGCACTCCCAGATGATAAAAATCCTCACAGCTGCTTTGTTTTCTACCTTTCCTGCATCCCTCAGAAAGCTGTCACTATATTTATTTCTTCTCTTCAGCTCCACTTTCAGGCACCCAAAGTTGGAGGTTTGGATCAGACACCAGACCCAAAATTCCAGCCAAGGAGAGAGAGCACACCTGGGCAATGAAGCAGGGAGTCAGCAGAACATCTCAGCACCAATTTGCTTCTCAGACATGGCTGGCACTTGATTAGCTTCAAATGCACTTCACTCCCTCGCACGGAGCCTGGGCAGCTTTTGGGGGCACCTGCAACCCAGCTCTTCATCTGCTCTGAATGTATTTGGTAATTTATTGGCTCAATTTGAGCAGAAAAAGGTAGCTTTGCAGGTCTTGCTTTCCTCCCAGGCTGATGTAGAAGCACAAAGTGCTGCTGGTGGAGGGGGACTGCTGGCTTCAGGAGGGGGGAACGATGAAAACCTCTGATAAGCAGGGGCACTGATTTCACATGCTGAGAGCTGATTCAATTAGTTATGCAATGATTGCTCTGAAATTACAAATCCACTCATGACAGAGAGAGCTGCTTCACTGCCTTTTTCTGGCTGGTATAAATAGTTTGTATTCTAAATTGAATTTAAAACACCGTGCGTCACGCTGCTGCTAAAATCAGCGCTGCTGTTTGAGTGCTGAGAGAGTGAAAAAAGAAATATAAGGTGCATTACCACCTTTGGAAAGTAAAAAGAAGTGACCATACAGGTGACTTGAGTCACAGATGGAAAAATGCAGCCACGTGCCAGTTATCTGTACCAGCTTCCTAATTCCCTGGAAATTATTCTGGCAGCATTTGCATGGATGGCAGCTCCTGGCTTGCTCTGGGAGCTTTGAAGAGCTGAAGGAGAAGAAGGCAGGGCTGCTGGGATCAGAGGGAAGGGCTGGTGTGCTGCTGGGAGCCAGGTCACTGTAATTACCCTCACCTTTAGAAAGGCACATCTGGGCAGCAAGGCTGGGATGAGGGGCTGCTTTGGGCAGCAGCTGCCAGGGCTGCGATGGGATCACTCCCAGCACAGCCCGCTTTGTGCTGCCTCACACAGCTGGGACCGAGGGGCCAGCTCTTATTCAGCTGTCACAGCTTTCAGATGGGACCCCAGGCTCCTTTTCAAGCCCACACAGGAGCCATTCCAAGCAAAGCTGGGAGCCAGCGCAGGGCTGGAAGCGGCGGCACCCACCGGGTCCCGCGGCGATATTTCAGCAACAATTAATTAGTTCCGGTTCTGGTTCTATTTCTTGAACAGCTAATTAGTTCAGGCTTGGTTCTAATTTTCTAATTTTAGTCGTTTTGAGCTAATATTAGCACTCGATCGACCCACAGCTACACAGCTGCCTTAATGGCTTTATAAAATCATGAGCTGATGTGTTATTATTTAGTGTGTGACGGATGCAGAATGCTTCCAGAATCTTCCATGGCCATGTGTGGGACAGAGCAGGGCTGAGACCAGCAGCTTCCCAGGAGGCTGCACCCATTCCTGGAGTGCTGTTTGCCCTCTCAGTTAGGGTGGGCACCGTGCTGACCATGGCAAGCCCCATGTCAGGGCTGTGCCTCCTGGAAAAGGGAAAAGAGGAGCATTTTTATTTTTCTTCCAATTCTAAGTTTTGCAATGGAGTTAATTCAAAGTTTCCTGACTTACCCAAGGGTCAAAGCAATAGAAAAAAATTCTTCTTCCAAAGCTCCCAGCACTCTGCTTTCACTTTAGGATCCTTGGTGAGGGCTGCAAGTAATTTTTTTAATGTTTCCCCCAATGCTCATTATCGAAATAAATCAACGAGCGGATGTGGCTGCAAAGCTGGGGATGCTCTTGGGTCCCATGTTCTGCCTTTGGCAGGCCATTCCAGGGGCAGGCTCAGCTGGCTGATGTTCCCAGGGAATTGCTTCCTCCTAGACGTAAATTTGGGGCTGATTTCTACGTAACCGATCCAAGACATTTCCCCAACCGCTCGGGCAAGTGCGTAAACAAAAATGAAAGCACGGGCACACATCCCCAGTGCCTGCCCCGATGGAAAATGGAAATGCTCTGCGTTTCCTTTTCTTTTTTTGGGCAGGCAAACCACGAGCCACCTCGAGAAAGGCCACAAATAACCACTCAAAAAGCAATTTCATCTCACGAACCTGCCTCCGCAGTGATCAACGGGAAATGCTCTTTCCAGCTCTGTGTGCATGGCAGACCACGGCCTCTCATTAATATTTAGTATTTGTTTGAAGGAAATTGATTCTTTTTGTCTGCCATCCAGGGAAGCTGCCTTCTGAACATGCTACATTTTAATTGCTCAGTCCCAGCTCTGAATTAAAGCCTTTGTGCTGTTTCATGTGACTCCATTGCTATATCTGGCTCGCCCCAGAGATGGGCAACGAAACCAGATAGCCCAAAGGCTCAGGACAAAGGGACACCTTGCATCTCAATGCAAATCAGTCATTTTATGTCCTCACATTGCCCCATCACCATGGTACCCAAAGAAAAACGTGCAGGGACTGGTGAATTTAGCCTCGTGGCACTCCTGGGAGGCTGGGATGGATTAGCAGCTCCTTTCAAATCAAGGGAAACTGAGGCACAGGATGATTGAGGTGAGTGTCTGCTTCTCAGCTCTCCTGAGGGGTAGAGGGGCTGTGTCTGCATCCTGCAAAATCCCATCATCCACCTGGGGAGATGCTCTGCACATTTCTTGGGATGCTCTTGCCCTGGACAAACTGTTGGAATGAAAATATTCAGTGTCCAGGTCTGGGCTGGAGAAAAGATGACAGTGAACAGGATGTCCTCCCTTCACAAACCCATCTCACAGTATTTGACAGCATGAAGGGTTTTTCCCCATCCTGTGGGGTCTAGGAAGCCTGCTGAGAGGTCCAGAAACCAGAAATTCCATGAGAAGTCCAGAGGAAGAACAATGAGCTCTACAGGATACATCTGAGCCCAAGTCCCAAGAAGATGCAAGTTCATGGGGAAAACCCTGGATATATGGGTGATCCAGCCCCAACTCAATAAAAACCTTCAGACAAAACTGACCTGAGCAATTTTATTCTCAAAGAATCAGGGAGTGCTTTGGGTTGGAAGGGACCTTAAACTCATTTCATTCCATTCCCTTCCACTATCCCAGGTTGCTCCAACCTGGCCTTGGACACTCCAAGGGATGGAGCAGCCACAGCTTCTCTGTGCCAGGGCCTCACCATCCTTACAGTAAGGAGTTTCTTCCAACAGAACAAATTTCTCCTTCAGTCTGACCTCTCCTAGGCCAGCCATGGGGTGAGTTGGTGCTAGGGCAGGAGAATCCCTGTCTCTGGTCTTAGGTGGCTCCATGTGAGCATCTCCCACTGGGAAAGATGTGCCCCAGCTGGCTCCTGACCTGCTGAAAGAGCACGAAACCTGATATTACCCTTATTTCACCCACAGAGACCAGAGGCATCGACCAGTTTCCATCATGAAAAATCCATTTTTCCCTTTCTGATTCCCTGTAATCCCTCATTAAAGCATAAGGACATTCTCTGCTCTCTGTCACTGCTGGGATGCTGGAAAACGACCCTGCTCACAGCCAATACATTTATCTAAAGACAGGGAGGAAAAAGTCAGACCTGAGCACCCAGGCCCTGGTTGTGGTGCTCCCAGGAGCAGGCAGGGAAGCAGAGCTGGCTGGAATGGAAATGCAAGCACTGGGGCTGGCTGACCTTTGCCAAATGCCAGAGGAGCCAGCCTTTTCTGGCTGTCCCAAGTGGCTGTGGAGGAAATGAGTATGGCCTGACCTTACCCCTCCTAACTCAGCGCCCTGTGACAGCCAGAAGCACTCAGTGCAGACAGCCCAGTGCCAAAGGGAAGCACCAACAGCACCAGGTGAACACTGTGGCCAGGCTGAAAGCCTGAATCACTTTGGCTGAGTGTGTCCCTCCTAGGTGTGAAAAATCCTGTGTTTCCAGGGAGGTTGCAAAGCTTAGGAGGGGGAAACTGCAGGCTGGTCCTGGAAAGGATCATGCACTGCTGCCCCACAGGATATGTGAGGGCTGTTCCTGCAGCTCACCAGGACAGCACTGAGCCCCTGGCACAGGAGTGACACCACTCGAGGCTGGCATGTGCCCATGTGCAGCCACATCAGCCCAGCCCAGCACCAGGCACAGGATTTCCAAAGGCATGTGCAGAAAATGCCCCGGGGACCTGCGTGCCACTGGCAGCAGGAACATGATTAGCAGGAGCTCTGGGCAGCGAAGGCAGGAGAAAAAGAACAGAACAAACCACGGTTTTAATTTGTACAAGCTGGTAATTATAGTTGCTATCTGTCTGAAATCTCTATTGAGTTTATTTAAATATGTTCTCCGTGAAGGCCATTCAGACAGGAATTATCAAGGTGTTGCAGCAGAGGAGATAATGCCATGCAGTTTTCAACAGATCAAGGGCTGATTAGGAGGAATTAATTAGCTGCTTAAACAGTCCTTGACTCGCTGCAGCAATTAGCCTCACCTCCCTGCAGTCACGTTCCCTGCACAGCAGCGGTGCCGCCGATCCAAAGCACGAAACTCCTTCTCTGTGTGCTGCTGTGAGCACCAGGCCAGCCCTGGGTGGGCACATGGCCCTGGGAATGGCTCCTAAACCCACCTGGGAATGGGTCCCAAACCCACAAGGGCTCCAAAGCCACCCCATGGGCAGGGCCTGGTGGACAGGCAGGGCTGAGCTGGGCTGTGGGGATTCCTGTGTGCCCACTCCAGTGCCCATCGCTGGCTGGTGATTCCCAACACGGGGCAGGCATCGAGGGTCTTCATCCTCCAGCTTCAGGCATTCTCCATCCACCACCTTTTCTGTGCTATGAACCACCAGTTCTCAGCTGTGCATCTCCACTGGGGACAGCAGATCATCCAGCAGCCTTTATCCCACGTGCCATCACCTGCTGTCCCTTTGGTAGGGTGGGAGCATCACCCCTCACCTCTGCAAGCACTAAACCATGGAAAGCTGACACTGCAGGGCTGGAGGCTGAGCCATTCCCACTGGACACTGCCCAGGAGGAGAAGCTGGCACTTGGAGTGAGCACCATGAGGCTCTGAGCCCCTCCTGCCAGCACAGGGCCTTGCAGGAGCTGGCACAGCATCCCAGTGGGATCCGCTTTTGCTTAGCTGCTTCCTGCCCGCACCAGGAAAAACTGGCAGCCCTGGAGTACCTGATGCAGAGACTGAGTTACTCCTCTGAAAGTTTCTCAACTCACAGGCTCTCCATTACAGAGAGCCATGAGATGGTAATGTAGCCTGAAAGCTTTTTAGCAAATGATTAAAGCCTTGTGAAGTTCCCCCACCATGTACTGGAGCAGCAGCTTCCAGCTCATGCAATTAAAACACTGAACTGATATGAGAGGAGACAAGCACCGTCTCAATAGTTTCATGTGAGCTGCGAGGCAAACCAGGCTGAGGACTGCGTCCCTGGAGCTTGTAAAGGCTTTTTCATGGTAATAACCCAAGAAAATATTCACCCAGAGATGTTTTGATGGCAAGCAACAGGCTCTGGGGACAACAGGTGACAGTCTGTGCCCATGCACGTGGAGCCAGAGCATGGCAGGGACTCCTGGCAGAGCCTGGAGGCTCCAACACCCTGGTTTGAGGGCTGGCAGGTGTCCCCAGAGATGGGCTGGTTATCCAGGCCTCCCCAGCAAGCTACACCAGTTAAGATTTTCCCCTTTCCCATTCCCTCACTGGTGTGATGGCAGTAACAGCTGTCAGTGAGCCACAGCTGAGCAGCACAGCCCAGCTCCTCCACGTCTGCCAAGGGCTTTCAGTTTGGAAAGGAAAGCGTCTACTTGACGCAAGGAAGATTTTTCCATTGCCTTTCACTGGCTCTGGATGGGGTGTTTATTGTTTATTCCAGCCAAAAGAAACAGGAGTGGGATTTTGGAGAGAAAAGGAGATGTGTGGCCTGGCTGTGCAAGGACACTGAGGTGAGGAACAGCCAGCTGGAACACTGGGGCTGCACACCCAGGTGACAAAGAGCTGCACAGAGGGAAAAGCCACATGTTTGCAGGCTCTCACAATGGAACATGGGGTTTGGAACACACAAAGGGCTTCAAACAAAGGAGAACATCCATGAGCTGAAGAAAAGAACTACCTAGAAGCAGAGAGCAGGGTGGGCTGCTCTCCAAAACCAAAAAGGTGCGGTGAGATGAGACAGCATGTCAAACCCTCACTGCCCACACTGCCCATCACCCAAACCAAGTTAAGAGGATGAAACAAGCTGGAGTCCCTCTTCTAGTGAATCTTTCCTCATGAATGCTGCCAGTGAGGAGGTCAACAAGGTCCAGTCTGAGCACTTTGACACAGGGAGAAGAGTAAAGCGACTCCACTTCTTTACAAGTGGAAGGATATTGAAGCAACCCAGCCTGCCTCCACCACGTTTAGCTTAAAAAAAAAATCCTCCCTGCACCCAGGCCTAGTGAAATTAATTGGACTGAAATGGCACAGGTCACCTCAGCTAACAGCCTTGAAGGTAAAACAAGCCTGCAGGTAAACAGATAAGGGTTTCATAAAGACTAGGTACACTTTACCTCAGAGTTATCCCTCCAGATTACCTCCATACGAGCCTTTACCTTGAATCCACTCATGATAAAGAGTGAGATAAAAAATTTCATTTCTCTAATAGTGTTTATGTGATTTGTCAAAGTACGATCTCATTAGCTGGCTGCAATGAAAACAAGCCCTTGCTTAGTGTATGCCAAGGCAGCCTGGATCCATCGATGTTCCATGAGCCACATCCTCTCCTCTTCAATAAAAACAAAAATGACACAGAATATGGGCTGCATTTGCTAGCAATTTCCAACACAAAATCTGAACAGTTTCTCCTCAAATCAAAGTGCTCATGATTTATGTCCAAAGAGCTGGAAGCTGAAGGCAGGTGATTTCAATAACCCAGAACAAGCTGTGTTAATTAATTCTGAGAGTGGGCATGGGGAGCCCTTATGAGCAGCTCCCTAAGAGTGAAGGGCGATGTGCTCCTGCTATGGGGAATCAGGCTGCACAGCCCAGCCCAACTTTCCCAGCCAGAAAATCCCATGGAAAAGCTATTTGTGAAATAATGATTTCTCCAGAGTGCAGCATGGGATGGGGAAGGACCTTTCCAGTCCCAGCCTGGGACGTGGAAGGGATGGCCCAACAGTGGGAGGGACACGAGGGGATGGGGGAATGGGGAGCAGCTGGAACACAGCCAGCTCTTCTAAACCACGAATGCAACCAAATAAAATAATCTCCTGAGGTTAGGGAAAGGCAGAAGCTGCCCCTGCACAAATATGTGGGGCTCTGCTGGAGCTCAGAGGGAAGGTAAGTGCTGCCAGATGAGCATCTCGTGAGCAGGACGAGGAAGCATTTTGCCAGATTTCTTTTCATCTTCCATGCCCAGATGACTTGGCCCACACACATCTTCCTACTGCACACAGTTCCCATCCAGAAAACCACAAGCCTTGTATGTTCACACGTTTCTCTGAAGCTCAGAGTGTTTTCCTTGGGGCAAACAGATTGGAAACAGGCAGCCCATAGCAGGCACTTTCATAAACAAACCAGAAGCAAAGGTGTATGCCAGCCTCTTGAGTGACTGAGAACATTCTGCCCACCTCACATCCTGTATTTGCATGGTTTTTTTTCCTGTTGCTCGTACTCATGCAGCCCTAAATAAAGCAAAGCTGAGGAAGTGCCTGAAGTGCTCTACACAGCTGCTTTCACTGAACCAGGCTGTCTACCCAACAGACCCATTTTCAAACAAAGCGATCCAACAATAGCACTGACGATGTTTGAATTGGCACGGATTTAGGAAGACAAGCTCTTTGCTGCACCACACTGTCAGCAAGCACTCAGTACAAATGCCACGTTACAAGATAAACATCTCTCCTTCTCTCTTTTTTCTTTTTTTTTTTTTAAGATTCCTCTTTTACTTTTTCACCTCCATTCACTTGTGTTATTTCCAAATGAGGCCCTGGATCCCAATGGATCGCAGTGCTGAGGTCAAGTCCCTCTGAATTCGTTTCAGCGCCTTGGGTTTGGTTTTCAATGTGGGGATAAAGCTTTATCTGTGTCACAAAGCATCTATTCTGCTCTTCAAAGCTTTCCAGTGCTGCTGCAAACCTCTGGTTCCAGTTGCTATCGCTGTTGCAAATAAGGTCAGCCTGATTAAAAAACAGTTATTACAGGTGGAGTGAAAATGGTCAATCTTCAGTCAGTGCGTGCTATGTAAGAAATATCCTGTTCCTGAACTGAAACAAGCCTTCACAGGCTCCAGGTAAAAGGAGATTGAGGTCACCTAACAAGTGACATTATTGCAGCCTCTGATTCATTGCAAAGAGACTGTGTAAAGCTATACTGGAGATGTCAGCTAAATCAGGTGTTTCTTTCTCTCCTGTATGACCTGTATTTATTTGCAGATGCAGGTTCAGGTACCACTGTGAGCAGCCAGTGTCCCCAGCCAGCCCAACCTGCACTGCCTGCAGCCGAAATCTGGGGCTGGATACTGCAATATTTCAATTCAGGCAATTACTCAAGGAGCTGAGGCCCATGGTAGTGAAAACACTCTGGCTCTGTTGTCTTAAAGATTAAATCAGAAGCTCCAATTCACCCAATGTATGAGTAAGAAGGAGCTGGCAGGAGAGAAGGGGATGGAGAAAGGCTGTGGGTGATAGCAAGCAGCAGCCTCTCAAGACACAGACACAGCAGCACACAAGCACCCAGCCCCACACGGAGGAAGATAAAGCAGCTGAGCCATCCCAGCACTGGATCCTGTGTTTGATGTGAAGGTTTTCAGGCCTGGGTATCATCTTTGCAGTTTGCTCTCGCTAATAGGTTTGCTTGGATTCCAGCTCAGCCCAGCTCATTAGCCACACCGCCGAATCCCACACTAATTCTGCATCCCTTCTACTGCTACAGATAAATAATAAAATTGCCTCCACGCAGGGGTTGTTTTCTTCCTCTCTCCCCTCCTAATGCAGGTCTGGTAGCATCTCATGTATCTGTTAATGAAGTCCATGATATCCAGAGTTTCTCAGCAAGTAAAAATTACAATCATTAGCCAGTGAGTGATGAGAGACAAAAACACCATTTCTGCCCGGGCTGGCAGTAACAGTACAGCAAGTCCACGTCCTGGAGAGCTGAGCCTTGCTCTCCTGTCATGTGGTACCCAATGTTCTTCATTAGCACCTCTCCCTAATAGAGCAAGGCAGCGTCCTGTGGCAGGTCACAATTACACACAACAATTAATTCAGGGAGAAACAATGACAAGGAACTGCAGAGGAACACTTTGCAGCAGGGTGGTAAAAAGATGAAGTGGAAGAGGAATAGGAACATTTTAAAGCCCTGCCTGAAACCCAAAACAGGTGACAGCGCAGTAGAGGATCCATGGCTGGTTTCCTTGTACATGAATTCGTAATTTTTATTTTAAATAGAAAAGAAACACAACCATTACTCTTTTGGTCACAATACCCCAGTGACCAGGATCAGCAGGCTCAGACCAGGACTTCTTGTGCTATTTGCAAACAACACACAAAGCCGACTCAGCTTCTCCCAGAGCCGCAGCCACTCTCTTGCTGCCCTTTTGTGAAATTAGGGTTTAATTCTCTGGAATAAGTCTGCTAATAAGGAGTCCCAACACACCCATCCTCTGGACAGCGTGTACCCGCTCATCGTTCCCCCAGGAGCCGTGATGGGAGGGGGACAGGGAAGGGGGGAGGAAAAAATAAATCCACCTCTGAGAGCACAAAATGCAAGAGAAATCCAATACTCCTTCACAGAGGAGTGAGAGGTTGTTGGAATAGAGGTACTGGTTGCACTGGCCATGCTCAGCAAAGCACTGATTTCGTCTGGAAGGGCCCCCTGTCCTCTCCAGATCATGTTCCACGCTCCGTGTTAAGCCTCCCCTGGGAACATTTCCCACTGAGGACACGCATGTTTGCGACGCTGCCGTGGTGCCAGCAACAATAGAGAGGGACAATGTGATCTTTATGTAACGGGGGCTCTGTTCCCCTCTGCCCAGGGATGAGATGTTCAATACACGGGCACAACAAGTAATAACAACCTGAAGGGTTAAACACAACCACTGGACCCCTCGGTGTCAGCACTGGGGTTCCCCTGGGTGTGGATGGGTGTAACCACGTGCCCCACGGTATTTGTTCATCTGTTCAATGCAAGAAAAGTAACCCAAAAGTCGAGTGAACACTCAGTCATCCTCAGATCCTGTGATCTGCATCCCAGGGGAGCTCCTTTCCCCTCCTGCAGCCTCAAAGCCCAGTGCTGGGATACAGATACCAGCCCTGCATCCAGCGCTCAAAGATTCTCACAGCATTTTGCTCCACACATTTCTACTAGAGGACTGCACAGAGGTGGAGGGTAGAGGGCTGAAAAAGTCCTTCCAGATATGGATCTACTCACATCCACACCGGTGACCAAAGCTTAATGGATGCAGGAAGAAAAGTAATGCTCCTCCGTTGAGCAACGCACTTATTTCGGCTTCCGAGAACATCAGTCTCTGGAAAATGATTGTATGACAAAATCTCAAAATGAAACTAATTCAGTGCTGCTCTCCAGCCTTGGGAATGAAATGAGTAAGTCTGCAGTCATTACAACAATGTCCTGGTAAAAATAAACAGGAAAGGGCACTTAGTAGGAATGCTTCATAGTTAAAAATACAGTATCTCATGTGAGGTCATTCTGTTTTTTATAGGAACAGGCATGTGTGCCTCAAAGTGATCAGATTTGGTATTACTTCCTGTTGTGGATGGGCACCTCAGTCACAGACAGATGGACAAGGTTCTCTTCCCCAGTCCAAAACCCTACCTGGGATGATGCAGGTTGAGCATCTGCTATTGGGCTGACAGCTCTGAGAGAACAGGCAGGAATTGGAACACCTGACTACATGGGGGGATTTGGGGTCTGTCTTCTCTTCACTCAGCAAGACTGACAAGGAGGATGACCAACTTTTTCAATCTAAAAGGTACAAAGACAATGTTCAAGCCAGAGGTGGGCACACTGAGCAGCAGACAGGCACAGAGATGATGCTGGACAAAGGACAGGAGGCAAGAAAAGTGGGCAGAAGAAGTACTGTAAAGGATCATAAAAGCTGCATGTACACTTTCCTTCACAGAAAATGTCTTTGTGCTTTTATGGCAAGGAGCTGCTACAATTACAGCTTCTCTTATAAGTGAAGCAGAAACCAGATAACGAGCAAACCTCCCACCACACAAAGGAGGTGACGAAGGCGTTCTGGGAGCCCTGACGGTCAGGCTTTCCTGCAACAGCCAAAAGCATAGAATATTGCTAAAAAACATCTCCATTTCACCCTTTTCAGGGCTGTGAGCTGTTCATAGCCTTTTTCTTCCCCAAAGTATAAAAAGGATCGCACCAAAAATGTACCTACACAGATAGCAAGTGAAAACCCTTCAGCCAGACAAAGCAGAGCTTGCACATGCAGACCTGCAGAATGAGCCCGTGGCTGCATCATCCCTGGTATGGGGAAGAAAAAAGAAGGAACAAAAAAGAGATTTCACAAAGGAAAAATCCAAGATATTGTCCAATCCATGTGAGTTTCTGCTTCATCATTGAGGTTCATGATTTCAATGACACATGGGAAAATCAAGAGCTCCCACCAGTCCTCCTCTCCTTGACCTCAATATCCACTGGAGGAACAGGGCAGTTTGATGAAGCCATGCACAGGTGTAAGAGGCTGGGGCTTCCAGATTTTCTCGAAACCAAATTTTTAATTTCCTAAGAAAATGGGAGCAAGCACAGAAGTTCTTGGTATGGAAAGGGAAAATTCAGGCAGTGGCTCCACAGCCCTTGCCCTGGGTTGGGGTCACCCTCCAAAATCAAAACCCCTTGTTCTGTACAGCCAGTGCACTGCTCCTCTGCCACATATCACCCAGCCCAGGCACACTCTTGTGTCCACAGCTCACGTCCTCTATCAACAAAATACATCAGCACCAGCTTCCAACAATCAACTGTTTCCCCCTGGATTTGTTCTCAGGGGTTTTAAAGCTTTGTCAGGATCCCTTAGGAAGGGGAATGTAAGGCAGGCAGCCTGGGAGGCTGCACATACTTGCCTGCCTTAACTAAGATGAGGCCCCTAATATTTATGAGGAACCAATGTCCAACAAGCACTGCTGTGATCAGGCTGCTGAAGTATCTGGTGCCACACTCAGGAGAGCAGGGATGTGGGACACTGCTGCCAAGAACCATTTCCAGTTGCACATATCACTGAGGTCATTATAGAGGTGGAAAATACATGGAGGTTTTTGCTTTAGTGATTTACTGATCTGCTTTCCCATCCATTTGCTGCTGCCACGTGAGCAACTGGAGATGTGTCCCCTCGGAGTTCATCCAGGGGGGGGAAAATAGGGAAAATGAGGTGGCATTTTCTTGCCACAAGCCAAAGCCAGCACCCCCACCATGAAGCCCCAAGGCCTCCCTCCCCACCATGAGTCTCCAGACATGCAGAAGATGCAGCTGCATCGTGATGGAAGCGCAGCAGCAGGGCTTACGGAAACCTCCCAAGAGCGCCCAGAGCACTGCGTGTCTGCATTTCTTCATCAAAACCCTATTTTGGGAGATCCCATCCTTCTGGGAACTGGGCAGGCTTCTGCTAAACAGCCTGTGCCATAGCACAGCTGGAATGTAAATCTGTGATTGTGGCAGGCCCCTGCCCAGCCCCTGGATCACTGACATTCCAGGGGTGGCAGTGGGTTTCTCTCCTCGGAGCTCCAGCAGCTCTCACTCCCCAGGCTATGCACAAACACTGCCAAATCCCAGGGCCAAGCAGGAGGAGCTGCCTCTTCCACACCTCCTGGTCTGGGTAGATAAAACCACTTTCTTTTTTGCTTCCAGCTGCACCTTTTCCCTTGTCCTGGTGGTCACAGACTCTCATGAGCAGCACCTCATCAGCACGTGAGAAGGCTTAGCAGCAGGATGGCAGGAGAGGGATGGAGTGGGATGGAGAAGAAAGGGCCTCTTCCAGTTTCCAGGGTCTACAGATAATCCTCTGATCCATATGGAAACAAGGCTCTTGGCTTAAATTATTTTTTTTTCATCTTTTGTGTGTGTGCTGACTTACTCCAGCAGGGCTGCCAGCAGCCTGCAGTTTATTTTTAAAATACTAAACAAGAGAAGTCCAGTATATACAACAAAGACCATGGGTTTTCACAGAAGCACTCTGCAGATGCTAAAAAAAGGAGGTTGCTTATCGGGTCAGCTGTGAGGTGAGAGGCAGATTCTGACCTTGGTTTTGAGAAATGCTGAGCAGGCACATCGCACACCAGCTGGATCCCAAATTCACTCCAGGAACAGGCACAGAAATTGCTCAGCTTCCCAAGCACAGCCTGCCTTGGCAGGTACCTGTGCATGGTGGGTGGGCAGATGCTGAAATGACTGTCACCACCTCACCCAGAGCCCTGAGACCGTGCCCAGCTCAACACACAGACAAAAAACTCTCAGCTCACAGCTGCCTGGCCAGGCTGGGCTCCACAACACCCCCAGCACAGGCAGCTCAGCCTGCAGGACATCATCAAAATATATTGCACAGCCTCTTCAAGAGGATTTAGATGAAAACACCACCACTTCCAGCTGTGAGGCTGTGGGAAGCAGTGCTGGGACGAAGGATGTGGCTCTCCCTCAAGGTGACAGCGCTCCTAATTGTGCCGCTCCAGCCGACACGCCGGAGGGTGCGACCCAGTTTTGGTGCTCGTTATGTGGCTGGCAGCTGTGCCAACACACTGGAAAAGCTAAATTTAGGAGACAAACAGTCCTGGTGTTACACACCCAGGCAGGACTGGCTCTGTTACGAGAGCTGGAGAATCGATGCCATCCGCTTCCACACGTTACAGCGGCGCTGCGAAGCCCTCGCTGCCGGAGTGAAAGCGTTACCAAGTCACTTGGAATAAAATTGCCACTAAATGCTATTTGGGAGATGGGGGAAAAAAAAAAAAAGGCAAATCCTCACTCTTTCTCAGCTATTGTAGGAAATGAAAATGGCTATTGCTGCCTGGTAGAGAGTCCAATTATGAATAATGCGCGTTCTCTCCCTGCACAAAGGATGAAAGGCATCAGAGCTGGTGGTGACATTTTAAGACCGGAGATGTAAGAGCGGATCTGAGCCTCATTGCAAGCCCAGCTTTACCCCAATAAAGAAACACTTTCTGCAGTCAATTGCCTTGCAGCGTAGCTTGAAGCCCCGCTATTGATCTAGCATCTGTTATAAGCAGATAATCATCGCCACTGTGCCATGGCTTATATGATGGGGTCTAAAAGCACTTTCCAGAAGCTGGTTGAGGGCTGTTTTCTGCTCTCCCCTGCAGCTGTAGGAAGGCAGAGGTTTGTGGGGGAGCCCACAAAATTCTCACAAGTTGACAGAATTTGAAGGCCAGAAAAAAAATATTTAATCATCCCAACTCATTCATCTCCCAATCCTGTAAACTTCAGGCAACTGAAGTGCACTCCCTGCAAGGCTCTGCTGCCATCCCAGCCTTCCACAGTTATTTTATACCCTGAAATTTACTTTCCCCACCGAGGTGCTGACACACCACCTTCAAGCCACAGCTCAATCTTTTCCTTCTCTAAGAGGCAGCGAGAGCTGCTGAAATCTCCCAGCATCAGGCTTTTTTCTCCTGTCCCCAAAAGGTTTCTCAGACTTTGGCTCACTGAGGTCTGAATCCAGACAACTCCTGAGCTTCCATTTCCTTCCCAGCAGCATGGGGATGTTTTGGGCCAGGCACCTTCCTCTGAGTTGAGCAAGAAGTGGTCAGAGGTAGGTGAAATCAGACTGCCAGTGCCTGCAATCTACCCCCTCCTTTCCAGTGCAAACACTTCTTACCCACTAGGCAGATTCCTTCAGTCTCCAAAGAAGGAGAAAAGGATGGGAAATTAAAAATAAATGAACCAAGAGATACACATCCATCAGGAGCCAGGCGTTGTCAGCCCAGGTCCCTGAGCAACTACTTCTTTAATCAAAACCTCATGCAGCTTAAACGCTTGACAGAAGTCTAGAACAGAGACTGTGTTACCCTGAACAGCAAAAGCTGCAACCTTGAAAAATAAAATCACTGTCTGATGGGGTCTATTTCTTTAAAATCACACTAAATTATGCCAAGCCTGTTCCTAGCTGTGACATTTGAGGTTTCACCCTGCAGATTCCTGTGAGACACACGGGTGTCTCAAGAGGATGACCGGAGGTGATGGGAGGAGTGAGCTCTGGGGCGCCAGCTGAAGATGAGCCATTTCTAAATCGGTCCATGACGCCAGACCTAAATTTTTAAGAGGCTCAAATCAAGAAAAGATTGCTGATGGATGCACTCCCCACTTAAAACTCACTTGCGTGGTGATGGACGTCAGACTGCTGGCCTCATGGCTATGCCTGGCTGCTACTGAGAGGGACAGAAACCTTCCAGCTTTCTAGAAAGTCCTCGTATGCCAAGGCTCAGCCAGCTCTTTAGAGCCTCCTGCATGCAGGTTATCTGCCTCTCTTGGTTTGAAAATGTTTGTCCCTGAGGAGTTTTCATTTAATGCCTTCCTTGGTTACCAAGGGATGAGAAGTTTCTCCCATCGTTCTGCAGCTTTCCAAGCACAGATGGGATTTATTGAAGTTCCTGCTGCTCTGGCCTCATTAACATTTTATGGCACAGTTCCAGAGATGTGCCTGCTCCTTGCTGGGTGCCCCTCTACAGCCCCATGGTGGCTCAGCTCTCCTGGCTGCACTGAATATCCCTGGGGAGTTTTTAAGTGATTCAATTCCCAAAACAGCTCCTCTGCTTCCTTTTGAGAGCTCATCTGCACCCTGCCTCCTGTGGGACCACAGCTCCCAGCAGCTCCTCTCTTAACAGACAAGGTGGGTGGGAAAGCAGAGACAGCATGAGCAGGAGAGAGGAAAAAATATGGGAAAAACTAGAGAATAGTGCAGGAACACATTCAGGCTGTGCCATGGACAATATAACCTGTCCAGGGATAGGCAGGATTTCAACTGGCTTGAAGGGGGTGGAAGTAGAAGAGGGGGTGCAAGCCCAGGGTTTGGTGAGGAAATGTAGTAGGTGGCCCTGGGGAGACATTTCCAGCACCCTCCAGCACATGCCTGCAGGGAGGAAGGTAGGAATTTCAAATCCTGAGACGTTCTGAAAGAGCTTTTCTCCCCTGTAGAGAACAGGAGGGAGCATCAGCACAGCCCAGCTGGAGTCTGCAAATTGCCCCATTTAGGCTCTGGTCCTCAAAATTGCTCTTAGCCAAAGTACATCCACTGACCTGACAAGCATCACGTTTTTCTCTGGAGGCCACACTCCTCCACAGCCTCCAGAGTTTGTGCTTCATCCCCAAACTCTATAGGTTTTGTTCTAGAGAAATATGCCTGGTTGTACTTCTCCATCCAAGCACTAAGAAGCCAGGGTTTCCCCACCACATTTTTATTCAGAGGCACAGCACAGCAAGGACAACCCAGCACAAACTTTGGAAGAGGCAGACCTGGCTGGAGTTCAGCAGAAACAGGGAATTAAGACACTGAACTAAATCAATACATCACCACCCAATTTCTATCCAAATCAGGAATTTCATGCACAGGAGAGATTTTGACCAGCATCCCACATCAGTTATTGAGCAGAGAGAGCAAAGAGTGCTTGGCACTGTGCAGAATTCCAGTCTTTACACTGAAGCTCTTGGAAACCCAGAGTAATTCAGATTCAGAAGCAATCTCAGCTGCTGGGAAGGAACTCAAACAGCCAAGGACAGAGAGTGTCTGTGCAGAGATGTAGGGAAAGAAAGAAGAGCTGCTGGCTGGGTGCAGGGAGGGGACAATGAGCACATGGATAAAAGGATGGGGAGGAGGTAAAGGAAGCAGGTCAGGGAAAATCCAAGGATAGCCAGGGCCACTCTTGCTGAAATGTGCCCAACAGTGGGGGCTTGTTTAGGGCTGCAGGACCCAGTCTTCCAGCATTGCCTGGTGTGAGGCACACACTGGCACTGAAAACACCAGGGAGATGCTTGGGGGCTTGAGCAGAGCAAGGATGGAGGAACAAGGACTGCAAGATCCTCCCGGCCCGTTCCAGCCAGGGAAACACAGAATTCCACACTCAGAGCTTTCCCCAACAGCCAGCTCAGGCTGCTCACTCAAACCTCCTGCTCCCAGGCACAGCCCTGCACGTCTGGCTTGGAGTGCCACCTGCTGCCAACCGTGCCGCTCTCCAGTCCCTGCGAGGGGACAACAGCAGCGCAGAACAACAAACTTCTGCTCTTACATCAGCTTTCCCTGTGCTTTAACAGCAGCCAAACTCCTGCTCCAGAAAGCAACATTATTTCCCAAGCTGCAGGCATCCCACTAGTTGCAGGCATAGCAGCAGATGCTAATAAAAGAACTTTTTTTTCTTTGCCTTTCATGCAGTTTCTCGCTGGAGCCAGTCTCTCCCCCCAGAGACCACATCCTGAATCTTCTTGCTCATTGATTCTTTATGCTAAATGATGACTCCACAGTCGAAATAATGTGGCATATTCCAGCTCGCATTTCAGACACCGTGAGACTTTTTAATAACGAGTTGCATGAAAAATTAGGGAGGCTGCAACAAAGAGCTCCGACAGAGGTTTCCAAAGTGACTCACAGCCAGTAGATCCTCCCTTTTCCAAAGCCCAGCGTGAGACAATTTCAAGAGCCCCCGCACTCAGAGAGAGAGGAGTCCTCCCCCTCTGGAAAAATAAGGCCTTTCTAAGGAGAATTCTCCAGGGAGAGAAACCCTGCAAGGAGGTTTGGCAGGCGGATTTGGGAATCATGGCTGAGATGACATCCCATTCCCAGGAGCGCTCAACAGGGATGTTTCACTCCACGCCTCAGCTGTGCTGCTGAGGGTGCTGCAGGGTGGGAGTCACCTCGTCCTGCAGCCAGCCTGGGCTTCCTGCTCAGCACATTGGCTCTGGAATGCTCCACGACACAGCTACTAGCTGTGTTTTGCAAGAAGGCAGTGAATCCAGCAGTAACAGGCAGTGGGGGTTTCTCCAGCCTTGGCTCCCAAAGCACTGTGGCACCCACAGCAAACATCACCCATGCACAGGTATCCTGCTCCTCCTAGGGCTGGCTTGCTGCCAGCCCTGCAGCTCTCTGCCAGGCTTTGCAGCATGATGGAGGAGGAATTTTTTCAGGCCAACTTTTGGCTGACTGTTTTTGCTTCCTGCCATCCACACAAACAGCTGCCAACGCATTTCAAGGGGAAGCAGCAGGCAACATATCCAGTGCAGTCACCCTGATGGGGATTAATGCCATTCATGCTCAGTCCCAGTAGTGAGCAGTGCCTGGCTGCTGGGTGGGACATGTGGCTGAAGAATGGGTTTCATTGCTCTGCTCCCTCTCCCAAGCTCAGCTCCCAGTTCCTTCTGGATCCTGTGCTGGCTTCCACCTTCACCTTCTCTGTGACAGCCCTCACAGTCACCCTCAGCCCCAGGAGATCCAGCACAGCTCCCTGATCACCCACTCCTAAGGTCTAGCTGAGCACAGTTCCCCCCACTCAGCCCAGCAGACTTCCCAAGAGAGGTTTTTTCCTCCCAAAGGAAGCTGGGAAAGGAAGGCTGAGAGTAAAGGAGCTGGCACAAAGGCAGTTCTTACCACATTCCAGAAGAGAGGGTTGAAGGCGATTGAGAGGACGGCCACCATGAAACCAGTGTCAGTCACATCCACATAGCCAAAGAGCCACACCATGGCTGCCACATCCACCTGTGGAAGAAGGGATGGTTACTGCAGTGCAGGATCCCACAGGGACATTTCACCTCGAACCAAACCCACCAGCTGCCCCAAGGGTCAATGAACCTTTTACTAGCTCTAAACAGCATGTTGTTACAGTTTGCAAAGCTCTATGTCAGGGTGCAAAGCCCAAAAGAAGGATGGGGGCTTCTCCAAGCTGTGCCCCGAAACCTCAGGGGCACTGGGCTCTCTGGGATGCCCAAAAGGACAGAGGGATAGAGGTGACAATGCTGCTCTGAGGATGAGCACCAGCCCTCAGCTGCCAGCTCATGAGTGTTTTAGGAGAGGAAGCACCATTCCACAGCATCTCAGCTCATCAGGACTGTCCCAAGGATGCTGGTCTGCATGGAACCCCCTGGCAAGGAACTGTGTCAGCTTCAAACTTGTCTCCCATAAAATCACAGTGATGCAAACCCCTCCACAGCAAGGGGGAATGCATTTGCACTATAAGGAGCTGCGAAAGAATTTCCGGTCTTAATGACAACAACAAAACCCCTTAAAACTTGCAGTTCTCCTTTTAAGAAAGAGAGATTTTTCCCAAGACGGCTCCCTGACATTGTCAGCATTTTTACGTGCAGTAAGCCATGCTGCTTCTCCCTCTTCACTCCCTCTCCCTGTACTGGTATTTGGATGAATAACAGCCAGTATCTTTTCTTTTTTTTGGTCATAACCTTTGAAAACAAAAATCAAAACAGCCCAGCCCTCACTTGAAACAAAACCAAGACAACACCGAGGCGTGGAAGGTTCTTGCTTCCCCCACACAGCTGTGTTTGCAAGTCCTTTGGATGCCAGGGGACAGACACAGCTCAAAAAGTTACTGGCTCCACCTTGCCTGTCCAGGAGAGAAATTCCCACTGGCTCCTCACAGGCTCTTGGAAAGAACCAGAACCACAGTGTCATCTGTGGAATGGGGCTGGTAAATCCAGCACCTCTCCTAGCCCAGAGAAATGGCTGTGGGAACAGCTCCCATGCTGGTCCAGGGCATATCCAGTCACTCCAAGCACCTCCTGCCCAGCCATGACTGCCCAAGGTGCAAAGTGCAGGAGCAAAGACTGTACAGCCCTGGGGAAAGAGAGGATCCTCATGGGAATCCACAGCTGCCCTCAAACAAACCACCACTGCCACAGAACCTCCAGGCTCCTTCATCTGAGCCCTGGGGACATGGGTGCTGGTAGGGAACAACGGGAACAGCCCCCATGGCCTGATCCAGACCCATTTCCCCCTATTCCCACCTCCACAGCCTCTCTCCTTCACCCCCGAGCAGCCCTTCCCCACCAGACCTTGTCCCTCCGAATTGTCAAACCACAACCCAAGCTGCTGCTGGCACCGGGCCGAACTGTCTAATCCCGCTTCAATGGCAATCCCGTGGGACCAGGACAGCTTCTTTCCTCTCGTTTTGTACGGTGCTGAGCACAGTGCTAGCACGGGCTGAACAAAAGCTTCTTGACCTACTAACTCCTGGCAGGCTCCATCGTGAACATCGCACTCACCTTCTATTTTCCTGCTCAACAAATTCGCGGCTGCCAGCGGGAGGCAGATTGGCCTGTGCCTGGCGTGTGCTTTTCGGGATAAAAGGGGAGCCCTAAAGGGATGAGCTGTCTCTGTGAGCTGCTGGGACAGCCACGTAACAGGCACAGAACATTCAACTTTGCCCCCACCTCCCCACGGTGGGGGATCAATGACCGTGGCAAGCGGTGCCCGCTTGATCACAGCCCCAGAGTCACGGAGGGTGGCAACAGCATGGGCAGCTGGGTGAGAGCTGCATGGACACACAGGTGACAGTGGCATGGACACCCAGGTGAGACATAAATGGACATCCAGGTGACAGCTGCATGGACACCTGGGTGACAGCTGCATGGGCACCCAGGTGATATCTGCATGAACACCCAGGTGAGACATAGATGGACACCCAGGTGACAACTGCATGGGCACCCAGGTGACAGCGGCATGGGCACCTGGGTGAGACACAAATGGACACACGGCTGAGAGCTGTACAGGCAACTGGGGGACAGCAGCACAGGCAGCAAGATGAGAGCTGCATGGGCATTTGGTTGAGAGCTGTATCGGCACCTGAGTGAGAGATAAATGGATACCTGGGTGAGAGCTGCATGGGCATTTAAAAAGAGCTGCAGGGGCACCCGGGTGAGCTGGTGGCAGCACCCCCGAGCATTCACGCAGTGCCAGTGCAGCCCCTGCGTCCTGCTCACACCGTGCCGGCCCGGCTGGGCTGGAACCGGGCTGGGGAGGGCGGTGGGTGCACCTGGGGGACCGGGGACCGAGTCCTGCTGCACCTACGGGCACAACCCGGGGGCGATTCCCAGCGGACCTGCCGAGCACCGCGGCGGCACCGAGAGGAGCGGGGGATCCATCCCCGGGCTCCCCCCGCTGCCTCAGGCCGGGCCCTCCCCGGGGCCGCCCTCCCGCCCGCGCCCGGCCCGGCCCGGCCCGTCCCGCCGGTACCTGGCCGTAGTCCAGGCCGCCCAGCCCCTCGCAGCACTCCCGCGGGAAGCGCCGGGCCCCGCCCGCCGCCGCCTCCCGCCGCCCCGCGCCCGGCCCGGGCCGCCCCGCCATGGCCGGCTGCCCCCGCCGCGCCCCCGGCCCGGCCCGAGCGCCCCGCCCGCGGTGGCGCTGCCGGGAGCCGCTGCCGGGAGCCGCGGGCCCGCCTTTCCGGGAGGAGCCGGGCCCCGAGCCGCGCCGGGCCCGGGGCCTGCGGGCCGGGGACTGCACTGACCTCCGCTGCGGGTGCGTGATCGTGTCGGGACGGGAGCGGCCCCGCGGCCCGGGATGGACTTCGACCCTGGCCGCGGGAGCAGCGGGAGCAGCGGGACGGATCCCCGGGGCCGCTCCGGGAGCTGGAGTGCGGCCGGCAGTGGGACGGCCCTGAGGGGAGAGGGACCCAGAACCGAGTGGGCACCGCTGGTGCGGGGGCAGAGACAGGCACTGCCAGCCCCCGTCTGTCCCCTGCCAGCCCCTGCCCGTTCCCTGCCAGCTCCCGTGCCTGCCCTTTGCCGCATCCCTGCCCCTTCCTTTTGCCCACAGAAATTGTGCCTGCCCCATCCCTGCAAGGGCTCCAGGCCAGGCTGGACTGGGCTTGGAGCAGCCTGGCCTAACGCAAGGTTTCCAGCCCATGGCTGGGGGTGGAATGAGATGATGTTTAAGGAATGAGATGATCTTTTCCAATCGAAACCATTCTATGATTCCATGATTCTATGGATCCCTGCCCATCCCCTGCCCTGTCCCGGTTCAGTGCTCAGGCCAGGGCTGGGAGCTGGGAAACAACTGCAGTGGCTCCCTGGCAGGAAATTAAATGTCTCTTGACCAGTATTACTCATTGAAGGGCAAAACGTAAAACCACCAAGTCTAAATGTATTTTAAGGACAATTCATTGCAGCCTTCTCCCTTCAGCCAGTGCCGTATATTTTTTTATTGCTGTTATTATTACTACTCATGTTCTTTTTCATCTTCAGTCCTCTCTAGGATATTTCTGCTTGGTGCACCTCATGGGCTGCAGTCCTGGATCTGTCTGGAAAATAGGGTAGTATCTTCCCTGTAGACCCCTGAGGGTCTCTGCTTGTGCAGATCCTGCTTTGCAAGGAAATAAATTTTCTTCAAAAATAAATACGGTGTGAATGAGCTGCAAGTGTCCCTCCCAGAGGTCTCATGGGAGCAGGGAAGGGACAAGATATCCAAGTACTCGTGTCCTGGGAGGCACCGAAAGTGTGCATGAATGATGGCTCACTTAAAGCCCTCCCCAGGAAAATGGCATCTTTGGAGGATACACTTCAGCAGACCCCAGGGATCCCAGTTTGGCACCACGGGAAACCAGCCTTCCTTAGTTCTGCTGCTGCAAACCCCTCGGTGCTCCAGCACATCCCCAGCTCCCCCCTGCACCATCAGCTCTGGCACTCAGGGTGCTCACAGAGGGCCCAAGGAGCACATTCACGGTGTGAACCAGGCTGGTTTGGGGTGAGGCACACACCGAGGCGCTGTGGGTGGGAACAGCGTTCCCCATGGATCTCCAGCTGCTTCCGGCCTCTTCTCCCCCGCACTGGATAATTTTGCTGTGCCAAGTGTGTAATTATCGCCTCTGCCATCTCCCAGGCTGGGCTGCGGGAGCAGGTGGGAGGATGTTTGTTCTGAATCCCACCAGCTGGGTGCTGGGAGCAGCAGGAAGGGCGACAGGGATGCAGTGGGGGAAGCGATGGTGGCTGGGATGTGTGAGATGCTAACGTCCCTCTCCAGGAGGAATTAGCAGGGAGAAACCTCTGCACTGTCCTGGCTGCAAGGGAAAGGTGTCCTGGTGGTGCCAGTGCTGCCAGCTGGGAAAGGACAAGGATGCTGTGCACAGTGGGAGGAGGAATGGGTCAGGCTGAGGGATGGATGGTGAGGAGGTGCAGAAGGATGAACTGTCTCACTGGCTCCTCATTCAAGGTCAGCAGAGCTGGGCTGTCATGGAAACGTCTGTCCTGTCACCCAGTGAAGGCATGTGCTGCAGAGTCCACTGTCCTGCCACCAGCTCAGTTATGTTTAGGGCAGCGAATCACACTCGAACCTCCTTGCCATTTCCACTGCCAAATTCCCTGTCCCTGGAAGTTTGTCCATGTAAGAGGGAAAGAAGGCATTTGTGGCAGTGGGGGCCCCTCCTTTCTGCCCTTCATCCCACCTTGGACACATCCCTGCAACTGTGAAGGAGACAAAGAGGGCTTTCTGCAAAGCCTGGATTTTATGTGCCCATCCCTCTCCTTCCATGCCTTTAATCCAGCTTTCCCTTTCTGAGCACCAAACTTAGGAAGAGGACATTACCCTCAGCTTTCCCAAGTCCTTTCTCAGCATGAACTCCCTCAGTGCCCTTTGAAATCCCACCATGGTCCCAAAAGGCCCCTGATAAATACAGAGTTGCATCATGGCAAAGGATGCTGAATGTGTGTTAGCAGGACACTGTGGCTTGGCAAAATTCAGTTTGTTCAGGAGCATTTCAGATTTCAAACACAACCCGGGAAATTCCCCACATGTGGAAATCTGGGGCAGGGAGTGCTGTTGGGTGGTTTTCCCTTAGAAATGGGACATTGATTGGGAAACCGCAGTCCGGTAACTTCGGCAGAGAGGGACGACTCTCCTTACAAGACCAGGAAAATTTTCCAGGTCAAATGACTGGTTTCCTTGCTGGAAAAATAAAAGACAAGTTTTGTTTCCATTCCTTTTTTTTTTGTCCATGGTCCCCATGTTCAAACCTGCCCTGAAATAAAGCTGATCCTGTGGGTTTGGCCCTTGCAAACCTGCAAGGTGGTGTGTGAAAAGCATGTGGTGAAAAGCAACAAATAATGCTGGAGCACAGAGCCGAAACCTTGGGGAGAAGAAGCAAAATTACAGCTACTCCTGTGTCCTCCATCAGATAATGTGCTGTCACCAGCAGTGTGATGCTGCAATCCAGACCTGCAATCCTGGTGGAAATCCTCTAGTGTTTGTGCTGGAGGTTAGTTCTATTTATTTTCTGATGAATGATTTACTTGAGTAATTGGCACACAGCTCCCCTATTACAGATCATAAAGAATTAATCACGAGATTTTCAATGCTCCCCTATCAATTTTATTAGGCTTGATTGAGCGCAGTGGATTGGGAGCATATGGTATGTGAGGCAGACTCTGCTCCCAGTTACACCCTGGTTATGCTGAGGACTTGCTCAGCTGCTGATCCCTGTAAATCCAGAGAGACAGCTGCTCCTTTCCTCCTTTCCATGCCCCCACTGTTCCTTGAGTTCCCTTAAATACCCAGGGATACAGAGAACAACCAACACCACCTCCACGTCCCTAAATTCTCCGAACGCCCGAGATGCTCCTAAACTGCAAGCCAAGCTGGGTAGAGGATGCTTTGCTTCCAGCTCGTCCATGTTTCAGCATGAGCCAGAAACTGGAGCCAAACACTTGGGATCTCAAGATCTGCCCCTACAAAGGGGACGTGTCACGGCGTGGGAGGCTCGTCACTGGTGAAAGCTGAGGATGCCTGTGTTGGCGTCAGGGAGTCCTGCCAGCCAGGTTTGCCCATGGGAGATGCTTTCTTGGAAGAATTGGCAAAAAAAAAGTCCTAACACCTGCAGGAGCAGGATGATACATCCCTGCCCCAAACCAGCAGCACAGCGTGATTCCCTGGAGCAGAAACCTTCTTAAAAGCCACATCCCCTGCGTGGTTCCCCTCATGCAGAGAACCAGGAAAACCTTCACAATTTCCATGTGGAAGGCTCACAGTCCTTCCCTTGCTCTTTGCCTGTGGGTGTTGTTACCATGCAGAGTCGTGATTTCAGGGAAGGGGATGGTGCAGGGCCCTGCTCCAGCTTGTGGGCAACGCTCACCTCGGTGAAACTGCTCCCAGTAACATCAGCATCCCAACAGGTACAGGAGAGAACAAAAACTTCGGGAGTAGATGGAGCTACTTGCATAAGCCCAGCTTATCCTGAGCTAACTCTCCTTGCAAAGCAGCCAGTCTGGCTCAGCTTCAACCCCCATCCCCATCTGCTGCCTCGAGCAGCTGCATTGAAGGGCACTGAGAAGTTATTGCCAGTAACTGTTGGCAGGAGCCAGTGTGGAAACCTCCCTGTGGGAGAGCTGACCTGGGGAGGGAAAATCAGGAATGCAGCAGAGGACAGAGCAGGATCTGGCTGGTACAGTCAGAGCATTTTGTATACACACAGTCGTGGTTCAGGAGCAGAGCGAGCAGGACTTTGCAGAAGGGTCTTGCCCAGCTTCAGTGTGCCCAGTCAATGGGGCTGCCTCTTCTCTGCTCTGCCCCAGCTGCCTGCACCTGAACCAGCTCTCCAGGGCCTTGTTGTGTCCGTGTTTCTGGGTGAACATCCCTCACAAACCCCTCAGGCTCTGGGAATTCCACACTGACTGCAGGTGAACCTCGTGTGGGAGCTGGGTCTCGCCTGGGTGCTCTGCCCTGGCACAGCCACAGCTCGCCCTGCTTTGAGCCAGGGCATCGTGCCCTCGTCACACTTCGGTGGGGAGAAGCACACAGGGAAGAGGCAGACAGACACAGAAACATTAAAAGTGCATTTTTCCAGCCTCAGCATTTCCAGGGAGCTCCAGTACCCCTTCAGAGCCACTCATGTGATGGCACAGTGGGATGGAGCAGGCTCCCTCCAGAGGAAGCCATCCTGTTGGAGCAGCTTCCCAACATCTGCACTCTGAGGCTTGCAGAGATAACATTTAGGGAAGGATTCACACAGCTTCCCTGCTCCCCGAGGCCGCCTTCATCACCAGCATGTCTCTAATGAAGCGGAGGCTTTGCTTTCTGGGATCAATGAATCCACCGATCGTGACCTGTCTGCTAAGTGGGAAATCAGGTCTCTCCCTCCCTAAACTCGTCTGAGCTGGGCTCAAGCAGCAGGTTCTGTCCCCACGGTTACTCTGTGCTGCTTAATTGCAAAGCCCGTGTCTGATTAGAGAGCAGCAGCGAGGGTGTGCAGAGTTACCACGGAGCAGCGGCTGCTTCCCCAGCCTGGGAGATGGCTGCAAAGAAGGAGGACATTTTGAGGCTCCAGGTGGGTGGAAATCACCCGAATTTCCCTTTTCCAAAAGGTCCTGACTCTGCACAGCTGGCTGGAGGGTTTACTGCCAATCTGCTCTCCCCCAAAGCCCTAAATCCCTCCAAAGCACTTTTCACAGGGACAGATGCTTTAAGAGAAGCTGAGGCTTCCCAAAGCAGAAGGCAGCTGAAAAGGTCACTGCTACCATGTTCCCTGGCCCCATGACAGAGGTGGAGACACCCCCATTGCCCCTGGTTGCATTCAAAGAGGCTGAAGAACTTTCCCTAATGCTTCCTGCCCCTCCAGGTCTCCTCTGCACCTACAAACCACCCTGTGCACCCCCAGTGCCTTTGCCTGTAAGGTGCAAAGCGCTGAACCAGCCTCCAAAAGAATTCCTTGCACATCAGCAGCCCAGGGATAAGGTGCATTGCTCCAGACACATCTAATTAGGGTGTCACCATTATCTGAGCCATCCAGATGCCCAATGCTCGCTGCAGCATCGAGGAGGGATGGGGTGGATCCATCGTAGGGAGGGGGCTGAGTCACAGCACCAAGCATTCCCTCCGTGGCCATCTCTCATCCCTTGCTCTGCTGGTGCCTCTCTTTTCCCAGGCAATCAGCCTTGCTCTCAAATGTGACCCCCAGGAGGGCTGTGGGGGAGGAAAAGCTCTCATTGAGGACTTGGCAGAGAAAAAAAAGCCTGGAAGTGGGGGCTGCTCCTTGCCAGGTGTGATGGCCCCCACAGCAAGTGCCTGATCCCAATGCTCAGTGCCACAGAATGCTGGGCTCAGAACCTTTTCAGAGCAGCAGCCTTTCCCTGAGTGGTCTCTAAAAGCTGTGGGGATATGCTCTGCCTTCAGGCTGAATCCGCATGGAAGACTCTTGGGGAAGGGCTGACTGCAAGGCAGGGACACAAACATATGCTTGTGGGGGACAGGGAAAAGGTTCCATGGGAACACACAGGTCTGAGGAACCACAGAGCCAGCTATAAATACCTCCTCAGAGCATCACTCCCCCTCCTCTTTGATGTTTTTCTGTTATTTACTTCAAACCCACTCCTGCTCCTGCTATTTTTATATTATCTCTTCTTTCCCCCCTGCTTTTGCATCTGTTTACAAGGTGCCTCAAAGACGTGTTTCAAAAGGAAGATGGGAAGATGGTCAGGGACCCTGGGAAGAAGGTCAGAGACCCCAGGGAAAAGACTGGGGACCCTTAAAAGAAGGTTGGGGACCTCAGGAGGGCAGAGGCTCTCCAGCTGCCAGCATGCTGCTCTCCAGCATCACATCATGGGCAACGCAGAATGTCCCTATGGGAATGATGTGGTGGGTGACCCAAACTGTGGGGAAGGGGCAAATGGGGTCTCCTGCTGCTCTCCAGTGACTCATATCTGTCAGATTTTCAGGAAATTGGTCTCCCTGTGATGCCAAACCCCTGCCAGAGCCAGAGGAATCCAGGCAAGCGGCTCAGAAATTAATGAAAGTGGAGACTGTGTGAGTAGTCAGACACAGATGAGCTTAATTCCCTTAAACAAATTAAAAATACATCACTCCTCACCACTGTG
Source organism: Cyanistes caeruleus (assembly GCF_971803275.1). Classification (NCBI taxonomy): domain Eukaryota; kingdom Metazoa; phylum Chordata; class Aves; order Passeriformes; family Paridae; genus Cyanistes; species Cyanistes caeruleus. The sequence goes on from NC_141717.1 coordinate 14,315,449, forward strand.
AGCCTGGAGCCACAGCAGCAGGAGGGGGGTGTGAGCTGTGAGTGCCTTGGCCCTTGGACCCACCACCAAAACTCAGTAACCAGGATTTCTGCTGTGATCCTCCCATAGGCAGACTGGGAGCTGGGTACCATTACTGGGTGATAACTCATTTCAACAAAAAGAAACTGCTGGAGCCAACTTTTTGTTTCTCTTTCTTCACCTTTTCAGCCCAAACTGGTCTTTGATTGTATAAAATGGTATGAAGCAGTTCTGTGGTTTCCCCACCTAAGCCAGAGCAGACTGTTTACCTTGTTTCAGGTTTAAGATGTTTAATCCCTTTAGTGCTAAAGAAAGATGCTGCCCCCATTCCCTCCTTCATGCATCTCCCCTTCCCACACCCACCTGGAAGCACCAAAATCCAGACATTCCCTTTGCCAGGGTGCCTGCCTGTAGCATCACCCACTTGCCAAGGACTGGGGTATTTTTGCAGATTCCCATAAAGAAGGGAAGCAGCTGGGATGTGGGTCACTGCCCAGGCAGGAGTGTGGGGGCTCCCTGCCATCCCTGTCTCTTGGGATGGATGTTTTCTGCTGTGGTTTGTTTCTGCTGGTGGAGAGCCCCTGGGACCCTGCTTGGACATTGGCTAACAGGGAGAAATCGAATCCAAAGGTCAGGGAAGGAAGGGGGAGAGGCTAGAGTGAAGCTGGCAGCATGGGGTGGCCCCAGCACCCACTGGCCACAGCAGAGTGTGGGATGTGGGAGGAGGAAAGCCCAACTGGAAGTGTGGCTGGAGCAGGAATGAGGAGGCTTCACCAGCAGATGGGTTTAATGGGGGCTGCCATGAAATCTTCAATATGGGCAAAACTTAAAATCCCCACGGGCTTCTCCTCTCCAAGGTCTGCTCCAGCCCAGACGGGCAGGCATCCAGGGCAGCCTCCTGGCCTGGATTGCAGGGGAGGTCATGGCTGTCCCCGTGGGATCTGTGGGCTGGAGCCCAGCGAGGATGGATGCCTGGTGATGGGAAACCAGTTGGGGGCTGCTGGTGGCTCCAAGCCAGGGCATGGGACCCTCCATGGGAGCTCTCTCCCTGCTGCCAAGAATGCTCCAGTGAAAGCAGCTGCCCTGGGCTGGGGAAGTCCTGGGGAAGTCACTCTGCTGCCCCTGTACCACCAGAGACCCTGCTGCTGGCGCTGACCCTGGTATTCAGCTGCCTCTCCCCTTACCTTGGTGCTGCGCCTTGTCTGACTTCGCTCTGGGGTCAGTGTTGGGCTGAAAACAAACCTTGGCTGCATGGAGAGTGGCCCAAAGCTGGTAGGAACACACAGGACAGCCCTGACTGGGCAGAGAAATTCCCTCCATCCCCTTTGTGCTTTCCTTAAAGCCAGGCCTGGCAGTGTGCTCTCCCAAGTGGGGATGGGTGCTCCCCTGGCCAGCAGGGACAAGGGCAGCTGTGGGCACAGAGACAGGATCCAGTCACTTTCCAGCACTTCAGTGCAGCACCTAAGAGTGCAGTAGGTGCAGGGATGGGGCTCAGGGCTGCAACAGCTGTCAAGGAGCATCTTGGGGTTCCATGATCAGCCCCAAACCTGTCCCTGCTGAGTTCTGGTGCAAGGAAGCTGCCTGCAATCCATCACCTCTCGTGGAGAGGAAAATAGGCTTGGGGGCATGCAGTATGGGTCCAGGGCACGCTCTCTCTGCTTGGCTAAAATGACACTAATTAAGCCCCTTGCAGTGTGTAAAAGCTATTCCTACAGGGCAGACAATTAACCTTGAAACTTGGCTTTTAGTGCTTGGAGGGGAGTGAATTTTTCATCCTGTTATTTCCCTGTGCTATTAAGCTAATCCTGGAGACCGTGAGGGAGAAGCCGTGTGACACGTCTGCAGCTCCCAGCCTTGCCAGGAGCACAGTGTGTAGCCAGCAGCCTCCTGCTCCATCCCTCCATCCCTCTCATATTTTCACCCACGGTCTCCAACAGCATCATCAGCGCTGCCGAATGCCGGGAGCCAGGGATGTGACCAAGGGCACACGGCAAGGCTGTGGCATTACATGATTATTATGGTCAGAAGTAAATCCAGCCTCCTCTGAGTGTGATAGACACAGTGCCAACCTAGCCTTGACTTTTCAGGGAGTTCCCTCAGAGGGACGACATGTCCCCAGCTCTCCAAGGCTGTGGCTGCTGGCGTGGCATTTCCTTGGCCCAAGCTCTGTGTGAGAAATTTTGTTTTCCTGGATGAGGAAGGGAAGGATAAGAGAGGTGGAAAAAGGAGGGAAGATTTCATCTGTGAAGGTCAAACCCTGCTGTGGGGCTGGGGATGTCCCTGGGATGCCCTGTGTCCTCCCCAGAGTTCACAGTTTCACTCCCCCCCAAGCTCCCCTCTCACCCCCCAAGCACAAATAATTAGATAATTACAATGCTGAGCTTGGGGACACTGGGGAGAGGAGCTGGTGGCTTGGTCTGATCCTGCCATCAGCAGAGGGAAAAGTAAGGATGGATCACTCACAAAACCCCCTCCACAGGCTGCCACACAAGCACCAGCACACTTAAGGTATTTAAGCACTGGGAGGGCCCTGAGAAGTGAACAGTGGTGGGAACTGGGGGTCTGTGGGTCCCCCCAGTCCAGGAATAAAGATGGAGCATCGTGGTGATGGTGCTGCCAAGAAGCAAGGGAAGGTGTGGAAGATGCCATGCTCCTGGCAGCAATGGTGCCATGAGTGCATAAACCCACCTTTGGATGCCAGAAAATATGGGAGAATTTTCCTTCAGAAGGGTTTTCCCTGTCTTCAGCAGCCCCCTTTTGCACTGGTGGGACCAGCAGACCCTCACACCTATCTGAGCATCGGCTGCTCCGAGTCTCACCCCAAAAGAGCAGCGAACCTCCTACCTGAGCACTCCCCTGGCAGCTTTTTCCAGCTCTAATTGGCCTTTCCACAGCAGCAGGGGAGGCTGCAGCACCCCTCGAGGAGCCATTTTCCATGTGGGAGCTGTTTCTCTGCAATGGCCTGGTTTTAAACTGCTCTCCTCTTTTTTTCTTGAGGGGGTGGTACATTATGGAGGCTGGATAAAGTGACGGAAGGGAGAGCTGTGCTGTAAAAGCCAGTCTGCTGCTAAAGCTGGTGAAAAAAAGGATGCTGCAAAGTGCCTTTGCAGTTGTTTAGTCATTTGTTAGCCTGGCTGAGGGGTGATTTGTGTGGCCAAGCACCAGCTGCAGAACATCATGTAGGGAAAAATGCTCTGAGTGTGTGCAGAGACCAGAGGAAGGATCAGGAAAGGAGGATGAGAGAGTACTGAGAGATTCTTTTTCTTTCTGGGTGATGTTTTTGGCTTGTCTGCCTCACTGTCCCTTTTACAAAATAACACACATCTTCTCCAGGGCTCCCATGGAGGCAAATTCAGCTCCTGTTGCCTCACAGCTCTTCCCTCCCCAAGAACCTTGCCCATGGAAGTCACTTTTCCTGCTGCCCTGTTGTTTCTCACATTAGCTTTAATAAAAAAATGAGAGTAAGTGCCTGGGGCAGCAGATGGGACTGGCTTCTCCTGCCTGCTGCAAATCACAGAGGAGGTTTTACCTTCCTGAGATGAAGCTCTTGGAGCACTGATCCTGCTGGAATCAGAACAACAGCACAGCTGGCTGCCAGTGCCATCACTGCCCATCACTGCATCCCTCTCTCCAGGAGGAGAAGCCAAACCAGCCTCCTGCACCTCTCCTGCAGAAGTGGCCAGGTTCTAATAGGATTTCTAAATCACGGCTGAGCTTTGGAGCGTCCTTCTGCTGGCATAAATCAGCGTGGCTGGAATCACCGGTGCTGGGCTGATTTACACCAGGGAGGTGCGGGGGGAGATGCTGGAGGGTTCATCTGAGTGTCCCTGTCCTCTGAGCAGTGGCAGGAGGCCACAAATCATCTGGCAGCCATGGAAATAAATCAGCAGCCTGAGACTGGCCATGGGGGTGAGGCATGTGAGCACAAAGGGGTTCCAAGGTGGATATGGGAATGAGTTTTAAAACAGAACAGAACAGAACAGAACAGAACAGAACAGAACAGAACAGAATAGAATAGAATAGAATAGAATAGAATAGAATAGAATAGAATAGAATAGAATAGAATAGAATAGAATAGAATAGAATAGAATAGAATAAGAACTATTTCAGCTGGAAAGGACCTACAATAATCCTCTGGTCCCACTGCCTGACCACTTAAGGGCTGACCAAAAGCTAAAGCATATTATTAAAGACATTTCCAAATGCTTCTCAGACAGGCTTGGGACATTGAAGGAAGGGCTTGTCCACTTATTCCAGGGCTTGACCACTCTCTCCAGAAAGAATTTCAAATATCCAGTCTAATATCCCCCACTCCCCACCCCCTCAACACAACTCTGCACCATTCAGAAGTTGGACTTGCTGGTCTTGGAGATATTTTCCAACTTCCATGATTCTACGATTCATTCCCACACATCCCATTGCTTGATCCCAGAGAGAAGAGGACTCTTTGGAGACCTCCCAGGCCTGCTGGAGACTGGGTTTCTGCATGATTTGGGGGTGTTTTAGCACATATCTTGTTTATCTAACAGGAGAAGGAGCCTTCCGGAGCGTGGGCGGTGCAGGACAGGGTGGGCAGGCACCGCGCTCAGCCCGGGGCTGTTTCCATCGGGCGGATGGTTCCGAGCTGCTGCTCGCTCCAAAACTGGAAGGGATAAATGTGGAGTGGAACGTGTGCCAGCCGACTCAGCTGCCATAAACCCGGTGTGAGCGCTGGGCTGTGACAAAGCAGCGGCACCGAGGGGCTCAGGGGGCTTTGTCGGGGCTGGATGGGACCCAGGAGCTGCCAGGAGCCACCGCGCCCTTGGCTGAGCATCAGCTGTACCTGCACTGCTCCTCAGCCCGGGGGAAAAAAATCACCTGCAGCTTTGCAGGTTGTGGTGCACGTAAATTTACAGCCTGCTGTGTCTCGCTGAAAAAAGGCTGAGTTAATTAGATATAAAGGGGTGATATTTTTATGGTGGTGGAACGGTGACAGAGGTTGCCCAGAGAATCTGTGGGTGCCCCATCCATGCTCAGGTTGGACAGGGCTCTGAGGAACCTTATCTACTTAGAGATGTCCCTGCTCATTGCAGGGGGCTGGAGGATGTGACCTTTTAAAGGTCCTTGCCAACCTAAACCAGTGTAGAATTCTATTTTATAAAGTCCATGTAGGACTGTATTGCCTGAACGTGCTGAGGTGGATCAGGACTGGGGAGCTCCTGACCTCACACACAGAATTTTGTGTCCTGATGGTTCAAGACAGGCTGTGGGACCAGCTCAGTGTGGGAGAGAGGGTTCCTGCTCTGCACAGGGATATCTTGGCAAACCGGGTGCAATTCCCAAGGTTAAAATTTGTCATTGTGCCAAGGACAATGCCTGGAAGGGAGCAGGGGCTGCCCTGTGTCATGCTGCCTGTCTCTTTGATCTCCCACGCTGGTTTGAACTGCTGCCTTCCACCAAAACACCCATGATGGTCATTTGACCTATTTTTATTTTACTTTCCTCCTATCCTGTGCTGCAGAAAACCCAGAGCAGCCTTTCCCTGAAGTGTCAGCACTTCATCCAACACAAGTCCCAACGTGTTTCCATAATCACAGACACACCGACATGCACACAGGCAGGATTCAACTCCCAGGACTCATTTCTATCCCTGTGCTTCTTGATAGCACTGCAAATCCCCACAGTGGGCTCTCGGGTCATAGCAATACCTGCAGCAGAAATACCTCCTTGCCTTAAGCAGCACGTTTTTACCCCAAGACAGTGTTTGTTTAGTGGATTGTGATTCTAATTCAGCAGATGGTACCAACAGCTGCCAACCCCGCGCCTTATCTCCCTCCTAGCAGGCGGCACTGACCCGATCTGACCCTGTGCAGGGCTCAGCCTGCCACCCAGGGCTGTGGGGGTGAGGATGTCCCCTGGCAGGACCCTCAGTGTGGTTGGCACCACGCAGATCTCGCCCTGGTTGGGAGTCCTGGGAGCCAGAGGATGCTGTAGCCCCTCCCCGAGGATGTTGTTGCCCCCCCGGAGGATGCTGAAGCCCACTCTGAGGATGCTGGAGCCCACTCTGAGGATGCTGGAGCCCAGACTCCGCTGCCCGGGCGCTGCCAGGGGCTGCCCCAAAGCCGGGCAGAGGCTGCCACTTAGTGTTGGAAGGGAGCACGGCTGCTGCAGGGAGCTGGCAGAGCTGCGTCTGGGGACTGGCCACTCCTGTGCTCCTTGGAAGGTCCCCGGGCTCCTGCTCAGCCCCCGGGGTGCCTGAGCATCCCTGGGCGTGGCTGGTCCCATCCAGCGATGGCTCTGATGATAATTGCTGATGGGGCTGATGGGGCTCATGCTCGTGCATCTCCTGTCGGTCCCTCTGGGGTGATAGCAGAGGTCACCCCCACCAGCCCTGCACCCCCAGACAGCTGAAGATCTTCACCCCTGCCCAGGCATTTTCCAAATCTGCCACATCATGATGTCCAGCACAGAATCACAGAATGCTTTGGGTTGGAAGGGACCTTCGAGTCCACCCAGTTCCACCCCCCTTCCACTAGACCAGGTTGCTCCAAACCCTGTCCAACCTGGCCCTGGAAACTTCCAGGGATGGGGCAGTTTCTCTGGGGACCCTGTGTTCTAAGGTCTCCCTGGAGCCTTCTGCTCCAGCTGCTCTCCTCAGTGTGGTACTATTTAAACAATATGACTTAGACACCTTTTTCCTAGAGAATGTGACACCAAGGCGCCCAGGGGAGGTGGGATCCTGCTGCTGTCCTTGGCAAACTCTCCTCTGCCTCAGTTTCCCCTGACTTTACAGTGGTTCAATGAGCACTTCAGCCATCTCCCAGGGTCCCCTGACTGCTGGAGCAGAGCTCAAGGCCCCTTGGCCATCTGGGGAAACTGAGGCAGGGCACAGGCAAGGAGGGCTGCGTGGTCCTGAGCAGCTCCCATCACCCCAACCATTCCAGCTGCTGTCATCTCCCACTCCTTCCCCTCATTACAGCCTGATTCCCTGGAGACAGCGGCGGTAGAGCGTCCTTCCCGGTGATGTTATATTAGCTTAATAGCATTTTTCCACTCCATTTGAGAGGGGAATTTACAATGATCTCGATTAGGACTGCCTTAGGAATGTCTCTGATTAGCACCATCCGCTCTCTGGCCACCCAGGCTCACCCTGCCCCGCTCTGGGTCCAAGGGCTGCAGGTGCCAGCTGGCCTCTGGCCACTCATCACCCCACAGAGCAAAAGCTTCTCTGGGCAACCTGTGCCAGAGGCTCAGCACCCTCACAGGGAAGAATTTCTTCCCAATGCCCCATCTAAACCTGTCCTCTGGCAGTAGGAAGCCATTCCCCCTTGTCCTGTCACTCCAGGCCCTTGTCCCAAGTCCCTCTCCAGTTCTCCTGGAGCACCTTTAGGTCCTGGAAGGGGCTCTGAGGACTCCCTGGAGGATTCTCTTCTCCAGGCTGAACACTCCCAGCTCTCTCATCCTGTCTCTGGAGCAGAGATGCTCCAGCCCTCGGCCTCCTCAGGATTTGCTTTAAAATCTCCACATCCTTCTGATGTTGGAGGTCCCTGAGCTGGAGGCAGCTCTGCAGGTGGGGGTCTCACCTGACAGGACAGAAGTAGAGAATCCCCTCCCTTGACCTGCTGGCCAGGCTGCTGCACTCCAGCACACAGATGGCACCCAGGAACAGATCCTGCAATCCCTCTCACAGCCCCCAGAGCAGTCCAGCAGGAAGCAGACCCTCACTGCCAGCAGCCCCATCCCTGGCAGCCCCTTCCCTCCAGAGCACCAGGGACCGCTCACCCTGAGCTGCCGCTGCTCTTCCCTCGCCTCTGCCACAGACGGTTCTGGGATCACTTACCAATTAGTGTGGCCTGCTCATTAAAGCTCATTATCTGCCAGTGTGAACTTGGATGGGATTGTGTGGGCTTGGCAGGGGATCAAAATCTTCCTTTTTTCCAATTGCATCCCGCTCGGCCCCCACGCTCCGGGAACGGCCCCGCGGCTGCACCAGAAGGTTGGGGGATACGGTGCTGCCTTTTAGAGGGGAAAAAAGTGCCCAACAAATTAAGTCGAGTCCTCCACACAGCAGAGACCGGTTGCTGCTCCACACGGATGCTGTGATGGAGAGGGATGATGCCTGGATCGCCGTCTTCCATGGCTTTCCAGGAATCTGGGGGTGCATGGAGGGGGGTGGGGGGCACAGGGAATGGCAGGACTTTTTGTCCACTGTGGGATAACAAGCTCAGCCTGGCTCCAGGACACAGAGCTGGCAGTGACAGGAAACATCAGCTGCCAACCACAGAAATTAGGTTTCTTCTCCATGCGGTACATTGCTGGGAGGGGCTGGTTGCAGAGGTGTCTTGGTTATTTCCTGCTTTTAAGTGCAAGGGTAGAGGGGAAAACACAAGACTCTGACAAAACCAGTCTTCTCCCACTGCTTCAGTGGGTGTTTTGAGTTAAACAGGTGACAGAAAACCCACCAGATTTCATGGTTTGGACGGAATCTCCTCCACTCATGGAAGGAGACTTTGTTTCCTGGCTGTGATCTGAGCTAGAGGGCAAAACCCTGCAACCCCATCCTGCTGTCGTGCATCCTGAGCCTTCTGTGTGGGACTGGCTCTGCTGCCACCACACACACCCCAGCCTCTGCCTGGCTCTGGGACACTGTGCCTGGGGGATGACATGGACACAGATCCTTGGGCAGGGATGGGAACGTTGCTTTGCAGCCACAGGGGCTGGTCCCATGGCTGCAAAGCAACGTTCCTTGCAGCTACAAGGCAAACAAGCCAAAGCCTTTCTGTGCTGGGAAAATCAATCCCAAATGCAGCCGGGTTTCATAAGAACCAGGAGCATGGGAGTGAGAGCTGTGTCTTTCCAGTGCCTCCTTCCCCTCTTTCCCAAAGCTGTCCTTCCCCAGGGACACACCAGGTCTGGCTTTCATTAGCGAATGAGCCTGTTTTGGTGAATGGCTCTTGTCAATATTGATTAAATTCCATCTTCCCATGTGCAGACAAATCCTCTCGCAGTCCCTTCAGCGCTACCATCCTAAAATAACTCAGGAACAAGGCATGGTTTAACCCTTCCCTTCTCCTCCAAAAAAACCCCTGAGGTGAAATCACCCACTAAAGGCTCTTTTGTTCATCTCCCGCATGGAACCACCCAGCAACAAGGCAAAAATCCACCAGCCAGTGGAAAGCAGCTGGTCTAAGTTCAAGCCAAAGAGCCTCAGCTTGTGTGAGCCAGGGCTTTAGCGCAGGCCAAGCTGGGAAGGCTGCGCCTACATCATTAACAAAATCCCCAGCAAATGCTCCCCGTGGCATCCAACCAGCTCTCCAGGGCTGCAAATTGTGCCCAGGAGCGTATTCTTCCTCAGCTCCTCCTTGCCAGGGTGCCTTTCACTGCAGACATCCCTCTGCCTGCATCCCACGCTGCCCTGGATTAACCGCCTCTTTTATTGCTGCCAATTACTGGCAGCAAAGCTGCCTCGGGGATGGAGGATGTGAGATGGGTTACACCTTCCCGGCCTTAATGACGTGAGGATTTGCAGGCTGGAGCAGCAGCCTCGGCTCCCCACGGAGCAGGGGATCAGCACACAGACCCCCACACTGCTTCCCTGCGTGTCCTCTGCACCCCACTGCTGGAACAGTGGTGTTGTGGGGACAGCTGTATCCCCGAGCTCTGGCACGGGTCAGGGGGTGGGGAGATGCAGGGATCAGGGGATGGGAAATGCAGGGATCAGGGGATGGGAATGTGATGCCCATCCCTGGTGACCCAGAGCTTCCCGCCTGGGTGGGAGCGGAGGCAGCTCCGAGCTGCAGGCAGCAGACCACACTCGACTGCTGCTGAATGCTCCGAGGCTTCACACTGCGAGAAGAATGAGCAGATAATAGGATTTTCCATCTCTTCAAAGGGCGCTCGAGCCAGGCCCCGGCGCTGTGCGGAGCCCTGGGAAGAGCCGCCGGGAAGATCCCGCACCTCCCAGCCGGCGCCGCAGCCACAGGGATGCTCCCAGCTGCAGAGCAACCGCCAGCCTGCAAATGGGGACTGGGAATCTGGATTGTGGGAGGGCAGAATGCTGGAAAGCACCGCGGGGATTATCCCAGAGATACCCAGCAAGGCGAGGCAAGAGGGGGTGAAATTCTGGCGGTGCCACATGGGGAGCTGGGGAGGTTCATCTGTCCCGATATGGCACAGAAACGTAGGATGCTTCGGGTTAGAAGAAGATGATTTAGACCCCAAATCTCATCTCATTCCACCCCCTGCCATGGGCAGGGACACCTCCACTATCCCAGGCTGCTCCCAGCTGCATCCAACCTGGCTTTGAACACTTGCAGGGATGTGGCATCCACAGCTTCTCTGGGCACCCTGCGCCGGTGCCTCACCACCCTCCCAGGGAAGAATTCCTTCTTAATATCCAATCCAAAGCTCCTCTCTTTCAGCTGAAAGCCAGGAACAGCTGCTGCGCTGCAGAAGCCAGCGGAAAAGCAGGCACTGAGCTTTCCACTTGGTGCTTGCAGCAGCCAAGGGCAGGGCACACTCACACCTCTCTGGGCACAGGCTGGCACCAGCCCGGGCAGAGCAGCCACCCCCGGGCAGCCCCCGGCCCCTCGGTCCCCGCTCTCTGCACAGGGACAGCCCAGGGACCATCTGGAGCCTCATTTGAAGAGCTCCCACGTCCCCGCGTCCCCGCTCCATTTCTCCTCGGATGGCTTATCAGCAGTGACTTTCCCGACAGCAATCGATAGAAAACATTTTATCACCTTCCCAGGCGGCAGGATCCGTGGAGTGGGTCTGATTTCTGTTTCTATGGTGACATCTTCCGGGCTTGTGAAAGATTTTGCCTTTCTTGGTTGTTGTTGGGTGGTGGAGACGGGGGGGGGGGGGAGTGGAGGGGGGCTGGTGCTATATTTTTTGTTGTTGTAGGTTTTGCTTTTTTTATTATTATTTTTTCCTCTTTTTTTTTTTTTTAATACCATTTTCAGCTCACCAAGGAACCGCCAGCCAGCCAAACGCGATGCTCGCAGCGAACCCACAGCAATGCTGCTCGCTGGGAGGGGCCCCAGGGCAGCTTTCATCCCCAAAATACCTCTGAAAGCTATTGAAGCTCGAACTGGGGCCGTCTTCCTCCTTCCCTTATCCCAGTCCCCCTTCCCAACCCTCCGGGCTTCTCCTGCCAGGCCTGGAAGAAGCCACTCGGCCACACAGCAGGGATGGCCTCAAGCACAAGTGACTGCTCGGGGCGTTTTGTAGTGCAGCTGATTTTGCTCCTCAGCTCTGCTCCCTCCTCCTTCCCCTTCCTTTTTATCTCCCTCCACCTGCTTTGGTGGAGGAGGAGGGGGTTTGTCACCCTGCTCTGCCAGCTGTGGTGGCCCTGGGTCCCGACCAAAGGAGGGACACCGCGGGGAGGGGGGACAGGGGATAATTTCTTATCTCTGGGACATCTGCATGCAAATAGCCCCGTGCTTCTGCTGAGTTATCAGCACCTGAGGATCTCACCGACTGCCTAATTAATGTCTGCAGCTCTCTTTCCTTTACAGCTCCCTTTACTCCATGAACCACATTGCTCCTGCCACCTGGCCCTGCCAAAACAGTCCTTGTGCTCCTGCTGGGGGCTGGGGGAGGGATGGAAGGATGGATGGATGGATGGATGGATGGATGGATGGATGGATGGATGGATGGATGGATATACTGGAGAGGGATTTTGGACAAGAGCATAGAGTGACAGCACAAGGGGGAATGGCTTCCTACTGTGAAGGCAGACATGGGATATTGGGAAGAAATTCTTCCCCGTGAGGGTGGTGACAGGCTGCTGGAGAAGCTGCCCCAGCTGGGGGATTTGGAGCAACCTGGGATGGTGGAAGGTGTCCCTGCCCCAGGAGGGTGGAACTGCATGGGCTTTAAGGTGCCTTCCAACCCAAACCATTCTGGGATTCAATGATTCCAGGGAGGGAGGGAGGGAGGGAGCGATGTCTTCTCATGTCTGGAGTTGCCCTGTGCAAAGCAGCCACCACCCCCTTGTCCCTTGTGAATTGGGAACTCAAAGGGGAGCCCCTTTCCCCCACTCCTGAGTCCCCAACAGTGCTGAACCCTTGTCCTTACTGCCAAGGGAACAGCTGCCCATCCTGGTGTGACACCAGCCGTGCTACCCGGCCTGGGATGTGCTGCAAGAGCAAGTGCAAGGGCAGGGACTGGAGCTGAGCAGCTGGGAGGGCTGAGGTGCTGCTGACAGCATCAGTCCAGGTTGCCAGAGGTGGCTTTGGAAGGCACTGCCAGCTTGGCAATGCTCTCCCCACACCTTTCCCGCAATGATCAAGACACACTGCTCTATTTAATTAATGTGGCACAGCCTTCAGCTACTAAAATAAGTAAATAAAATAAAATAGAGGTTTCTTCTGGGTTTTTTTTTTTTTGTGGGTTTTTTTTTTTTCTTGGTTTTTTTTTTAAATAATGGGAAACTCCAAAGCTCATAAAGTTGGAACTGTGTCCTGGCATTAAGTGACAGGAGGGGATTGCTCCTTGCATCAGGCACAGACCCAAAACACTTAAAAGCAAGGGCAGGAATGGGTAATGCAGGTCTGCCATCCCCTTACCCAGCCAAGAGAAACGCAGTGTCCGTGACACAGATCAGCACCCCTTCATATTTCATCTCAACGCAATGCCCTTATCTTTGACCCAAAATAAAAATTATTCCTTGCTCAGCGATCTCAAAATACAAAATTATCTACGCGTGCACTAATGCCACGTATCAATCAACTTCAGATGCAAATCCCCACAGCGTTTAGCCCTAATTTTACCATAAAAGGATGGGTCCACGCCAAGCACCTCGCTCAACATTATTCTAGGGAACGGCAGCTTCCATCAGCAAATCTTCTCCTGGTCATTGACAAATACTTGGATCCTCAGCTTTTCCTAATGGAAACAATCTGGCCAGTTCCTGAGAAAGGGAGAAGCACGGAAGGAGAGCAGCACATTCTCTTCTCTCCCCCTGTTTCCAGCCTCTCTCCTTAAAAACCTCGTCAGGTCTGGAAGCTGGTGCAGGGCTGGGTGCTGGGGGAAGGAGAGCAGAGCCAGACAAACCCCTCTGCTCTCTCTGCAAGGGCAATGGGAGGACCAGCATCGTCATCCACACCGGGGAGAGCCTGCACCCCATCCCTGCTGACAGCAGCGCTGCTCAAAGGGAAGCCCGTTTGCCAGGATGTGCGGTGGGTAATTAGGGATTTGCAAGGCTGGGCACACTCTGCAAGCCTTTTTTCTTCCTTTTCACAGCAATGAGGGAGCGTTGGTGGGAAAAGGTGCTGTGCAAGCGACAGGAAAACACCAGGGAACACTTGAAAGAATGTCAAAGTGCAGATCAAACCCAGCCTGTATTAAATGTCTTTCCAGGTTGCTGCAAGGCTGGTGGGGTGCGGGTGGAACAGGCAGACAGCAGAACTACTGCAGGGCCACAATAAATACCAGTAGAAGCTCTGGAAAGGCTGACAGTCCTTGGGCATGTGCCACGCTCCAGCTGCAAGGTGCAGGAGAGCCCTCTCAAGGGGGTTGTTCCACTGGTGAGTCCCACCACCACCATCAGCGACCTCTCCACCAAACAGCGTTTAATGAATTCCCACCCTGATCCACTTCAGCACATCCAGCATCCCTCTCACTACGGGCTCAGTCCCGGCAATGCTGGGAGCGCGGCACGCAACGGCTCCATCCAAATTTCCGCCCCACATCCTCGAGGAACAATGGCCTGTGTGTCCCTCCGAGGCCCCTCCTGCCACACGCGGCCGCAGCCGCCCTCCGAACACTCTCCCTGTTGTTGGCTTTGGCCGGGAAGCGGCGGAGCAGCAGGTATTTCCTGCCATCGGCTGCCATCCCCGCCCGGCCGGCCCCACGCTGCTCCATCCCTGCGATGCCCAAGGGACCTGCCACCCCTCGGGGACAAACAGGCACCCGCAGCGCTTGCTGTCCCTCGGCAGGCAGGTGGCCCTGCTCCAAAGGGACACCAGCAGCTCCACGCACACCCCCGCTGTGCACATCCTGCTGGAAAAGATTTCCCTTCTGCTGTTCCAAGTCCCAGCTAAAATGAGGCTGAAAAAACGTGCAAAACGCTGGTTTTGCCTCGTTTCCTTTGTGTGTTTCAGTGTGTTCTGCAAACAGGGCACTTCCTCAGAGCTCCGCTTTGGCTCTCACGTTCGGGAATAAGAGAGAAGCTTTTATTTTAATAGGAAAACAGGATTATAAATTAGCAGTCAAGCTGTGAGAGCACAGAATCTTCTTCTTAAAATATCTGCACACGTCGCCTTGGCCAAAGCTGGGTGTCAGCACTGGGGACACAAGCACGGAGGGGTCCTGGGTGCCACCTCTCAGCAGGTGCTGGTGGCCGCTGGCACATCCGAGACGCTCATGAATAACCAGCTGCCAGCACCCAGCAGCGAGGGCTTACACCCGATACCTGCTGGAGAGGAAAATCCCAGGCAAACATCAGGCAGCTCTGCTGGCTGCAGCCAATTTTCCTCACTTAATATGTTTCCTGCACTCATCCCCCTCCCTGACCTCGGCTCCTCCTTGGAGCACGTTCAGCCCCAGACGCACCGCTGAGCACAGCCAAGGCCAGCGGGATCGCTGCCATTTCGTCCCTCCCCTCTGCTCCCCCGGTCAGGGCTCCTGTCACACTGCTGCAGACCCCAGCTTCCCCCTGAAGGCCTCCAGGCTGCCCAGAGCAGGGTAAGTGGGCAGTGATGAACACCTCACCATCAGTGGGGTGATGGTGCTCTGAGCACCCATGGAATGCTCGGGGAGCAGGGGGTGGGAAGGCAACATCCATCCTTTGTGAAAGATGCATGTCCCAGACTCCGATCCAGATGAGGATCTGAATCCAGCTCTGGAGGCAAGTCCAGATGTGGATCCAAATTCAGCTCCAAATGCAAATCCAGATGTGGATCAGAATCCAGTTCCAAATCCTGATCTAAATCCAGACACAGACCCAAGCGCAGAGCCTGATCCAAACGCAGATTGAAGCCCAGAGACAGCCCCCGCTCCAAACCCGGCTCCAGGCTCTGGTGTGTGTCTGCAGGGACCTCATCCTGCCCCGTGCCAGCACCCGTTAGGTGCACCCAGCACCGGTGTCACCCTCCAGTGCCCTGTACCAGCACCTGGCAGGTGCTGCCCGGGGGCTCCCTGCACCCACCGCCGGTGCCACTCTCTCCTGAATGGTCCCCGATGCCCAGCGCCTGCACCCATCAGGGTGCCCGGTACCCAACACCGCTTCCACCCTCCGCTGCCTGGTCCCCCAGCTCAGGAGCTGCCATACGGCTCCTGCTGCTGGCACCCAGCACCCGCTGCCCGGCGTGGAGCGCCCCGGTGCTCGGTGTGCCGTGTCCCGGCTCCCGCTGTGCCATGTCCCGATTCCCGCTGTGCCGTGTCCCGATTCCCGCTGTGCCATGTCCCGATTCCCGCTGTGCCATGCCCAGCGCCCGCCCCGCTGCCCGGTGTGCCGTGCCCCATTGCCCGGTGTACCGTGCCCCATTGCCCGGTGTACCATGCCCCATTGCCCGGTGTGCCGTGTCCCTGCCCGGTGTGCCGTGCCCGCTGCCCGCCCCGCTGCCCCCGCTGTGCGCAGCCCCCGGTGCCGTTCCCGGTGCCGCTCCCGGTGCCGCTCCCGGTGCCGTTCCCGGTGCCGCTCCCGGTGCCGCTCCCGGTGCCGTTCCCGGTGCCGCTCCCGGTGCCGCTCCCGGTGCCGCTCCCGGTGCCAGCGGCGGCGCTGCCGGCAGGTGTCGCCGCGGTCGCGGGCAGGCGGCGGGCGCGCGTGCACTTCCGACGGCGCTCGGTCATGCCCCCGCCGTCCCTCCCCTCGCTCCCGGCGCCGCGCGGGGCTCCCGCCCGCTGACACCGCTGAGGCGGCTCGCACGGCGCGGGAGAGCGGCGCGGCCGCCCGGGCATGGCCGCCGGGGCCGCCCCCGCCCAGCGCCGCCGCTGAGAGGCAGCGGGGCTCGGCCCGCCAGGTAAGGAGGGCTCCGGACGCGGCTCCGGGGGAACCGGGCGGGCCGCCGAGCCCGGGGAGGGCCCGGGGAGGGCGGCTGGTGATAGGGGCCGGCGGAGGGAGCGATGGGAGCGGAGGGGCCGGGCGAGCGGGGCGCTGCCGGAGGTGGGGGGGGCCCTGCCCGCCGCCCCGTTACCCCCCCGGGGCTTCGCGTCGCAGCTGCGGCTGCAGGCTCCCTCCGGGCCCGCTGTGGCACCGCGAACCCGCCGCCACATCCCCTTCTCTTCCCCTTCCCTTCCCTTCCCTTCCCTTCCCTTCCCTTCCCTTCCCTTCCCTTCCCTTCCCTTCCCTTCCCTTCCCTTCCCTTCCCTTCCCTTCCCTTCCCTTCCCTTCCCTTCCCTTCCCTTCCCTTCCCTTCCCTTCCGCCCGCGCTCCCACCGCACCGCACTCGTATTTCCAACCCTAGCGCGTTCCGGCCCCCCCCAATTCCCCCCCCAACCCCTCCTGGTGTCCCCCCAAAACGCGAGCCTGCCCCTGGCTCGGTGACGTCACGGAGGGGCTCCCCGGCCCCCCCGGTCCCGCGGGTGCGGGTGGCCCCGGTGCTCCCGGCCGGTGGTGCCGAAATGCCGAGCGGGGACATGGTAATGGTGCATCTTGGATAGACAGCCCTGAGCCCCTCCTGTGCCCTTTTGCTGCAGCTGTGAAATTCCATTTAAATTCCTGTGTGTGTGTGTGTGTGTGTGTGTGTGTGTGTCCCCATTCCCACTCTCCCTGGAAATGTGCAGCTGGAGCAGCACCTTGAGCGTGGCGCTGGGATCCCGGCGGAGGTGCTGAGCTGCCCCTGGGGTCGGCATCCCCAGGGCTCTCTGGCCGCTGGAAGCGTGGCTGATGTTGCAGACCTGCCGGAGGTTCTCACTGACGTCAGAGCGGGATGCTGTTGGGGTGCCTGTTTGTTCCCCACTGCCTTTGATGGAGGGTGATGCCATCCCTTAGATGTGAGCAGATCTTGGCTTGCTGAAAGCTCTCGTGGTCACTGGCCCCTGCCCGCTTTACCCTTGGCTGCCAGCAGTGCCCGTGTTGGCTGCCCTCAGGTGACCTCCCAAAATGAAGGTGTGGAGGAACAAACCCAACACCGGGGTTTTGCATGGGAGAGTGCTCCTAGGGCCGTGTGCCAGCCGAGGGAGGGCATCACTGGTGGTGCCCTTCCAAGGGCTCTCCCAGCTCAGCTCCAGCTGCCCCTGGCATCGCTGGAGCCTCTCTGATGGTGCAGAAATGGTTCCCTGCTATGTGCCAGGACTTTGTGGAGAGCTTGTACCCCACAGCTGCCTTTCCCAGGGTGGCAGTGTGTGTGCCCCAGGTGGCTGAGCGGATGTGGGTGCTGTCACCTGTGTGCTGGTGGCAGAGGGTGAGGGGACCTGCGGCGGGCGAGGCACAGGTTGGCTCTGTGTGGTGCCTGCTGGTGCTGAGGCTGCTTCTCCTGGTGACTGTCACTGCCTGATGAAAATGGACCTCAAGCTGCTGGGAGATGGAGTGGGGAAAGATGGGAAGAAGCCAAGTGAGATGGAGAAAAGGACATGTTCCCCCTGAGTGCTCTTTCCTCCCTGCTCCCCATGGGATTGAGGTGTGCCTCGAGGCGTGGCGAGTGATGATGGTGAGGGGTTTGATGAGGGTCTGTGCACGGGGCTGGGAGCACCCACCCACACCCTGAGCAGCAGCTCTGCAGCCCTGGCCAGGAGCTGTGTGAAGTTCAAGGCAGGAAGTGAGAGAAAAAAAAAAAAATTAAAAAAAAATAAAATACCACAACTGGTAGAAACCACCAGGGAGATTTAGGGAAGCAGCAGTGCTGTGCTGTGGAGCCCAGAAGAAGTGTGTATCCTCGTCTGATGAGGAGCTGCCCGTGCCAGGGACCGCAGACCCACCTCTCCTCTCCCGGCTCTGTCTCCGCTGCAAGCCCCAGGGAACAATTGCATACAGAGTGCTTCGTTTCAGAGCCGCCACAGTCATTTCAGAGACCTTTTAGGCAGGAAAAGTGCTCTGTAGCGTGTAATTTGAAGGCTCTGCTCTGAACCTTCACTGTCGCTCTGCTAAATGATCCTCTGCTCTTCCAAACCTTTGCTGCCTGGAAACCAGCAGCGGTGACCTGGTTCCTGGCCCCGCTGGGTCCCTGGTCTCCCTTCAGCTCCGTGCTAAGGTGAGGGGAGTTGCAGGTTGCAAGGAGCAGCCCGGGGTGGTTCTCTGCCTTGCATGGGGCCTCTCAGATGTCAGAGTCCTGGGAGATTTCAGCCAGTCTTAATCATCTCTCGCCTCTGCCTGAGCTGCAGAGGTTGTCAGCGCGCACTAAGGATTTTCCAGCCTGGAGGGTTGAATCCTGTGAGGGCTCTGCAGGAAAATCTAGGAACTCCAGCTGATTTTCCCCCGAAATGCGGGAGGTGCAGGATTCTTTTCTGTAGCATCCCTCAGGCTTGGCAGCTCACGACGGGGAAGGACCATTTGTTCTGCCATCGGAGGAAATGGCACAAATTTGGTTTAACTGATAGAGCTGTGCCACAGCCTCGCTGGGGGCACCAGAGGTGAGCCTGGAGGTGCTGGATCATCAGTTAGCCAGGGAGTGTGATATCACCTGGGGTTTTCTTGTCTTTCCTCTCCTTCTCATCCTTGTTAGCTGCCCTACAACTTTTGTCTGCTGGAGGCACACCTGCAGGAGCAGAGCGAGCTGTGCATTTCCTCTCACCGTGGGCACTGCCTGCCCTGCCAGATGCAGGCAGGGCCCCGAGTTCTTGGCAGCCAGGACGTGCAGGCAGCCTGGCAGGGGGGTGCAGGAGAAGGGTACAGGATGGGGAGAAAGAGAAACATTTGGATATGAAAGGTTTGGCTGTGACCTCTTGGCACAGTCTGGTCCTGTGCCAGGTTGGCACAGTGCGGGCACCTGTGTGGCTTCTCCTGCCTCGCGCAGCTTCGCTCTGCTTTGGATTCGCTCTGTTTTGGATTTGCTCCTGGTTCCTGCTCAGGCAGCAGAGTCCCAGTGATGCAAATCAGACACACAGCCAAGGCAGGAGGCTTGAGTCTGTCCTAGAGGGCTGCATCAGCCGTGCTAGTGCACCTCGGTGTAACCTGCTCTTAAATCCTGATGGTGCTGGGGACCCCGCCCTGTCCCCAGGCGATTGCTGCCACCCACTGATGACAAGACTTCCACTTGGCTTCCGCTGCTTGCATCCTATCCCCCCCAGGAGGTCATGGCAGCAGGGCACGAGGCAGAGGAAAGGCAGTTTCCCTTTCCCTTCTTCACCTCTCAAAGGGATCCTCCACAGCTACAGCCCTTCCAAAGAGCAGGCAGGATGCATCGCAGCTGGGGTGGAGCAGGCAGAGCCGTGCATTGTCCTGCCACCATCCTGTCCCACTGCCTGCTTGAAAACACGCTCCAAATCCACCTGCTCGGATTTGCGTGGATTTGGGATTTCCCTCAGGAGGACTGGTCCAGCTGCTTGAGGCCAGCAGCAGCGAAGCTTTCACCTGGTGTGGAGCAGGAGGAGGAGGAGGTGGGAGGCAGGTGCAGGTGCTGATCTTCCAGCATCACATCCAAGCACAAGGAGCTCGCTCCAAGCAGCGCTCACCACCTGCGCCCACCAGCACCCAGCTGGCAAAAACTACACGTCCCAGCAAGCAGAGGGCCACCACCAGCCCTGCAAGATGGAGAGTGGCATCCTGGGGTTGGCAGTCACCCCCGGTTCCCCTGGGGGAGGTTGGGATCGCTGCGGGAATGCCGCTTCACCGCGGGAAGGTGGCAGCTTGGTTTTTGCTTTGGTTGCACGGCCTAGTTTTGAGAGCTGGAATATGCTCAAAGCTGGGCTTTCTGAGTTGCTTTTTTTGGTTTTGTTTTGTTTTAAATGACAGCATTTCCCCTTTAAATTTACATCTCTAGCTGGGGAACACAGAGCCTAGTGAGAGAGGGAGTGTGAGACTTTTATAAAAAGAACGAGTCGGGTTTTATTATCCCTTTGAGACGAGCAGGGAAAATCTATACTGAAGGCATGAAATAGCAATAAAAATGGACTTTTTGCCAAAGCAAAATTAATTGAGTGAATCTCAGTCCTCAAGCCTGAGCTCTGAGAGGCTTATGAGTTGGATATGAACCACTCTGCCCCCTTCTAGGCTCTCATCCCCCAAGGAGGAGAGGCAAATCCTCCCTCGGTGTGCGATGTGATCAGCGCATGGGAGCAAAGGACTCGTGCTTGGGATACAGCGAGGGTGAGGATGCCTCCAGCCCTGGTGGTCCCTGGAGCAAGGACCTTCTCCAGGTCCTTTAGCCTGGGGATGCTGGCGGTCATTCAGAGGTCATCGCCCCAGCGTTTCCTTCACTGGGAGTCACAGCATCCCATCTGGACTGTGGATTTGGGGGAGTTCAACAAGAAAGAAGAGGAAGACTGGACACAGGCTCCTTGAACCCACTGTAGAAGCCCAGAGAGGATTCTGCTGTCTTACCCTGGCCTGGGCTTGCTCTCATTGATCATTTTCTTCTCTCATCTCTGCATCCTGCTCCTGCCACGCTCTGGGGTCTGGCTTTCCGAGGTGCTTTCTGGGCAAATCCTTTGCAGAAAAGGAAACCTCCCCATCCTGGGTTTTGCTCTTCTGGACGTCACATGCAGTGGCACTGGCTCTGCTTTCCCCCTTTTTAGGGGGAGGGTGGCAGGAGGAGCCGCTGGACAGAGCAGCAGGGGAAAGGCGGATTCTTTTCAGCAGATGGTGCAAAGAGGATGAAGCTGTGTAAACCTCCTGAGTCCACTGGAGAGACGGAGATTAAATAGTGAGAGGGCTGAGAGGCAGCTCCAGGCGGGAGAAGGAAGGAGAAAAAAGGAAAATGGGGGTGGAAATGGGATTGGAGAGTGGAGCTGGGGAGAGGAGTGTTGGTTTGAACCGGCATCCCTCTCCCACTTGATGTCTCCCCTCCAATTCGGAGGGCCTGGATTCAGTGCCATAAAAATATAGCCCTTTTCAATCCCTTATCTTGCAGGAGCAGAAACAATTGGCCTGCAAAGAAGGAGAAAACAATCTGTTTGACTGACAAACAAAACCACATTTCTGCACAAAAGGAGGAGGAGGAAGAGGC
This sequence comes from Cyanistes caeruleus, assembly GCF_971803275.1. Classification (NCBI taxonomy): domain Eukaryota; kingdom Metazoa; phylum Chordata; class Aves; order Passeriformes; family Paridae; genus Cyanistes; species Cyanistes caeruleus. The sequence continues at coordinate 14,336,496 of NC_141717.1, forward strand.
AGCTGTCTGGCTGCTGCTTCGGCTTTTTTCCTTTCCCCTCCCTCTCCTGTCCCCTCGCTGACGGTGTCAGAGCAGAGCCTCTACCCTTGCCAGCAAAACACCCGCCGTTCTGACTGGCTGGGTTCAATGTCAGGCTCCTGCAGCAAATGTCATTGTCCTCCCTGCTGTCCCCAGCCACGGTGGAGATGCACCAGCCCTGCTGTGATGCCCTCCTGGGGATGGTGCTGGCACAGGGGGCACCCCAAGATCAGCGGGGCAGAGCCCACTGTTGGGAGAGGAGCTTGGGAGAGGAGTTTGCTGGGTGCCAGAGGCAGAAAGTGATGCCCAAGAGAGGGACCAGGGCCAGCAGCTAATGGGACAGAGGGGACACAGGAGATCTCTTGTTGGGGGACCTTGGGAAGTTCAGCCAGGTTGTGGGTGATGCTGATATTGCAGCATCCATGGAGCACCTGAGTGCTGCAATTGGAGGTGCTGCTGGAGCCTTGTCCCTCTCCAGAGCCAGCCCTGTGCCTCAGTTTCTCTGTCTGCGAGGTTAGCAAGGTAACAGGCAGATGCTGTAGGAGAGCTGGGGCATAGAAGTGCCCTGTGCACCTAAAGTCATTATCCCAACAAATTGTTATCCCTAAAAATTCATTATAGCAACCACTGTACCAGCCAAATTGATGCTGGGGGGAATCCATCAGACAGGCAGGAGCAGAGCCCATGGGAATCTCTGTTCTCCATCTCTCCGGAACAAACTCTTCACTTGGAGGATTTTTTGAAAAAGAAACTGATTTTCCCCATGTGATTCCCTGACCAGGAGCAGCAGCAGTTTCCTGCCTGGAACAGTTTTCCGAGGGGACTCTGCTCTATGGGGACATGTGAAGCAAACACCCACGCTCTGAAAACAGCCAAATGCAATAAATACCCAGTGCCTAAACCTGGAAAAGCAGAGGCTGGAACAGGGCAGTCTCTGCAGGGGCTGGTATTGCTGCCACAGAGGGAACCAACAGTAAATAAAGGGGCACAAGAAGCAAACACTGAAGCCCCCAGGACACTCTTTTGATGCAGTTGCTGGTGACCTACTAGAATCCACTAGAAATATGATCCTTCGCTGCTGGGTGGTTCACTTTTTCCTTCTTCTATTTTTTGAGGAGCTTTTTTCGCTCTGCAGCCAAGTAGCAAAATAGCATGTAAGAAATCAGAGATTCCAGGTGAGTTAATAACAAATAATGAGTCTCTCAGTTCCTGAGTGGTTCTCTGGTTGCCGCAGTCCAGGCATATAACAACCAGGCTTTCCTGAGCATCCTCATCCAGGCTTGTTGAAGCTACAGATTGATAGCAACATCCTGATGAATTCAAGGGAGTTGAAGAGATGTAGCTTTTACATTCTTAGATTGTCAGAACAGAAGCTTTGGGGAATATTTGACCTGAAACATTGGAAGAATTTGATTTATTTTTAATTCCTGCACCTAAAATGCAGGATTTTCTGCTTTCTTTTTCGTCTTTCATTTCAAAGAAGCAGAGGAAATATCCCTGCACGCATCAAACTGCAGGAAGGAGAAGATACAAAAGATGACTGGACTACTTTTTACAACTTTGGCTCTTGACTTTCCTTCCCAGAAGGGGAAGATGCACTGTCAGCCTGTCTTGTGATCAGGCTGTATCCTTTTGTTACCCTGATAAATGTCAGCTGACCAGGCTGGGATGTGAAAAAGCTCCATCTCTACCAGATCTTTGCTGCTCTTCCTCTCTCAGTATTGGTGCAGGGAAGAGCCCAGCATCTCCCCACCTGAGCGGTGCTTGCAGACTTTGCCTGGCCCTACAAGGTCCCCATCTCCTCCATGCCCTGCTGTGGTCCCCCAATGTCCTCCAAAACCCATTCTCTTTGCCTGCTCCTGTCCCCCAAATTCTCCCTGCCTTCTCCCTTCAGATCCTTCCTCCCAGCTGGATGCTACAGGCAGTGCTTTGGCCTCCATGCTCATTGCTGCTAGGTGAAATGCAGAGCTTGTGCTGTGATAAAGTAAATTGACCAAAGAGACAGATTTTGGCTCCTGGACAAGAAAGACCATTCAGTTTTCAGCAGATTCTTGCTTCTCTGGTCCTGCATGCTCTAATCATGGCCATGGGAACAGCTCTCAGCGTGAGGCCAGAGCTTGGCTCAGCCCAGCACTTGAAGGGAGGTGGCAGAAGCAGAGTGGGTTCTGCTGGAGCCCCATCTCTCAGCTTCAGACCCTGGGGATACCTGGATACTCACAGTCCCTGTCTGATGGGACAATATTTCCCATGGCAAAGCTAGTATTTGGTGATGCAGCACCCACCTGTGTTTAATCCAGACCTACCTGGAACCTCTCCTTTCCCTGGGCATCTCCCACCCCTTCCACCAGCCACAATCACACAGAAGCTTGTCCTTGGTGTTCCTCTGTGCTTGTGCCTCTTGGGATTTGGCCAGCATGTGTCAAAGCTCCTCTTCCTCTCCAGCTGCTCTCCGCTCGGCTGCGTCACCCGGAGCATCCCTTCCTCCTGCCCGGGGCTGCTTTGAACATCCTGTTTCCCAAGTTATTTCACCCTGATTTCACCAGGTCACGGGCGTGTTGGCTGTGGTGGCACAGCCTCTTTGATTAAGTGGATCTCCAAGCATGACTTCCATCTGTCCATCAGTCTCTATTGCTAATTCTTGCAGCATTTACAGCCAGGCAGGGGCCTTGGTCATTTGGAATAGTCACTGGTGGTGGCAGGACTGTGCTAAATGATCTATTCCACGCGTTTCACCTCTTTTCTGTTCGCAAATTGTTGGTGATTTTTTTTTGTAGTTGCATTAAGTATTCCAAGTGACTGCGATTTCCCCCATCGTATTCATTATTCAAAATTGTTCTCCAGATAATTTCTGCAAATAATTCGCGGTCTTTGCTCTTTTGTGAGTACTCGGTCTCAAGAATGAGAGTCTTTTTAATTGGGATCTCAAATCACATGATGGGTTTTGGCTTCCCGATTGGGCAGCCTTAATTTTTAGACTTGAGGTTTGGGGAGGGAAACTGTTGCAGTTAAGAATTTGAAACTCACTTTCTTCCAGGATTTTTCGTTGATGCTTAAAGTTAACAGAAATTAACAGTCTGTCTCACTTTTTTTTTTTTTTCTTTTTTCTTCCCCTTCCTGGCCAAAAATCCCTGCCGGTAACTTGTTGGCAAGAAACACTTGGAGAATATAAACAAAAAGGTGGCACCGAAACAGCTAAATTTAACATATCTAAAAACTGGAGTGATGATTCACGGTGGTTTGTTGTGTATTATTCACCTCACTCTGGTAAAAAATAATGATCAAAATAATTTAGAAACATAAAAAGTCACATAGCAAGGGGACATTTATAGCACTTGGTTTCATAAAATCTTCCATCAGCTGCTCTCTGTGTGCCTGAGAAACATCCTGTGGGCTGGCTGGTGTGTTGTACCCTGGCCCTCAGTGCTCCAGCCCTGTGCTGAGGCTGCTGCCAGCTCGGTGGAGGTGGAGAAAAGGAAGGTTCAACCATCCTGGCACCCCACACTGCCTCGATCCTCACCCTCGGCAGGCAAGACTCCAGTTGCCTCTCACAGAGCTCGACTCCAGGCAGAGGGTGACCGTAAGTGACTTGCCCAAGGTCACACTCCAGCTCCGTGGTTCAGCTGGAAATAGCTCCAAGGTCTCCTGATCCCCCCAGCAGCCCCCTCGCTGCCGGGCGAGACGGAAAGGTGCGGAGTTCACGTGTCTTCTCTAACCGACAGCCTGGCTCCTGCCACCTCACCTAAAACCTCAAACCTCCTTGGCTCTGTTTTCTGCCCTCCCTGCCATCGTGTTGGGTCAGTACAGCCCCCCAAGCCCCCCTGAACAGCCTGGGCTCCCGTGGCATATTTATGCCTCCGGAGTGAGCGTTGTGCCGGCGTTCCCGTTGGTGCGGCACCCGCACAGCCCGGCTGCTCGCTTCCACCAGCTGCTGCTGCCGATTTCCCTTAAAAATAAAACCCCTCTAAAGGTACAGCAGGGACACCTTAAATGCAGAGCCGTGGCGTGCAGTTAATCATATCCTCTTAACGGGTTTATTCGCTCATTAAATATTTAAGACTCGTTTCTCTTTATCAATAGTGTGGAGGCGTGCAGGCCCCGGTGCAAAGATTTATGCACACAATAGGATCGGTGCATTTAGATTTGTTTGAAGGGATCTGAGAGCCATTTAAAACCCGACCGAGGGGGACGGTTGCTGCTGCTGCTGTTTTCCTCCAGCGAGGTTTCTGCCTCCTGACTGTGGTTGGGAGGTGGCAGGAGGTGAGGGTGGGGGGCACAGGCTGATGGCTGCCTCTGGTACCCCCATAGTTCCTTCTGAAATAGCTGTGCCCACTTTTTGAGGGATGCTGGGGTCTTAGAGGGGGGCATGTTTGGCTTGACTGTCTTGTACTGATGAGGATGGAGGCAGGACCCAGTGTTGGGAGCCTGTGTGTGGAAGTGGTGTTTTGATCCCTGTTTCCCACTGCTGTCTGTGGGAAGAGCTTTGCTGTTGTGGCTCAGATGTGAATTCCAGCTCGTCTGGCGCCGTTCGGGAGCCGTCATGCAGGTGCAACATCTGTTGTTCTTCTGTTGCTACCTGGGCTCTGCTCTTCACACAGGTGTAAGAGCAGTGGTGGCCTGTTTGGTTCATAGGATGGGGAGGGACAAAACCCGTGCCATCATCCTGCTTCATCCTCCCTATCATCTGCCCCTCTGCCCACCACAGACCTCCATCCAGAGCATCTTCATCCAGTAGCCAGCATTTCCTCCTGCCCGGTCCCTGGTGCCTACATGGGGCTTTGTGGCTTCCAGCTGTTTCCAGATGTGTCACTCACCCTGGGTGCAGGGAAGCAGCTCCTCCCACTGATGTGTGTACACCTGTTCCCTGAGCTCCGAGGGCTCTGGGATGTGGTGTGGGGTGTGGGACAGGGACAGAGGCCTGGGTGTCCAGTGCAGCTGCACAGTGTGACCTGTCCTTTCATGGAGAGCATTGCTGGAGCTTGCAGGGACAGCAGGTCCCGGCATGCAAGACTCAATCTCCATCTCAGCAGCCTCTGCTTAGATCAGGAGGGAACATCTCATGCCAAGACCTGTCCTCCCCAGGCTGCAGCTCAGAGTCAGAGATGGCAGCAGCTGACGCCCATTTTTTTTCACCCCCTGTGGCATCCTGGCAGATTCTTCCCGCAGCTTTGCATGCAGCCAGACATGCCTGTTCCAAAACCTCCTCTCCAGGAGGTGCTGGGGGTGGATAGGAAGGGTGAGTAGCTGCAGTGGCAATGGGCAGAGCTGGCAGCTGCCTCCTGAGGGTGTGAGAAATACCCCGGCTGGATTATTGACAGACAGCCCAGAGCATGGGAAGTGCGTGCGTGCGTCAGATATTTACCCAAACCTCTCCTGCTTTGCAACGTGCCCACAAAAAAAAGGATCTGACAGCAATAAAACTGTCGGGCGGCTGCTGCTGCTTTTTTTTAAAGTTCTATGATAGCTTCTCCCCCCGCCTTTTTTTAATAGCTAATGCATCTGTCACTACTTTCCTAATGAGCTTTCCGAAAAGGGCCTTGGGGACCTCTACCTATCCATGTGGGCTTGGATCAGAGCGTACTCAGGGGAGGCAGAGAGAATTCAGCTCCCTGTTTCACCCTCATCCCCTCCTCAAACTCCTCTCTGAGGGCAGGTTGTCCAGAGGGAGGGGAAGGCAGCAATATCTCAGCACTCGGCGAGCTGGCGTGCACCCCCTGCAATCACAGCCAATAATGACAAAAAGACGGGGCTGCTGCCAGAGATAGAGAGCTGAGCTCCAAGCGTTACAGCAATGTCACAGCCTTGGGACTGCTGCTGGCTGCTACTGGAAAGAAATTTCCTCACAACAGGCAGAGTTATAGGAAGGAGCCATTGATTGCATTAAAAAACACCCTCCCCACCTCTTTTTTTTGGCATGGATTTTCAAGGCTTTTTTTTATTTTTTTTTTTCCTTTCCTCTCCCCCCCCCCCCCCTTTCTCTCTCCATTTGCCATTGAAGTTGCGTTCAATAAAACCCATCGCCCGAGAGCGTCTGTTAGCATGTTCTCAGCAGTACAATGGGCAGAGGACTGCAGTGTGCAGAGCCCCAGCCAGCCTCTGCAGACAATGAGGGGCTGGCAGCGGGGCAGAGGGGGTTTCTAGTTTATTTTATTTCATTTTTCCCCCACCTGCCAGCCCCCACTACTAATTGTAATTACAAAAGGCAAATGGGAAGGGACTGGGGGAGCAAGGCTGTGGTTCACTGGGGTCATGGTCTCCATCAGTCATTCTCCCAGCCTGTTGCTGGGTAAAAGCTCGGCTCCTTGGTTTATCAAAATGACTGTGCAGTAAATGCCTCTTTGCCCAAACCTCCCCACACACCCCCCTCAAAAAAAAGCTGTTTACTGACTCAAAAAGCCTGAATTTCCCATTACCATCCATGAGAGACTTTCCATTGACTTCTCTAGGCACAGAAGGGAAAACAGAGGGTTTGGTGACTCAGGCACAAGCCTGGGATCTCTTCCTCTTGCTGACGCTGTTGGCAAATCTTTTAGGATTTAGCCAGATTCATCCAGGGACTGAACACCACCACCTCTGTGCCATTGATAGGACACAAGAGGATGTACCACTTGGCAGGAGTGAATTCCTAATTGTGCTGTGCCCGAGTTCCCCTCAGCTGTGAGATGTAACAGTGCTCACCTTATGTTGCACGATGGTGGAGAAGCTAATAGCTGTTAATGCCAGAGAGATGCTTCCAGATCTCTAGATAAAAGGTGCTCAAGGAGGGAAAATTATTATCATCATGGGCCAAAGAGCTACAGGGGATTCGAAATCTCTTTGTGTTTGTAGGATGTAACCACTAAGGAGGGAGAGACTGGGACAATGGAGCATGCACAGCACTAATGGAATGAGCGTAGGAAAGAGGATATCTCTGGAGACCCTTAGAAACCATTTCCCAGTGGTAAGATCTACTTGGGTTGTTTGTTCTTCTTCCCAGATGAGAGCTGCAGTCGTGGACGCTTTTATCACTTACGAGCTGGACTAGATGGAGGCCAGAGAGCGCATTGTAGGGACGAGCCTGTGTGGCTCTCCAGTGGGTAGGTACTGATTTATCCGGTCTCAGCTTCCATTTCTGGCTTTCAGAGCTGTGCTTTATAATAGGGGAACCTGGAGTGGACATTTCAGGCCTGTTTTTCAAGCTTATGGGATGCAGGTTTGGCCTCTGATAGAGATGCAAGGGCATGACGTGGGCATCTTGAGGCTGCAGCAGAAGGGTTATTCATGCCTTGGGATACAGTTTGAGCTGAGGTGTGGGTTTGGAGCGGCTCCATGGTAGCATGTGGTGGTTCCTTGAAGACATTTCACTTGGAGATTCACTTTTTCCAGCTGATTCACGTCCTCGTGCGAGCCCATTTCTTGCCATGGTGACAGTGAAGCTGGCTGAGGCTCTGCGTGATAACGCGCCTGGTCCAGGCTAGAGGCTCCTAACGGGCTCTGAGCCCAGAGGGGCCAAGGGCTCTACAAACACAGGTTGTTCCCTTGAGATTAAAACCCAGCTAGACAAGCTGTTTGCAGTCTGTGGCCTGGCAATGCTGAGTACACCGCTGTGCAAAGTGTTGGGCAAGCAGGTGAGACACAGGCAGCATCCATCCTGGTTCCCCTGGAGTGTGGATCCTGCTTGCCCACAGATCCTCACTTCCATCCCGCTCCAAAATCACCATGTCGCCTTCCCTTTGCTCCCTGAGACAGCCCCATTTTGTGCTCTGGGGGAGATGCAGCCTTTCTCACTGGAGACCTGCAGCACACCATGCTCTTTTTTCCCCTCTCCTGTCTCTCTTTTTTATTTCTTTGTTGTTTTTTTTTTCTCCCTCTCCTGGACACTTTACTTAGCTTCTTTCTTCCCTCTCATTTTCTCTACCATCAAATGAAAGCCATTCAGACCAAAACGGTTCAGTCTGCTCTTTGTGTCTGGAAAACAGAACACCAAAGACAGCTGGACCTACCCGAGATGGCCACGGCCGTGGCAACAGTGGCTCTTTGTTAGTGCTGTTGTCTCTGCCCCTATCTCCAGTGTCTGGGGCCCTGTCTCTTTAAAGCTTTAGTGTGCTGTGTCAAAGCCAACAGAGAGTTCAGCTTATTAATGGATTCGCTAGGTTAATATCCCAACAGTTTGGTGTGGTGTATTTTTTTTTTTTTTTCCACCAGCATAATTTAGAAAGAGGGGGAGGGGGAGAGAAAGATAACCCAGACCCATTTCTGGGGAGGAGGGCACGGCATGGCTCATTGCTTTGGAGAAATGGAGATGGAATGGTTGGTCGGGGCCACGAGAAGGTGGTGGCCCAGCCCTTCGCCTTCCTGTCTGTATGTACATCTCTCTCTATCTCCTTCTCCTGCGGGGTTCCCTGCATCAAAGCTTCTTCCAGTTCTTATGCTAATGAGGTGCATTAATGCTTAATGACTGTGAACAGGCTTGTTTAATTGCACCTATCTGAGCAGGAGGCACGTTGCTGTATAAGAGGGAACGACCATGTAAGCAGCTGCATGCCCTCCTGGACAGTCTTAATTACATGTAAAACTGATGTGATCTAAACCACCAGGCTGGTGATTAGTTTAGTGAGGCAGGTGGTACTTTGCAATTCAGTGCCTCAGAAACTCTAGAGCAAGTGAGATCAGATTCTTTCGTAGGCTATGGAGGATAAGGCAAACCCTGATCATCCTTGAATTTGATGTTGGGTGGGGACAAGCACGGCATAGTAGATTAATTTAATTAATTTATTGCAGTTAGTTTGCAAAGACATTATCCGCCAGCGTCTGTGCAGAATACTGAGCAGTCCCATTAATGCAATGCTATTTTGCCTGTAAATCCTCTCCCCCCGCCCCTTACAGGAGGAATGAGCTGCGATGGTCTCAGCTTTCTGCAGCGTTATCTTGCGCTGGTTGAATGCAACTGATTGTCTGAACTACAAAGGGGCCCGGCTAATGCAAAGCCATCCCTATTGGCACCAGACCTAGATTAATGACTCTGCATGCATTGACTTGGCTCCAAACTGGATTTCCCTAAAGCAGCTCGCTGCTGTCTGCACTCCCATATCCCCTAGCTGGGCTGGAACTGTTGGGCTGGCGAGAGCCATGGAGCTGGGAGCTTGGGAGCTCTGAGTGGGAAGGCTGTGGATTAGGGGTGCACAGGTATGAAGGTACCTGTTATCACCAGCCATCTGCTGCTCATCACCCAGCTCACTGCTTGGGGTTATTTGTTTCGCTTTTATTCAGCAGATGGGGGATTTTTTTTAAAAAAATAAAACAACCTTTATTAGAAATCGCTTTGGCAGGGGAGTAAACCAAATCCAGCAGGCTTTTGGGATCAGTTGTTCTCCCACGATAGGTGTCTCCCAGCACACCCCTGCCCAAGTGGATGCTCACACCTTCCCCATCCCTGCACTGGACTATTCTCTGTCCCCTCACCAGATCATTCTCTATCCCCACACTGGACCCTTCCCCATTCACACACCAGACCCTTCCCCATTTCCACACTGTCCCCTCATTATACTCTGTCCTCTCACTGGACCATTCCCTGTACCCTCACTGGACCTTTCACCATCCCCACAATGGATGCTTCCCCATCCCCACACCTGACCCTTTCCTGTCCCCACACTGGGCTCTCACCAGGCCATTCCGTGTCCCCACACCAGACCCCTCCCCGTCCCCACACTGGACTCTTCCCTTGGCTCGTGTCCCTCAGCGCTTCCTCCCCGTAGCCATCCCATGAACTCAGATCTCCCCTTTCCCTGAGAGGCCCCAGCCGAGGCTCTTCCTGACGTTACTCCCACAACAACCACTTCCTTCCCGTCCCGGCACCCCAGCTCCACAGCCATCCCTGCCCAGCCCTGGCCCCTCACTATCTCCCTGATACCCCTCTGCTGTTCCTCTCCTTCCAGCCACCGCTGTTTATTTTGTAAAAGGACTTAGAGACTGTTTTCTCTGGAGTGAGGCCTATGGCGGAGCTGCCGGGTGGGTGGTCACTCAGTGTCCCACATCCACCCTAGAAGTTTCCTCTTGGTGTCCACAACACCTGTGGGGTTTTGGGGTTAGAAACCCAGCGTGTGGGACGTCTTTTTAGCCGACATGTCAGCATCATCTCCCCCAAATGAAGCGTTCCCCCAAGCCCGCCATGTTTCAGGCTCAGCAGGGAGGGAAGGCCTGGCCATGGCCTCCGCCTGCATGTGGTGTAAAGGTGGCAGGGCAGGAGCTGGGGAAGAGGCAGGTGAGGTGTGTGGTGGGGAATTGGGGTGCTGTGATGTCTTCCTCAGTTTCTTTCTCCCGGTGGGCACGTTTTGTGGTGGCAGAATGCTCAGCCATGGCAGGAGCAGCAGCTGGGGACAGGGGGTGGCAGAGGGAGGCATGAGATGGAGGCAGCTTTGAGGGGGAGAGCAGAAACCTGCCTGGATTTTGGTGGGAGCTCCGTTTCCATGTGGGCAAGCCCTGCTCCAAGGGGCTGCAGCTGGCTCCCCACGGGAAGAACAAGCCATGTGCCCTCCCAAGACATTTTGCTGTGCCAACGCTTGGCCTTGCAATGGCCTCAAGGCAGATTTTGGGTGGGAAAACAGACTTTTCTTCTCAGAAAAGCCTCCTTGAGCACAGCTCCATGGTGGTTGCACCAAGGCAGCCCCTGAGCATCTTGGTGCTTCCAGGGGCTACCCGAGACCTTGCTGTGGTGGCAGTGGCATGGCCACCCGCAGTGTCATCCCTGTGAGTGGGACAAGCACCCTGAGACATGCCATCACTGTGAAATCGGGAGTGTTTTGCTCTCCTGAGAGATGCTGTGAAACCGGCGCCACGTCAGGGTGCATCCCCTGCGGGGGGGGTTCAGCCTTGCCTCGTCTGTGGGCGAAACACCCTCGCACTGAACCCCCAGCCTGAGCAAAACCTTTTTTTAGCACTCCCCTATTTGCCAAGCGTACTTCCTTTCTTTTGATTCTTACCACCTACATACAGTCTGACTGCAACGGCAAAAAAAAAAAAAAAATAGGTGGGGGGGGAAAAAAGAATTGCAACATTCAGTCGAAGGCTTTTCTGTCTAATGACGTTAAATTTATTAACCAAAACTCCAGCTGCACCAGGCTGGGATCTAATAATATTCAGGCTATGGAGACATCAAGTAGAAAGAAGCTTAAAGCCCTTTTTATTTCACAGTAAAACTGTCAGTAAATAACTGGATTGTCTTGAGACTGAGAAAATGGGGATTTATCTTCCTGAACATGAAAAGTGTGCTTATTTTTTTTTATCAGCTTCAAAAAGCCCCAGCAACCTTGATTTTCCTTCCACACCGTTCTCAGCAGCTCTGCCAAGCCCCAAAACCACACAAATCAAGAGACAGGCTCTAAAGATATTTTTAATTAAATTAATTCCTTTTCCTTCCTTCCCCATTTCTCCCTTGTCCCCTCCTCCATCCTCTCTTTCTCTCTCCCTGTGTCCCCAGCTAATGACTTCTAAGCACTGTGACATTTCAGCACTGGCTGTCACTAACACCACACCTCCGTGCTGGTTATAAATTGGGCACAGAGACATAAAATTCCCCGCAGAAGGTCCCCGTTTGATGATATTCTCCGAGGTAAATCTCCAATAGCTCCCTGTTTTCTTTAATAACGCTAATAGGCATAGATTAATTAAACTGTTATATTACTTCCTTCTTTCTACCAGCACCAGTTAGAAATCTTATTACCTGCTCCTCTCCACTTGCCTTTTCCCCAAGGTGGTTATATTCCAACCAGTTACCAAGGTTTCTCAGAGCCTGTAGCACAAGGTGAAACGGCAGACAGCATCTCCATGAGGCTGGATCCTGCTCCCAGCCCTCGGCTCCCAAACCCCACCGGCCTCGGCAGAGCCCGGGCGGGCATAACTGGGGTCAGGATTAAGCCCGGTTTGTCTGAAGAGGTTCTGTCTTGAAAGCAACAGCAGGGCTATTGTTGAGTCTGGATGCCCCCTCTAAAAGGGACCACAGCTGTAGGAAAGGGAATTGTATACATCCATCAACTCCTCCAGGGCCTCAGGATGTATTAGTTAAGATTGCGGGATAGCATGTCTCGGCTCCACTGAAGGGCTCCTTTGAATGACATGTTGGATATACTGTTGCACATCTGGCCGCTGTATTATTGAATTGCTCTACGGTTGCATTTTCCAGACCGCGGGAATGTGTTGGTTCAGGAGTGTAGAGGGGGGGGGAAAGGATGAAGGGGACAACATGTGGGAAAATTAGAGGGATGCATCCCGCAGGGTGGGGTGGGTTTGGATGGAGCCGCGTGGTGGAGGCAGGGAGGGAGCGGGGGTGGGGGGAGCGAGGCAATGCTTTCACACAAAATGCCGTGTTGCCATTTGAAATCCACTCCAGAGCTTCCTGCTCTAATTAAATTTGTCACCATCGTTACTATAATGCCTGCCATTCCTCCGGTGCTTTTTGTTCTCTGGGATCCCAAAACATGACAGAGGCAAGGGCAGATCCTCTGTGTTTCCTCTGCGGGAGCTTTTTCAGAGCAAAGCAGGGAAAATGCTTTGGGGTAGGAGCACAGCCACTCCTGGTTTGGGGACACCAGAGTGAGGGACACTGAGCCTGAGGAGTCTGGGCAGCTCTTGATTGCCTTTCCCATCCAACCTTAATGATTCTATAAGGTGTCTCCTGGGACTGCTGATTTGCAGGAGCTTGGGTGAGTGCCCTGGAAAGGCCTGTTGAACACAGGACCCCTCCTTGGGCTCTCACTCGGCCCCTCTGGACCCGCAGGGAGGTCAGTGTTCCCACAGCCACCTATGCTCTTGGCACCACGTACGCCCTCTGGCCACTGCCAGCCTGCCAGGAGTGTCTGGTACGGCTGCTCTGCGCTGCACTGGGGCAGGAGGAATTCACTAATTACTCGCAGCTCTTAATATGGCCCCTGAACGCTGCCAGAGTGGCGTGAAGGGCTCAGAGCAGGAGACACAACCTGCTCCATCGTGTCTTCTGTGTCAGCTTGCAGCGAACTGAATGCAAAAAGGCTGTCTGAGCTGAAAACAGCAGAGCCCTTGGAAATTTAAAGGTGCAGAGCACAGAAAACAAAGGCATTTAAGCTGCTGAATATTCATCCTGGCGTCTGATCCTGCCAGGAGCAAAGCCTGCACAGCTTCCGTGAAAGCTGATGGGAGGGAACCTTGGTCTCAACCTCATCTTGGGCTCCAGCCCAAATCTGAGGGGGGAGAGCAAATTAGTCCTTAATGCACATATATCTTAGACTAAAACCTGATAAGGGAACTCTCCTATGTTAATTTACCTGAGTTATTTACTATACTGATTGCTGAAGGTACTCTGATTAGCGCATGAAATATTTCTATACCTTCGGTCTGATTAACCCATATCTGCAAAATAAATATTTGTCTCATTATAGTTATGCGATCGTGCAATCAAAGACCCTATCATAATGGGAAAGGGAGAGAGTATCCGTGTGGAAAAGGCAGGGAATGGCGACACAGAACGAGCAGGTTGGAGAGCAGGGAGATGAGGAGCAGGGGCATGGCTGCAGGGGGAGGCTCAGTGGTCCCAGCCTCTGGCTGGGGGGGTTGAAATGCCGGGGAGGGCACGATTCTCCTCCCGTTTCACCGGTGCTAATTGGGACTAATTCCGTTTGACTCAGCAGCGCTGCGCCAGTCCCAGCGAGAGGAGGGTCAGACCTTGGGAATCACAGGGGTGAGTCCCAGCAGGCTCCCAGCCTCCAGCTTTTTTGAAACAGAAGCAGGGAGTTCCCGGCAGCGCGGTGCGTGTGCCAGTCTCCCAGACGAGCTCTTAAAATAGCCCAGCGCACCAGGCTGTGGCACCGGGGGAGAGCGCGGAGGATGAAGTGTTCCGTCTTCCTGGCCCAGATCCGGGGAGAGGAGGGGTTGGCAGCTCCCTGCCCAAGGCAAAGGTGTCTTACAGTGCCATTTGGGGACGAGGGCAGTTGTCACCCTTGAACCAGGTGGCAGGGAGCAGAGGAGTCACCAGCCAGCAATGCCGGCTCTGTTGAGCATGCTGGACATCCTCCCTCAGCGATGGGAGCTGTAAGTCATCTGGAGGAGAGGATCCCCCCTCTGCCGTTACAGGGCTGTTTTGCATATGCTCCGTTAGGAAAAGAGGAGTTTTATTGTGGCTGTACAGAAGAGCTAAGTCAAGAGGTTGCTTTATGGCTCATGGATCCCAGCGTGGAGAGGCAGGCGTCCCAGATGCGGCATATAGCAAAGCCTGGCAGCGGCGTAGAGCACTGCTGCAGCACAGAGCAGGGCTCAGAGAAAGAGCTGAAGTCATTTTTCTTCTAAGGGCAGGGGGTAGTGGGGAGGAAATATGAAGGCAGCCCTGTTGCTAAGGAAATCTGCTCTTTGTACGGTCGTACATTTAGGTAATGCTAATGAAAGGCCATATAGTAGCGAGGTGCGGATGTCAGCACTGTGCACTCCTGGATATTTGATTAGCATTTCTTTGACTTTGCCTCCTCTAACAGAAATACCTGAGTACATGGATATTAGGAAAACAAAATCCCCCTTCTCGTCTGCCAAGAACCCGGTGTTACGCAGAGAAACGAAAAGCCTTACCAAAATATGACACTCCATAATGAATGTGTGATTTTTTTTCCCCCCGCACACACCCTGGAGAGGATGAGAGCAAACATGTGATGAGAACAGAAATAGTCACATCACTTAATGCATTGCTGGACGGTACCCAGCCGGCACAGCGATGAACCTGGCGTGAGACCCGAGAGCAGCAAACCAGCATAGCATCCCATTTAATGGCTGATGGCCCACAGATGTTTTAAACCTCAAGACTGCATCTCTCAGAGGTTTCCCTTTCGACTCGAGCATCAGCAGGCAGCTTTTGGAAGCAAAGGCTGCGGATGCTCTATCCAGGGACCCAGCACATCTGCGGATTAGCTGGTGTGTGTGTGTGTGTGTGTGTGTGTGTGTGTGTGTGTGTGTGTGTGGCATCCGAGCCCAGATCCGGTGATCTGGCTTAGGAAGCAGGAGAGGACCCACGCTGCTGCTACAGAGCTCGAGCACCGTGTCCTGCTCTCAAGCATTGCTGGAAGAATGAGTCAGCCGTTTTCCTTCTCTTGGGGGTCGAGTGGCTGCCCCTGTCTGAGTGTCACTAATGAAAGCACCCAGGAATGGAAGGGTTCTGTGCTTGCATGGCGTGCTTGCAACAGTCTTAAAGACCAGCTGCTCTGCGTGAGACTTCCAGAGAGCAAGAGCGCTTGAATGAAGCCCTTATATCTGTCTCTCTTTTTCTCTTTTTTTTTTTTTTGGCCACACAGTGCAGCGTGGGCTCTGTTCCTCCTCGCCTTTTGCTCTTGCTCCCTGGGGCAGCCCGCTGTGTCTCAGAGGCATGAGGAGTGAGTCCTCCCGGGAGTCCTCCAGCTCGTGTGAGGAACGGCCCCTCGGGGGGATAAATCCAGCAGCAGGGCCTGAGGTGGCAGAGACGTCCATGAGCGTCTCTCCTCGGTGACAGCAGCGCCTGGGATGGAGATTTGGAGGTTTGCACGCCTTCACTCCCTCCCTGCCAGCACCTGCCCCTCCCTTTCGCCGTTGTGCAACATCCCAAGGGCAATTACAGCAATGCTTACGTGGAGGAGTGATATTGGGAAAGTATTTAGTCATTTTAACTGTTCTGCTGGTGGCTCCCCTCCCTTAAGGTGGCTCCTATTTATTCTTTTCCTTCTCCCAGCAATTTGTCGCTGGACTCTCACTGCACCCTGTGTACCTTTTTGGTGCGTCCTTGGGTACTGAGGGCTCCTCTTGGCAAGGAGGAGTGGAAAAGCCACATTCCCATCCGATCATACTTTTCCTTTCCTTTCCTCATCCCTCCCCTTTTACTACAGTGATTTTAAAGCTTCCGCCCCTTGACAGTGATGCACGAGGCGAGGCGGGGGGAATGATCTTGTAAGCAAGAGGAAAGAGTCTGAAGAGCTTCTCCTGCTCTCAGAGGCTTCTGGACGTTTCTGTGTCTCCATCCCTGGAGTGATTTTCCCTGGGCCCAGTGTGAACAAGGCGATCCCTTACGGCAGTTTGAGTGTTACTCCACAAACACGCTGCTGGTCCCTGCCCCCACCGTGGGCTCCCTCTGCTCCTGCTCTTCCTGCGCCATGCCCGGATCCTCAGTGTGCCATGGGGGTTATCCATGCTCATCCACACATGGGAGCGACCTCCGAGCATCCGAGGGTGACCAAGGCTCCAGCAGGAAGTGGAGTTGAGCCTGAGCAGCCCCACCACTCGTTCTGCAAAACTGGGGAGTGTTCAGGGGAGGTTGGGGACACTGATGCACTCCCAGGGTGGGATATGGAAGAGTCCGTGGGTATTGTTTATCTTAACAAGAGAGTGAAAAGAGGAGCCTGCAGTAAAAGGAGATAAGCTCACGTGTGCACAAGAGCAACACGAAAAAATACATGATTAAGGTTACAAAGTCAGCACGGAGCATGTAAGAAATCCTGGATTTAAGGACATCTGAGCAGCTTATGGCCGTGGAACGCCGTGCATTCATTAGGGGACAGCCGTAACTCTGGTCTCAAGGTGTTTCCTCTGCAGTGTCTGTGCCTCAGGGAGTGTGTGGGATGGATGGAGCTTGGTTAAAAGCAGCTGTGTCCAGTTTGTGACTGTCCCCTCAGTGTTCTGTCTGCAGCCCCAGTGCCTCATTTGCTGTGCATTGTGCAAATCCTGCTTGGGGGTTGAAATTGTTCCTCCTGGACTTGTGAAAATGCTAAGCCTGCTCTTGCCTCTGTCTTTCCCTTCCTTCCCTGTGTCCCACCTCCATGCTGCTTGGTGGCTGGCAAGGGGGAATGGCAGGATCTCCACCACCAGTAACCCTTTTGGGGAGGTTGGGGAGGTCTGGCCTTGCCCTGGGACCCCGGAGCAGGAGGGAATACACTGCAGCTCCAGGAGGGCTGATGCAAGTGCAGCCCACATGCTTCACACTGCCAGCATTTGATTTTCCATCTGTTTTTTGTTTTGGTTCAGTTAAAGGCAGAGAGGAGAGGTGGGTTTTGGTGTGAACCTCCTGTCTGTCTGCATGCAGTGTGTGGGACAAAGGCATCTTAGCACGGAAAGCCCCAGAAGCACCCCAAGGAGTGGGCTGGGGGACTTAGAAGACATCGTTTCTCCTGAAGCTGTGGGAAAAGTGTATATTTAGGACAAGCAGCCTTGCAGCCTGCTGTATGTATACACTGTCTGAGAGCCGAGCCAGCCAGAGCCTGGAGGGGACAGATGGAGGAATTAAGGACATCTCAGCTGGGCAGCAGGACCAAGGGATGCTTGCAGGGGAGCTGGCTCCCACACCTGAACCACTTTGGAGACGAGGCTGGGAGTTACCAGAGCTTTTCTTAGCAAGAGAGCCCTCCACCGGAATAATGTGTTGTGGACATAAAAGGAGATCTGGAGAGGGAATATTTTCACTCTGGAAGCTGCTAAGGAACTTGCATTTAGCTGCTAGCAATCTGTTTCAAACTGGGTTCCTGTCCCAGGAAAGAGAAAGCAGAGCAGTCTCGCTGTGTGGACCGACTGTAAATTCTTTTCTGGCTTTGCTGGGGGAAAACAATGTGCTCTCAGTGAAAACCTCCCAGAAATCCAGGACGTGGGTATTTTATAAGTCAGCCCTTTGGAGAGAGCAGCTAAGGAGAGCAGTCAAGTAGATCCCCTGACTTTTATTTATTGGCAAGTCAGTGGAGTGGCTGGAGAAGGATGGAGATGCTGCTGCCCTCACTGAGATGGGCAGGTCACGGTGACACACGCGTGACCACAGGGGAGAGGCTGGGAAAGCATTCCTGAGAGAAGAGATTTGAGAGGGATATGTCTAGCAGAGCACAAAACTCAAAAAGCCATGGTGAAACTTTGAATTTAGGTGCCTGCAGCAGCAACCCAGGCAGCTTTCCATGAGGACCAATAGATTTCCCGCCTCACGGCATTTGCTTAAAAGGAGTTGGTAAATATACCCACCACTACTAACCATCCTTTTCTGCTGGGAATTACCATTAGCAGCTAAACTCAGTGTTTTACATATAAAAACACCGAGACTTAATTCTGTGCAATGCTTTCTTCAAAGTCTTTGTAGGAGAGACAGCTCCAAGCTGGATCTGGGCTGAGTTACAGGAGGTGTTGGGAAGGAGGGATTGTATCAGTGCACGACGTGTGATGGCAGCACCCAGGAGGTGCATGTGGTGCAAGATGTTGTGAAGGATGGGGTGTATGACCCTGAGAGGGACCTGTCAGACCTGTGAGTCACTGCACGTGGAAGTAGCTTCCATCAAACATGCACAAATGACACTCACTGGGAGACCAAAAATGGATGGGTTTTCCTGGATGTGTCAAGAATCAAGAATGGTTTGGGTTGGAAGAAACCTTAAAGATTGTCTCGTTCCACCCCCTCTGCCATGGGCAGGGACACTTTCCATAATCCCAGTTTGTTCCAAGCCCTGTCCAGCCTGGCCTTGGACACTCCCAGGGATCGAGGGGCAGCCACAGCTTCTCTGGGCAACCTGTGCCAGGGCCTCCCCACCCTCACAGGGAAGAATTTCTTCCTAATATCTAATCTAACCCTGCCCTCTGGCAGTTAAGAAGCACAAGAAGCACATCCCTGACTCTTAATTATCCCATCACATTGCAAATCCCTGCTGCAGCACCGGAGGCTGTGTGAGATGTTCAGCCTTTTGGATAGGCAGGAAGATTCCTATTCCCTCAGCCACTTTCACAGCAGGAGCTGGACTTTCCCAGCCAAGGTTGTACCCCTGCTGAAAGGAGCCTGGAGTGAAGATCCCCATGGAGTTACTTGTTTGGAAGGGAGATGCAGTCTCCTGCTCTGGTCTGCGGAGGAGTTACCAAACACAGGGAATTAGGATGGGATTTCAATGGAAGCAGATTATCCTGTTTCTCTCTGAGCACATTTCTGCCTCTGAATCAGCACATGACAGGCAGGGCAGCTGGGGCAGGCAGCGGGGCAGCTCCCATGAATGCCAGAGGGGACCGAGCCCAGCTCCAGGGAGGGTTCCCTGTGTTCCCAGTGTGGCTGGAGCAGGAGCTGGGATGGCAGGAGAGGGATGGAGGGGGAGCAGGCGGCAGGCACAGAGCTGCGGTGCGGGATGGGCGGCACAAAGCGCTGTCAGAACAGCAGGGACTCGCGCTGGCGACGGCTGCAAATGGAGATGGAAAGGGCTGGAAAGGAAAGGACTCGACACAGCTGGTCCCCTTCGGCTTTGATCTTGAAAGCAGAAGGGTGTTGGCCACAGAGCAGGAGAGGGGAAGAAGGAGGATGACTCATAAAAATATTGGTGTTTCCATGAAGATGCTGTTACCTGAGGACAGGAAGGAGGAGGGACCTTCCCTGCAAATGTGGAGGGAGCTGGAAGAAAAAGTCCCCCTTGTGTAGAAATTTCCAGCCTGCTTAGGAACACAGAGCTGTTTGCTCAGGAACCAGCAGTTTGGTTGTTTGCTGGGAATTGCAGGTTTTGTGCAGAGCAGAAGGTGGTTTGTGTGCTTGTTGCTTCAGGGCAAAAAAAAAAGAGAGAGAAAAATAAAGGAAGAGCTGGTTTTCTTGGAGGCCTGTGTGGTGGAAATGTATTTGGAAGAGGAAAGAGATCCCTCCTTCCTGCTGCTTGAGGAGTCAAGGGGTATGATCCAACCCCAGGTAGCTGGGGGGAAGTCAAACATTCCCCAGGATCTTTGGTCAGAGACTCTGGCCATGGGAGGGCTGAGGTTTGATTTCCTGACCACCACGGGGACTGTGCTGGGGAGAGGGTTGTGGTTTACTCACAGTCACGTAGATTTGCTCCATGTACCCATCCCTTCCGCTCACAAATGACAGAAGTGGCTTGACCGGCACAGGAGGATGCGAGAAGGATGGATGGACACAGGTGATGCCAGCTCTGTACCAAAGCAAGCTCAAACTTTCTCTCTCTGCCCCCTCCACGAGCCCTCGGGGGATTCCAGCTCACAGAAGCCATACATGCAGCGTCGGACCAGCTCTAATTTTTATCCTGGAGGCAAAAATCACTGGAAATAATGCTTCATCGCTCTGAAGGTCCTGACACCACCCTTAACCACCACATCACGAACCTCCTGTCGCAATTGTGATCTGCGTATGTGTCAAATCTTGCCTCGCAGATAAAAGCTGCTCCGCAGGCACCTTTTGTACTAAAATACGGAGCCTTTAAAATGTGAAAGAAACAACAAAATGTAGGACGCCACACAAAGCTGACCCACTGGGGACCGGGGGGGGGGAGAAAAACCCGCAAGAAGGAGGGCTTGACATACAAAAATTGTTTTGTTAACAAAGCATCATTGTTCCACTCTGAATCGGTTTGACTGGAGTGGTAGAAACACCCCATCTGGAGACAGATGGAGAGTTTTCTGGCTAAAGAGACGGCGGGAGGAGGGCCGGCTGACAAGCCAGCAGATAGCATTGTCTGCTGCTACCTTGGCAATGGAGAGGAGAAAGGGCTATGGCAGATTAGGCGTCCCCTGTGCCACCCGCCTTCTGCACGGGGAGGTGTGCGCCCAGGTTGTCTGCTCACACCTCAGGATAATCCTCCTTCTTTTCTTTTGGGGCTGGTTGGGTGTTCATGGGGATCAGACAGGTGTCTGGGGAAGCTGCAAGCCACCAAGGTGGCTCTTGGTGAGATGGTCCTGCTCCACCTGTGTGTTGTGCCAGGCCTTTGTGTGGTGTGGGTTTAGGAGCACTGAGGGACTAAAGTGCAAATGTTATCCCAGTGAAAATGTGGAAGGCTCACTCCTGCTTTTCCATGGGATTTGCCACTAACTTCCAGGAGAGCAGGGTTTGGGCTGCCGGGAGGATGCTGAGTGGAAGCCAGTGTGGTCACAGCTGCAGGGAGTGAAACTGGTGGGAGCAGCAAGAGTTGGTGCGATGCCAGAACGCCCAGGGATGTGTCATGTGTGGGGTGCTCAAGTTGATCCAGTAGACCTGCAGGATGCCTGAGCATTCTTGGAATTGCCCTGGCCACCTTGCTGAGGAATGAGCAAGGAAAAATCTGTGTTGAATGCTCAGGGCCTTTGAGCTACAGCACAGGTTAAACGTGAGGTGGTTTATGGCATCAAGCTCTGCTGGCACACGGTGTCTGCTCTGCTCCTGAGAGCTCACCAACAGCCCCTGCTCCCTCTGCTGCCTTCCATGCCTGATGGGAAACTCCAGGGTGGGTATGGCTCCTGCCAGAGCTTTGAGGGATCGTATCCTGCCCACCCTATCTGAATTCCTGATGACTTGCTAATTGCTTGACACACTCTACTTGCAATGCAAGAGACAGGCTCACGTCATCCTCTGTGGTTTGCCAGGGGAGAGTGTGAACCTCTTTTTGACTTGCCTTGAAATAGATGAAAAAGAATAGGGCTTGATATGATTAATGTGAAAACTTCAGCTCGGTTTCCTGCCTTGGCATCTGGGCTTTGGTCTTCTTAACATCACCGTGCCTTGTTTTTTGAGGATTGGCCGCACGTGGGAGCATCTGAGAGCTGATGGTGCTGGCTGTGCTGTGGTAGTCCGGGGGCTCCTCTGCAAGGTCTGTCCATAATCCCCAGCTGCTGGAGACATTCCAGGTTTGTGCAGCAGTCAGGGAAGGATTCAGGTGGTTGCCTCGAGGCACTGCTGAGATAATACCTCAAGGGGCTCCTATTCAAAACCACTGGGGCCTTTACAATTGCATGGTGGAAATCTGTTCAGATGCACCACGGCTTTTTGGGGAGCCAGATGAGCAGCCCAGCTTGGCCACTGGCTGTGGGCAGGCGGTCACAGAGTGGACCAGCACGGCTTTGATGCACCCTGCAAAAATCCGTGCAAGGATTAAAGTAAAAGGTGGATTTGGTCCTTGAGCCTCGGGGCTGCAGATGCAGCAGCATGGTGGTGGCAAGGGGTGTCCTGATGCTCTGGTGTCCCCAGACACATCCAGAGTGTTCCCATGGGATTGCAAAGCTGGATTCAATTTTAGCTTCCCTGCCTGGTTTACTGGGTTTATCTTCTGCATGCCCTGCTCTGGGATAGATCCCACCTGATCCAAGCTGAGCTGGTCCAGAGGGACACGGCACAGGGAGGAGTGTGAGGGTAACAGGAAAGTCTGTGTCACATCCTGCTGTTGAATCCACGTGTTTGCATCCATTGTGGCACCATGGGTGACTTTGGGATGAAGTGGCCTCAGGGGGGAGAAGTGAATGGGGTCAAGGAATGCAAGATGGAGTAGAACAGGATGGATTTGTTCACCTGAGCTCTCCTACAGTGTATTGTGGTTGTCCCAGAAGGAAGGGACCTGGACGTGTGAGAAGCAAAATGCTCGGACAGCCATCCCCTGCTTTTGCAGTCATTTGCCTGCCCTGGGCTGCTGGGAACACCGTTCCTACAGCCTGCTCCAAGAACCCATCCTTTAGCTGTCTCGGATTTCAGCCCTGCTGCTGCACCAGCTGCACAGTGCTGGCAGGAGAGGAGAGGGAAGGTGAGGCAGGGCGGGCAGCTCGGCTGCTGTCACAGCACAGCGCCCTTGACGTGGCGTGGATGCCAGGGACCAGCTGGGGCACGGACCCAGCCACCGGGCACTGGCTGCCCTGGAAGGAGGAGATGGGGTCTGGATTGCCAGTGATGCATCAAAGCATCCAAGAGTGAGGTCTGACACTTGCCTGGCAGCAGGTCAGGCTGCTGTTCTCTTTGCCCTACCACCTGGAAGGCAGGGTGCTTCCCTGGGGAGGTGCCATCCACCCCATCCCGCTGTCCTGGCATCAAATCTTTCACCTTGCTTTCCTCCGTGCAGAAAGGGGAGGCAAATTCGCATGCGAGCTCTCCCGGGAAGCAGAGGGATGGATTCACCTTGCTGAGAAGCGAGGGAATCGCTGGGAAAAGGTGCTGCAATAAGCACAGAGCAGATTAATCTGCATCGACTCCGCTGTGGCCAGTCCCGGTGTGAAGGCGCCCGGGGAGGTCGGGTGTGTTGGGGCGGTGTTTGCTGCTCTCTGCCTCCCAAACGCCTCCTGCTCTGTGAATCAGCATTTCTGCAGTCGGAAGGAGACAGCGGGGAAAGGCAGGAGGATGTCAGGGCATGGGGAGCCTGGCGGGGAGGAGGAGGATGGAGGGAGACCTCGTTAAAAAGGGGCAGCCTGTGAGTTGGGGGTGGTCTCATGCCGTGGCTCTGCAATCGGCTCCCTCCAGGTTTTTGCTCATTACCGCTGTACACCCCTCGTGTACCGTGCTGAGGTAAACGAGCGCTGGGAGCGATGCCTCCCCTTCCCACCCGTCCCCTCCTCGCTGCCGGCAAGGGGGGAATGTGGCAAGCTGGCACTGGGAGAAGGCAGGAAAGCGATGTGATCCACCACAGCTCCTGAGCCCAGAACCTGCGGAGATCCAGTTACAGCAGCGGGGTTAGAACAAAAGAGATTTGCCTCCGGGATCAATTCCTCTCCATTTTCCGGACTGTGCACGTGTGTGCGTGTGTGTGTGTGTGTGTGTGTGTGTTGGGAACAGCCTCGGTCTCTGCCGCACCGCCAGCCCGGGGCCCGGCTGAGCACCTACCTCCCTAACGCTCTGAAATGCTTCTTTTTCCCAAAACAGGGAGGGCAGGGTAATCCCCTGGGACAGGCCTAGAAATAGCAAGGCCAGGCCAGGCTTTGCAATGCTTGGAAATCAGCAGCCAAGCTGGGCAGCTGGAGGTTGCTGCAGCTCCAGCCTTTGCTCTGCCAAGGGCTGAGCTCTGGGTTGGGATGTGAGACCACCCCTGATCCCCGTGGTTCACTCCCAAGGCATTTCCAGGTGATGCCTCCTGGCCAGCAAGCAAAACCCCAATCCCTCAAAAGCTTTTTCTGCCCCATAATGGCTGTGCCAACACCATATTATCCGAAATAACCCACGGCCGTGCTGGGGCTGGGGGAATCATGAGCCTTTCACATGTGCTGCAGAACCGGCTCAAGGAATCAGCAGGATCCTGCACCCTGGGATGCTTGTCGCTCATTTCAGGGGGGTTGGATGGCTTATTTGGGGGTGGGGTTTTTTTGGCATATTGCCTTCTCCCAAATGCCGCCAGGGATGAGCCATGGAGAGCACAGATGTGCATCCCGAGCATTCCACAACGAGGTTCCTGATTTAAGGACTGTGATTAACCTCTTTCCGACAGTTGCTAACCAGGTGCAGGATTGTAACGGGAAGAGGAGAAAGCTCAGTGAAAACAGCCACTTTTCCTCCGTCACCTGGAAATGCACACAGATGCCATTTTCTGCCTGGAAATCATGCAGATTTTAGGGTTTATAATGGGTGCAGGGACACCCTGTTTGTGTCAGTACTGACCTGTAGCTGCTCCCCGGAGCCTGTCTCCTCCTTTCCTGCTTGGGATCCCATAAACAAGGCATCGATGGAGTGAATCCAGCACAGGACATGCTGGTGTGTGGGATCATGGGCCACCTGAGGCTATGCATGCAGGTTGCTCACAGGAAACAGGGCAGAAAATCACTCTGCATTTGCCCCCTGCAGTTTTTCCTGGGATTTTGCTGTTTGGAAAGCTGGGTATCCAGAGGAGAAGTGGTATTTCACAGTTAGGCATGAAAAGGGGAACCATTGCAGCTTGTGTTTTGCAGGCAAGAGTTAAACCAGGAGCTGCCAAAGTTGCTCATTTTCAGGAAATCTGGTATCTGTGGGATTCAGTGCTCCTCTGGCCAGGACTACAAAAGCTGGAGAGGGACTCTTTCCAAGGGCATGGAGTAACAGGACAAGGGGGAATGGCTTCACATCGACAGTGGGCAGGGATAGATTGGATATTAGGAGGAAATTCTTCCCTGTGAGGGTGGTGAGGCTCTGGCACAGAGAAGCTGTGGCTGCCCCATCCCTTGAAGTGTCCAAGGCCAGGTTAGAAGGGGCTTGGAGCAAGCTGGTCTAGTGGAAAGTCTCCCTGTCCATGGCAGGGGGTTGAAATGGGATGGGCTTTAAGGTCTCTTCCAACCCAGACTATTCTGGGATTCCATGACTGTCACTGGCCTCCCAGGTTTGGCTTTCATGTGTGTCACTCACAAATGCTGTATCTCATCCCAAATACCCCTCTGGCATCGTGGTGGGTTTCAGATCAGCTTCAGAGTTCCCTGTGGGTTGGCTGGGTGGTTTTAGGACCCCCTTGTTGTACCTCCTCCCCTTTCCATCTCCCCATTTCTTAACTGCAAATCCCTGTATTTCTTCCCAAAGAAGAGGCTGCAGTCTGTGTTTCACACTGGGACTCCAAACACTTTGCAGAGTCAAGAGCTGTTCCTTGAGGGAACAGCAGGGAAAGAGAGAGGGATGGGGGCCTGGGCAAGAGGACGCCCCCCAAAGTGGGTGAGTAGAATATAGGTTTGGGAAATATGAAGAGACAGAAAAATTTATTAAAAACAATTAATAGCTGCTCCAACCAAGAATTTAACCTGAAACCAAAGCCTTAGGGAGGGAGGAAATGAAGTGGCGTACTATTGTTATTTTATTGCCTAATATTTTTATTTTTTAAAATATGATATGCTAAATGCAAATAAGCATTTGTACTGAGCAGGAGAGGGAGGGGATGGAAGACATGCCGGGAAAAGTGAGTGGGATCTAGGTTTTGCATCGTTCGCTGAATTACTGGCAGGTCTTTTGTAACATCTGTTAAAAATAAAACAAACATTCATTTCCATTTTTCGCTGCCTGAGATGGCTCCTGCAAAAAAATTTCAACCTGTCCAGGAATTTGTCTTGAAAGTTGCCCTCCCTCTCCTCACGCCTCCTCTTCTCCAGGGGAGATTTCCTTCCTGGACTTCCCAGGGGCTCCATTAGCCCCACATTAAAGCCTTTCTACTTTGCTCTAAAACTCTCCATCGAAGTAAAAGGAATTCTAATAAACCACTGGGAAGACTCTGCTATTCACTCTTTCCATGGAAACACGGCGCTGCCTCGGAGCAGAGCTCCTCTCGACGGAGCCTGGGTCACGGCAGGAGGAGACCAAGGAGGGATGCAGAGATGGTTTCCATTATAAGAGACCTTTTGAGAGAAATAATCGCTGCTCTCCCACCAAGGAAAGCCTTCGAGATGTCAGGGGCCTCGGCACGGCGCGGGAGCGAGGCCGGCCTCGGAGGGGGTGGTGGTGGGAAGTGGGATGTGCTGGCCGCTGAGAAACTCATTAAAACATCTGATTAGTGGAAATTAAGGTGCCCAGCACTGATTCCTCACTCCCAGTGGGAGGGATGAGTCCAGGAGGGTTGGATGGACCCGGTGCTGCAGGAAGAGGCTGCACAAGGGGGCTCAAGGCTGGGGACGTGGGGTACGAAGAGGCCACGAGGTCACAGGAGGACAGTGGTGGCTCCACGCCCAAGGCTGTGCTGCACAGACCAAACATCACACCACGAAAATACATTTTTCAAGGCCATAAAAAGCCTGTTTGCTCTGGAAGGGGATTTCTGGCTGTTCCCTGGGTCCCAGATGGGAGCTGGACGAAGAGGTCAGTGGATAGATCCCTACCTAAAGCCACTGTGATATAATTAATTTCCAGCCCCCTCGCAGGCACAGTCATCCCGAGTGTTGCTGTTCTGACACAGCGCTGCAAGATGAAGGATTTTATTTTTTTTTTTATTATTTTTTTTATTTTTTAAAGCGTGAGGAAGCTCGTTAGAAATAGCCCGAAGGGCAAAGTTAGGAAATGAAAATCCATCGGATCCGCTCGGAGCCGATGCACGGAGCTTGATGAGAGCCGGAGCAGGGCTGCTGCTCCCTGCCTGCAAGGAGCCACTGCACGTGTGGGGTGTGTGGCACCCTGGCCAGGGGAAGAAAGCAATCCATTGGGATGGTTGGGAGTGGGGCTGAGTGAAAATCCACCAGGAAGAGGGATGAAAGAAAGATGAATGAGAAGGAGCCAGCTTAGGGCACCCAGTGTAGGTACTGGGGAGGTCCTTGGAACCCAGTTTTGCCAGTCACGTCAGGGCTGTGTGAAAGGGGAGGCTGGAGGGGAAAAGCTCGGGGAGATTTTCTCAGGATGCCTTATCATTTAGGTCGAAGTGGTGAGACACTGAGGGAGCCAAGGGAGCCAGAGTGCCTTTGTTTTAGCAGCTCCAGAAATAACATTGCTATGAGTCATTATTTTTGAGCCTCTCTGGGGCAGGAGGTGCCGGGTTACGTCCAGGGAAGTCTCTGACTTTGATCAGCAAGGTGAGCCCTGCTCTCATGGCAGGGAAGATGGGAGGAGGGTTTTTGATGCTGGCAGTGCTGTTTTGTGGTAGCTCAGGGTGAGATCTGCTCCGGGATGCTCCAGATCCAAATTTTATCAAGGAGTTGGAAACTTTTCTGTCTGAACAACTGAGCAGCATCATCCTCCAAGCTCACTTGGAGGTTTTAATGAGTGAAGTTAATTGGTGTTAGAGGTGGTGGTCTCCCACCCAGGCAGTGGTTGGGCTTAGATAGACATGACCGTGTCATGCAAACAGAGGTGATGTGGGTGTTGACACCTCAGAAATGCTGAGAAGTCATGAAATCAGCCTTTTTGAACCCGTAAATGGTAGGCACAGAACTGTAAAGGTTCCAGAAAAATAACAGTGTTTACCGAAAGCCAAAGTGTTTGGTGGTGATTTAATTTGCATATGGGGCTCTCTGGGGCTTGTGGTTTCAACCTTTCTTCCCACCACAGTGAGGTCAGGGCTGGAGGAGAGCAGGGCTGAGGTCTCTGTGAAATCACAGGACTGCTGGAGGTGGGGATTTCAAACATAGCAGAGATGGGAAATAACATGGACGGACCAGATTGTTGAATTTATTGGATTGTAGTGTAAAAATAACAAATCCTTTAGTCTTCTGTCAATCCCAGAGGAGAAGCTGGGGGTGACATCCTTTGGGTCCATCCCACCTTGGCTTTGCTAGGGTGGCAGTCACGGCTGGTGATGCCAAACAGTGCCAGGCTCTTCCGTGTGAAGGGCAGGGCAGATTGGTGATTACAGGGAATAACACCAAATCCCTGGAGAGCCACGAGGTCCCAGCTTGATTTACCATCCTGCAGAGAGGCATGTGTGAAGCTGGAGGTGGCTTGGAGCATATTGTGGTGTGTTACCTACAGACAGCCAGGCTGGGTCTGCCATGGAGATGGGGATGGGGATGGGGATGGGGATGGGGATGGGGATGGGGATGGGGAAGAAAAAGACAGGGGAGATGAGAACAAGCAGTCTGCTTTTGCAGGTGCTGTGTCCCCTTATGAGGCTTGGTCTGGTTTGCAGCTTGATGCCTCCTATCTCGAGTAATTAACAGGGAAAAGAGAGGGCCTGGTTATCCATCCTTCAAGAGCAAGGGGTTGAATTGAAAGGCAGCGCCTTGGAAGTGGATCAAATAGCTCTCCAGCCCCCCGCGTACGGCTCGGAAACTTGCTGCCGTGCTGCGTTATCAAGGTGAACAGCTTTAGTTCAATTAACGGGAGGCTGAGAGCGGAGTCGTGGGAGGAGGCAGGGCTGGGCGTTTGCTCCCTTCGGGCAGCGATCCGGTGTGCCAGGACCACCACAGCTCCTTGGCGAGGGGACCGGCTCCCCCTCTTCGCCTCTGCGACGCCTTTTATTTACCCCTTGGAAAAACCAGTGCGCGTGTGGAAGGGTTGTTCTTTGTTACCACCTCCCTTTCCCCCTCCTGCTAATAATAAGCCTCCCCAAAATCAATCGCTCCCAGCGATGAGTTGCCAGCGGCTCACCGTGCACCTAAAATCCCCGCAGATGACGGTGCCGGGAGCCCGCACGCCTGGATTTTTCCTGCCGGTCGCTGCCTGGGCTGCAGCTGGCTCCGGCACGCAGAAAGCTGCAGGTGTGATTTGTTCATTTGCCTCCACCTCCCCGCTTCCCCCCCTCGCTGCCTCCCTCCTGCTCTGCTTCCCTGCCGAGCCCACCTAGCTCATCCCACCCAGCTCATCGCGGCGGCCAGACCCGCATCCCACCCTGCGCCGACTCCGGCATCTCCCCGGTGCAGTGCTGGCGGAGGGTTGGGATGGCTGGGGCTGGAGAGAGAGAGTGTGTGTGTGTGCGTGGAGGGGAGGGGGGTTAATCTGATCCTACGAGGTTGGAAGAAGGAAAAAAAAAAAAAAAAAATCAAAACTATAAAGAAGGCAGCAGCCTCCTCCTTTTCCCTCTCCCCCGCTCCAGAGGATTAAGCCTACAAAAAAAAAAAAAGAGAGAGAGAGAGAGAGAAAAAAATGTCTGCAGCTTTCTGTTGACCCTGCATGATGGCATTTTTGCGCTCTGTGTGCTGCCTCTGCTGATTGCTATTCCTGGCACAAACACACACACACACACACACACACACACACACGCAGCCCCAGCACGGCTCACACGGGCACGGCGAGCCCACTCCAAAATCCCCCCCAAAAAAAAAAAAAAATTCCAAAAAAAAAAAATATAACAAAAACAACAAACCAAACCCAACCCAAACCGGTGCCGCTCGGTGTCCCTGGCCACCCTGATCTCTGTCGGGAGAGCTGCCAGCACCCGCTGCCGCTCGCCCTCTCCTCCACCCCACTTCTCACCTCGGTCCCCAGCTCCAGCGAGCACTTTCTGCCGGAGCCGCCCGCAGCCAGAGCCCTCCACCACTCCTACCGCTGGCATTACATTTTCAGGCTGGATGCTATAGGGCCGTTTCTAATTACCTTATATCCCCTAGTGGTCTATGAATAATGGTTAGTGAAGGAGCTCAGAAGGGCTGCTGAGAAGGGAAGAAAAAAAAAAAAAAAAAAAAAAAAAAAGGAGAATTGTGCTATTTCTCACATTTTTTTTTCTAAGGATCTAATCTGGCTACTGTGCTCTGGAAGAGGAGGAGAGCGAGCCAGCAGGAGAGAGAGGAGAGAGCGAGGACCATCGCAGGTATTGTTGCAAGCTACATCTTTGTGCTTTTTTTTTTTTTTCTCCTTTTTTTAATTTTTTTTTTTTTTTTTTTTTTTTTGCTGCTGAAGCCGCAGCAGAATTGGAATTGGGGGCGGTGGGTGAGTGAGGGGTGTACGGACAGAGCTTTTTCCGGATTTATTTTTTTCTCTCGTGCAACTCGTGTGCTGCTGCGATTGAATGGATGCACGGCGCCGGCATCGCGGAGTTTGGGGAGGGAGGGGGGGATTATACGTGTGTGTGTTGTGTGTGTTGTGTGTGTGTCCTGTTTGCAGCAGCAACGGAGGAGCCGGGGGGCGTGTGGAGATGGTGGAGGGGGGGTTGTTTTGCTTTTCTGGAAGTAATAAAGAAATTTGCAACCGGTCCAAAACCCCTCCTGACTTGCCGATTGATGGGTGTCTGAACAAAGATACAGCTGAGACTTGGAAATGTTTGTGTGTGGAAGGGGATGGATTTCGTTTTGCTTGTCCTGACTCCCTACTTTTGCAAAGTTAAAATAATAATGGGCACGGGGCTGCGAAAGCCTCTGCAGAGGGAAGTCTTCCCGGGGAGGTTTATTTAATTGAGGAGTTATGGATGTGCATGGTTTTATACTTCCAAAAGTTGCGGCGGTGCCGCGGGCGGGCGCCTGGCTCTCCTTGCCGTTGTCTGCACGTGAGAACGCTGACTTGATGGATTTTCTTTCTTTTATTCTGGTGGCTGGCGGGGCAGGAAAAAATGGATCTAGCAGATAACCCAAGGAATCGTGGGGTTTGCACATCTGGCTGCGCCTTTGGAAAGCCCCTCGGTGGGACTTTCACCTCCCGCTCCCTTTCTCCCACGGCAAATTTTGCCTCCAAATCTCCGTTGACATTAATAAACAAACAAACCAGGGAATAGCCGTGGAGCCCGGTGAGGGGGCTCGGAGTGCTGCCCGGGGGTGGGGAACCGTGTGCTTTTGTTTTAAATAACGAAACGGCGATGATTGAAAACATATGAATAGGATGCAATGCAGAGCGGGTGTGTTACGGGGCGGGCGGGGGGGGAAGAGCTGGAAAACTGCTTATACGACAGAAGCAGAGCTTGAATGAGTGTGGTGAGATGAAAGGAGAGGGGTCCGTCCCTCGCCCGGCTGTGAGGCTGCGATGGGGGGATGATTCCCAAAGGCAGAGGAATGATTTTGGGGGAAAACCTCCCCCCTCCCCAAAAAAAAACCCCAAAAACAACCCATCAAACCTGAGGTATGTGATTATATCCCGTCCAACTTTGCCGGTTGCGGCGTTAATGGAGCTAATTGTCCTCAAAAAAGAATAAAACCAGGGGAATATATGCGTGTGTGTGGAGGGGGGAGATGTACGGGGAGCAGAAGCAGAAACCTCACCGGTCCCCCAAAAAAAGCACCACCGAGGTGGGGGGTACCGAGGCGGTATCCAAACGTGGCCGGATTGTGTTTATCTGGGCGAAAATAAAGATGGAGCGACTGCCCTGGGGAAGGCTGTAATCCCCCAGGGAAGGGCTCCCAAACCGCGCCGGTGCTGCCCTTCGCTGCCTGCCCTTCGCTGCCTGCCCTGCCTGGCCTTGCTTTTGTGTTTGTTTGCTTCCGAGGAGGGGGGAAAAGGGAGCTGGGGGGGCCACGAAGGCGGGGAGAAGCCATGAGGGCGGAGAGCCGATTTAAATTGGACTTAATGGATTCCCAGGGCAGCTCTTTTAGATGAAAGTCAAAATAAGAGCCAAAGTGAATCTCAGCAGACCTGTCTGTTGCATTAGAGATGCAGCCCTTCCTCTCCCTCCCTCCCTCCCTCCCTTTATTCTTTAAAAGAGAGGGGGAAAAAAGTGTTATCCGTACAGAAGACGGCGTGGAGTTTCTCATTCCTATAATGCGAGCTCTAATTGAAGAACTTGCAGCCTCTTGGGAGAGTCTTTACTGATCGCTGCTTTTGTTATTCATGCCGTGCTCTGTTTTCTTGGGATTTTTTTGGGGGGGCTGGTGCAAGTCTGGCTGTGCTGGGTGTGATGCTGTGTCCCCCCCCAGGCTGGCTCTGTGGGCTGACGGCAGGTAGGACCCCCCAGTACCCTCCTCAGGGGTCTCAGTGGGATCCTCTGGGTATGTTGTGCTGTGCTGGAGGAGATGAGCAGCTGAAACCCCCCGGGAGCTGTTGGGGTGAGATGCTGCAGCCTGGCTGCGGGTGGCTCTCGTCCTCACAGGACCCCCTGGGATGGATCCTGCCCAGCGTGGCACATGGGAATGGGAGCAAAGCAGGGCTTCTGCCTCCTGCCTGTGCTCCCTGCAATGATTTTGGGGTGCTGTGGGATGTCACAAACCTGCTTGGTGCAGAGGGCACAGTGCAGCCCTGCTGTCACGGCTCTCCTGTCCCACGGGGGTCTGCGGTGTCACCTGGAGGGGACAGGTGTTGTGCCAAGGCCACGTGGATGCTCTGCCCACCCAGGCTGAGGAGCAGCACACAACCACTGAGCCTGCAGGACCCTCCTCTCCTGCCTTTCCTGTTGCTTAGGAATTCAGTGCAGGGGTGCACAGGGAGACTGGCAGATGGGGCTCCCCCCTGCAGAAGTCTCATTGTCCCCACTTCCCTCCCAGCCCCCTTGAGTGGCCAGAGGAGGTGGTGGCTGTCCCCAAGCCCTGTGTCCCCCACGAGGTCCCATGGTGGTGCTGCCCTTGGCAGTGGGCTGGTTTGATACAGCCAAAAGCTCCTGGAGGGCAGGTCCTTGTTGTCCCTGTGTCCCTTTCCCAGCCTTGGGCACCCATTTGAACTACACTTGAGCTCTGCAGGGATGAAAACAAGAGCCACAAGCCCCAGGGCTGCTGTCAGTGGCATTTGGTGACTGTGGGGTGAGTGTGGCTGGGGAAGAGGATGTGTGAGCAGGATGGGGCTCTGCCAGCCCATCGGCTTAGCACAGAGGCAAAGCAGTTAACCTGGACATCTGATCTCCCTGGGAATTGTGTATTGACCCTGACAGCGATGCATCAGGAGCGACAGACTCTCCATCATCGATCCCTCTCCTCCCATCACCAGGTGTCGACACCGACAGTCGTGGAGCCGGCTTTAATTTCAGGCCTTTGGCTCCAGCACGTAACACTTAGCCACGGTCCCAAGGTGCCACCAGGCTTTGCAAACAAACACCTCCACAGGCAGGTGACCGTCCCCATTTTGTGGCAGGGATGGCACTTGCTGTGGGTGGCCAGCTGAGCTGGGGACAGGGCTGGCAGGGACCATCCCAGGGCCACTGGGCAGGGAGACTTCGGTGGGGGATCCAGGGATCACCCAGAGTTCCTGCTTTGCCAGTCTTTGCTAGGAAAACCCTCTGATCTAGCACCCCTTGTGCCATCAGTGCTGAACAGCAGAGGATTTGCCCAAGCTGGGGTGTCCCAGTCCTTTTGCAGCCTCTTCTGGGTGACCTCATCTGGCCTGGATGTGTCTTGTTTTCCCCACCTTTAAAATGGCCTCTGTCAAACCTGCTGGGTGCTCAGGTGTGCGTGTCACCCCGCAGAGACCTGCTGGGGAGCGTGGTGGCTTTCTCAGGTACCTTGATTTTGGGCAGGGCACTGGGGCTGCCTGGGGCTGGCTGGCACATCGCCTCTCCTCCTTCCCAGCATCTTGAGATTTCCGAGACACACGCAGCCAAGCTGAGGCTGAAAAAGCTGCTTGTGGTTCAAGAGCATCTCCTCGACAGAGGAGAGAGGGAGGCTTTTCATTTCTCCCTTTCTTTTGGAGCTATCCAAGCTCCCCTCACCGGTGCAGGGGCTCTTCCCGCTCCCCCCTGCAAGGGAACGTTAAAAGCCAGGGGCAGTGGATATCTTGACACCCCGTCAATCCGAGCCTTTTACAGCAGCAGTCTCTGAAGGCTGGCACTGCTGCACAGAAGAAAACAAGTGAGAAGAGGGGGGGAGGCGAGAGCAAGCCTTTGCAGCCGGCAATCGATAATTGTGGTGTCACTCACTGCCTTGGAAGTTCCCGCATCCCCACGGTCGCTGCTGGGGGGAGAAGGGGAGGGTGAGAGCTGGGCTTTGCCCTGCCAGCACCGGGCATGGGGCAAGGAGGATGGCAGAGGGTGAGAGCCTGGCCCCGAGCAGGAGCCTCCCGCTGCATTACTCACCACTTGATGTAGCTTGAACCTTTCAACTCCCTCCCCTTGGGGATGGAGCGGGCTGGGCAGAAGGTGTTGACGGAAAACGCTCTCCTTTCTTAGCTTTGAGGGTTTTTATTCCCCCTTCCTTCGTGTTTTTTTTTTTTTTTTTCCTTTCCTCACCTCTCTCTATGTGCATTTTGGGCTTTAATAATCCCCCCAAAATATAAAAGAAACCCAAAAAACCCCCCAACCCAGCTCCCCCTCATGTGTGTCTCCGTCTTAGCAAAAGCCGAGGCAAAAGATCAAGGAATTCTTCCTTTTGTGCAGCTTTCAAGACCAAAGATGTGCCGGTGAAAAGGGGAGGCTCAGAGTACCAGGCACACACAAGTGTTAAAGGAGAGGCTTCCCTTTTGTCTCCAAGGCAATCAGCCAGTGAAGGGATCCACAAATTAATTAAAAATTGCTCTGTCTTGATTGAGTTATTCCTGCTCGCATCCCACCTGCCTATCAAAAGACTGGGAATGGCAGGAGGAAATTCCTATTTCTTTCCCAAACAGCTCAGACACGTACCACGGTCTGTCTCGCTTGCCTTTTATCCCAGGCAGCAAAGGAAATAAAAAAAAGAAAGGGCTGGCGCGGTATCCAAAGAGATCTCTCCCGGAGGATGTGTCCCCTCTCCTGCGCTAACAAATGCTGCGGTATTTGGACGATTTGGAAGAAAAATGAGCAGATTTACGTGTCAGGCATGGGCCAAATTGTAGTTGTAACTCCATGAAGTTGATGGAGATCCATCGGAGATTAATTTGGCCCCAGGTCTGGCGCTTGCTCCGCAGGGAATAGGCTGGATCTCTGCCTTGGTTGAAACAAGAGGTATTCAAATGGGTTTGTTGTGGCTGTGTTATGCCCAAGTGGTAGAACCGAGCAAAAATCCCAACTGGTTGTATCCCCGGTGCCAAAGCACCATAAATACACCTCGAGCTGTCAAGTCCTGCACAGTCTCTACTGCATTCACCCCTGAGAACGCTTTAAGGGGGTAGATTTATCTGCAGGGGCTGTACACAAGTCTCCCTGTGTGCTTTGCTAAGAGGCTTGAACTCCAGCCCGGTGTCCTGATGGGAGAAGCCTTTCTCCCCTCTTGTTTATGGGATTTCCACCCAAACCGAGCCTGTGCTGGGGCTCAGCGTGAACCCCAGAGAGCCCAGCCCTCCTTCACCGGGCTCAGGCTCTGGTTTGGGGGGGGCATCATCAGTCAGTGCCTCTGAGCAGGATTCAGGGGGGGTGGTTTGCTGCTTTGCAGTCAGACCTTGCTTCCTCTGCTTTATTGTCATCTCCGCTCTTAGTCACCGCTCGATGCCTCACCAGAGGACACTGCTCCTGCTGCATTTATGGCAGCCACTAAAATTGGCTGCTCCGACAGGGAGGGACAGCGAGCATCAGGGAGGCTCTGCCCAGCTCCCTTCTGCTCCTTGGCATGGTGTGGGGAGCACAGGGGAGCTGCAGGGCAGGTGGGTCACCAAATGGATCCCCTGTACTGAGGATGGACCTCCAGCTCTGCTGGGTCACTCCAGCTGATGCGTGAGGGAATATGGGAGCAGTGCTGGAAAGGAGCAGCAGCGGCCACGTTCTCAGGTGGAGATGGCTGGCGTGTAAATGAAAATGAGATGCTCGATAAAGTAGGAAAGCATAATTAAAAACGTTCACGGCTGCTGGCTCGCAAAGCGTGGGCACTCAGCGATCCAGCGAGGCACAGCCGTCCCCCCCTCCCCAAACCCCACGGCTCTCAGCTCGCCTCGTCCTGTAATAGCGTGTCCTTCACATGCCTGTCGCTACATGATCTATAGAACAGGGCTGGCCTCTCATACCACTGCCTTCCACCAGGCCAGTGACTGGATTCTCCAGAGGAGACTCTAGTCCTATCATAGCATGTCCTTCACCGTGACTGCTGCTGCACAGAGACACGGCAGCGCGGGGCTCTAATACCTTGTAATTCACTGTGACTGCTGTGGCAGGACCTGCACCGTGCTGTGCTGCCGCAGCCCTTCAGACCTCTTGGCTTTTGCATCTGCTCTTGGGCTTCAGAGCAAGGGCTGGGTGGGAAGGGACATGTGGTGGGGGGACCTTGGAGGTGTCCCGGGCTTGGAGCGTGGTCCCTGGCTCCCGCTGGGCATGGGGAGGTGCCGAGTATCCCCAGGACACGGACCCATCCTGCCTCCTGGGAGCTTTAAAGGAGGGAGTGCTGGGGGCCAAGCCCTGCCTTGGCAAGAGAGGAATCCCTGTGAGTGTGCCAGGGTGAGAAACGGCCCTGGGATGCAAGGAATTCATCCTTCCTCTGGGTGGTTTGGGCATCATAATAAATGTCAATATCTCTGCGCACACAAAGGAGAAGGGGACATTTGGCTACCGAGCGCGTTTGTTCCAGGAGCTGATTTACTTAGAGGACTTAAAGGGTTCTCTGATGCTTCCCTCTTCGCTGCTTAACCCTGTTCCTTTGCCAGTTAAATAGAAATGCAGCTGCCATCAATAAAGCCCTCCTGGAGGCTGTTCCATGGATGTTGCCACACTGTTTCCAGCGCTGTGCTGGACACTGTTCCCTCTTCCATTGATCTGGTTTAGCTCCTGCATGGGTAGGAGGTGACTGCACCCCTGAGCTGCCGATGCCCTGGCAAAGTGAGGATCCCTGTGAGGGGTGAGAGTTTTCCAGCCAAGTGATGGAGATCCCAGTGCTCACGGCATCCCCTTGGAGCCATGCCGTGCATGGAACAAGGTGTGGGTGACCATGGCTCAGCCAGAAACCAGATTGGGGGTTGTTGCTTTGTGTTGCTGGGTTTTATTTGGAAGGGAGGCATTGGAAAGCCTGGGAGCTGGAGCCTGTAAGAAGAGTGAGGATGTCTTGTCAGGGCTCCCAGGATGGCAGAAGAGCATGTTTGGTAGTGAGATGGACGAGGGAGCAGATTTTGGGAGCTAGTGCTTCCCTGCAGCTTGGCTTGTTTTCCAAAAACCAGGAGTTGGCATCTCCTCTTTTGCTTCCATACAAATCATCAGTGTTGTTGTTGCTCCTGCTTGGACTGAGGAAGGAGGAATTTGGCCCAGTGGCTTTTTTTCCTCCTCCTTCCCACAGCAGCCTAGCCTACAGATCTGCAAACAGCTGTAAGGAGAGCAGAGATCATTAGCTGGCAGGATCAGATGAGATAGTTTCTTAAAAGGATTGTCTGATTTCTCTATTGATCAGCCTGATTTAAAAGGGGGAGTTGGGTCAGAGGGCATAAATTATCATTGAAGGAGGGGTGAAGGCCTCAAAGGCTGTGCTGCACTTAGCTGCAGTGCTGAGGAATGTGTCTCTCGGCGGGGACGTGCAGAGCTGAGCGCCGTGGCTGCCGGCCAAGCTGGGTCTCCTCTACGCTGAACTGGGAACCGAGTCAAGGGAAGTGCATTTAAACTTGGGTAAAGAGCCTCTCTCTCTTCGCCAAACTGGTTTCTGCAGCCCCACTGTTTAGGGTCAGAGGGGGAAGGGGTGCAGCGTGTGGCCCCAGGTGAGGTTTGGGGTGTGGTGATGGGTTGGGGCCGCTGTGGGGTCCTGCTGGCTCTGAGCTCCCTCCCTCCCTGGAGAGAGGATGCTCTCACCCCGCAGAGACCTGCGACCTCTCCCTGGCTTTCCCCAGGCTCCCTGTGTGGTCTCCAGCAAGATGTTGAACCACAGGAGGTTTCTGCCTCCCTGGCTGTCAAATGAAGCTAATCTGCAACCTGAGGTTGCTGCTTTTCCTGTTCTTGTGATCGCTGCCCAGGGCTCCTGCATCTCCTGCCACTGGAGTCACGGGATTTGCAGGCTTTGCAGTGGCCCCCTCAGCTCTGGATTATGGGAAGAGGAATGGGAAAACATCCAGGAAAATAAGACACCATCCACATTGATGGTAAAGGGTCTGGTTTTGGGGACATGGCACATCTTCCACACCGGCTTGTTCTGCTGCAACGTGGATCCTTATTCATTATTCCCTCATTCTCATCCATCCTCGTGACGGAGGAGCCTAGGTCAGTGTCCCATCTCTACCTTCTCACAGGGTCTGCATCTCCCACAGGTCTCTGGGGCAGGACTTTGGGGATCTGCAGTGGGGTTGTGTCACTCTGACAGGGTTGTGTCACCCCAACAGGGCATGAGCTGGAGCCTGGACAGTCTGTCTCAGCAGGGAAAACTGCAAAGCACTTGTGGGGTTCCAGATCATCCTCTGATTTGGGTTTTGTGCCCTTTCCAACCCCAGTGTAGCTTGTTCCTCTTATTTCTGGCTGTGCTGAAATAAAGCGGTGCAAGAAGTGTGATTTGTGGAGCTGTGGGCAGGTCTGAGGTGCCCTGGTGAGCGCTGGGCTGGGGCGTCTGCCTGGAGTAGCTCCATGGAGGAGGCTGACACAGCCCCAGGCTGGAGACATGTCCTGAAACTTGGTCCATCTGCCCTTTCCCAATGCTGTTCCACGTGCCAGAGGTTCAGCCAAGGCTGCTGCCTGCCCCGGTGCTGCCCATCCTCTTGTTCCTGCCCTCCTGCATAGAATCATTGAATCACAAAGGTTGGGAAACCCCTCTAAGACCATCAAGTCCATCCATTAACCCAACACTGCCAAGCCCACCACTGAACCATGTCCCCAGGTGCCACATCCACACATTTTTTGAACACTTCCAGGATGGATGAACCCTCTACCAATGGGCAGTCTATTCTGATGCCTGACCACCCTTTTGGTGAAGACATTTTTCCTAATATCCAACTTCAACTGCCCCTGGCTCAACTTGAGGCCATTTCCCCTTGTCCTATTGCTTGTTACCTGGAGCAGAGCCAAACCCCCACCTGGCTGCACCTTTCTGTCAGGGAGTTGTGGAGAGTGAGAAGTTTTCCCCTGAGCCTCCTTTTCTCCAGGATGACCCCCTCCAGCTTCCTCAGCTGCTCCTTATGCTCCTCATCCTTCTCCAACTCCATTGCCTTTTCCTGGACACACTCCAGCACTTCAGCATCTTCCTTGGGAGTGAGTGGGACATCCCCATGTGCCCCATCCCTGTGCATGGGGACAGCAGCGTGGTGGTTCCCCATGACGTACGGTTTGGAAGGAGATGAGCCAAGTCATTATCACAGATCACTTCTGCCAGGTGGAGAGCAGGGGACCAGCATCCCGGCCCAGGGCACGGCTGGGAGCGGGCAGAGGGTTCAAAGGCTGAGCCAGGGCAGCAGGGGCTCACAGCAACCTCACTCCCACCGAGGAAGAGAGCATCTCTTCCAAGCATCCACCAGCATCGGCCTCCCGGCACGGCTGTGGGAGCAGCCACCAGCGTGCGGCAGCTGGGCCGGCATTATCCTGGAAATGTCATCCGAATGCCAGCCCGCCGGTGAGCGCCAGGACGTGGCAGGAGGCGGTGACTCGGCTCGCCGGCATTGGCTACCATTTTAGAGGAAATGTGGAGCGGCGGGTAATTATTTCTCGTTCTTAATTGAAATTTCAGCCTCAGTGGTTCGCGAGAGCGGGCGGGAGCAGGAGCACAGGCGAGCGTGACACGAACACAGGGCTCGTTCTGGGATGAGGGGGAGCACGAGTGAGCTGAGCCTGTGGGGTGGCAAAATATCTCCCAGCTCATGCAGAGTCCAGCACTCCGGGGAAGGAATTCCCATAGCCCTCAGCACGGCCTGCTCACAGTTGCGAAATCAAACCGCAGAACGCCAAGATTTTAATTTTTTTTTATTTTTTAACTTATTTTTTTTAAGCGGGGGAGGATGCTTTATTGTTTCTTTATTCCTGTATTTCTGTTTTGCTTCGGATGAAGGGCCAATTAACTGGAATTAGGCGCTGCAGCCTGGCACCCCGCGTCGGCTCGGAGCAATCAGGTGTAGCGCAGCATGGCTGATGAGAGCCAATCAAGATGTATAAATGAGGTGTTGACATTCAAACAGCAGGTACCCGCGCCGCCCGGCCGCAGCCGCGCTTGCGTGCTGCCAGCTCGCCACACCGATCCAGGCCCAGGAGCCCGATGGGGCAGCTGGGTCTGCTCTGGCTCCAAAGCGTTCAGTGTGGTGGTGGGGATGATGAGCTGCCCATGCTGGGGGTAGTGGACATCCCTGCCAGGGTCTGTGTGCTGGAAATCCCTGTGCCCAGTGCTGATAAATCCCCTGGTCGAGACCCTTAGCGCTGCTCCAGGGTGGGCAGCCAAGCAAAATACTGTTCCTGTGGGGAAACTGAGGCACGGGGCAAGATGGTGGATAAGGTCCATAATACTGGGGCCTGGTTTCACCCTCAAGGTTTTGTATTTCCATTTCCAGGGTCAGTTTTGCCTTCAAGTCCCTGAGAGGTATTGGGACACGTTTGTCCCCCCTCTGTCTAGAGACCATGGATGGTGTGTGACCACCGTGGTGGCAGGTGCGGGGCCAGCTCCCTCCAGCAGGTTGTCACCTTCAGCTCTTGGGTTTGCCATAGCTGCCACTGTGGGACACCCTGGGAGGTGGGGACCAGGGGCACCAGTGGCTCATGGCACAAGCCAGAGGAGCCATCCAGGGAGGAGAAAGCAGCCCCGTGGCAAACAACCTCATCAGTGTTTCCTGTCTCACGATGGAGAAATCGCACGTGGCGAGAGGCTCTAAAAATAGGCTCGGCAAACTTTTAACCACATTTGCAGATGTTAAAGGTAAAGCCAGAGCAGTCTTGGGGAAGAAAACATCCCTGGCTGTGCCTCCCTGGTGCTAACCCCCATCTCTGCCGGCGGTGGGGAGCTCTGGGGGGCAGGAGCCCCGAGATGGGCAGCGGGGCCGAGCCTCTGCCTCGTCGCGTTGCTCTCCTGTGTGTCCCCATTAAGAGTGTGGCAGGAGGACATTAGGAGCAGGAGCACGTACCGGCAGGCTCTGTCTAACAGCGCTGCCGCCTGACCCTGATTTGTAGCAGGGCTGAG
The DNA here is from genome assembly GCF_971803275.1 of Cyanistes caeruleus. Lineage (NCBI taxonomy): Eukaryota > Metazoa > Chordata > Aves > Passeriformes > Paridae > Cyanistes > Cyanistes caeruleus. Next base: position 14,377,305 of record NC_141717.1, read on the forward strand.
CAGGGAGGTTTGCTGTAGTGTTACAGCTTTTCCTGTGGTAATAACCGGCCGGGCAGCACTCACATGGCACCGGGAGCCCACAGTGGCACAGGGAACCCCTGGCTGCTGGGGTGCATGGGGTGGGAAGGAGATGCTGTAGCTGGGTCATGGTACATTTGCTTTCAAGAGAGCTGAGGGGGCATGTGGGGACACGGTGCTGCTGCTGGAGTTGTGTCTCCCCATGGCAGCAGTGCTGGCTCCCAGCATGGTGGCAGAAACACAGCTGGATCTGCCTGTCCTTGTCCCCACCAGCCCAATGACTCCATGTCCAGTGGCTTGTCCTGCGCACTGCAGTGGGTGCATGCCAGTGGTGCTGCTGTCCCCTTGCCTTGTGCCCCTGTGTCGCATCTCCAGGGCTGGAGTCATTTGGGGACAGTGGCCAGGGCTGCCAGGTCCTCTCCCAGATGAGGTGTCCCTGATGGCACTCAGGGGATGTTGTTTCATTTCCCCTGTTCCTGCCAAGCCCAAGGGTGACAAACCAGAGGGTGCCAGCCCTGTGTACACAGTGGCCACAGCGAGGTTCCTTTGTGGGGATCTCTGTGTGGGGATGGATGAATGCCATTGCCATGCATCCCCAGGGACTTGCAGAGGCAAAACTGACCTGGTAATGGAATGGAAATAAAAAACGTGGAGGGCTGAGGTGATCCCCAAGGTTGTGGTCCTTGTGGAGGGGTAGCAAAGGACGTTCTGCCCACAAGAGGTGGAAGAGGCAGCACCGTCTGCCAGCATCGCTCTGTGGTGCTGTGGTCCCTGGCCTGTGCCGGCCCTGCAGCCCCAGGTGGGAGATAGCAAGAATCTTTAACCTCACAAACATGGAAAGTTGACTCAGACCATCAAAAAGATGAAAGAGACAGAGAGAGGGAACGATTAAAGGGAAGAAATCGAGATTCTTCACATTACCTTAGCTGCCCGCTGCCTGATACCGACAGCTCACACGCCCTCGGCACCTCTCGCCTGCAGCTCGGTGCTGGGGCAAGGGAGGGCACATGACTTTCTCCTCGGGAGGGAACTTCCCAGGAAGATTTTAATAGTTGCTGTTGGTGTGATGTCTGGGGGAATCCGTTGCTTTCTATCTGCCACTGCCTGGCTTCACCTTCTGCCGGCAACTGATGCGTCCTCACGGCTGCGTCTGGGGTGATGGTTTGGGTTGTCAGCCTTCACCTGCAACCCTGGAGGGGAAAAACTGCCCCTCAGAGTTTTATTTAGCTAAAAAACCGACCCAAACCCAACCTCAAACAGGTGCAGGCTGTGGGGGGCCTGATGGTGGGATGACCAGGATGCTGGGGAGCAGCACTGCTCTGCAGGAATCTCCACTGGCCACATTGGGATCGGTGTTTTGGCAAAAGACATCACCTTGCCAGTAGGAATAATAGCCAGGAGGGGGAGGGGACTGGGGCAGGCAGACAAGCAAATCCGTTTTATCAGACGCCGCATATTTTATGAAAGCACATTTCAGCTCTTCAGCCTTGGAAAGCTTTTCATACCCTTTAATTTTCTAATAAAAAGGAATTACGTTTGCTGAAAAGCCAGTAACAAGATTCACTGTCATTGTCTTTTGTACAGACCATAATTCCTGGCTCGGGCTCCTGCCTGCAGCCCCGTTGTGTGGTCCCAGGTGTGGGTCCGGAGTGCTGGCAGGGGGCAGGGGAGGGCTCTGCCGGTGGGAGCTTGTGGCAGGTGCCCAGGAATGACTTGGGTGAAGGTGAGGGCGATGTGACACGTGTCTGCATCCACAGTGATGCCTCTTGGTACCCAACACAGATCCCTGAGAAAGCAGCATCTGGTTTTGAGGTGGTTCCTGCTGTCTGAGTGTGCCAGGTGGGACGGCCTTTGAACCAAAAGTCAGTTTAATTGCCTGGTCATTGGCCTTGTAACCGCGAGCTCGAAGCGACGTGAGGTCCTGACGAGGCTGGTGGCTGGCAGACAGCTTTCCTGGTCTTTGATGTGGCTGGGACAGGTTGTGGTTACCCATGTGTTGGAGCAATGGGGTGTCTTTGCTGAGTGAGGACAACGAGCCAGTGTCCCCTGGCTCTGCACCGGCCCTGCAGGTCTGGCTGGTGAAAAGGTTCAGCTGGACAATTCCCGGTTATCTCCCGCCATCCCTCCTGCAGGCTGCTGAATCTGGCATGCAAACAGCAGCCACCACACGTGAGACCTCATCAAGCCCAGGGCACTCCCAAAATCCAACCAACCACAGGTTCTGACAGTGGGCAAAACACGTCTGGGTGCCAGCTGGGGCCGGCACCAAGAGCCACCAGCTCCCCGCAAACCCTGAGCACACGCTGGTGGCGTTCGCAGCATGGGGAGCCCTCACAGCTCACTTGCACCCCACTGTCCTCCAGGGGTGCCTCCTCCTCCAAGCTGTGGAGCCTCAGCTCTGCCCGTGTGGCCCGGGCTCCCAGCCGGCTGCCACGTGGCGCCGGAGCCGCGATGCCGCAGCCGCTGGCGCTCCGTCTCCTTCCGAGTTGCTCATTTGAAGTTTCAGCTCGCCGGCTGTTTTCGTGCAGGTGGGATGCAAAGCCAGCCCACAAACACCAATAAATATCTTCTATATCCTCCCTCCCACCCCCCCACCTCCAATTCTCGTTTTCATTCTTACTTCCCAGCTGGTTTTGGGGGGGAAAACGGGTTTTCAAAGCTTTCCCTAAACGTGTGTAACAATAGGAAGCGTTGCCTTTTAGCCTGCGGCCGGCACAGTTTTAAATGAGGTCCCAGGTAGTCATGGTTACCTCTCCTCTTCAGTAAGAGATGACTTTTATTTCCTGCCTTTTGTATTTGCACATCTCAGATATACATTCTCCTAAACCATAATTGGTATTCACGGATAGACAGGAACGCAGGAGCGAGCTGCCACAAGAGGGGAAGAGCCAGATGGACGCAGGGGGTGTCAAGGTCTCCAAGCCCCTAAACATCAGGAAATCTTAATTTCAAGTCATTTTTCCTCCCCTGGCAAGGGCGGGGGAGGCAGACCTGTCTCTCCACAGCCTCAGGGCTTGTCCTGATCCCACCTCCCTTGCAGCATCCTGGTTATTCCGGTTGCTGCGCCAGAATTTGGGATTTACCCTCTGATCCTGCAAGGCTCTCCGTCATCCTGCGTCCCCCCTAAGCATCCCTTGATTGTGCTGAGCTGGGAAGCTGAAAGAGGGGCTTCCCTGTGCCCCTTGTCCCCAAGCAGAGTCCTGACCCCCCCAGGCACTTGGGGGTCCAAGCCTGCACCCCTGGTTTTTGGAGGCACGAAGGGGAAGCAGAGCTGTGGGGCTGTTCGCTCGCAGCGGGCACAGCCCAGGGAGCGGGCGCGGGAGGGAGAAGCGCTCGGCAATGATTGATGAAAGATCATAGCCTCATTCCACGGGATCATTGCTCAGAGTGTGGGCAAAGCTGCGAGTCCCAAGGGGACCATCGCCTGGATGCATGTGAGCCTGCGATTCAGGGCAGAGGGGATGCAAAGCCACATATTTTATGCCTTTTTTATTTTTTTTTCTCTCTCTCTCTCTTTCTCTCTCTCTCTCTCTCTCTCTAAAGCACCAGGAAAACAAAAACCCAAGCTGTCTAATCAGAGACAAGCAGATTCCACCCACTTCCTTGGAAAACTTGCATTTGCTAGGAAATCATCTCACTGCATTTACAGCAAGCAGAGTGCCCCAGCGGTAGCTCGTGCCTTTCTGGCAGGATGATAACCAGTGCTGAACAATTATTGCGCTGGAGCGGGAGCAGCAGACATATTGGCTTTTCTCAGCCAGCAGGAAAGAATTTGCAAAACTAAGCAGGCGACTGGAGCAGCTCGGATTTGCAGCGTTGGATGCGCGGTGCCGCGGATTCACAGCTCACCAGATTTGCTGGTGGCAGCATATCAGGGACTTGCACACCGCATGCACCTGGGCTCCTATTTACATGATTTTTTTTTTATTTTTTTTATTTATTTTATTTTTTTTTGCAAGGGAAGGGCTTGTTTTTGCTGCCTGGAAAATGCGTCTGATTCCCAGTTTCCCCTGTGGATGCTCAGCCCCCCAGGTGTGCGCTCAGGCAGTGGGGAGAAGTTGTTTGCTTTTGTATTTTTTCCCTTTTAATGAGAAAAATGTGTACTTGCCACAGAATCATAGAATGGCTTAAAGACCATCCATTTCCACCCCCTGCTACTGGGCAGGAACATCTTCCACTATCTCAGGTTGCTCCAAACCCTGTCCAACCTGGTCTTGGGCACTTTCAGGGATGGAGCATTCACAGCTTCTCTGGGCAACCTGTGCCAGGGCCTCACCACCCTCACAGGAGGGTGTTCTTGAAAGGAATTCTCAAAAAATACTGTCAAAATTGTTGTCAAGGAGGTTGTCCTTAAAAACCAGTTCTGGGAAGAAAGGCAGCAGTTCCATCAGGATCCTGCCCTGTGCCAGCCTGGCTGCCCATAGCATCACCAGAGGAGCAGGGTCTGTCCAGGAGTTCCCAGGGGAACCCTCTTGGGCCACAGCCACAAATCCCCAATCAAGGCAAAAGTCCTTTGCTCAGTTGTAATTTCAGGCAGAGATGTATGGGATTGCTGGAGCAGCTCCCATCCCTCGGAGGTTTTTGGTTCTTCCACAGGTAAAACCCTCCCTGACTGCAGGTCCCACCTCTGCCTTGTCTTCTCCATGGGCTGGGCAGAGTAGAAGCAAAGAAATCCCTTCCCTTCAGGCTTGTGGGGTTGGGAACTGGATCTGTTCCCATTTCCCTCTGCCCACTCTTAGCACTCCCTGTCTCTGCTGGAGCATTTCCGAACGGGATGCTCCAGTGTGGAGAAGAGGCACGGTGGGGTTTTGGTGTGGATCTGAACTGCATTCCCACTGTGGGTGCTGTTTGGCAAGGACAGAGGGCAGAGCCTGGCCTGGGATACTCTTCCCATCCCTGCTTGGGATGTAAACTGCGCATCAGTTGCACCAGCAGCTGATGGAGGCTCCAGTATATTAGCAGCATTAATTAAGTTACAAAAATTATGCATGTTATCAGTTATGAGACGACCTTTCATAAACTCCGTTATTAAAGCAATAAAGCATGACCCGCTGGTCCTAACCAGTCTAATGGCTGGCTAAGAGCACGGTTTTTCACATAATACTTTTAGCAGGTCATTAGCTGAGCAATAAGATAACGTGGAGAGCCAAAGTGATGTGTGGGAATGGCAGTGGAGACAGAGACAGTGCTTGATGAGGGGACATGGGGCTGGGGGTCACCTGTCCTCCCATATGGCTTGTGCGGGTGTGCACGGCTCTGGTGGTGGGTGATGGTGGAGTGCTGGGTGCTCCCAGCCTGAGCAGTGCTGAAATCCCAGTGCCATGGGGCAAACCCTGCCCTAGGGCAGGTGTGGGGCTGGTGTGGGTCCCTCTGAGTCCTGGTTTCACTGCCAGAGCCCACCCTGCAGAAGGGAGATGGGGCGTTGTGATGTGGCCATCCTGACTGCAGTCCCAGAATGAGGATGGAGACCCTGACCTTCCATGAGGCCAGGGGTGGCATGGGGTGGCCTGGGCTCTCTCCACCTGAGTGCTCTTGGTGTCTGGACAGTGCTGGACTCAGCATATGGTTGCTGTTGGTCTCTCTGGGCTGAGACCCCAATTTGGGGGGCATACAGGTTGGTCCCCTCCCTGCTGTGCCTGTGGGGACATGCCAGGCATCCAGGGCCACCCAGAGGAAGCCACCGAGCCCTGGCCCCCAGGTCCTGCTCCCTCCACACACTGGTGCTGTTATTGAGCTCATCCCAGCTGAGTATGATGCCCTCCCTCCCCCTGGCTATGCCATGAGACCTAGGCATGCCAAGAGCTGCGCCACAATCCAGCACCCCCAAAGCGCCTTTCCCGGTCCCCGCCAGCCGTTTCCAAGCACTGACCCTCTCCATAAACAAAGGAGAGGGAGAGGGAGGGTGGCTGGCATGTTAATATACTCTCCCCCCCTCTTTTCCTCCCTTCATCCCTCTGGGAAAGGCCTTTGCAGATATAAGCAAACCTTGATTAAAAGCTGCCTGACAGGCAACGGCAGCAGCAAGCAGCAGGCAAGGAAGCTCTCCAAGTCCAAAGGGAGCTGCTTCTGCTGCTGCCGCTGCTGCCTCCATTCTCAGATGTCCCTGATCCTTTAATCAATCACAGCCGCGGAAGAGAAGAGCAAACAGCCGTGCCGGGGCAGAGGTATGTGCACGCATTCGTTCCAGCCGCAGCCGAGGCAGCAGGGCGGCCGCACGCCTTGGGCTGGAGGCTCGGAGCCGTCCCCGCGCCCGGAGCTGCTCTTTCATCTCCTGGAGACACGCAGGGGCTGTGTCCCTGCCGGTGCCTCCGACAGCCCCGAGGGATCCGGCACGGAGGATGGTACCCCGTGGGGTGGAGGTGGCAGGAGGAGCCTCTTGCCTTCTCCCCAGGTGCTCCAAGACGCATCCCCGGGTAGAGGATTCTTCCAGCTCCCATCCCATGGGTTGTGCCACACCGGCGCTTACGTGCCTGGCTAGCAGCGAGAGGGGAGAACGGGGTGTTTGTAGATGTTGGGGATCTGTGGGAATGGGGGTAGCCACAGCCTGGCTGTTGTGGCTAACACTGGACTGGCCAAAACCCATCCGTCCTTTGATGGCACATCATGGCTGGGCACACGGAGCAGCACCCGTGGCTCCTGCGGTGTCTCCATCAAGGGGCAGAGCCCCATCCTGGGCTGTGTGGGGTGGGCAAGGATCTGCTCCAACCCCAGAGGGACAGGCAGGGCCTCACGCCAGCTGTGGCCATGCCCGGAACCACCAGCCTGCAGAGAAACCGCCCACCCCCAGGATGATTTGTCACCAAGTGCTGTGTGTCACCGCGGGGCTCGCTCCTTAGAGAGGCTGGAGATGGGGGCGGAGGGAGGGGAGAAAAACACGTCCTTTTAATAAAACCCAGCAAAATCCTCTCGTTCCTGACGTGCTTCCCCAGCTCGCGTGCGGCAGCGGGAGCTCCTCCGGTGCGAGGCCGGCAGGGGCAGGCAGGGACCGCGATTTTCCTGCTTATTTTTGCTGTTGCTTATTTTTAGCGCTGCGTCTTAATATATTGTGACAGTGCCCTGGGACGTAGCGCGCCTCCGGTCGCAGGAGAAGGTGTCTGGGGCAGAGCTGCTCGACGCCACGAACGAGCCGCAGCCAATCGTCGGCACAAGGCCGGCTAACGAGGCACCCGCCACTAACGGGGGTCCCCGGGGGAGGCCGGGGGCAGTGGTGGGGATGAACCTCTGCATTGAATTTGTCAGGGTTCTGCAGGGAGGGACTTGCTCTCGTGGGAGTCACGGGTTGGAATATGATTTTAAATTAGGCAGTTCTGCTAATGACGGGCTGGTTGCTGGCAGAGCTGGTGCCAGGCTGGTGCCTTTGTAGAGTGGGTGCCTGTGCAGACAGGGACATGGATGGTTTGATGTTTCAGGTACCTCATGTGTACTGGGGGACTCCAGTGCTGTGCTGACTTCGATCTCCCTCCCTGGAGCTGTTTTTTGGGAAGGGTTGAGTGGTTTCCGTGCCAAGATGTGCCTCACAATTGCCTTTTTGGACCTCCAAGTGAGTTTTGATGCAAGGCAGAGGCAGCTGGCTGAGGCACAGGAGCTTACCGGGATCAGGGTGAGATCCCACCAAGCCAGAGGTTGCCAGCACTGGCTCGGCCATGGGTGTAATTCCAGTGGGGATGCTGTGTCCGTGGGGAGATCTGAGTGCTGGGTTTAGCACTGGGAGCCTGTGTGCATGGGCACTGACTGCCCCAAGCCCATTAGTAATGGATCTTTGTGGAATCACCCTCCTCATTAAGGCGAGCTACCCCGTGTGTCAAAGCCACTTTATAAGGAAATTATACTCGGCTGCAGCTGGGATGTGCGTATGTAAATACAGCAATGAACAGTCCTGATTGAGACATCATGGGGCAGCTCAGCCCAGGACCCCTGGGAATCTTCAGTCCTGGGGGAAATGGGAATTCCTGAGGGGCTGGAGGGTGTGGAATGCACCTCAGCCGCCTCCTGGGGTCTGGCAGCCCCTGTGTGCACTCAGGGCTTTGGCAAGAGCCGTGGAGCTGGTTAGGGCTGGAATGTCTTCAGGTGTTGGAGGCTCCAGTCACCACATCCTCCCAACAGCATTGCAAATATCTCCTCTCTGTGTCTGGGGGAGTAGAGGGGAAACCCCTCTCTTCCATCCCACCCCCCAGTTTTGTCAAGATGTCACTGCGTGCCCAGCACTGGTGGAGGAAGTGTGGAATCCCCCTCTGCTTCTCAAGTCATGACCTGAAGCCCTACTGAGCTGGGATTAAATCCTTCTGGACCACACATCTGAGGTGCTGGAATGCTCCACACACGCACTGTAAACGTTGGGATGCTCCAGCATTTGGAAGAAGCAGGAAGAATTTACCAGAGCTGAAGCCATCACAGGGCTTTGGTGCCCCTAACAGGACACTGAGGACACCAAAGGACACCATGAGACACCGAGGTTCTTCACACAGCACCTGTGCTCATCGCTCCTTTCCAGGGAGGAGTGGACACCAGGCCCCTGGGGATCGAGCTGGAGCATCCCCACGTGCCAGGACACTGTGGAAACAGGGTGACAGCTTGGCAGGGAAGTGAGACCCTTCTTTTTTTTGGCAGCGTGTTCCTAATCAGCAGGACCCGCGCGCCCCGCCGCAGGCACGCCGCGCGCTGCTATTTACGGAGCTACTTGAAATACACCTGCAAGAGAGGAGAGGAGAGAGGAGCGCCAGCAAGTAAATAACCCAGCAACCCGCCGGAATGAAAACAGGGAGAAGAGATGGAGGCAAAAAAAAAACCCAGAATGAAGTGTGATGTGGAATTGAGGGGCTCCGTCCCAGTCGTGCCCTGGTTTTGTGCCAGGGTGCTCACTGGTGTTGGTGGTTGGTGGGGAGACCTCATCCCATTGTTGGCCATGGGGGATCTCAGCACATCTCTGGAACAGGCAGGGGGATGGATGGATGGATGGATGGATGGATGGATGGATGGATGGATGGAACCTTTTGCCCACCTCCCCACTTGCTTTGTTTACCTCGTGCTGCTGTTCAGCTCCTGCCTCCCCCCACCCTTTTCTGAAACATTATAAATCAAACAGCTTAAAATGTAAAGCATCAAAAATTCTAAAACCTTCATCTATTATTAACTGTGACAGTAAATTCTACCTCTGAATGTTTCACATAGCAACTGTTACCAGGACTCAGCATCCAAAGCTGATGTTCCAGCAACTTTCCATCACAGTGCTGCTGCCACTCCAACAGTGCCACACCAGCCTGGTGAGACCTGCTGCCACTCCCAACACTTTCCAATGGGGTTGGGATGCCAGCACAGAAACCCTGCTCAGATTTAGTAAATACAGCCCAGGATTAGAAAGGAACTTGGTGCCTGCATGTGGGAGCTGATGGTGGGATCCCCAATATTGGTCCTATCTCTGTGTTGGTCATGCAGCCCCCCAGACTTCATTACTTTCACCGTCATGTTATATGAAGCACCATAAATAACAAAGATGGGAATGCAGTGGTTAAAATGGATAGATAGGGAAGGATTTTGGCAGGGGTTGTTCTACCTGCACTTCGTCCCAGTGCTGGAGTTGTGGAGTTGTTGTGGCAAAGTGGTGATCCTCACCCTGGCATGGGCAGGGGTTCTCACTGCTCTGAGCACTGGGTTGTGGTGAGTTTGGGGTGTGCCGGGTGCCCACAGGGACCAGGAGCCAAGTGTTCACTGCTGAGGTTTGTTCACATTTCGGTGTTTGCTTGCCTTCCCCATGTGCCATCATGGTTCTGTTCTGTGTTGTGTCCCCTGCCTAGAGGTTGAGCTGGGCTGGTTTAGGTTGGATTTGGCTGTGTGGCAGCACTGTGAGCCTGGCTGGAGGTAGGGAGAGCCGTGGCTCTGCAACCCCGTGGAATGCTGAGCCTGCTCTGGTTAAAACCCCCCCAAGTGCACAGGCACCATGACCAGGGCAAGGCACCAGCACCCCAAGCACCCAAAACCACACAAATTCCCCCAGCAGCACCCAGCAGGCCATGCCTGGTGCCCCCATACCCTGGCACAGGCATCCCTGCCTTGCCATCATCCTGGCTGTGCCACCATCCCTGTGGCTGCCCACTGGGATCTCGAGTCGTGCCATGCCGTGCTGTGCTGGCTGCGGGGCCAGGCAGCAGCGGCTGCTCTGTGTCTCCCCAGGGACAGGCAGCAATTTTCCTGCTCTGAAGAAGCTTGTGAAGGTTTGAGTGAATCTGGGAAGCAAATCTAATTGGCAACCTGGTAATTCCTCGGGGGGACATGTACTTTGGTCATATCTAAGTACATTCCAGCCAGTGTTTAAGACACGCTGAATCCAAACTTGGACAGTCAAATACCAGCAGCTCTAAGCTCCTTATCTATTTCAGGCAGATTAACTCCTTAATCATCTCTTTTGGAAGTTCCCTGCCCCAAATTCCTCTCCCCTCCTCTTCCCCCTCCCCAGTTTTTCAGCAGGAACAAAAGGAACCGATTTTGCGGGGTGCCAAAGGTGGGGACGGCGCCCGCTGTGATTGACAGAGTCAATAACCTGGAGCCGGGAAAAGGCCTTTGGAAATCTGCTTCCCACTTCACCTGCCCCAGTATTTGTCTTCAGGATTTGAAGCTGGAGAATGTATAATTCCAAAATAATTTACCACACAGCATCAAACCTCAATTTATTATTTTCAACCTTCCTTTCTTTTATATATATATATTTTTTTTTATATGATTTGTTTTTTCAACACCGTTTTATTCTTATTTTTCCTTTCCCCCAGGGGAATCTTGCTCAGCATCCCCTAGCAGGTGACCACTCTGCAGCCCCCAGCCCTGCTTGTGGCAGGGGGATGCTCATCCCCTCCCTGGCAGGCAGAGGAGGCCGTGCTGAGCCGTGGGGACACAGCCGGTGCTGGCCACTGTCACTCATGGGAGTGTCAGAGCATTACACTTCATTACCGAGCTGTCTGCTGCCGGCAGGGGATGGCTTAGGGCAGAGCTCGACAGCGGCACAGCCGGGTTTGGCTCTGCTGCATGGACCTGTCTGAGGGCAGATGCTGAAATGTGGCATCTGTGGGGTGCCCATATCCGATGGGTTTTGTTGTGATGGCAGTGGAAAGCTGCTGGTTGCTGGATCACAAGGTTGGCTGCCTCAAAAGTGAAGGCAGGAGTTGCCACAGGAAGGCAAAATGGGGACAGGGTAATGCCCCCTGTACCAGGAATCCCAGTGAGGGGGTCTCAGTGAGACAGGGACTGGGGATCTCTCTGGGATAATTGAATAGCGCTCCTCTAAAACACAGGTGTAAATGTCCCATGTGCCCGACATGGGGGGGACACTGGGACAAAGCCTCATCTCCTCCCGGACAGGAAGAGAGAGTTTGGGATGGGGAGAAGGCATGGGATGGTGCCAGGGTCTGTCCTTTGCTGTCAGCAGCCATCCCACAGCACCTGGGGCCTCCTGGTTTTGGATGTGGCAGAATTTGCTGGAAGTTTTCCTGATAGAAAAACTGGCTGTGACCAGAGAGCCTGGACCAGTGGCACATTCAGAAGAGCTGGGAATGTCCTGGGAATGCCACCTGTCATCCTTCAGGGTCTCCAGTTCCGTTGGGGATGGAGAGACCCACTGAGGAGGAGGTCCAGGATCCTCCAGGAGCTGGGACACGAGCCTGCTCCATTCCAATGCTCCTGGGCTGGCACTTCCCACTGTCAACAATGGACCCCAACAGAAGCCCAGACCACTCTACAGTGGGGAAACTGAGGCACAGCTAGAGAGAGGTCCTGGTTCCAACCCAGTGGATTTTCCAGCTGAAAGGTCAGCAGGTGCCAGGGGACCAAGAGCCATCCCTGTCACATTCCCCAGGGAGTGCAGCCTTATGCATCCAACCACATCCATGAGCAACCAGCTCACGAGATGCAGAGCAGATCCAGGACTGGGATCCTTTCCCTCTCCCATACTTGGGAGAGCTTTTATTTGCTTTTATTTTTGTTGCAAGCAGGATGAACCCCCCTGGGGAATCAGCATCCCAGAGGAGGGTGCCAAGGGCATGGCGTCTGCCTTTCCTTGCAGGGATGGAGCTTCTGTCCTGCTTCAAGGGGAAACTGAGGCAGGGGAGACAAACAGGATGTGGGAGAAGAAGGGAGGGTTAATATTAGCGGTCACAGTAATGATTGGAATGGTTAAGTATTATTGGAATTGAAGTGAGTCAGGCCGAGAGCAGGAGGGGAGGGATGAAGGAAGGGAGGAAGGAAGAAGGATCCCAACCTGTCAGGCAGAAAATGAGTAAAGAAGAAAAATGTGAGCATGTGGAGAACTGGCCTGGCTGTCACGCTGGCCTCGTGCTGCTCACTTGGGGTGAGCTGGAGGGTTGGCTCAAAGTCACCATGGTGGTGACAACAACCCCACAGCCACAGTTGTGCCCCTCGGTGCCCTGGCACTGTGGTACTGACAGCTCCAGGCAGGCCAGGATTTGGGTTTGGGATTGCTGCATCCCTCCTAACCTCGGCTGTGCTTCCAGCCTCCTGCAGGGTTGGTTTTCCTCTCCCCTCAGAGCCCCAGGGTCGATGTCCAGCCGCTGGCTGGGAGCGGGATCATGTGGAGCCTCACTCCAATGGCACATACAGCCATGAATTTTGCTCTGCAGTGGAACATAGTTCACCTCCAGAGAGGGAATTTGCCCAAGAAGGCTCAGGCTGAGCATCTGTTTTGCTGTAAGCCTCCAGCCTTTTTTTTTTTTTTAATTCTTTTTTCCTTTCTTCCCCCTTTTTTTTTTGTCTTTTTGTCTTTTTTCTTTTTATACCTTTTATCTTTTCCTTTCTTCTTTTCTCTTATTCTTTTTCTTCCTCTTTCTCTGTGTTTTTCTTACTCTTTTTTATTTTCTTTTTCTTCTTTTCCTTTCCTCCCTTTTTCTTCTTTTTCCCTTTTTTCTTCCTCTTCCCCCCCCCCTTTTTTTTTCTCTCTTCCTTTTCAAATCCTCCCTTACCAACTGACATTTTCCACCACCAAGAAAAAAAAACCCAGCGACTTGCTTTGACTCCCAGAACCTCCCATCATCCTCCCCAGCCCAACCCTCTGCAAACCTCCCATCCCTGACATTAAGGACCCAATCCCCCCGTTCTAAAATAAAGGAGGAAAAACCAAGGGGAGAGAGGCTGGAGCTGGCGGCTGAGCCGGATTTCCATGTGAGGGGATGAGGTTGGGGCGGCCACGGGCTTCCCCTGGCAAGCGACAGAGGAACCGGGGCCAGCAGAAACGTTGAGTCATGAGTGCGGTTCGCAGGCGGTGGATTTTTTCCCAAGGAAAATTCCTCACTGGGGAGGAGCAGAGCTGGGAGGGGGGGCAGCAGTGAAGGACTGTGGCCCCTAAACGAGCCGCTGATCTGGGGATGGGGATGCGCCCCATTGCGATGGGAATTCCCTGGGCAGGTTCCAACCCCCGGGGAGGGCGGTTTGGGGAAGGGGGGGTCCTGCCTTGGGAATTCCCCAGCAGCTGGATGGGAGGAGCAGCGTGATCTGGGTGGGGGCTGCAGGAGATGAGGACCCCATCCTTCCCCCTCCTCCTCCTCCTCCTCCTTCCCCACATCCGCCCACCCCCACGCAATGGGCGGCGCAGCCCCAGCTCCATTTATCATCATCTGCGGGCAAGTGAAGTGTGCAGGGAACAGCTGCTCCGGTCGGCTGAGCGCCGAAATGGGGCGGGACGCGGGGCTGGGGGGGCTGCGGGCTGCCCTGGGGTACCAAACCCCCCCAGGCGCTGCACTGGGACGGAGCACTGGCGTGCTGGGAGATGCTGGTGGTGATGGGAGGGATTGGGGAGGTGTATTAAAGGGGTTCACTGGGGAGGGGGACCATTATTGGGGTGCATTAAAGGGGTTTATTTGGGACAGCGCATTAAGGGGTGCACTGGGGAGAGGGTGCATTAAAGGGGTTCACAGAAGGGGACATTGAAGGGGGGGCTGCTCTGGCAGTGGGGTGTCTGTGGGGTGCAGGGACAAACAGCAGCAGCTCCACAACTGCGTGCAGGGTTTGCTCCCACCCCCGGCGAGCCCCAGGGGTCCCTCTGCACTGCTGGGGGGGCTCAGTCTGGGTTCCATCCCCCCAGTTCCTCTCATTCCCAGCTCCTGAGGCAGGACGCCCTTTCCTGCTCTGTCCCACACACCCCGGCTCCCCCCCGCAGCCTCCCCTTTTCTCTCCTCCCTTAATAATCAAATTCTCCGGAGCACTTTGCGGTGTGGCAGCCAGCCAGAAAGGGTTTCTTTAAACTCCACCAGCTCACAATTAAACAAATCCGGGGCTGACGCTACTCGATAGGCGCTTATTCCCCTCCCTGAGAGCTGCCGGGGGATCCGGGGGGGTCCAAGCGCTTCGTTCCCAGCTCCGGTAGCACCTCACCGGATGGGGCTGCACCCCTGGGTGTGGGAGCCGGCTTCGGAGCGGGTTTGGGGTGGGGAACGGGGTGTCCGCGGTGCCAGCGCTGCTCCGATGGAGGAGCATCCCCCTGCGAGAGCACGCTGCTATTTTTAGTCGCTGAGTCCTTGTTGATGGCACAGCAGCGAAGGCGAGGGAGCAGCCGGAGGAGCAGCAGGGCTGGATCAGGCCCCGCGGGATGAGGCAGCAGCTGGGAAGCAAGGCCGGCGTGCAGGGAACCGGGGAACGCCCTTTGCCCCCTGGGGCTGAGGCTTTGGGGGTCTCGGGTGCTTACCGAGGGTCCCTGCCACGGGAAGTCCTGGGCTGCCTTCAGAGGGCTCCGGATCCGGCCATGCCATGTCCCTGCCAGGCAAGGGGAAGGGGGAGGAAAGGGGAGAAGGCAGGGGAGGAAGGAAGGAGGGAGGAGTAGTGGGGAGGAAAATAACACGGAATCCAGCCACGCAGCACAAATCCTCCCGAGCAGCAGGCGGGCTGCAGGCCACTGTGTGTGCTGGCCTGGCAATGCCATGCATCAGCTCCCGTGCCATGCATCAACCCCTGTGCCATGCATCAACCTCTATGCCATGCATCAGCCACCGTGCCATGCACCAGCCCCTGTGCCATGCATTAGCCCCTGTGCCATGCATCAGCCCCCGTGCCATGCATCAGCCCCCGTGCCATGCATCAGCCCCCGTGCCATGCATCAGCCCCTGTGCCATGCATCAACCCCTGTGCCATGCATCAACCCCTGTGCCATGCATCAACCCCTGTGCCATGCATCAGCCCCTGTGCCATGCATCAGCCCCTGTGCCATGCATCAGCCCCCGTGCCATGCATCAACCCCTGTGCCATGCATCAACCCCTGTGCCATGCATCAGCCCCTGTGCCATGCATCAGCCCCCGTGCCATGCATCAACCCCCGTGCCATGCATCAACCCCCGTGCCATGCATCAGCCCCCATGCCATGCATCAGCTCCCGTGCCATGCATCAACCCCCATGCCATGCATCAACCCCTGTGCCATGCATCAACCCCCATGCCATGCATCAACCCCCGTGCCATGCATCAACCTCTATGCCATGCATCAGCCCCCGTGCCATGCATCAGCCCCCGTGCCATGCATCAGCCCCCGTGCCATGCATCAGCCCCCGTGCCATGCATCAGCCCCCGTGCCATGCATCAGCCCCTGTGCCATGCATCAGCCCCTGTGCCATGCATCAGCCCCCGTGCCATGCATCAACCCCTGTGCCATGCATCAGCCCCCGTGCCATGCATCAGCCCCAGCACCGTGGCAGCATGACCCTGTGCACCATCACGGCCCCAGGCTGTGCCCTGGCGCTGGGAGGTGCATCAGGTCCTTGTGTGTCCCCCATGAGTGAGATGGGGGCTGTGCTGGGGTGTCCGTGCTCCCTTGGCACCAAGGGGATGGATGCTCTGTGGTGGCTGTAGCCAGCAGTGAGCACAGCACAGGAACAGGGTGGTGCTGGTGCTGGTCACCGTGGTGGCCCCAGGTGCCTGCCCTCTCCCTTCCATGAGCCCTGGCCACAGCACGGCTTTGCCAAGGGCAGGTGTCCAGCCACTGCCATGCACCGACAGCCCTGTATTGATTCCCATCTCAGAGGCAGTGGCTGGAAGCTTCTTCAGGGTCAGGAGAGCACATCCAGCAGGGACAGTGAGTGGGCAGGGCCCCTGGGACCAGCCACAGCCACCTCCCTCTCCGGGGGAAGGCCGTAACCTCCCTGCTGTCGACAGCTTGATTTGATGCCATTAAAGCGTTTGCTCGCAAACAGCCTGCATCAGGCACAACATCTGGCACGGCCCTTCCCCGGCAACGCTGTGGCAGATCCGAGGGCAGAGCTGGCCTCTGGCTCTGCCAACAGCTCCGGGTGCTGCTGGTGATGAGCGTGTCCCCTCCCAGGGGCCCACAGGGACATGGGACCGTGGCTCTGGGCTTGTAGGATTTCAGCTGGAACGCGTTCCCTCTGTGCATCCCCACCTCTGCGTGCCGGTGACTGATCCGTCCCCTCGCACCGTGCGCTTTTGCTCATCCCGACATTGTCCCATCTGTTTGGAAAATTAACAATAATTAATTAATAACAATAATTAATTAATCACGATAATTAATAATAAAGGAGAAAGGGGAGAAAAGCTCCCCCTAAAGCTTCAGCCTAGGGTCTTCTCAAGCCAGTTTCATTTTTCAAACCCACTCCCACACAGCATGAAGGGCCCTTTGCTCCCATTAATTCTCCCACCACAGCCCAGGGCTGCCCCACAGCCTGCCTTTGATTTTCCTGCCTTTGTTCCAGCAGCACCGGCACAGGGCTGGCACAGGACACCATGCTGTGGCAGGGGCTTTTTGTGCCAGCTTTTCAGATTTTTTTGACCCATCTTTTCCCTGGAATTTAGGCTTTAGCTGCATCCAGTTGTCCACAGAGCCTGCAAGAGGGAACTGCAATATGTGACATGGAAAACATCCCAAAAGGGGATGGGGAACAGGGAGGGATGGGGTGCTGGGCTGGTGTGGGTGGCACTGAGCCTAGCTCCAGTGGTGCCCGAGGACACTGTGTGCTTGGTGCATGCCTGAGCAGCTGGTGTTTATGGAAACAGAGCTAAGTAAAGCCCTGTGTGTGTGTGTAGACCCCAAAAAGGTGCTGAGGTGTTACTGGTGGGTGCTGCAAGGAAAAGGGCTGAGCTGGGACTCATCAAACCAGCAGTGTAGTTTAAGTGGCTGTGGCAGAACTGCCAGCAAAGGGACCATGTGGTGTTTGCCATGTTGTGGCAGTGGCATGAGGGTGATGGAGGGACATGTGGGGACACACAGAAATCCATGTCCCAGCTCAAGGCTTCCTGGTTCCACAGGGAAGTGTGCCAGGAGCTGGGATGGGCTTGGACAGACGCTGCCAGCGTCAGACCCCATCCTCTCCTCTTGTTATACTCATTGCCTTGAGGGAGGCCGAGGGGACAGCACTGGGGATGTCCCTGGACAGCAACAGACCCTTGGGGCTGCCCTAACCCAGACTGACAAATCTCTGTCTCATCCAGGCTTGTGTCCACCCCAGGACCTTCAACCCACTGGTGCTGGGGACAGGCAGGATGCATCCCCCTGCCACCAAGCCCTTCATTAGCCCCCACAAGCCACTTGACTGCCTTAAGAGATCAAACCAGTGACCCAGGTGTGTCCCTGCCCCCAGAGCAAGAGGGGTGAGGAAATGGGGAGCTTTAATGACGACGGTGCCGAGGCACTCGGTAATGACGGCTGCTGGCGGGAGCAGACAGCTTCCAGATGGCATCGCGCCGGGGCAGGGGGATCGCTGGGGCCGGGGGGGCTGCGGGAGGCAGCAGCCGGCAGAGATGGGCAGAGCCAGCCAGTTGAAATGACTTTTTTTGCAGCAGAGCCTGCGGTTCTGGCCCTCCGCGCTGCTGCTTCCAGTAATTAGCCCAATAATTAAAAAGAATGGCGATAAGAGGGGTGTGCAGAGGCGCTGGCAGGATCCCGGCATCCCTGGGGAGGCGCGTGAGAAGGGCGGGAGTGATTTGCGGATGTGAGGGGTGGTGGGTGTGTGAAACACGAAGCAGAGGGACCCCGACATGGTGTGGGGGGTCACTGCACCAGGTGACCAGGCAGGGAGGGGTGGGCAGCAGGGATGGGCAGCTTCAGCAGCAGCAGGGGCAGGAGGGTGGCTGAGCCCACTGCAGGCGGGGAGGAGACAACCAGACCCCAGCACCCTCCTGCCCATGGGCACAGTGCTGCGATGCAGGGAGATGGGATAGAGGAGGATGCAGGATGCTGCAAGATGGAGATGCAGCGCCAGGCAATGCGATGCAGGGCGACACGGCACGATGACACAGAGCCAGCTGCTGCCCTCCGGGGCGGTGCAGCGCACAGGGATGGGATGCAGGGCAATGGGATGCTGTGCAGGGCAATGAGATGCAGGGCAATGCAAGCCGATGCAATGCAGGGCAGCACGATGCAGGGAGATGAAATGCAAGGTGATGTGGTGCAGGGTGATGTGAGGTTAGGCAGGAGGAGGCGATGCAGGGCAATGCAAGGCAACACAGTGGTGCAGGGAGTTGAAATGGAAAGTGATGCGATGCAGGATGAGGCAAAGCAATGTGATGCAGGGCGATGCAAATCAGGGTGATGAAATGCAAGGCAACACGAAGCAAGGGTAGGTAGTGGGAGGCGATGCAATGCAGGGCAAATTGGGGCAATGCAATTCAGGGTGAATGCAAGGCAACAAGATGCAGAGGTGGAACACCAGGTGAAGTGTTGGAGAGCAATGCAAGGCCATGCAGGCAATTCAGTGCACCATGGGGTGATGCCAGACAATGCAGGGCAATGTGAGGTGATGCAGCATCACGTGCTGTGTTCCAGGGCGGCTGTGAGATGATGCCCAGTGGGGCAGTGCCCAGCAGCTGAGGTGAGGCGAGGCAATGATGTCCCCATGGTGCAGTTGACACCGGCCTTCTCGGCCTTCTCGGTCCCCGGCCCACCGCGGTGGCGACGCTTCATTTGAATTCTCGCCTCTCTCTCTTCGCAGATAACAAGCCCGCGCCATGCAGTCCTTTCGAGAAAGGTGTGGTTTCCATGGCAACCAGCAGAGCTACCAGCCGACTTCACAAGATACATCACGCCTGGAGAATTACAGGCATCAAAGTCAGGCAGGGCCGAACTGCGAGCGGCAGAGGCTGGTGGCGAAGGAGTACTACAGTCAGCAGCAGCTGCCGTACGCGGGCTATGAGAACAGCGCCGTGGAGAAATACCACCGGGGAAACAAGCAATTAGCGGGGCAGCAGCTGCAGGGCAGGCCAGCCTTTTCCAATTACACCGTGCAGGAGAACAGCCCTTATCCGGCCCGGTATTCTGGGGACGAGAGCCTGCAGGCGTGGGGTGGCCAGCCACAGGCACTGCCCGGCGGTGTGGCCAAGTATGAGGACAACCTGATGAAGAAGACAGTGGCATTGGCGGGTGGGCGGCCATACCATGAGCCAGCGGCCACCTCGCTGCCCTTCCGGACTCATTTCCAGCAGCAGCCTCAGCAGCAGCAGGCGCAGCCACAGCAGCAGCAGCAGCAGCAGCAGCCGCCCGCACTCCCCTACCCCAAGCTGCAGCGACAGAAACTGCCCAACGATGTCTCCTCACCCATGCCCTTCTCACAGAGCCCTCATTTCGGGCAGCACTCCCAGTCCTTCCCTGCCTCCTCCACCTACTCCTCGGTGCCGGGAGGCAGCCAGCCAGCACACTCCTACAAGAGCTGCACGGCGCCCTCGGGGCAGCCGCCGCTGGAGCGGCCCCTGGGCAGCGCTGCCAGCCTGGCCCCTGGCCCCCGCGTGCCCAACCTGCACGGCTACCAGCCCAACCGCATCGGCTACGAGCAGCCCCCACAGCCGCCGCCGCAGCCCCCGCAGCCGCCACCACCGCAGCCCCCACAGCCACCGCAGCCCCCGCAGCCCCCGCAGCCCATGCAGGGGCGGCATCACGCCTCAGAGACCCTCCACTACCAAAACCTGGCCAAGTACCAACATTACAACCAGCCAGGCCAGACCTACTGCCAGGGCGATGCGCCGCCCGTCCGGACGCCCGAGCAGTACTACCAGACCTTCAGCCCCAGCGCCAGCCACTCGCCGGCTCGCTCTGTCGGCAGGTCCCCATCCTACAGCTCCACTCCCTCCCCTCTGATGCCCAACCTGGAGAACTTCCAATACAGCCAGCAGCCGCTGAATGCTGGTGCCTTCCCGGCCGGCATTGCTGACCACAGCCATTTCATGCCGCTGCTGAACCCTTCTCCCACTGATGGGACGAGCCCTGATGCTCAATCTGGGAACTGCAAAAACTTGCAGAAGGAGAAGCTGCCCGAAAACCTGCTGTCAGACCTGAGCCTGCAGAGCCTGACGGCACTCACCTCCCAGGTGGAGAACATCTCCAACACTGTCCAGCAGCTGCTGCTCTCCAAAGCAGCTGTACCCCAGAAAAAGGGCATCAAGACCCCAGCAAGGACCCCCGAGCAGCTCAAGGGGCAGCACTGCAGTCCTGAGAGCAGCACCTACTCGGCAGAGCAGGTGGGGACCCCCCTGTCTGACCCACTGAGCACCCCCCAGTCTGTCCACGCTGAGACACAGGACACTGACTATCTCAGTGGGTCAGAGGATCAGCTGGAGAGGAGTTTCCTGTACTGCAACCAGAACCGCAGCCCTGCCCGCGTGAACAGCAACTCCAAGGCAAAGCCTGAGTCAGTGTCCACCTGCTCTGTGACCTCTCCAGATGACATGTCCACCAAATCAGATGACTCCTTCCAGAGTATCCACGCCACCCTGCCGCTAGAGACCTTCACCAAGTATGTGAGCAATGAACGGGACTGCCCCCGACTGCTCCTCAGTGCCCTGTCCCAGGAGGAGCTGGCTTCTGAGATCATCGTCCTGCAGGATGCCATCAGCGAGAAGGCAGACAAAGCCTGGGCCAACTTGCCCATGCTGGGCAAGGAGACCACCAAGTCCCCCTTCCAGCTGGAGAACCACCGGCCCAGCCTGGACTCCATGGTGAAAGGTGCCTGGCCCAGCCAGGGTGACTCCAGCACGCTCACTGAGCCCCTCAAGCTGGACAAAGCTTCAGGGGCCAGCACGGGGAAGGACTTTAGCGAGGAGGTGTACGAGGGTTCCCAGGTGGAGTTTGCAGCCACTGAAAGCAAGGATGTGCTGAAGGACACTGCCCCACTGGCCTTCAACTCCAAGCCCAGCATGCCGGCAGCGACGTCAAGCGCGGGTGCCACCGGCTACAGCTGCTACTCAAACACCACCGCCAACTCGGTGGCGTCCGAAAATGCCATGGAGCATTTTGACTGGCCGGAGGAGAGCCTGGGTGAGGCCTGCCTGCGGTGGAAAGATCTTCAGGCCACCGACCTCCCCAAGGGCTTGTTCCCCAGCAAATTGGTGAGCTCCTGCAAGGAGAAAAAAAACGCCTGCGGCTTGGACCTGTGCGATGGAGAGCAGCCAGCAAAGAGTGAGCCGGTCCAGGACTTTGGCCAGCAGGTGATGGAGGAGGAGGAGGAGACACTGACCTACGATGAAGCAACAAAGGCAGACAGTGAGAGATGGCTGCAGGATACCCGGCACTGCTGCTCAGCTGGGGACTTCAGTGAGATCCCCATCATCTCCTCGCCAGATCTGAAGGAGTCAGACCTGGAGGCAGAGGAGTACTCCTCACTCTGTGAGCTGGCTGGCTCGGAGCAGAAGTCAGTGACGTACGATGCCTCACCACCCAAGCCTCCGGAGATGCCAGCTGTGCTGTCCTCCAGCGAGGTGCCTGTGTCTGCTGAGGAGACTGTCAGCACAGTGGAGAAGGAGAGCTCAGCTTCCACCCCACGCCTCTCTGGCCAGTCTGTCATCCTTCTGGGCCCTGCTGTGGGCACAGAGACCAAGGTGAAGAGCTGGTTCAAATCCTCTCTGCCCCACATCCAGCCTGAGGAGGAAAATGGCAGAGGGGAGACGTCCCACCTGGAGGCAGCTGATGCTGAATCCACCTCAGCGGTAATGGTGAAGCAGCAAATCACACCCGAAAATGTGCTGGGGAAGATGGAGCCTGTCTCACGGGGCAAGAGCCTCCGCAACAAGAGGGTCCACTGCCGGCTGCCTGAGGGGGATGGCCCCGGCAGCACCGTGCTGAGCCCATTCGATGAGCTGCCAGCAGCCAGCAGCGTGGCCGGTGCCTGCCTGGGGCCAGACGGACAGACGGAGGTACCGAGCAAGAGTGCCCAGAGCCAAACACCCCGGTTTCCAGCCGAGGGTCTGCCGGCGCGCATGTGCACCCGCTCCTTCACCGCCCTGGCCGAGCCCCGCGCCCCTGCCCCCCTGGAGGGACTGAAGGCCCCCGCGCATCAGGAGAAGCTGGGGAAGAAGCCTGGCTGTGGCGTGAAGCAGCGGGTGGCTTTCAAAACCAGGAAGCGCAACAGCCGGCCCGCTCCCAGGGTGGTCCAAAACACCAGTGATGCCACCCTCCTGGTGCCCGGCTTGGTGGCGGCAGAGGAGGTGGCAGGGCCGACACCGCTGGAGGGGGATGCAGTGGAAGCCGGGGAGAGGGACCAGAGGTCGATGATCCTGCGCTCCCGGACAAAGACACAGGAGGTTTTCTACACCAAGCGGCAGAGGGGCAAGCGGGCAGCTGATGTCCGGCTGAAGAACTGCAAAGCACCCAAAAAGCTCATATCCAACAACCATCTCCCACCTGCCTTCAAGCTGCCAGCGCCAGGCAGCCCCCACAAGGAGGGCAAGGTGGGTGCCCGGATGAAGCTGCCCAAAGCAGGGCCGGGCGTGGGGGGCAAGATGTCGGAGCGGCCGCTGCACTCACTGAAGAGGAAGTCCACCTTCATCTCCCCCATCCCCACCAAGAAGAGGAACCTGGTCCTGCGGAGCAACAGCGGTGGTGTGAAGGAGGAGAAGCCAGAGGGTCCCCCCAGCCTCTTCAAGAAGATGCCGGTGGCCAAGAAGGTGAAAGCCAAGCTGCCCCCCAAGAGCTCTGGCGAAGCCATCCCAAAGCCCCCCCTGCCAAAGGAGGCTCCTGATGTCTGCATCAAGATCACCTCCCGGGCGGCCTTCCAGGAGGCCACCAAGACCAAAGTGCTGCCTCCCCGCAAGGGCCGCGGCCTCAAGCTGGAGGCCATCGTCCAGAAGATCACCTCACCCAACCTGAAGAAGTTCACCTGCAAACCAGCGGCCACAGCAGTGGCAGCCACAGTAGCTGCCTACGGCTCCTCCCTGAGCCCGGCTGGGGCAGAGCGGGTGGTGAAGCACAGTGGGGTGGCTGTGGCAGTGGGCGATGCGCGGCTGCCCAAGCTGGCGGCGGCACAGAAGGTGCCCACAATGCCGGTGGCTGAGCCGCTCTGCCGGAACCCCAACGGCCGAGCACCAAAGGGGAAGCCGGGTGGTGGGAAGAAGCTGCCCCATGACGGCTGCCAGGGAGAGGCTTGTGGGTCAACGCCGGGGGGGACCCAGTCCAGCCCCAACATGGTGGCCAAGAACCTGGGGCTCCTGCCCAAGAAGAGGAACCGCAAGGGCAAAGCAGCAGCGCTGGGCATGGCCAAGGTGCCCCTGAGCCCTGCTCTGCCACCAGCACTGCCCCGGGAGCGCGTAGCCGGCCCGGGAGGTGCGGAGGAGGCGCCTCGGGAGAAGAAACCAAAGACTGAGGAGAAGGAGGCGGGGAGCAGTGATGGCCCTCCTGAGGGACGCTCCGCCGCCGGGCCGGCGCGGGGGCCGAAGCCGCGGGCCAACCACTCCAACTACAACGGCTACTCCAAGCGGCAGCGGAAGCGTCTGGGCCACGGCAAGGCCAAGGCGGTGCCGGCGCGGTGCAAGAGCCGCGGGAAGCGGCGGCGGCAGCAGCCCCAGCAGGCCCCGCTCCTGCACCCCGCCGAGCCCGAGATCCGGCTCAAGTACATCTCCTGCAAGCGGCTGCGGGCGGACAGCCGCGCCCCGCCCTTCGCTCCCTACGTCCGCGTGGAGCGGCGCGGAGAGTTCTCCACCACCTGCACCGTCGTCAACTCGCCCGGCGACGAGGCGCGGCTGCAGCGGGGACCGGCCGGGCCGGCGCCTCGGCCGCGGGCGGCCCTGCCCGCCTCCTCCACCATGCACATGGGGCCGGTGGTGTCGAAGGCGCTGAGCGCCGCGTGCCTGGTCTGCTGCCTCTGCCGCAACCCCGCCAACTACAAGGACCTGGGGGACCTCTGCGGGCCCTACTACCCCGAGGACTGCCTGCCCAAGAAGAAATCCCGGCTGAAGGAGAAGGCGCGGGCGGAGGGGCCGGGCGAGGACTCCACCGTGCCCGCCGCGGCCGAGCGGGCGCCCCGCGGGACTGAGGGCGGCTGCGGCGGCGGCGGGAAAGCGGCGCGGCCTGAGGCGGCCGCCGAGGCGGCCAAGCAGAGCTCGCTGCGCTCCAGCCCGCGGGGAATGTTCCGTCGGCTGCAGAGCTGCTACTGCTGTGACGAGAGGACAGAGGGCGAGGAGGCGGCCGAAAAGCCCCGGCGGCACGAATGTCACAAGGCCGAGTCCCCGCCGCAGGAGCCGGCGGGCGACACGCAGGAGCACTGGCTGCACGAGGCCTGTGCCGTATGGACCGCTGGGGTTTTCCTGGTGGCGGGGAAGCTCTATGGGCTGCAGGAGGCTGTCAAGGCGGCTGCCGACCTGGTAAGAGCTCGGCCACACGCCCGAGGCGGCATCTTCCGCTGGCCTCCTTCAGCCAACGTCATTCCCGTGTCTGCGCCTCCGGTCGGGATGGAAATGAATAGTTCTGCCCTGGGAGAGCAGGGCAGGTGCTCAGCATCATGAGTCCCTCTGAGTCCCTGCGAAATCTGTGCTGCTGCGTCTGTGATAGCGCCTGAACTCTCCCTTTTAGGCACAGAAATAATCTATGGTGTTGTGTTTTAGGAAGGCAGCTGGGCTCCCCTGGGATTGTCACATCCCCTGGCCCAGTGGTGTGTTGCACGGGGTGGCTCAGAGCAGGACAGGTGCTGCAGGGTGGGAGATGAAAATGGGCACAATGTAGCCTGATGCCACCGTGGTGGGCAGCAGGGGAAGGGGAGCTGGAGGGAGGGGATGACCCTGCTCCTCTTCCACAGTGATTGGAGCAAGGCCACATCGCGTGAGCAAAATTGGGAGGTTGCTGAGGGGGATGAGAAGTTGGGGCTGGCCCGTTCCTGAAAGTGGTCAAGGCTGGATGGGTCTTGGAGCAACGTGGTCTAGTGGAAAGTATTCCTGCCTGTGGGAGGAGACTGGAATGAGAGGAGGTTTTTTCAGGTCCCTTCCACATCATTCTGGGATTCTGTGACAGGGATTTTTAGTGCTGGAGAGGAAGGGTACAGCCTCCCATCAGAGGCTGTGCAGGGGGTTTCCAGCAAGTCCCCCAGTGCCAGATTTGGGGGCTGGCTGTGTTCCCAAGCCAGTGTGCTCATTTCATGGCTGGCTGGAGGCTGCTGCCCTCGCTGCAGAACCAGGTGCTCCCATCCCTGCGGCAGTCACCAGGCACAATCCAGGTCATGTCCCTTCACCTCCTGGCCTGTGGAGTATGGCTGTGGGCTCGTTGTCATCCAGGGGAGTGGTGTGACAGGTAGAAACCTTGTGGATGGCTGCAGACAGCCAAGTGACAGGCATGGTGTGGTTCACAGTGCACTGGCACAGGAGGAAGGATGTTGCCTGGGAGAGGCAAGGAGGGGCTGGAGAGGATCAGGGGACACTCACGTTGCCCTTGCTGGGGCTGTCGTGGTTCTCTTCTTCTGTGCTGGGCTTTGACAGGGTGTCTCTGTCTCTCCACATCTCTCCTTCCCTGCTCCGAATTCCTGGGTGTGTGTACAGAAGTGCTCGAGCTGCCAGCAAGTGGGAGCCACTGTGGGCTGCTGCCAGAAGGGGTGTCCCCACACCTACCACTACGCGTGTGCCGTCGACACAGGTGAGCCCGGCCACGGGGTTGGGGCACGGGGTCCTGGGCAGCTGAATGATGCTCCAGGGTCTCTGGATCTCTGACCCAGCTGAATGATGCTCCAGGGTCTCTGGATCTCTGACCCAGCTGAATGATGCTCCAGGGTCTCTGGATCTCTGACCCAGCTGAATGATGCTCCAGGGTCTCTGGATCTCTGACCCAGCTGAATGATGCTCCAGGGTCTCTGGATCTCTGACCCAGCTGAATGATGCTCCAGGGTCAGGGGTGCGGCTCGCTGGCTTGCCAGGATGGTGGTGCCCGCTTTGCCAGCAGCACTAGCAGGTGTCACAAGCTTCTCTGGCCTCAGCTGAGCCCTTCACACAAATGCTGTGAATGGTGGGTGGCCGTGGACCAGGGGGACACTGCATCCCCCCACTCTGGGGCAGCTGCCTCACAGTGCAGGGTGTCCCCTGACACATCCTTGTCCTCTCCTTGCAGGTTGCTTATTAACTGAGGAGAGCTTCTCTCTGAGATGTCCCAAACATAAGGTAAGCCCAGAGCCCCCCTGTGCACCCCTCAATGATCTGCAGCTCTCTGTGGCAGGAGGACCTGCCTTCAGACCCCGAATTCCTGGGGACACCCATCCTGGATGCTCAGCTCTGTATGGGCATCACATCCCTGGGGATACATCGGTGGGTGCTGCTGGGTCTGGGACACCCCAGCTGGGTCTGAGGGGTCTTATCCCCTTCTCTGAGCACAGAGGAGGTGGTGAATGGATGGCTGAGCCCCTTCTCAAAGCGCTGCGTCCCGGGTGAATGCCCGGTTATTGGCGGGGGTGGCCGAGGACAACCCAGGGCCACTCCCCGCCTCTCCGTGATCCTCGGGCTGACAGCTCCGTTCTCCCTGCAGAGGCAGCCGGTGTAGCGCCCGCGGGTACCCGCCCCACCGCCAGCGAGGGACCGGCAGAGGAGGCAGCGCCTGGAGCAGAGCGGGGCCGGGCCGGGCCGTACCGGGGACCCGCCACTGCCCGGGACCCCCGGGATCCCCCGGGATCCCCCGAGCCCGCTCCGAGCGGGCCGAGCCAGCGCCGGGCTTTCCCTCCCGCCGGGTCCCGGTAAAACCCGGTCTGGATACGCGGGGGACGGATCGGGATCCCCCACCCGCGATGGCTGCACAGGGGGGCGGGGGGTGTCCGTGTACAAGGGGGGGTCCCGGCGATGTTGTCTTACTGTGGGGCCGCCGGACCCTCCGTGGGTCCCGGCTCTCAATATCACACTGATCTGATCTGAGATGTTGCCTTCAGCAAACCTCATTGTGTCTGTATATAGTTCAACGAAGAAGAGGATAAAAAAAGACAAAAAAAAAGACCAAAAAAAAGGAGAAAAAAGAGAAAAATGGGAAAAAAAAAAAAAAAGGCAAACAACGGCCTGCTGTTTGAAACACCACTCTGCTTTTTCCGTTTTGTTCTTCCATCTCCTGTTTGTCCCCACCCGCACCCAGGGTGCTGGGGGGCTAAGGGTGCTTGGCCAGGCTGATGGGCACCCACTGGGCTGCCCCAGCCCCGCTCCCAAACCCCAAACCCTGACTCATTGCACCCACCACCCTCCCACTCCATGTGGCGCTGGCACTGCTGGGCTGGGGACACCTGGTCCTGCTGTCCAGGACCCCCCAAAACTCGCCCTTCTTCTTGTGCTTGGCCTCACCAGAACCCCTTCTGTGGCTCCTCTTGTAGGAGCTTTGCTCTCTGTGCTTGTGCTGAACCCCACAGCTCTGTGTGCTGAACTGGAGGAGGAGGAGGAGGAGGAGGCATTTGTTTCCTCCCTTCCACATGGGCCTGGCTCACCCCTCACTGCCCTGCCTTTGCTCAGCTCCCTCGGCTTTTGCTTCCTGGCCACCTCTGGAGCTGAGGGGCTGTCCAATACTTTGGTGACCCCAGTCTCCACAGCCCATCTTTGTGTCACCCACACCCTGACACAGGTAGCAACCAGCCCAGGGTGAGCCAACCCCAAATCTCATCCTAAAAACAGCCACTGGCTGCCCCCAACCTCTGCAGCATCCTGCAAAAGGGGGCACACTGCTGGTCCCATCCATGTCCCCCACAGAGCCAGCGCCCCATGTCCCCACCACCTCTTGTGTCCCCTCCATCTCACCCACCCCAAGGTTTGCTGGCCACACAATGTCTGTTGTTTCAGCAGCTGCCTTGGACACAGGAGTGAAAAACAAAAAAAGGAGGTGAGAAAAAAATTTTTAAAAAGGGAGAAATAATAATAATAATAATAAAAAAAATTAATTTAAAGAAGAAAATAAAAAAATCCCTGTGTCCTTGGCAGTGTTGCCTGAAATCTGGCTATTTTTAGTGACATCTTGTACATATGACTGTAAAATGGTAAACCGTGTGTATTATATATTGCCTCATTATATAGTGTATATATATGTATACATATACATATATATAATATATATGAAGACTGTAAATGTTAAGACTAGTGTTCTTATTAGTATATTGCTTCACACTGAAGATTGTGTGTAACAAGCTGTTTCTAAAAGATGTTTATTTTCCTTAAGAGTAAAAAAAACAGGTCATTGCATTCAGAGCGTCAATAAAGATACAACGATTGTTTTGGAAGTACGTGGCGCCCTGCTCGTGGCCTCTCTTTATCCTTGGGGGGCTGCTGGGGTCCCCCCCGGGCTGTGACAGCCCCTGGCTGGTCTTTTGTCCCCAAGGGTCTCTCTGGAGGGGGTGTTTGGGGTCCCTCAGCCCCCAGTGTCCCCATCCCTGCCACCCTTGCCCCCCATCGCGTGCAGCCCTGTGGGGACAAGGGGTCCACAGCTGTGGGGGGCCCCTTGCCCCCTACTTTTGGTGTCTGTCCCCCTCCAATCCAGCACACACCAGTATAAATAATCAGCTTTAATTGTCTGTACAAAACTCTCCGACTATGAAAATACCGTTTAAAAAGGGAAAAGGGGAGTGGGGGGAGGCGAGGGGAGGGGGGGGTCTATGTACAAGAGGGGGTGAAGCAAGGACACAGAGGCACCCACCAGCCCCCCAGGAGCCCCGTGCCACCCTGCCATCCCTTCTCCCAAAGCCTGCCCGTGCTCCGGGGTGGTGGCAGCTCTCAATGGGGGGGATCAGTGCTGGGGACGAGGGGCTAGGGTGGGGGTCCCCTCTTGCCTACCATGGGCACGGCTGGGGAGGGGGCACTTCCCCGCTGCCGTGGGGCCACGGCTCCAAAAGCGAGCCCCAAACTCAAACCCTGCAGCGGTGGGGCCGGGCAGAGACCCCAGGAGGGGCCCCCGCTGCGGGGTACAGGTGACAGCGGGGGGCTGCAGGTGGCACTGGGGGGGTTCGGGTGGCACCGGGGGTCGCTGCCGCTCCTGCCGGTGCCCTGCAGTACCGCGACGGTGTCACTAGAGGTCCCCACGCCCCGTCCCCCACGCGGGCTGGGGACACGGACACGGTCCCCGGGGGGACGGGGAGCCCACCCGGGGTACCCCACGTGTGGCTGCCCCAGGCTGGGACCTCCACCCCGCACCCACGCCAGCTATCACCCCACCCCTCCCCACCCACCCCTTCACCTCCAAACCCGCTCCCTAACATCATCCTGCGGGGAAACTGAGGCACGGCCTCCCTCCGCCCCACATTCCGCACCCACGGGGGTGGCCGGGGGCTGGCGGCCCCTTCCCCACCTATCCCGACGTGACGGTGGTGCCGCTGCCCAGCTTGATGATCATCTGCTGGCAGTCGTGCAGCGTCTGGCGGTCACCCAGCTTGTCCAGCGTGCGGGCAGCCTCGGCCAGCATCCCCACGCGCTGGCCCGGGCCCGCCAGGAAGCTGGGAGGGAGGTAGCAGCAGGCCAGCAGCAGCGCCTCGGCGTGTTCCCGTGGCGTGGGGTGGCTTTCCGGCTCGCCAGCTACGGGGGACAGAGCCGAGGTCAGCACCGAGGGTGCCCATGGAGGTCGCTGAATAAATCTTGGGGGGATGGGGTTATTTGCCCACCCTGGAGCTGGTGACACCATCAGTGGAGGGGCTGGGAGCTCACGTGTCCCAGCTCCTGGGGTGCTGCAGGTGGGGTGTCCCACCCGATGACCCAGAATCTCTGGTGTCAGAGTGCTGCAGGTGGGAAAGGGGTGTTCCACCCTGTGTCTCACCCCGTATCCCACCATCCAAGGTTGGTGGGGTGCTGTGGGTGCAGAATGGGGTTTCCCACTCTGTGTCCCACCGCCCAAGCCTTGTGGGAGCTGCTGTAGGTGTGGACCAAGGTGCCCCACCCCATTTCCCATCCTCCAAGGTGGTGACAAAGGTGTCCCGCCCCATGTGCCACCACCCAACAGGCTGGGATGCTGTCGGTGCAGAGCAGAGTGTCCCACCCCTGTCCCACCACAAATCCAAGGCTGCTGGGGTGCTGCAGGTGAGGACTGAGGTGTCCCACCCCATCTCCCAACCCGTGCACACCTGTTTTGCTGCCCTGCACCCCTCTCCTCCGCAGGCTGCGGTCCAGCAGCTGGTGGGTGCGCGTGGGGCTGGCCCGGGCCATCAGCCTGGCAGTGGCTTCGTGCAGGAACACCTGGATTGGGGGGAGCGGTGAGCACAGCCAGCTGCAGGGCACCAGGGGACCCAGCAGGTGACGGGCCGGGGGCTCACCCGGCGCATGGCGGGGCGCAGGGTCTGTGCCAGGCGCCGCAGGCTGCTGAGGTCCTGCTGGAAGCCGCGGAGCTCCAGGGCGGATGCCTGGTAGAGGCAGCTGCGCTGCTGGCTGGCCCCCATCTGCTGCTGCCACAGGTTGGTGCGGGTGACCAGGAGCAGGTCACAGAGCAGGAGCTGGACCGCCTGCAGGGACAAGGGCATCGGGGTGAGCAGGGGGTCGCACAGACGGACGGGGGTGCCGAGGGGGGCGCTGCGGGCAGGCGCTGCTGCGCGGGACCCCCGCCGGGCTGCATGGCAGGGGCATTGCACTCCCAGTCTGACACATGCAATGCAACTACAATGCACCCCCGCGAGGGTCGGGGGCACCTCCCGCCAGGGCTGGGGGCTCGCGGCCACCTCGTCCCTCCCCAGCCCAGCTCACCTTGTCGATGGTGCCCTTGGAGGGGCTGCCCAGCTCCAGGCTCTCCCGCAGGCAGCTGCTGGCCTTCTCACAGTGGCTCAGGGTGGCCTGGCTCCCATCCTGTTTGCTCAGCAAGGCGCGGACAGCTCGGAAAGAGTGCAGGGCAGCACGGGGAAGTGGCTTCCTGTAAGGTGGAGGGGACAGGGTCACTGC
Source organism: Cyanistes caeruleus (assembly GCF_971803275.1). Taxonomy (NCBI): domain Eukaryota; kingdom Metazoa; phylum Chordata; class Aves; order Passeriformes; family Paridae; genus Cyanistes; species Cyanistes caeruleus. The sequence goes on from NC_141717.1 coordinate 14,408,363, forward strand.
AGACCCCTCGCTGTGCACGGCTTGCGCCCTTCCTCAGCACACACCAGGCGCTCCAAGTTCAGAGAGGCCGTGCCAGTGCAAGGGGGAGAGGAGACACGCAGTGAGGTGCCACCCCTGTCCCCGATGTCCCCAGCACTCACTCAGAGCTCTGCAGTGCCCGGGGCATGGTCTCCACCAGCGGGTAGAGGCGCTCAGCCCCCTCCTCATCTCCCTGCAGCCAGTGGATAACGATGCCAATGAAGGATGCCCACCACTTGGACACGGGGTCGGTGCCTGCGGGGTGGGAGGGACACAGGAGCAGGGTGTTTCCACTCCCACGGCCCTCCACATGAAGTGATCCCAATGGGGGACACGCCAGCCTCACCTGTGACAGCCGCCAAGCCAGAGGCGATGGAGGGCGTGGGGCCAGGTGTGCCACTGACATCTGAGCAGCCATTGAGCAGCTGGAGGTACTCGAGGGCGTCGGAGAACCGCCTGTGGAAAGGGGCTGTGAGGGGGCTGGCCCCACACCAGGCAGGAGGAGAAGGTGCCCACCCCAGTACTCACCCCTCTCCCTGGGCAGTGGGGCGGCCGGGCTCAGGCATGGCCACGCAGCACAGCGCCTTCTCCAGGAGGTGCTCACGGAAGAGCTGGGTCACCTGTGCCAGCGGGTCCACTGGGGCACAGAGATGGGGTCAGCAGGTACACCATGCCCCAAATCGGGGGGTGCAGGGTTTGGGAGCTTGGGGTCACCTGGGTTGCCGGCAGAGCTGTAGATGGTTTCCCTGGGAACACCCTTGACTGCCCAGTCCCCGTCAACGAAGAAGCGGTGGCCCAAGGGGTGGCAGAGCCACTGCATGGCAGGGGGCACGGCCCCGCCGTGGGACAGGGCCACGCGCCGGGCGCTGCAGAGGAAGGGGCGCTGCGGGGAGAGCAGGGGGTGAGGAAGGACCTGAGACCCCAGTCCCAGGGGACACAGGGGACACCCCAGAGCACCACACTCACCGCCAGGAAGTGGAAGCAGCGGTGCAGGCTGGCCTTGATCCGCAGGGCAGCCGCCACGTAGATCTCGGCCAGCGCTGCCACGGAGATGGCGTCACCGGCGCACTCGGCCAGGTTGACAGCGCTCAGTGCCAGGTTGATGGCCAACAGATGCCCCCCAGCCTGCTTCCCTACAGGAATGGGAACGGGAGGCTCAGGCATGGGGTCAGCTTGTGGGGACATGCAGGGCACAGGGCTCCTTTCCCTCAGCCCCACGGGGCCGTACCGGTGAGGTGGAGCTGGTGCAGGCGGTGATAAGCCATGGCAGCGTCGCGGGCACTCTGGCGGACGTGGGCAGCGGGCGGGGGGTCCGGGCGCAGCCCCCCAGCGCGGGCAGCCAGCCAGCGACCCACCCAGAGGCGCTGGAGCAGGTGGCGCAGCAGTGTCCAGAGCAGGCTGCAGGCCAGGTCCCCGTGGGAGGCCGGCAGCGGCCGCCCCAGCGCCCCGAGCGCCGTGCGCAGGTGCTGGGCCCCCTGCGCGAAGTCCCCCTGCGCCCCGGAGAGAGAGAGAGGGTCAGTGTGGCCAGGATAAGGGGACAGGGCAGGTGGGGCAGGGGACGGGGGGCACGGTGGGACGTACCCGGTCGAGGTCGAGGTCAGCCTGCCTGCGGTGCCGCCAGAAGAGGATGGAGGGCTCGGAGTGGGGGCGAGTGACGGGCTCCCCGCAGACGAAGAGCCGCACCACCGCACCCAGCACCAGCGCCGCGTTCAGTGCCCAGAAAGCCAACGTGGGCCACAGCCACTGCGTCCACCCCCATGGGTCCTCTGTGCAGGGATGGGGTCAGCAACACCCCACCAGTGCTGTCCTGTGCCCACCCCAGGGTCTCCATCCAGTGGCCTTCATCCCACGTCCACCAAAGAGCCTCCACCCAATCGTGTCCACCCCAACAGATTCCACCCCAGTGATCTCTGCCTCACACACACCCCAGGATATCCATTCCACTGGCCTTCACCCTGTGCCCATCCCAGCAGCATCCACCCAATGGCCTCTGCCCCAATCGTCGCCCATCGCAGACCTACCCAGAGACCCTGATGGCCTTCACCCCATGTCTACCATGATCACCTCCCCTGCGATGGTCACCACTCTGACATCCCCCATCCCAACAGTCTTCACCTCGCACCAACCCCAACAGCCTTGAGCCAGGTAGCTCTGACCAAACACCCACCCCAACATCCTGCACCTCGATGGTCTTCAACAGCCCATGCCCACCCCGACAGCCTCCATCCCCCACCCATCCCAACAATCTCCATCCCAATGTCCGCCAGCCCACTGCAGAGCTTACCCAAAGTGCCAGACTCAGCCATGATGCTCCTGCCGGGACCAGCGGTGTCCTGACTCCCCAGGGGGGCTGGGGAGCCAGAACCCTGGAGAAGGGAGGCCAGGGGGTTGAAGGAGAGGCAGAGGAAGACGAAGGTGCACAGGGCCATGCGGGAGCGGTCCAGCATTCCCTGGCTGCTGGGCGAGGGCGGCGGGCGCTCCTGCTTCACCTGCATGGGGAGAGCTGCTGTGAGCCTGGGACATGGGCATGGACGAGGGGTGGGGGGCACAGGCATGGGATATGGGGCATGGGATATGGGGCACGGCATCCAGAGCATGGGGTACACGGTGTGGAATACAGGGTGTGGTGGTGGGGGGCAGGCATGGGATACAGGGCATGGGGTCCAGGGCACGGTGGTGAGGCACAGGCTGGAACACAGGGGCACGGATTTCAGGCTACGGGCATGGGGCACAGAGCACATTTTAGGGTAGAATAAAACTGCCTCCACACCCAGCCCCAGATCATGTGAGAAGCAGCCTCAGAGAACAAGACCAGGGCTCTCAGCTCTTTCCCCATCTGGTACACTTTGCTCTTGGCACCTCCTACACAAAGCAGGAGATCCCCTGCCCCACTCAGGGCAGGGGGATCCTCCCACAGCCCTCCCTCACCTTGCCATGGCCACAGAGGGGGCTGTCGGGCTCTGAGTCGCTGCTGCTGTTGCTGCTGCCACCGCTGAGCGAGAGTGGGCTGCTGTGGGACGGCGAGCCCACGTCTGAGGGCGGTGGTGTCAGCATCTCCATCACCTCCGCCTTCACCACCTCCATGGGGGCCTCTGCCTTGGCCCCCCGGCTGCAGTGGGTCCCTGGGTCCTTCACAGGCTCTGCAGAAAGCAGAGTAAGCTGACGGCTGCTTGGGCGCACGGAGCTGAGCCCTCCACCCCAAGAGCTGCCCTTCCACTCACGGTTCTTCTGCATGGCCATCTTCAGGGCGAGGTTCTCCTGCTTCAGCTTCTGGTTGCTCTGCTGCAGGAAGCGGATGTACTCGATAGCCTTCCTCAGGATCGCCGACTTGTTGAGCTGCCAGCGGGCAGGGATGGATCAGCCCAAATGCCGGGCAAAGCCCCCCATTGCCCAGGCCTGCCCCACTGCCCCCTGCTCCCACCTTGGCCTCGGTGCCCACCACCAGGTCCTTGAGCTCCACGATCTTGTCGTTGATGGAGGAGCGGTAGCGCTTCTCGATGGCGTTGTGGGCCGTGCGCTTCTCGCCCCGGCTCTGCACCAGCGCCGGTTTCCCGCTGGGCGCCAGCCGGTTGATGGGCAGCTTCTCGGCGTCCACCACCAGCGGCACCGTGGCCAGGATGGTCCCTCCGCTCACCAGCGCCTGCAGGGGTGCAGGGTGGGGTCAGGGATGGTCCTGAAGCATCTCCCCACCTTGCAGCTCCCGGTGCTGGCACCTACCGGCACCTGGAGCGGGGTGGCAGAGCCGCTGGCACTGGTGGCCAGGGAGGCGATGGTGGAAGTCTTGGCGCTGCTGGCGTCTGTCTTGACGGCCGTCAGCAGCAGGGAGTCAGCCTTGATGAAATGGGGCTGCAGGAGAACCTGAGGGGCAGTGGGGGTCAGCGGGGCCGTGGGGGTCAGCGGGACCCCCCACCCCCGGCCCTGGGCTTACCGGCACCGACTGGATCTGTGGTGACACAGACTGGCTGCTGGGGGCGGCGGGGGCCAGGAGCTGCTGGGGTGCCACACTCTGCACGGGGCCGGGCAGTGTCACGGGCTGGCTGGGTTGTGGGGTGGGCAGGGGGCTGGGCAGGGTCTGCCCCACACTCCCAGGCTGCACAGCTGGGCATGGAGCAGAGAACAGCGTTAAGAGAGCCCCTGGCACCAGCCAACCCCGCACAACCCCATCCTGCAGGGAACACATCCCCCCTCCAGCGAGACCTTCACCCTGGGAGCCCCACTCCACCCCCTGCACCCCCAAATCCTCACCAGAGAAGCTGTGCTGGTTCTGGTAGCCCACCAAGGGCTGGGGAGTGAACGGGCTGGGGGACGCAGGGACGAAGCTGGGGGCCAGCATGACTCCGGGCTGGGGCTGGGGCTGGCTGCTGGGCACCACCGGCGGCTCCTCCTTGACACCCAGGGGTGGCGCCGGCAGGAGCGGGGCCGGGGGCGGCGGGGTGAAGGTGGCCATCCCGGGGGGCCCCGTGTAGGCGCTGCCGGTGGGGGCGGCGGGGGGCGGCTTGCTGGGACCCAGGAAGGTGTTGAGGGTGCCCGGTGTGGAGGGGGGCACGGCGCTGTCCGGGGCACTGAACTGCGAGTCGAACAACCCCGAGAAGTCATTGTCCGGCGTGTTGATCAGCTGCAGCATGTCTGTAAAACACCCCCCGTGCCGTCAGCTGCTGTCCCGCACCTCCCAAGGTGGGCCTGGGCTGGCCCCCTGCTGCCCTCCCCACAGTTTAGCATTTAGGAGGCAGATCCCCATAATTCAGAGGCAAAACTCCCCGAGAGCCCAAGAATCTGCTGTGCCTGGATCCTCTCAGCCTTCCACCCATCCTGAAATTGTGGGAACTGAGGCACGGTGCTCAAAACGGGGGTGCCAGGGCTTAGCCAAGAGAAGTCAGCGTTTTTCAGCTGGTCTGGGAGTGGCAGGGCACATCTCAGCGTGTCTCTGATATCGATGGAGGCTTTGCCAGCTCATTCGTTCATTCATTCATTTATTCCGTACTGGGAGCCCCAACAATCCCCAAATCAGCCCCTGTATCGAGGGGAGGGGGTGCTCAGACTGGGACAGTGGGGTGGCATCCCCGGGATGTGCCAGACCGCAGTGCCAGGTGTGTTTGACCACAACAGTGCTCAGGAAGGCAGCTGGGCAAGCACAGGGCTAAAACAGCCTGAGCGAGGGTCTGTCCCACTCAACGGGACCTGGGCGCCCTGGGGTGTCCCCACAGACACATCGGGGTCTCTGTGACACCTCCACTGAGGAGTCCTGGGACTCTCCCACCATGCAGAGGTGCTCCTATCCCGGGCGCATCCCAGGACCCCCCACACTCCGCTGCCCCCAGGCTCACCCCACCGCACGCAGGGACCCCGGGATACCCCCCAGGGCACCCCCCGCCCCGCACACACCCCCGGGATGTCCCCAGCGAGCCACACGGCCCCCGGACACCGCCCTCCCCACGGGGTGCAGCGCTCCGAGAGGAACCACGGCGGTGACCCCGGCAGGCGAGGAGGAGGCGGCTGGCGAGGCGGGGATACCTTCAAAGGTGCACTCCATGCAGGCGGGAGTGGGCAGGTCCCCAGGAGGAGGCTGCAGCCCCCGCTCAGCCCCGTGCCCGGCAGCGGAGAGGCCCCGGGATATTTTAAAGCCATGTTCTCGCCTCCTCCCCGGCGCCCTCCCCGCGCCAGGGCTGGAGCGCGGCCGGGGATGGGGTGATGCGACTCCGCCAATCGCCGCCTGCGCGCCCGCCGGCCGCCCCCGGCCAGCCCCCGGCGCCCAAGGTGAGCCCGGCACCGGGTTACTCTCGGGCACCCGCCGCAAGCCTCCCGCGGTTACTCGGGGTCACACTCCGCTAACCCCTCTGCCCGCCCCCATCGCCCCCCCAGCCCGCTGTGACCCCCCTTTCATTGCCCAGGGGTCACCCCGCAACGATCGGGGTCTGCACGCAGCACTGGCACAGCCCAAACAACACCCAGCCCTCGGCATCCTGCCCCGGGCAGGTGGGTGTCCTTCCGGGGGGCTCCCAGCCCCCCCCTACACTCAAGAGACGCCCCCCGCCCCCCGCCAGGGCTGCCCCGTGGTGCAGAGCAAAGGCTGGGGTGGCAGAGAGGGGGTGCTCCCTCCTGTCCTCCCCCCGCCTCCTGTTGCCCAGCCTGGGGGTGGGCACGGCTGTCCCCCCCTCCTGGCACCTTCCAGGTGTTTCTATCGCGCGGCACCCGCTGTCACCCACCAGTGCCACCTCCTCCCCCGTGGGAACGTGTGGGGCAGAGCCACTCATCTGTGGGTCCTGGCAGGTCCCAGCAGGCTCAGGGCACCCGCATCCCTGGGCACACGCCCGACATCACCCTAGGGTTGGGACAGGGATGAGGGACAAGCCGTGGCCAGCCAGGGACCGGTGACAAACCCACTTTGGGCAGCTGTGGGGTACGAGGTGGCCCGGCTGGCTGTGATACAAAGGAGCACGGCAAAACCCCACAGCGGGAAAACCTCATCCCATACGGCACCACTCAGCCCTGGCATAGCTCCTGCTTCCCTGCCCACGCCAAAACGTCGCCAAGAAAAGCAGGTGGCACCTGGACCTGCTTTGATCCACCCTGACTGCCACCGGGACGAACCTGCAGACCCGGGATGGCATCTCCACCCCAGATCTTGGAAGGGAGACCACCACGGAGCACACAGCGGGGCAGGTCTTGGAAGGTTCACGTCCCGTGCCCGCCTTGCCCCGCGTTCCCCCGGCTGTGCGGGCTGGCGGGGATCGACAGAGCTGCTGGAGAACGTGGCAAGGGGGGCAAGGGGCTTGCCGAGAGCTGGGACCCCCAGTTTTTTGAGATCACAGATTTTTGGGATCCCCGATTTTTTGCTAAAGCCTTGGAAACACAGAAGTCGGCACACGTGGTGTGCCGCTCTATGGCGGTGGGAAGCGGGTCCCCTTGAGGAATGTGTCCCACTGGGAGGTGGGTTCCCTCCGGGAATGGGTGCCCTTGGAGCATCCGCATCTCACGGAGCCCAGAGTGGCGGGGAGGGGAGTGGTGCCAGCCCCGGGGCTGGGGCAGAACCTCCCCATGTCACCACATCCCGCTCGGATGGGCTGGGAGAGCCCGGGCGGCCTGGAGGGAACGACCGAGAGTAACCCCGCCGGTGACGTCACCGGGGGGCGGGGCTACCGGCGGCACGATGCTGTGACCGGGAACGGGGGGGCATCGTCGGGGCTGTCCCGGCAGCGGCACCTCCAGCCCGGGGGTCCCGGTGTCCTGTGCTCCCCCACCCCGAGCCCCCCGCTATGGACCGGCCCCGGTAACGGAGCCAGCGCGGTTCTGCACCGACTCCGCGCTCCAGCAGCTCGGGGTCCCCCCTCCCCACGCCGGGCCCGCCACCGAGCCCGGTCCGCCGGCCGTGCACCGAGTCCTGGCTCTGCACCGATCTCGCTGCCCCGGCCAAATGCCGGTACCAAGTTCCCTGACCGAGCACCGAGCCTGGACCCCCCGGCCACGGCCACGCACCGAGCGCGCCCGACTATTCACCGAGCCCCGGTTACACCCCAGCCCGGTACCGGCCGCGCACCGAGACCCGGTTATGTCTCCAACCCGGTCCTGGCCTTGCACCGAGCCTGGTTACACGCCAGCCCGGTCCCGGTTGCGCTCCAAGCCCCGGTACCCCCAGCCATGTCCCGACCACGCTCCGAGAGCCGGGAGCGCACCGTGCCCAGCCCCCGGCCGTGCACCGAGCCTGCTTTTCCCCCAGCCCGGTCCCGGCCGTGCCACAGCCCGCTCCCGGTCATGTACCGATCCCCAGGACTGCACCGAGCCCAGAGCCCCGCCGTGCACCGAGCCCCGGTTACAGCCCCAGCCCGGTCCCGGGAATGCCGCAAGCCCCGGCCGTGCCCCGTCCCGTCCCCGCCGGGACGCACCGTCGATGTCGCTGAGCAGGGCCGTGTCGATGTCGCTGGCCCCGGAGAGGCCGAGGGAAGGTGCCAGCCCCTCCAGGGCCGCGTCGTCGAAGGCGAGAGCGCTCATCCCGGCGGCTCCGGTGGCTCTCGGTGGCTCCGGTGGCTCCGGTGGCTCCGGTGGCTCGGGCGGCTCTAGGGGTGGCGGGGCCGGTCGCCCGCCATGGCCGCGCTGGCCCGGGCACAGGCACCACGGGGACGAGCCGCCAAGTTGCTCCCGCGAACCGTGCCCGGAGCTGCCACCGGGAGGGGGGGATGGACGGAGGCGGGTCCGCCGCCGCGTCCCGCCCCGCGCCGCCTCCCCGCACCGCCCCGCCGCACCGGGACCGCCGGAGACACCGAGCGGAGACCCCCGGCTGCACCGAGCGGGGACCCTCGGGGTCACCGGGCAGGGACCCGCGACACCGGGCAGGGACCCAGCGACACCGGGCAGGGACCCGCGACACCGGGCAGGGACACAGCGACACCGGGCAGGGACACAGCGACACCGGGCAGGGAGCTGGTGCAGCCGGAGCTGGGCAGGGAGAAGCGCAGGCTGCAATCCCTGAGCAGGACACGGTCCTGTGGGGATGTCACCGACCCCTGGGGACGTCACCAAGCCCTGGGGATGTCACTGACCCCAGGGGATGGGCACCGAGCCCTGGGAACAGACACTGAGCCCAGGAAAATGTCATCGATCCCTGGGGTTGTCACTGAGCCCCTGGGGACGTTATTCCCCCCTGGGGACAGGCACCAAAGCCCTGGGCTGGGCTCTCATCACCTGGGCTGGGCACTGAGAGCCCCCTGAGTCCCAGACGGGGCACGCAGGGAGCAGGTGGCAGGGCCGGTGTGGGCAGGTGGTGGCCCTGGCTGCACAAATCTCTGCACCTCATGGAAGCCACGTGCCAGGGCGAGGTTGGGCCACTGAACCAGCCCTCTCAAGGGCCCCGGGCCTTCCCTGTCCCAGTTCCAGCGCTCAGAGCACGTCCCACCTGTGCTGCCCGCCCACGGCATGGCCTGGCATGGGAGAAGCTTTCACTCCCCTGCTTAGGGACACACCAACGCTGCCCTGCGAGCCTCAGCTGAGCCCGTGCACCCTCCTGGAGGCCATCAGCTGTGGGATCCAGGAAAAATGCTGGTGCCATTGCTGTGGCTGCTGCCCAAGCGTGGCAGGTCTCAGTGTGGGAGTTGTGTGCCAGGAAAATGCTGTGCCCTGTGCACTGCAGAGCTCCATGATCTGTCCTGCTGCTGGGATTCATTTAGGACAAGAAAATGTGCTGCAACATCAGCTCTCTGGAAGTTTGCCCTCTCCTCTTCTGTGCCACCAAGCACAATCTGAGGCTGCCTGGGAATTCATTAAACCTGGCTGCACCTTAGAAACTTCTCTTTGGTCTCACTGGCTCCCACACGGAGGCACAGCGAGCACCCCTGGGCGATACAAGATCCCCTGCGTGGCACAGAGCACCCCAGGGCTCACTGGGGACCACACAGAGCTGGGACAGCAGAGCTGGGGATGCAGAGCCCTGCTTGTCCCCTTTGCACCCTCACCCCACTCCAGCCTCCTCAATCTGGGGACATTGACCTGTGTCCGAGCTGGGGACGAGCCCAGGGAATCCTGGCTCAGCTCTGTGCCAGCAGCTGGGGCAGCGTCACCCACACATGGGGCACCATCAGCAGCTCAGACATCCCTCAGCCTCAGCAAACATCACTGGGGGAGCAGTGATCACACGCTCGGGAGTTCCATGGGACGTGCAGGGGACCGTGTGCTTGCCCCCCGTTTTTATTGGGGTCACTGGGGAGAAGCCAGGCCCCGTGCTGGGGGAGTTTCCCTTTCCTTGGTGCAGTCCATGTGCTGTGGGAGGAGAGGGCAGCTTTCCAGGGCTGGGGAGATGGATGTGCCGTGGCCCCCCATGGATTTAGAGCAGCCTTGTGCAAGCACAGGGGTCACAGACCTTTAATAACCCATGCAAGATCCGGGGCACAGCCTTCCCTGAGGGATACACACAGGCAAAAGCACACAAACACAGAAGGGGGAAAATCACACATAAACGTGGAAGGGAGAAATAACACACGCCAACACAGCTTAATTTTTGCACAAACTGAATGTGAAGCTATATTTTTTCCAAGCCCCTTCCCCAATCCCTATCCAGAGGCTCCGAGGACGCCGGGAGCCCACCCGTGCTGGAGGACACAGCAGCATCTTCTCCGCGCTGGGGAAGGCCGAAGCTGTTGCGGGCGATGGATTCCACGCGGGGTGGGGCTCCCGGGGGTGCGCTGGCTTGCGGAGCAGGGAAAACCCCGCCCGTAGGACCAGGGCCACGCAGCCAATAAGCGCGGCGGCCCCGAGTGGAGTGATTCTACATCACGGCTCGGGATTACATCATGTCAGTCCTGCGGGGATGGAGCACGGGCCACGTGCTCGCTCCGGAGTCGCGGAGACGTTTTCCTGAGAGCAGGCTGGGAGGAAACCGCAGGATGAGACAGAAAACAAACCGGCCCCGGGATGGTTGGGCTCTGGCCACCGAGCCGGCCGGGCAGGCTGGTGCGGCTCCGCGGGGCTCCGGCTGCGGAGCATCCCCCCGGCCGCTCCGGGCCGCGCCTGAACGCGGCAGCCCCAGCACGGAGCATCCCCCGTCCTGCTGGCCCCTCGCTCGGCCAGCTGGGCTCTCCCAGAGCGAGCCCCCGGCTGTTTTCCCCTTGCCAGCACACCTCAGCCCTGCGCTGGAAGCTCCGTGCCCAGCCTCTGGCATCCTGCCTGCCCCGGGGGTTGTTTTGCTCTGGCAGAGCGCGGCGTTAATCATTAATTTCTGTCGCAAACACATTTAAAAGCCTCTTCTCTCCTTCACTGCCTGTAACTCGGCTGCCAACTGTCCCTTCCTGAGCCACAGCTTGGGGAGGCGCAGCCAAGTTTGGTGGCACTCCAGTGCAGCCCCCGCTGCGGGTTTATTTACCCTCGGGTGGAATGGTGAAAGGTAAACGCACCTGTGGTCATTTCCCATTTGCGCTGGCATCCAAAGCTGCTGCCCAATGCCAGGAAGCAGCGACACTCGGCTTGCCCGAGGCCGTGCTGTGTGCCCGGGCTTGGCAGCCCACGGTGGAGGGCAGTGAGGTGTGGAAGCCCCCAGCCCACGCTGGGAGCTTGCACGGAGCAGGTTGGAGGAAGAGAATCCCATCAGGGTTCACAAACCTGGGGAAGCCCTGCTCAGTTTGGGGAGTTGGGTCACCAGCGGCTGGAGGGGCACACGTGGGAAAAGCAAAGGAAAAGCAAGTCCCCATGTGTTTGTCTTGCTCTTACACTCTTCCCTTTGCACCCACTTTGGCCCTTGATGGAGGCACAATTTGGGGTTAGAGGGATCTTTCCCTCATGATGTAACCGTGGGGCTGCAGAGGACAGTGTGGTGAAGCCCCTGGAAGGAGCAGCCCCTTGTTCCCACATCCCCTGCTCCCACAGTCCCTGCTCCCAAATCTCCCACATCCCCTGCTCCCACAGTCCCTGCTCCCAAATCTCCCACATCCCCCATTCCCACAGTCCCTGCTCCCAAATCTCCCACATTCCCCATTCCCACATCCCCTGCTCCCACAGTCCCTGCTCCCAAATCTCCCACATCCCCCATTCCCACATCCCCCATTCCCACAGCCCCTGCTCCCACAGTCCCTGCTCCCAAATCTCCCACATCCCCTGCTCCCACAGTCCCTGCTCCCAAATCTCCCACAGCCCCCATTCCCACATCCCCTGCTCCCACAGTCCCTGCTCCCAAATCTCCCACATCCCTCATTCCTACATCCCCTGCTCCCAAATCTCCCACAGCCCCCATTCCCACAGTCCCTGCTCCCAAATCTCCCACAGCCCCTGCTCCCACAGCCCCTCCTGCACAGCGCTGGACATTTCTGATCTGGTGTTTTTTGTGTGATTCTGCCCTGTCAGGGCAGTAGCAGCTCCACACCTTTCCCAGCAGATCCAGGCCAGGATCCTCCCTGAATGTATCCGACACTGAGCCAGGCACATGATCCGTGTGAGGAAAACAAGCTGGGGCAGAGCTGTTAAATGCTAATATGTGACTACAGGGAGGGGAAACCCATCTTCCCAGCTATTCCACACCCCCCTTCCCCAGATTTAAACAACCAGGGTGGATCTCCACATGCAGAACAGAGGGCACCATTCTGCCAGACTGGTTCAGTTTTGGCCAGTGCCATTTCTCTGGGGTTCCTAAGCTGGTGCTCTTCCTTCTCTGCCCATCAAACCCACCATCATAATGGGGATGTCAGAACAAATTCCTGGCTGATGAGTCAGGAAAGTGGCCCTTGGATGGGCTGGGAATATCACATATCACTTTCTAGGTCACCAGGGTGGTGATCCACAGTCGCCCTCCAAGGACTATCAGTGGTGGGCAGTGTCCCACCAAGCACCCAGGTTGTCACCACCGTGTCTGCCTGATGCCACCCTCAAAAGATGTGCCAGAATTTGGTGGGACACAAATTTAGCAGCACTGGCAACACAGCACAGAGGACAGCACGAGCCATGCAAAGACACAAAGAGCAACTGCTGGGGACAAGCCTTCTCCCAGTGGGAATAGCCAGGTTCTGTCTCCTGGAGGAGACCAGCTTTGACATCTGGTGGGTACCCAAGGGCTGCACATGTCGCCTGTGCTCAGGCCAGGCAGTGGAGCCAGGCGAGTCCCCAGCTGAGAGACAGATGATAGCACCCCCAGCTCACACTGATAGTGAATTTATTGGAATATCTCACATGCAGGAACCAAGGAGATGATTTCTGGAGCAAGTTAAACAATGGCAGATTAATACAGTTGTCTCATCTTTAACGGAAACACTCTACTTGAATACAGCGATGTTTTAGTGTTGGGTTTCTCTGCTTTTTGTGTATTTTGTTTCTCTTTACATAGTCGATCTCTTTAAACAGTTATGTCCCTTTTCTCCCCCTACCCCATTCCCAAACAAAAAAATATCCAGTATCTTCAGTAAATAAATATTATCCACTTTTATCTGGAAAGCCTACAGCTGTAATATACAGAGAAGCTATTACACAGGTTACGTTTGTAGGGTTAACAACAGCTCATAGGAGCATGTAGGGAATGAGGAGCTCGTACTCATAAAAACACGGAGCAGGGTGGGAATTCTGGAGTAGTGGATTTGCCATGGGCTAAAGAGAACCAGCAGCAGAGCTCGGTGCTGCTCAGTGCCAGCTGGCTTTTGGTGACACACAGCCTCACCTCTCTCCAGGTGAGGAGGAGGTGTGCAGAACCTGGGCTGGGAGCAGGCAGGCACAGCCTGCTCCGGAGGCTGCGGTTTGGGTTGGATGGGTGGAAGGGGCTGTGTGGGCACCTCGCCTCCTTGGCTGGTGGGAGCCCACAGCAGCGGAAGGGTTACCTCCAACACAGCTCTAAATCCACTCACTGCTTCACTAATTCCATAAAAATAACTGTTGTGAGCTGGTTTTTTCCAGGGGAGGCTCCACAAGGCTTGTGGTCAGCCCTGAGGAGGTAAACAATGACGGAGCTGGATGGGGATGGACAGGGATGGAGATAGCACAAGCAGTTCCCACTCCAGGGCTCCCAGCACCCACAGGAGACTCATGAAACAGAGTGTTGGAAATCCATCTTGTTTGCTCTCCTGGGCTGCACATCCTGTCCCTGTAGGGGATATCAGGGGAGCAGGGAACAGAGGAGCAGGGTCAGGCTGTGCTGGCTGGGAGCTCCTGCATGGAGGGACCATCACCCCTGCCCTGGGCCTGAAACCACGGCCTGGATCTGTTCTTCCACCACTGGAGGGAAACATCTCGCCACCACAGCCAGCTCCCAGCCCTCCATGTCAAAGTGGAAACAGCCAGTGTATCCCATCAAAAAATGCTGGATGAAGTCAAACAAACAAATAAAAAAATCCTTCAGCTTGGAGTTGCAAGACCAGCCCTGGGGATGACAGAGCTGGTTTGATCAGCACATCCCAGAGATGGAGGCTGTGATAATCAGAAGGGAAAAGGTATGTTGGAGGCTACGTGAGGGTCCCAGTATGGACCAGTTTCAGTGTTTACACTGTTCCCTTTAAGAGACACCGTGCTACGTTTTTATGAGCAGTTCTCCTATGAGCCTTACCTACACCCTAAACACCCTAAATGTTTGTACAGCACATTGTTATCTATTACACCTGTCAAAGATGCAGCTGAAATCTACACAGAACAATTAAAAAAACCAAAACAGAACCCAAAGGGTATATTTAAATAGAAACCATTGATTCCTTACATCTCAGCACATGAAGAGTTAACATAAGAGGTTAAAAAACACACTGGAAAGAAAATATATAGACAAAATAAATATTTTAACCTAGAATAGGGCACGATTAGAACTTACAAAGGACCCCGAGAATAATTTAGTGTCGTTGAGTGTCAAGCTGTGATTCCTAAGATGCCTAGAAAGCGCTGGGATGTTATTTCTTATGGAAAGTGGATCAGGCTGCAGCTCCATCCCTGTTCTCGCAGGAGCCACGCGAGTCCTCTGCCCACTTGCACAGAGGAAGCACTTAAGAGTGAAAGCGAGGAAGGATAAATTGAGAAGTTGGTCTCCTGAAGTGGAAAGCCCCTTCCCTTTCCCTCAAACAGTTCCCACTGCTCTGGTTTTCAGCAGACCACAAGAGGACAGGGAAGATGAGAGATCCTGATACAGGACATTTGGGAAGCTCTAGCGTAGCTCTTGTATTTGTTAAAGAAGGTTTGGGCTAAACCACCTGTTCTGCTGTTCCCTTTGGTGCTTCCAGCCCTGAGAGACAAGTGTGGTGGATCTGGGCTCCAAATCCATCCCAGGTCTTTCCAAAAGTACGTTTCCTCCCAAGGAAGGCATCTCCTGGGAGCTGCCCTACTTCCAGCAAAGCCACCACTTGTGCTGGTGGCACCTGCCACTCCCTGCAAGCAGTGCCACGGCTTTCCAGAGGATAATGCACAGTGTCAGCAGGGACCACGGGTTGCCTGGGGCTGCACACACCGAAAGAGCCCCCTGAGCTCTGCCAACACACACTCTGTATTTTCCCCCCAGCCCCAGCCTTCTCATTCCACCTCTTTTCCTCCCAGCTGGAGAGAGCAACCACCGACAGCTCTGCAGAATCTTCCAGAAAGGAACCAGATTCTTCCTAAAGCAACACCTTGGAGGTCACAGGACAAGTTTAGCGTGACAGAAAAAAGCCTTAAAAAGCACACTCCCCCAGTACCTTTTGGCTGAGGGGTGGGGGATGAAGGGCCAGCACAGCTGCAGCAGTGGGACGCTGCAGGGGCTCGGTGACGGTGACATCCGTGCCACTCTGCACCATCTGACAGTGTCCCCATGCCTGAGCAATGCGATTATCTCCTCTGGCTTGGCAGGGAAGCTGGATTAACATGCTTAGAATCACCTGATGTGGCCATTTACAGGGTCAATGTGTTTCAAGGATTTAGAAGAGAAAATTCACACTTATAACACCCACAGAGCTTTCTGCATTGACAGGAATACCAGCAATTCATTCTGTGCTGGCAAAACTGCTCAGGCGATCACCGGACACCGTCTGAAAGCAAATCAGCGTTGCCACAGAAGTTTCCTCAGGTTTCTGGGGACTGGTGGCCACATCTGACGTGTTGCAGCAAGCTGGCAGTGCCAATCCCTGAGCATTAGGCTCACCTTGTGTTGAGCAGTGGGGGCAGTGGGTGAGAGCAGGAGGGTGCAATGCAGCTGAGGGAGACTGTTCCATTAGCCACGGAGAAGATGGAATTGGAGAAAGCCTCTGCAGACTCACACAGAAGGGCTTCAACTGGAGAGAGGGCCAGCAAGTGGGGAGAAAAGCTTGATCCTCAAGTTATCTCCATCTTTAAACTGGTTTCCCCTGTCCATTTGTAAGCCGTGCTACACAGAGCAGTGATGAGGTGTCACATCAGTGCAGAGGGGTGGCAGGACAGCCTTGCCTGGGCCCAGCTACATATGGAGGGATCCTGCAAGAGGCTACAGGCAGGGCAGGACAGATGAGACGATGAGCAGGGAGAACACAGAGTGAAACCTGACCTGGGACGGCCTGGAAATCCTGCACCAAACAATGTTTCCCTTCAAAGATTAATGTGTCCGCTGTCAAAGTCCATCAGCGCTGCAATCAGGCATTTGGTAACAGGCTTTGTGTGTCACAACGTCCCAAAGGGGGTGGTCCTCAGAGAGAATGGTATGGGCTGATAAAATGCTATGCTCAGATAAAAGCTTCTATCACTTGGCCTAGAACAACTTTCAAGAGAGCTTGACACACATCAGCATCCTGGGAAGCTCAGACATGTCAGGTCAGAAGGAGGTTGCCTAAGCCAAGGAACACCCTGAGGAAGAGGGGCTGGAGCCTGCTGCCTGCACGGGTGTTTAGATGATAAAGTGCCTCTCTGTCAGGATGGGAGATGCTCCTGCCATGCACTGCTCAGCTCTCTCTTTGATCCTGCCATCCTGCGCCACTGGCTTCCTCCCAAGGAACACGCTGGGGGATGCGGCGATGGCTGGAGCTGCCTGCTCCAGCTCTGCCTGTCAGCTCAGCAAGGCAGGCACACATGCTGGAATCCCTTCTGGCAGCCCCAGAGGAGCAGGAATCCTGGCCATGCCTCTGGCAAGCAAGGGAATATGCTTGTTTGCACAGAGACTGCAGCCCTGTAGGAGCCGGGAGCTAATGAAGGGCAGAGGGATCAAAGGACATTCCAGAAATTACAAATAGCACGGTCACAATCATTTCAACACTTTCTCAGGCCTAAAACTGAAAGGAAATGAGGAGTTTCACCTCCAGCACTGGCTGGCAGGGCTAATCCCTCCATGGTAACCATCTCCCTCAGCATTCCATACAAACCTCTGAGGTTTGCCTCTTTTCCTCGTCCCTACCCCCAAGAACCAGCGTGTCTATCCTACCAGGCATGGCAGGGAATCCAGGAAGCTCAGTTCACACCCAATCCTTGAGCAAGTCCCATCCATCTGCATGGGTGTTTACACCAAATGCAGAGCTCTACAGTCACCAAAGAAGGAATCTAAGGTAAGGAGAAAATAACTGAGCTATTTTAAAAGGCAAACACACCAGGAAAATTCCTGTGTGGGAATGGTCTCCCAAAGAGCAAGGTGCTTCCCATGCCATTGTTACAGCAGCCATTTAGCCCAGCATTTTCCATCCTTATCAACTGCCAGAGCTACTGGACATGGCCAACAGACTGCTTCAAATTAGAGCAAGCCCAGATAAAACACAAGGCAAAAAATACCCTGTGAGATTTAGAAATGAAACGCCACAGAAAGTGGGGAAAAGCGACCACCATATGGTACCAGGAGATGTGTGAGTGGGAGAGTAAAGGATTTTAACTTGTGAAGCACATGTTGAAAGGGGAACAGTTGTTCCTTGCTGTCGAATCCAACACGAAAGCCAATACATTAACATTTTATCTAAAAATAAAGACACACTCCTCCTGAACATTCCAGCTCAGTCAATTACATGCTGATTGACAGAGCCGTCTACTTGGCAGGACCTGCCTACAGAAGAGGATGATCCCTACATAAATTGAAGGGCAAGGCTGCTCTCTTCCCCCTGGGCTTTTGTTTCAGCCCAGTGTGACGTACTCGTGCATTCTGAAGGGGTTTTCAGCATCAAGAGCTGGTTTTGTGCAGCTGGGACAGGAAGGAGGGGATTAAGCGAGTGCTGGAGAATCGTGGTCTGGCAGGAATAGTGTTGGATTTAAATAGAAAGAGTCAGCTTGTGGGGGTGGATCACTTGGGGAGGGAGGGAAGGAGAAGCAAACTATGGAATGGGGGGGACGGGAGTCGTCGTTAGCCAAGGACTGTGGGAGGACAGAGTGGCCGTGCGGCGACATTCGCCGGCGGAGCACAGGGCGGGAGAGCGGCTCCGCGCCGCCTTCACAGTGCAAACAGGGCATCCTCCGAGCGCTCCTGCTTTTTCCTGCTGGAAGGATTTGTCGGAGGAGTGGGGGCTTCCAGGGGAGGGGATGGCAGATTTGGAACCATCTCCGCCGCTTTGGCTCGCTCTTCTAAAAATTTGTCAAACTCTGCAATGCAAAAACAGAAGGAAGACAGGTAAGGACGGGGGCCGTGGGTTTGGCCCCAGCGACAGAGGTTGGCAGGGGCTGAAATTCCAGGGCCTGGCATCCTGTCGGGCTGTGTTTGCAGGCACAAATACTGGTACAGCCTGACTTCCTCGGGAAAGGGTACAGCCGTCCT
Organism: Cyanistes caeruleus; assembly: GCF_971803275.1. NCBI lineage: Eukaryota > Metazoa > Chordata > Aves > Passeriformes > Paridae > Cyanistes > Cyanistes caeruleus. Next base: position 14,426,481 of record NC_141717.1, read on the forward strand.
TGGAGACACCCGAGCTCAGGCAGCAGCTGGAATCAAACCCACACTATGCCACCGGCTGTGACAGAACCAGGGAAACATCATTCCAAAGGGCTGAGCAGCTCGGGGACACATTCCTGCTGGCACAAACACAGAGCACAGCCAAGGAAGATGGCAGGGAAGCACTTACAGCCAGGAGGGCTCCCCACACCATAAATATGAACCTTTTGCTGTGAAATGCTCTCCTCCCGCCTTTCTGAGCATGGAAGCATTTGCTGGGGAACATCAGGCTGGGAGAAGGGAGCATCTCAGCAGGGATCAGAGCAAATTCCATCTGAGCACTAACCTGAGAATGGCTCATAGCCACGGGCATCTCTGCTTACCTTCACTGGTCACTCCTTCTTCCAGTTCGGTGCCTTTCTGCAATAGGAACAAAAAGGCACGTGAGCACAGGCAGTGTTTCCCCTTCCCTGTCATCCCCTCCACCTTTAATACAACTGGACAGTTTCCACCACTTGTTTCCACATATTAACCACTGGAGCAGGGCGACCTGGGGAAATCACACGGCTCCCACGTCGGGAGGCCAGTGGGGACTGACATTTCACTGCGCTGCAGAGCAGGAGGGCGAGCACTGAGGTGCTTCTGAAGATTGCTGGTGGATAGCTAAGCTTTCCCTGTTGGATCTCAATGTCAGTCCAGTGCTGTTTCCTCTTCAGACAGTAATTCTGGTCCAAATCTGAGCTGTGTGAGTCATACACACACTGCACCAGATGGCATCTTTTCTGTCACACCATCCTTAAAAAAGTCAGGACTGTGGTTTGCATTGTGTCTTCAAGTAAAATGCATTTTTAGCTGACAAAGGACATGTGCAAAATTGTTTGGGGTCAACATTCTTCCTGTGAGAGTTTGTTTTAGGTTTCATACAAAAATATAGCAGCTTTCCTGTGCCCATGCTGTACAAAGACAAGACCAGGGTGAACTGGATGAAGGATACTGACAGCAGTTAATGTTTGTCCATCAGAATCAAAGGCTGGGAATGCCACAGGGTCACTGCATTTCCACCAGTTTGTGCAATTCAATGTGCACTTCAAATAAGGAAATTAAAAGTCCAGGGAAAGGCATCCTTGTCAATCTAGCAGGATGTTTAAGCTGGGTAAAAATACTGGTTGAAAACCTCAGGTTGAAACTGCTTTGAATACGTAAAGTATTTGTTTATACTTGGCTTCTCTAGCAGGAGTGGGAAGATACTGACTGGCCTCACATTTTAGAGCCTGAGCATCTCCTGGCTTCCTACTGCACTGAGGTTTCCAAAGGTTCACATAGCAGCCCCTTCACAGGCAGAGTTGTGTCCAGTGGACCCCAAAAAGGGTAAGGAAATAACAATTATCTAACCTTCAACTTCCTCGCCTGGGAAACAGAGAATTGAAATGAGCTGCTAACAGAACAAGGAGGAGGGGACCCAGAGTGAAAAACAAAAATCCAGTCCAAATTTTCACAGGCATCTCTCTGCTGCACCCACATAGGGTTGGAATGGGGACCCAGGGACATCCCCAGGCTTGCTCAGGCATTTCCAGGACACTTCTCTGCTTTGTTCCTTTTGAGCAAGTCTGTGCTGGGGATGACAGATGCACAGAGCTACCTCCATATCTCTCCATCAGATCTTCTCTCCCTCTAAATTAATTTAAATAGCAAAGGCAAAAGTTTATTGGTTAAGCAGAGTGGACAGGCTACATTTACTGTATTTTTTTAACAAAATGAGGCCAGTTTGTAATTAAATTTGGAAGTGACTCCTGTACTGAGGCCTGACAAACCTACCTGCAGCTGGAACCCAGTGACATTTCAGAGACAGCCAGTCAGCCTGCCAAAATCAAACACTGAACCCGGAATGTGTTTAAGCACTTCAGGCACCTTTGGAGAGCTGGAGAATTTTCCTCCTTGCAGTAAAGCCAGCTCCTCCAGTGCCAGAGCACAGGGCTGACGTGCCAGAGCGTGCCTGCAGCTCTGCTTCCAGCTAAATCCCACAGCTCCCAGCTGGGAGCTGAGCAGGCAGCAGCAAAGGGCTGGGGGACACCCTAAGGGAATTGGGAGTTTCCTGCCTGAAGCTGGAAGAATGGAAGGAGATGATCCTTGGGGATATGGTGAGGTTCAGTTCACTAAAACCATGTTTAAAAGAACAGTGTGAGCACAACCCACCACCCACCCCCCAAAATGCACTTGGTGGATTTGAGTCATGCTTACAATTGAAAAAAATCAAAACAGAATAAATGTGTAATAGCTGTATCCTGCTTAAACCAAATGTGTGTTGGGACAGGAAAACAAACTCCAGGGTGAAGGCAAAGCTACTTTTAGTTCTGCTTTCTGTTTGTTTGTTTAATAATTACCAGACAATAACCATTTAGGAGAAAGTTATAAACATCGAAGAGAGATTGTTATAAATTTTTATAATTACTATTATGAAACATGTCAAGATTGCCTGCCAGTTTAACAAAGACATCTTGATTTGAAAGGAATCTAAACCCTGATCCAGCATCTCTTAAAAGCATGCCTCAACATAAGCATGAACTTAGATCCTGTCTAAATAATGCAGCTTTAAACATGGACTTTAAGTCTGGTGCAGAAAAATTCAGCCCATATTTAATGCTTCCCTATTTGAGGATCAGAATCCCACGTTTTCTGGAACACATGCTATTCTGTGATGTTCACATGGAAAAGGGAAAATAAAACAGCTCAGAAAAAAAAGTGTTTTGGTTGAATTGCTGAACACGACTCTGATTCCTCCTGCTTATATATTCCCTTCAAAGGGAACCAAACTCTCCGCTTGGGAAGTTTCACTGCTTCCCGCTATGAGAAGTACCAGGAACTCAGCAATGCATTGAAAGTTACCCGTGCAAGTGAAAAATGAAAATATAAAGAGTCTCACCAAGTCGGTACTGAGCCACTCCTCAATGTCATCCATGACAGAGGACTGTGCAACAGGGATCTAGGGAGTGCAGCGAGAGAACAGCAAGGCAGGCAAAAACCAAAACACATCCACAATCATGGCCACAGAGCGATGGAAAACGCCAGAAATAAGATTAAAAACAAAACAAAAACAAAGATGTAAGATGTGCTGGAAAAAAAAAAAAAAAAAGGCAACAAAATATAAATGGCATTTCAAATAAAGAAACAACTTTGGAAAGGAAATTGTGAACAACAAGGCTAAAAAAAACAAGAGAAAGATTATGGGGAATGACGTGACTGGATGCCAGCGTAAGATGAGTAACTTCTTGACCACGTATTAAAACCATCAAGATGGACTGATGATTCTAATCTTGATCGTGAAATGCTTTTAAGGGTAGAATACTGGATATCAGTTAGGTTTTGAAATGTTAAATTTACACCATTTGTTTTTTTAAAATGGGTATTAGCCACAGTGAAAGGTTAGAAAAAAGAGGGGCTCACAGTCCTCAGGCAACACTCCTATGAAAACAATTTGGTTTTCCCCACAGGTGGAGAAGTCAGAGCTCAGGGTACAGTCATGCTTCCTCCCAGATCCTCCTCCCACCACACCATCGAGCCCTGGCAAGCCTTGGCACAAGGGTTTAAAGCAAAACTTTCACAGTTCCCAGTTCCTGCTCCTCTGCCAAGGGTGACCCTCGGCAGCAGAGCCCAGCGTGTATCAGTGCAAAGTGCAGAGTCTCAAAGGTGAGGGAGGAGGAAGAGGATGGGGCAGAGGAGGAGAGCACAGCCCCAGAGCTGCAGCAGGGCTCTCCAGAGCAGGTTCCAGGGATAGTTTAACACTCAGGCATGGAAGGTTTGCCTCTGCCCCTGCAGGGCAGAGATTTCACACAGTGCTAAGGGTAACTGGGTCAGCAAAGGGAAATTACTGAGTATTAGGTGTAGAATTTCCTGACTTAACTACACTGCTTAAATACAACAGAGGCCTGCCGAGGTAAACAGGAAAACACCACAATAGATCTAATAAGGACAACCTGAAAAATAGTTGGAAAACAATGTTAGACATGCGAGTTCCAGGCCAGGGCAGTGGGGCTGGCAGGGAGGAGGCCTGGCACTCTTAGAGGGACTCTCCTAGACAGAAAAGGTGTCAGGGGTTCTCCACAGCTTTGTCTGAAGTCTCTCACAGGAATCACCTGCCCTGGAAGTGATAAAAATCCCTGTGGATGTGGTGCTTCAGGACATGGCTTAGTTGTGGCCTTGGCAGTGGTGGGTTAATGGTTGGACTCGATGGTCCTGGAGGTCTTTTCCAACCTTAATGACTCTGTGATTCAATAAAAAGAGCTGGAAGAGGCTCTGCAGATGCATTTCCTGGGAGGTGAAGTTTTCTCAGGCACTTCTAGCAGAGAAAGATGGACAGATGCTGGATCACAGAGGCTGAGGCTTTTTAGCAAAGCTCCTCAGGGATTTTTTCACAGATTCAAATGGCCATTTGTACTGAGGAGGCCAGTTAAGACCTTGCTTGAGGTGAGGTGCTGAAGTGGGTTAGTTGTGTCAAAGAACTGGAGATCCAGAACTCAATCCTGGATTGAGCATCTCCCCCAAAGAGCAGCACCAGGAAGGTGGCCAGGTTCTGACTTGACAGGTGGTTGGACAAAGTGACAATTATTTCTGGGATCAGAGGTACAAGGTGTCATTTTGCTTCCAGCAAATTCATAAAGATCCCAAACAGAAAATAAATTCCTGTAGTTTCCTCTGGAATGGGCTGGATTTAGGATATCTGCCCCTTTCTGATTTCCTGCATCATGCACACACAACGTGAGCTGAAGCTACTCACAAGGGAACAGCTCTAAGCACTTCCCAACACATTCCTTCCCAAGGCCAAGCTGCATTTTGTAAAACTGTCTCCTTGGTTTAACAGCTTTATAAAATATTGTCTTCAGAGATATAAAGTAATGGATCTATTCAGTCTACAGCAACCTAAAGCCTACTGCAGAAGTTGAATTGCTGCCTCTCTCCTGTGTTGCTTAACCTGCATGCACAAGGTAACACTGTGGAAGGTGCAGCCTCTGAGCTGTTGCTTGGTTTGCAGCTCAGAAAGGTGCTTATGTTTCTCTAAGGATAAGAACACGTGCATGGAAGGGAGGAGGAAAATAGCTGGTTTATTTTTCCTTTCCTGTGAATAAAATTTACAGGAACACAGGGGGCTCCAAGAGAGCTAGAGAGGGATTTTAGATAAGGGCCTGCAGTGACAGGACAAGGAGAAATGGCTTCAAGCTGAAAGAGATTTAGATTAGATATTAGAAGATATTATTCCCTATGAAGGTGGGGAGGTTGCCAGAGAAGCTGTGTTTGTCCCATCCCTGAAAGTGTTCTCCACATCCAGGTTGGATGGGGCTTGGAGCAACCTGGGATAGTGGAAGCTGTCCCTGCCCATGGCAGCAGGCTGGAATGAGATGAGCTTTTTTCCCAACCCAAACCATTCCAGGATTTTATGATTTTATGAATATAAGAGCAGCTGTTCTAAAAAGTGTGGCAGTACTGTGTCCCTGTATTAGAAGGAATACAGCATCTCAAATCTTGATTATCCTGAAAACACGACAGATGACTGCTCAAGCACTGAGTTCCTGAGAATCACAGGACTCTTGAATTTGCAGAAGTCCTCAAAGAGCAGCTCAGCAGAACGAGAGTTTGTGCTGTGGTGTTTCGTAAGAATTTTAAAAAATGAAAGAAAAAAAAAAGCAAAAAAAGGGAATTCTACTTTCAGCTAGAGCTAGTTACAACAAACAAACAAAGCCCTCAGAAGTGCAAGAGCACTTCTTGCAGAGAAGCAGACAAAGCTGTAAGGTAAACATCTGAGTGTGTCAGCTGTTTTCTATTCAGCACTGACCTTTTAAAAAGCTTCCCCTGTCTCCCAGAGCACCCACAGAAGTGCTGAGGTTCTGTATCTATTTGCTCCTTCCATGCTCAGCTTCCAGTTTATTTCCCTCAGACTCTGAGCCCCATTTCCTCATAAAACACGGGTTACATGTGTTTGGTTTAATTTGTTCAAGAATAAAGATGGAGGAAACTCTCAAAGAGCAACTGGAAGTTTTAAATTATTTTAATGATAACATTGTACCATTCATTTTTCATTTTAATCTGACCATACAGAGAAGCTCAGTTTTTGCCAGTCAGTTGGGTACTTGGCAAGTCTTCCCCTTTCAGAAGCCCTAAACTGAAAAATGCGCAGGGGAATTTTGTTATAACTAATCCCTAAATTCCAACAGGGGCAATGTAAAATTAACTAGTTTGCACATTAAAAAAAGACAACAGTTTCTGGGAACAAGCAGCAGTGGCAGCCACAGACTACATGGAAAAAACTCTGGAATGGGACACTCTTGTTGATAGTTTGATTATGCAAACTTCCATGGTCTAGTGAAGCTCTCAGTCTTGGCAAGAGAGCTCCCCAGATAGTCAGTGCTGGCTGCAAGAGCTGATTGTAAAAAAGATATTGTGAATTTTTATTTTTTTTAAAGTCTATACTTAAAGTAAATGGAAATTAAGTCACAAAATATTTTTGGATGCTTTAAGTAACTGGCTTTAATTAAAAGTTGGGCTGATTGTTTAAATTCCTTTTTTATTTAGTCTTTGGAAAATCCTACAAATGGGATCATCTCAACAGTCCTGAAAGGGAAATGGAAATGAGGGTTGGAAGAACAAAAGTGAGTGTTCAATCCCACAAAACCCACAGGAACCTGGAATTGAAGTTCCTACTTATCTAAGTTAGATTGTGTTGATGTTCTCACTAGCAATCAAAAGCCAAAGAGTATTGCCAATATATTTCCTCAGAAGTCATAAAATCCAATATTCTACCCTTAAAAAGACAGTTTAAGGTTATTATTATCACATTTTATTTCTATTAAAAATGATCCCACTGGAAAAGAAGCAGGTATGAAATGACAATTCAGGTCTCTGGGTGAGCTCATTAATGTTCTTAAAATGTTTAACAAGGTTTATGCTAATTGTTGCTAGACTACTGCCTTGTAATAGCTTAGTTAATTCCACTTACTTCTAGATGTTTAACAAAGCTGACACCAGTTCTTGGTTAGTTGCTACTCACTCCCCCTCGTTGGTTAGCAGTAGTAAAGGTCTGCCATTCCTACAGCAGCACTAGCAGCACTCTAGCGGGCTACTCCAGCTTACTACTACAGCCTTACCATCTATTTAAAGCTGTTGTGATCTTGAAATAGCTGCTTGGCCTCAATATTAGAACACTCTTGACTTTAGGTGCAAGGATTAAATTAACTCCTTGTTTCCCCATAAGTGTGTTTCGGCAGTGGGGAGCTCGGCTGCAGAGCCTGTTGTGCCCGTACAATAACCAGCACATCTGGATGTGACAGGCGTGTGCCAACAGTGCCAGCCCTCGCTGACACGGGGCACTGGGATGTGCTCTGGAAAACACCACGCCTGGGTAAGGACACCCCCGTGGTCTTGGGCTAAGGGAAAGCACCTGCTTGCCTTCAACAGGGAGAGGGGTCCCACCAGATGGAAGAAATGAGATCTTCACGTGTCTGTTTTGGGGTTTATCCGCAATTCAAGCGCTTCAGTCTCTAAGAAGATGTTATTCAACAGTATCACGTTACCCAAGTCATTTCCACATCTCAGATCTTATCTCTCTCTTGAAGGCACATAGCAGCATCCCACTTGGTTACTAATTAACAGAGGTTTCTTTTAATCTTTACTCACCTATCTTCCCTGCAAAGAAGGCTCTCCTCTCTAGCCAGGCATGCTGCTGGCGGTCAAGATAGAATGCTGAGTGGTGTTCACATCACTTCCTGTGAATTCTGGTTCAGTTTCATCCTTCCCCTGCCACTGTCCCAATTAATGTCCTGACATGGTGGCTTAAGCAACACCTGCTTCTTACTTTCATAACAAATAATCCATTTGGCATGTGAGTGGGTTGACTGATTTTTCTAAGAAAGGAATATATTAATGCAAATCTCAATAGCTGTCCAATCTCATGAGAAGGGAACTGAGACCTGAACTAAAACATGGCTCTGTGGTAAAGTCTGTGCCTAAATGCTGCTGCTGTGGAGCCTGCATGGCAAAACCCTGACCTCACACTGCAGACAGATCTGTCACTGGAACAGCTCACCTCCCATCCCTCACACATGTGAAAACCAGAAACATTTTCTCTACTATAGTTTTTTAGGTAGAGCTGGGATGGATAAAAATGTGGCTTGTGTCTGTCTCCACGGTTCTGGCATCATCTTGATGGCAGAACTGAGCCACAGGTTAACTGGAAACAAGAACAACGCTGCCAAATTCACTGGGAGAGGAGAGCCAGAGACTGCAAAGGTGTGTGGTGAACTGGGATGCAAAGAAATGGAGTGGGAAGGACTCAACCCAAAGCTGAAATGTATCACAATGTTAGGTCGTGAGGGATGTGAGAACCACTCTGGCAGGTAGGGAATTCCTTTTGAGTGGTCTCAGTGTTGTACAGGCACAGGGAACAGCAGTGTCAGCTCACCCCTTTCCTCCTCATCAAAGTACAAAAAGTCCCCCACAGAAGGAGCACATCAAATTCACACCTGGGATTCTAGCTACCCACTGGCATTGTAAATGCTACAGGTCATATTAATAAATACTGTTAAGAACTACGGCCAGTTAAGAGAGAAACGGAGTTAATGATTAGTTTAGTTTTATTTAAGGTATTTCTCTCTTGTATTTAGCATACAAACACGGTGACAGGTTTGTAAGAGCAGCAACTGGTTGGACAGCCAGGACCCCTTCCCTCCCCAAATCCATATACCTCCATGAATGCTGCAGTATCCTTTTTCCAGACTGAATAACCACAAGCCAATGAAGGAATATGCTGTTTGCTTTTTTAATAAAGCAGTGGTGTGAGTGGTGTGAACAGCAGGGGTGCCGATTTCATGCTTCCCCGCTCTTGTAAACAGTGGAAAGGCAAAGAAGAGGAACTAACTCAATCACTGGATTATTCATTATGGATGAACATCTAACAGTGGCACAGCACATCCCTGGCTGCAACAGAGCCACCGAACAGCGAGAGCTCTGTGAGCCACAGTCAACAGTACCAGAGGCAAAGCTGATACTGCTGCTCATTTTACAGCTTTTCACTCTCACCTTGTGAGCTGACAGCACCAAAATGACACCCTGGCTCCCAGGGACAGGTACCCACACTGGGCTTACCCACGTGTGTGAGCAGGCATGGAGCTGCTTTTGTGCAGGCAGATACAACACCTGTCCCATCACTGTGTGTGCAAACTTCTGCCAAATTTCTAAACTGGCCCTGAGAAATAATTTGGATTAGCCCTAGATCCAGAAGAATAAATACAAGTGTTTCATAGAGTAGATACTGCACACTCTGGATTTTCTAAACTTTGAATTTTCTGGGATGTTTCTCTTTTTTAGGCACTGGAAAGCTTAATCAGGGCTTTCCCTGGAGTGAGACATTCCTGCTCCAAGGGATTCCTGGTGCCCAGCCCCACAGACTGCACTACCAGCACAACCCAGAGCAAACAAAATTCTCCATGCACCTCTCTCAACTCGCCTGCAGCCAGGACTGTCTCAGGAGGATTTTCTGCAGTTAGGTCACATTATTGGTACTAATCTCAAACACTTAAAATGATGGATTACATCATCCAAAAAAACGGTCTTAGAACTTGGCTTTAAGGTATAGCTGAGGCTATTTTTCCCTTCTTCTGGCTTCTGCACCTAAAGCAGGCTTTGAACTTCTCTTTGCAAACACATTGATGAAGGACAACTTCAAAGAAGGTCAGAATGTGCACAGGTTCAGTGATCTTCAGAAGCCTGATTTTATCAAGGCACTGGCATCACCAGACATAGGAATTAAATCCTTAAAGCCAGAAACACTATTGTACCCCTACTGGAGTCTGATTCCTAATGGCACTGGGGTTGAAGATGTCAATCTGGTCAGCCGTTCTCCCATTCCATTTCTTGCATAAAGAGTGATCCCTACATTACTCAATTCAACTACATATGGTCCTACAACTTCCCTATGTTTATTCCAGACCATGAAGTTAAGCACTACCAGAAAAGGCTGCTTTACAGACACAGAACAAGTGTTCTCTTTATGAATAAGATCCATGAGACTTGTGTTTATCCCTCGAAAAGTGGATACTGCATAAATAAATCAAGACAGTAGAAGGAACCAACTGGATCCCCAGGCCTCTTCTGAAGGTGATGTGGGATCCTACAAATGATTCGGTTGTTTACAGGTCTTTGTGCTGTATAAACCAGAAATTGGTGCAAATCTTTCCCTTTGCCCCAGGTAATGATCTAGGTGGGAAATAAACTCCTTGTACTGTCCGATTTCAAGCGGTTCAATAGGGCAGGACGAGAGGTGAACAGAGGATGGTTATTCTGGGTCAGGGACTGGGGTGGGCAGTAGGAATTGCTTCACTGGTGAAGTCCTCACCATTCCTTGTGTAATTAGCCACTTGTCTATAGGCTCCATGTCTGAGTTCCCACCTTTACCTCTCCTCTGTGTTGAGAACAGAAAGGTCCATAAAGAGAGAAGCCACAGCAACAACCCGTGATAAAGTAATAAAACAGTTAAAAACTTCACATACACAGACACACACATACACACACAGAGTTGCCTACAGTAGCTTCTGGCAGCAGCTGTGTCCCCCTCTGCCTGTCAGCTCTGTCCAAGGGGGGACAGACCTCACCCAGAATTCTGCACTTCCTACAGACAGTTCACAGCGTTTTAGCACTCCCTCCATGATGTCCTTAAAAATAAAAATAATAATAAAATAAACCAATCACTGGCTAGTAGTGAGGCTGATGTTTGTCATCTTCTTAGAAGAAGGAAAAGTGAGGCTGTACAAGCTTCTGCAGCCAGTCAGACTGCAATGGAAACTCTCGTGTCACACTCTGTGGAGTCCCCCTTGTTTATGAAGCCATGGGTTGCAGCACACCCTGCTCATGTCCTTGACCTCAGCAGGCAGACTGCCCCACACAGACAGCACAGCAGCTCTGAGATGGTGTTGAGTGGAGGGGAAGTCAGGGCAGTTTGCTGCAGTGTCCTGGCAGCTTTTCAAGCTGCCCCTCTTGAAAAGCGCAGAGGTCAAAGGACTGCTGATGCATCCAGCTCCCCTGAGCAGGCTGCAGAATGCGTGGCACAGCACCACAAACACTCTAAGATGGTTTTGTGTCCTTCAGCATCTCCTCCCTGAGTCAGGGTGGGATGCAGAGTCATCTCCAGCTCTGGAGGGGCTCAGCAGAGTGCTGTGGCTCCAGCCCAGAGCTGGGTGAGCTCAGCAGAGAGCCACTGGTGTGTTATGTACATCCACCCTGCCACCTGCACACACAGGACACCTCTCCTGTCCCCATTAACACAGGTAATGGAGAATCAGCTGCAATCTTTTATGATTCATTTTCTGAGGGAAAAAAAAAAAGGGGAAAGTGGGGGGGAAATCATTCCAATTTAATCTACTCTCTGTGTAACACCAGAGAATTGTTTCTTGGACACCTTTCCTCCCAGTTGTGATCATGCAACAACTCTGTGGCAACAAAAGCAATTCCCAACATGGAAAAGCAATATTAAGAAAACAGTGTATTTTTAGCTCATCTTGTTTCCAGCTGCTAAATCACATTAAAAGACAGCTAATGCCACGTGATCAGCCTCATCTCTGCAGACCATTCCAAGAATGACTACATTAGAAACGTCGGATGTGCTGAATTCTACCACTGGACAACTGTGCTGGAACGAGACGTGTGTGAAGAATGTGTTGCAAAGCTTTTGGCTCCTCCCCAGAGCTGTTCTTAAATTAGCTCTACCCAAATTAAAGCCTGTCTTTTCATTTACTGAGCACTGCCAGTTTTTTGCTACACATGCTGGGGCTGGTAACTTTAGGAGAGTTTAATTTTTATTTCCTTTAAGAAGAGACACTCACAAGCCTCACAACAGTTGAGAAAAAGCATTAACCAATTACAGAGCGACTGCATTTCAAAACAAGCTCTTCTGACTGCATGATACAGTCTCCAGGACCTTTGAAAAGAGGCTGGAAGTCTCAACATCTCAGAGCCCCAAGTTCCACAACCCCTAGGGCATTTACCCCAAAAAACTTTGACCCTCAGATGAGCATAGCCACAGCCCTTTGAACTGACAGCACTCAGGGAAGAGCAGCAGCTCTGCTGGTGTGAATGACACGTTGTGCTGGTGCCTAAAGCAGAACTGGCTGGAAACAAAAGTGTTAATAAATAAAGACATGACCCTGAGGCCACTGAGGGAATACAGCCCCCTTGACCAGTTAAATTCAAGCCTCTTGCATTTGTTTAGTCAGGAACAAAGAGTAGAAACTCAAATCCTTCCCCAGGTCCTGCCAGTAACAGCTGAGTGATACTGGAGGCTTGGGATGTCACACTGGATTCAGGAATTCCTGTGAAGGAATATTTCTGCCCCTGCCTCCTCATGCTTCCCCTTTTCCCTCAGTAAAAGCAGTACTGCTGCCATGAGTTTTTGTGGGGCTGAGCTCCAGCTGGTCATGGGGCTGACCTGGGTTATAAATGACCCTTTCTGCAGGAGGACAGGGACAGGAAGAAGCAGGTAGGTTTGTGGGGTATGCTCTGTAGGAGCTGAGGCCCTGCTCCCACTGAATGATGGCCCAAGCAGGCAGGCAGCTGTGATCTGACCCCAGCTGGCTCCCAAAACAAATTCTCCCTGGCTTGGAGCACAAGCTGCCAGGCATGCCAGCTGCCCAGAGCACTCCCACTACATGTCATTAAAGAACCAGGGTGGATCAGCCAAGGCAAGGGGAGGCAATTCTCTCTGGTGAGAGGCATGTGCACTCTGCATTTGCTCTCCCATACTATGCTGGCTCTGCCGTGCTCCCTAGTGGTCATCACAGCCCAAAATTGGACTGGAAAAAGCTCTGAACTCGCTCTGGTCTCTAAAAACTTACACCCAGCTGCGTACAAAAGAGCAGCACATTTATAAAAAGCAGGGTGGTAGAAAGGGGTTGAGGGATGATCTGAAAGCTCCTTCACTGGGGGATGCAGACAAAGCTGCCTGAGTTCTCTCACCCGTGTTTTAAGTGTCAGCTGTTGTGAGGTGACAACACATGGGGCTCTTCTGCCCACACAAGAGAGCAAGAGCCTGCCCTGGGCAGACAGAACAGGCTGCAAGTGAGGGCAGTTATGGCAAATAATGTGAAGTATTAAAAGTCTGCATCACTTCTCTCCCTGTAACTTGCTTGTGTATCCATGCACTTGGAGCAAAGTCTAATAGATTAAGACTTTCATAAGCAAAACCAAACCAAGCCAATGCACATCAGTGTTCACAGAACATTCCCCATTTAATTCTTAGCAGTGATTCCAGCCAAAGAGCTGGACTCCCCAGACAAGCTGCAAGGACACAGGAGAATTTACCCACTATGATTGTGAAGTCTTTTAGACTGGAGTGCAGCAGATCATTACTGAGCAAGTATTTGCTCCCAGATATCAGTTTCAAAATAGCCATTACTACCACGCTGCTGGAATACAGAATGAGAAGCTCAGTCAAAGCAGCCGCCTCCAGCTTGGATTCCACATGGATAACAAACACAGAGCCGTGACCTACCCCTCCCGTGTTCTGTTTCCGAACATCCAGGGCAGATGCCAGTCCTTTGACAGCCTGTGGATCCTCGTACGTCACACTGGAAGAAAAGAACAAACCACAGAACTAGAAAGAGAGCCCAGCTGTCACTCAGGAGCAATCATGGAACCATAGGAAGCCCTGGGTTGGAAGGGACATTAAAAGATCATCTCATTCACCCCTGCCAGGGGCAGGGGCACCTTCCACTATCCCAGGTTGCTCCAAGCTCTGTCCCATCTGGCCTTGGACACTTCTGGGGATGGTGCAGCCACAGCTTTTCTGGGCAACCTGTACCAGTGCTTCACCACTTTCACAAGGAAGAATTTCTTCCCACTATTTAATCTAATCCTACTCTCTCAGTTTGAAGCCATTCCCCTTTGTCCTGTCACTCCAGACCCTTGTAAATAGTCTCTCCTCATCTTTCTTGCAGGCTTCCTTCAGCTACTGGAATTAGGTCACCCCAATACCTTCTCTTTTTCAGGCTGAACAATCCCAATTCTCCCAGCTTTTCTTCATGGGAGAACAATACTCTGGATACCCTGATTTACTCCCCTGGGAGCCATAAAGCACATTATTTTTCTTAATAAGACTTAAAGAGTACTCTGTGTACCCCAAGAAGATGAGCTTGCTCTGTACAAAGGCCACACATTAGTTTTGGAAAGTACCTTGAAGCAAAGAGAGTAAGATCAGTATTATGAAAGACAGGCAAACAGGTCATGAGGCACCCTAAAAACGTCCAAGAGCAAGTGGGGGACTGTGAAAAGAGGCCTGATTGCAGATTATGTTTAACAAAGATTTGGAGATGACATCTGGAAGCCTGACCTTGATATGTGCATGGCGGGGGGAGGTAGAGCGAGACTTGAGGAGAGATGAAATTATGCAGCTGCAGTGAAGCAGACAAAGAAATGCACTATTTACAGAGCTGTCAAAAGCTTCTTAAATTGCAATGCAAAAGGGGACATGCAGCAGTCAGGTGACAGAGGCAGCAGCATCATCTCGCAGAGCACACTGGCAAACCATGAGCTGCAACAGACACAAACACGAGCCCATAAATCAGCTCCTGGGAGGGGCTGCCTGCCTGAGCAGGGGGAGCCCTCTCTCCTCCTTGTGATGGCTTCTCCCAAGCTGTGAGCACAGCACTCAGAGCTCTCACACCCAGAGCTGTCAGCTACACACCACAGCGAGTCACACTCATGCCTTTCCTCCTCCCTGCTGCTCCGTTTATACAGTGCACAATCCAAGGAAGACAGAGCAATCCTCCCTTGTGAAATCATGGATGATCCGTGCTCCTTGTTCCATTAGGTACGGTGTGGGAAGAGTAGTTTTGTGCTTCATTTAGCACAAGAGACAGAGGGACCTCGATTAGATCTCTCCTGCAATGTATCTCCTTTCTAACTGCACATTAAGGCTCCCAACCCAAAATCTCTAGTGGTGGCTTATCCCTCTACATTAGAGCATTTCTTCTCAGCACTGATACAGCTGAGGCAGTACCAATGGCTGTATTGATAACTGCAAATAAAAGAGCCCAGTATAGTAACAGGCTCAAGTTTTCTAAATTTTGGTTATTTAACACCATTTCTTAGCTTGAGACGAGATACTGATGATGTTCTGACTGCTGGCAACCATTACTTCCTCTAAAATCTGAAACCAGGAGGCAAGATAGAACATAGGAAAGAAAAATACCTGAGTGTGTCTTTTGTTGAATATCACTTGACAGGGATCAAAGGATTTCTTAATAACTGCATAGGTTTATTTTACATTAAAATAATTTGACCTGTTAAATGCCCTTGAAAGTGCCAGATTTGCAGCTCTAGAGATGCAAGCCCTATGCATATAAACAAACCAGAGGTAGCATGGAACCAAGCAAGGTACAGTGCCTTGACAGCCTGTGAGAGTCTGACTGGGGCCAAAAGGAGAGTTAACTGGATGGTAATTCTTCTCCAAGAATTCCAATTGTTTCCAAGCCTTTGATGACAATAATTCAGTCACCAAAGCACATCTATGACCTTCAGGTGAAGGACCCCTCTGTTCCTGTATCTCAAACACGGGTGGAAGGGATGACAAGCCTTTAGAAGGCAGAAGTACAGGCAAGCACACTTCCAAGTTTCCAGTGAGTTCATTAACTAAGAGAGTCTATACCCAGCCAGACTGCTCTGTCCAGCAGCAGGAACTTCTCCACTTGCTCATATTAATAACAACAAAAAGGATAGGGATAGGATTAAAAGTACAAAAACATACACCAAATCTACTTTTTCAGTGTGAAGTCAAGAAGTTTCAGATTTATGCCCTCAGAAAACAGCAGTGCCATGACTCAGTGCTAAAGACAAACTCCAACTTACTTCTTTCTCTGCTCAGCCAAGGAGCTGCCTCTTGTCTGTGCAAACATGTCAAAGTCATCACGAGGATTACTGTGCTGGAGGGAGCTGAGTGTGCCACTGACACTGTTTGTGCCCAAGTCTGCAACCAGAGAAGAAAAAATAGTGAACCAGTGCAATAACAAACCATCATCATTAACAGCTGCAGCACTGAGGAGTTCTGTTCAAAAAAGGTTGGAGGATGCTCATCATGTGCTCTTAAAAGAAAAATACAGAGATTATCTAATTCATCCTGGAAGTACCATTCCATAAATGCTCCTCATCAAGAAGCCAGTGTTTGGGAATTGGTAATGAACCTGTTGCCAATATCTTGAAATATTCACTGGTCACTAACACAGTCCAAAATTTTGGGCATGGACAGTAGTTTTCTCTGCAATGTTTTCTCTCAGTTATTGTGAAATCAACACTTTCAAACTAAGGGATATGGTCTTGGTGCAGTGCTGAAAGAGGTGGAGAACCTTCAATGAAACCCAGTGATCCAATCACACAATCTTTGGTGTGATTTAATGTAAACCACCTCAGAGTTTCATAAAACCTTTCACCCAAAGGTTTCAAATATTATTTGTAGAAGGGGAATCAAGAACATTCACCAGGATGATTTCACAGAGAACTATAACTAAGCAGAAATAGTAGTACAAGTTCTGCCATGAACAATAATCTGCACCCTTTCCACCAATCTTCCCTCTGATTAATAAATCCCTCCCTTCGTGCCAGGCTGGTTCTCAATTGCAGAATGTCACAGTGCAGGAGAGTGGGAATGCCTTCTAATCCCCCTAGAAGCCAAATACCCAAACCTTTTGGAGGACACATGGCAACATTAATAGGTAGTGGAGAGCATGATCTAGATCAGGCACTCACCAAGCCCTGCAAGCTGTGAAGAAAGTGAAGATGGAGGTGCTGAGTTTCCAACCATTGGGCTCACCACAGCTGGAGAGCCAGGACCCAAATCTATTAAATTATCTTCTGTCACCTCATTCAGCACCTGTCAGGACACAAGAAACACAGAAGTTACATGTCAGAAATTTCTGCTTGCAGTACAACATTAAACATCACAATTTTCCACATGAGGTATAAACTGTTTTCAGAAACAAAACTTCTTTGTTGTGACTGAAGTGTCAATACAGAGTCATTGCTGAAGTTTGCATCACACTGAAGAAGTGGTAAAACAAAGTAAACAGAGGAAATAATTATGAATGCAGAATAGAAAACATAATAGAAGTACAGATCCATCATTAACTCAGACCTTGAATGGTATAAAACAACCATAGAAGAGTTTTCATTTAAAGAAAATTATTAGATAATTAGAACTTTGCAGCTTTGAAAGGGGCTGCTTAAATACGAGATGAGAGTGGCTCCTAAAATTATGAATGGCATGAAGAAAATTAACCTGAACAGTGGTATTGTAAGACACAGTGAAGAAAAATTAGGTGAAGCAAACAAAAATCATTAAGTGACTTGATCAAATGTAAACAAAATATTTGTTATATATAAATTCAAAATAAATATGTAAAAATGTATAGTGAAACTGTGGAACTTATTGCTTAAGGACATTGTGAACTCCTAAGTCCACACAGATTCAAAAGCAATCAAAAAAGTTAATAGAGGAACAAAAATCTATCAAGGATTGTAAACACAGAGATGTTTTAGTGTGAAGTGACTTCCTGAACTAAAAGTTGTCCCTTGGGGTTTGTCACATTCTTACTTTTCCTGGCATCCATCATTAGCCAGTACAGGCAGGACACAGGGCTGGGGAGGTAAAAGGTGTGATACTACTGATAGTACTGCAGCTGATGGTACTGACAGTACTACAGAGGGAATCAGTGGAGTAGGTACTTACTCCATTACTGGTGTTCTGTGTTGAGCGTCCCGATCTGTATCGTTCAAATCTGTTTAGGAAAAAAAACCAAAATCCAACATGGATTAAGAAAGACACCAATAAATAATAAAAACCACGAGTTTATAACCAAGCCATGACATGCTTGCCACTGAACTTAGTTTTCTCTAGCTCCAAAGGGAAGCCTGAAAGCTTTAACTCCAAACCAGGACAAAGGGAGGATTCCTGAGAAGTTGCACTCTTGGCAAAGGTGGATTTTAAATTGACTAATCTGATCTTGCAGCACAAACATGCTTGAAAAACACTGCAGGTTTGTTGTGTTTTTTTTGGTTTGGGGGGTGGTTTTAATAATTAAGTGCTTTGTGACAGACTGTTGTGTGAGCCAAGGGACAGGAGGAACTGCAGCAAGATTGATGCCCACAGCTCAACAAGCCAAGGACCGCAGCTCATCTCACGCCCACTCAGCAGCTCTCTCTTGCTGCAATAATGTAAATGAGGAGCCACATGTGTGTGGCACAGCCCAACCCAGGCACGGGTGGCACAGGGGACAATGAACAGCAGATTCACTGCTTGCAACACCCTGAGTCGAATCAAAGATGGTCACAGTTGGTGCCCAAATAGGTTGGTACTTTCCAACAAGGAAAAGTAATGATGTCGGATAAAACCTTCGTACTTCTAAGGAGAAGTCAAGCTCTGATCTCTTCTTTACTCTGTGTACCTGGGGCCACAAATCTAAACTCAGCTTTCATTAAAGTCTTCAAGGCCAGGCTGGATGGAGCTTTGAGCAATCTGGTCTAGTGGAAGGTGTCCTCACCCATGGCAGGGGGGGTGGGATTAGATGAATTTCGAGATCCCTTCCAACCCAAACCATTCTGTGATTCTATGAACTCAAAACAGCAGGGGAACTACCTGCTCCCATGGCCTGTCTGAGGCCAGTCTGATCTCCTTCCTTACCATGGAAAAGCACCATGATTTCTTGGAGGTTTGAATTTTTCAAAGTAGTTTCAGAAGTAGTCTCTCTTTCCAGCAAAATGCCCGTAATATTCATATAATCCTCCGGGTTTTCTCCCAGATGGACAAAATACAACAGGGAATGTCAAGCAAACTAAAATGTTTTCTTAATGTAACAGAGGAAAATGCAGACTTAAAAGGCAGCAAAACCAAATTCAGGCCCAAATTTCAATTTTAGGAAACTGTGGGTGTTTGCTATTACTGGAAATCCAACTCCCTTTGCTGGAAAAACCTAAGACACCTCCCACCTCATTTCTCACCAAAAGGCTTCTGTTCATTTACATCCCAAGGCTTCACAGCAAAGGCCAGAGCTCCTGCTTGAGTCACTGACGGAGCTTGGTCCCTGTGCTAGGAATCAGAATGATGGATGTGGAGTTTTTGGAATAGCAGAGGAGGAACTGGAATTTATTGAATGCTCAGACCAGTGCAGCTATTCCACCACAAACGGCTTGCTAACATCACTCAGCTCCCCTTTCATGAATAATAACTACAAACACATCAGCCACAGTCAGCAAAGTCACAGAGGGGGGGAAATAGAAAGAAAGTTAAGGGTGACCACACTAAACCTCTATGATAGTTGCACTCTGCCACTTGTAGAATCCTGCTTGTGCATGAAACACACAGCATTTCACACAAAAAGCCAGCGTTTGTTTCAAAGTTTGCCCCATCTCCTCTGAACGAGGAAATCAAAGGCAAAATCGAGGGCACCGAGTCGTCTTTGCAGCCTTTGCCGTGACAGCACAAATTCACAGATCTCGAGTCTAATTTATTTTTAAAGGCTTGAGAAACAAAGCCCTGTGCTAAGAGCAAGGAACAAAGGGTACTCTTTAGTGCCTCGCTCCCCAGGCCTGTCATTAAGGGGAAGATTAAACTTTCCCAAGACTGCGGCATCACGCGTCACCTCCTGCAGCAGATGTGCCTGACAGCGCCTTTGTCTGACGTGTCGAAAGTCCTGTGCCCCAAGTCCTGTCCCTGGGGATCATTCCTGCAGACCAGCTCTTCAAAACATTAACTCTGAACAAGACAGGCTGCTTTTTCTTTTTCAAGATTTTAAGTGTTGCTTAAAAACAAACCCTTTGCATGCACGATGCTCCTGCCCACCTCAGGCAGCTCCCCTTGAAGCAGCACTGGGACTGGAAGGCTCAGAGATCAGAGGGCAGAGAGAGCTCATGGGAATCTCCCTAAGCCAGGAAGCAGCACAGAGATTTGTGCAGAGCCTGGGCTAGCAGGGGAACTAGTAACTGTGGCTGTGCTATTTTTGGTCCCAAGTCCTGTACAGCCCTGCACAACAAGGACTTGCAGGCTTGAGTCTCTGCATTCAGATAGTTTTCATAAGGTTCCCTTGCATTTTATGGATATGGCCCACAAAAATTCAGTGCATAGTACAAAAAAAATAATCATGGTATTGAAAGAATCAATTGAAACAGGAATGCTACCATAAAAGGCCATAAAAACACTGTGTGAATGATTCCTGTGGTTTGGTTCTCTGTGTCATGTTAGACCCTTGGCCCAGGAGGCCCAATTTCACCAACTGACCTATTTTATTCTTAACTGAAAACCCTGAATGAATGTAAATGGTTGCTGGGAGAGGTGCCCCACCTTTCATATCGGAGGAAGACGTTATTTAAATCATCATTCACGTGCAGCAGCTCCTCTGTGACTTCTTCATTGGACACTCGTGAGATAAGCTCCACGATTCTCTGCTGCATGGCTCTGCAGGTTCGGTTCAGTTCCTAGGAGGAATGCATTGTGCACACACAGTCTGATAAGCAACAAGCAATAAGTAGATTTAGTTGAGCTCTGTTCACAGCCAAACATATCCCCCAGCTGAGAAACACTAAGACAAGTTTATCTTTGCATGATTAAATGTCACCCAAAAGCACATCTAATCAAACGCCCTTCAAAAGATGATGGCACAAAACCTTGAGAGCCTATTCACAATTCAACTTCCTGATTCTTCTTTAACTCTGAGCACTTCAGAAAATAAATATCTGTATTTTAGTCATCTTTTTTAAGAATAAAACATGCTAATACAACAGCTTCCCAGAAGAGAGCTTTCAAGGAAAATTCAATCTGCTCTTTTTGGCACTATCATCCTTAAAAACTAAATTATGTGGATGGTGGAACATGTTGGGGGAAAAAGGTTCATCAGGGCTACCACAAGTACTAAGTGTGTGCTAGGATGAGAAGTGTTGGTGACACAGAATTTACCAGCTACAGAGCATGAGGGTAAAGACAAACCAAGGAGCAGGAGCATGAAAAGGTGAGTGTTCACACACCCTCCAGCACTGAGACACACAGAAATGTTCCCTTCCACTGAACAAGAGCACAGACAAGAGACTGCACAAAGGCTATGGGGAGTTTCAGAAGAATTGTTTTAAGGAATGCAGAGTAAGGGTCTATTTGTTTTAGAAGTCTATCATCAAGAAATCTAGATTTCAGTTTGCCTAGACCAGGATTTCTCATGCTTCCAGGACATCTCTTCCATCACCAATTACTTAGCAGAATTCTGTAGTCCTGAAAGGCCTCAAGAACAAAGGTCAAACTGGTCTGCTGAGGAGAACTGCAGAAGAAATGTGACATATGGCAGGGTGCCTCTGATCAGGCCAATGGTTTTACTTCAATAAGCACTGACATTCCAGCTAAAGCATGTCCCTCTGTCATCTTCCACTCCTCCCAGCTCCACTTCACAGCAAAAATTCAGCACTAAACAAGGATGACTTGTTGGTACACAACCTCCAGGATGAAAGCAAAAATGTGTTTGTTTTCCTTGCATGGTCTGACATCCTAAGCTCTGGATAAATTTCACCTAGTGCAATCCAGCTGCCTTAACAGCTTGAGGAATGTGTTCTCCAATGTCAGTTTTGATCCCATCACTTTCGAAGCAGATTGTGACATTTCAGAGGTTTGTTTGCTGCCTTTCCGAGAGGGCTGACAGTACCTATCTATTCTGCTCAGAGCTGGCTCTCTAGCAGGCTGTTTACATTTGATTGTTGGAGAAAATGTCAGGAATTATTTAAGGAGGAGGGCTATATAAACCTCAAAGCAAGGAGTCCTTGCATGCAGCACCTAGCTCACAGCTCTCAAAAGACTAACCATCCTTTGTGATCAAAAACAGGTTCTCCCCAGCTCTGTGATTCAGATTTAGGCTGCATCAGTCACAGAAGGGAACCAGCTGGAATAAAGAATCGTCGCTGTCTCTCCATTTTACGATCAAGTTCTTTCACCTTAAAGCTGTGCTCTAAGGTTACACTGTCAAGATGCTGGTGGTTGTTTCTCAGTGTAAGCAAACTGTTTGGTTTCGGCCTGTCATGGTTTCCTGGAAGCTGCTTTTGTTTTGAGCAGTTCGACCCAAATGGGCAGTGACTGAAAGGCTCTTTATTGCAAAGCCTCTCATCAGCTGCCATGATGGCTCTGAGACAAACACACAATGCCACTGCATGGGAGAGACCAGTTTTTGGATGGATTTCAAACTGATGTATCATAGAGAGCAATTCCCTGCCTTCCTCCGAAGGGATTGCTGTGGCTGCCCATCCTCCCCACTGGAGGATCAAAACAGAAGGCTATTTCTGAAGCTGTGGAAAGGCAAATCTCACATTAAGGGCAGCAGCTGGAATGTCTGATCACAATGCTCCTCATCTGTGCTCCTCATCTGTGGGATTCTGTGACTTTCCTCAGCCAAAAGACCACCCCACGACCACTGGCCTTGGGAAATAGGTGTGAAGCCTGAGACACCAGCTCAATTTATACTGTTATCTCTCTTGAGGTGCACAGTGCTGCACTGGATTGAGATTTTCCAGCAAAGAAATCCCTCCTGATTACAATCTAGCCCTTTGGACACCTGAGCACCTGCCTTAAGACACCACACCTTCAGGAAAACATATTTTCTGGAAAGACAATTAGTTCATAGATAAGATTTCATGTGGCACAGAATCCACAGACCCTTAGCATTCTTTAGTCCAGATGGAAATATGGCGAGTTTTTTCCTGCACAGTGACTGGGAGTGTTTTGACACTGTACAAGTGGTGATAGGGGGTGTAAAAGAAACAGGAATGCTCAGGGCTTACAGGACCTGTGGCAATTCTAAAGCTGCTTAGTGGTAAAGGTGACCTAATATTCAACAGCAGGAAAAAATTCTAGCTACACAAAGAGGAAAGCACTGGAACAAGTTTCAAGGGAAGTCAGGAAATCCTTGTCACTGGAAGACTTAAAAAATGAAGAAAATCAAGTGATGGCACTTGCCAGGGTCAGGCACAGCCTACATCCATTATGAATCCAAGCACGGGCTTGTAGCTGTGAAGTAACAACAAAACACACCCCCCAGAGAAACACAAGCACAGAAAGGATCAGAATCATATTTTCTATGAAACTTACCTGGAGTAACTCAAGGTCTGAGGAATCTTCTTGTCCAGGGACCATTTCTGTCAGCATTTCAGACATCACTTTTGTATTCCCACGAACAATATCCAGCTCACTGCGCAGCCGGGCAATCTAAATTAGGGTAACAAGACAGAAAAACACTTCATAATCTTTTGGTTTAAGCAGTTCATTTTCAAGAACTGACTTTGAGATATCTCTGGTTCTGTCTGACTTGATATCTCAGGCTCCAGACATTCTAGCAGGAAAAAACCAAAAAAGATAAAAAGTTTACCCAGGAGAAAAGGAACAGAAAAAGAAAAAAATTATCATCACAAACCCAGATGTGCTGTGTCTGTATGGAAGGGAAGCAATTGCAAACAACACCTAAAGCCAGACCTTGGCTGTGTTGCCTCACTTCACTGTGGGGAAAGATTCATATTTTAAGTAGAATCTTTGGCTCTGAAGTTATAATTTTGTAGGAAGAAAAGAAAATCCTGTATTAGGACATTTGCAAGGGCTTGACTTCCTGCATCTGCAAGACATTCTGTGCCTTGAAAGGAGATGGGCTAATGGGAATAACTGCTAAAATAACTGAGCAGGCTGGACCAACAGATTGTGCTGCCATGACCAGGCCACAGAGACACATCCAAAGCCCAGATTTTACAGTATAACAGGAAGAAAGATTACTAAGTAGAGCCAGACCTAGGAGATAAAGTCCAAAGAGTTAAAATGAAAGTTCCTCTGCAAATTAATTTCTAATTAGATTTGCTGAAAGAGTCTCACTTGAAAGAATCAACATGCCAATACCTGTTCAGAATTAGCAGTGATGGGACCAGTCACATTCAAGGCTGGGGCCTGAGGAGCAGAATACGCCGTTGGAGAGGACGAAGAGTAAGAACTGCTGCTCATCCTTTGCTGAGACTGGGAATTGTGCATATTTGCTGCAGGATCAACTTCAGGAACACTCTGCCACATCAGAAAGACAGGAGTTCAAAAGCTGAGCTGGGACAGCACTTGCTTTGTCAGCAACCTCAGGCCAAACAGGCTCAAATATAGAACATAATTGCACCTTGTGGGAAAGGTCAGTGCAGCTACTAGAAAAGACTGGCAGCTTCAAAAATCTTCCATGCACAAGCATTTAAATCCATTTACTTTTACAAGCAAAGTGAGAAGCAAAATAAAAACAAGAGCCAAAGAGAAGTCATTATAAATTATTTTAAACTAGGAATTAAGTTGCAGGCTTCCAAAAAATGATGTGATACATAGATACTGAATTTAATTAACCTTGACACAAGAATTGTAATCTCTCAGTCCTTGATCACTTCCATTTGTGCTTCAAAGATTCATTAACTTCAGTTTTCAGAGTGAATAATCAAAACACCTGTGATCATTAAGTTACTTCCAAGCAGCAGTTCTGTCAACTTTCCAGACTTTCCAGAAGTGTAAAGTTCTCACATTACCGTGGGATCAGAGAGATTCAGACTCTGTACACCTCTAATAGACAGGCAGACCTTGGCTCAGGGTTATCATCAACAAAAGCAACCCCACTTTTGAGCAAAAGAAGTAAATCTCAATCATAAATCCTTTTGGGCTCTCTTTGAACAAATTAGTTGCCTTTGTTTGGTGGTTTTGTGGTACAAGATTAAATATTACAAACTCTTTCCCTCTTCTCAGATGGATGTTGACTCAAGGGAGGAGATAGCTTATCAGTCTGTATCATGCCTCTTTTACATGCCCTTTCACTATTAACATGTCCTTCCAGGAGGGAGAAACTGAGCCAAATTCAGAGACATGGGAGGGGAAAAACAAGTAGTTATCCAGCTATTTAGACATCCTGGGAAAACATCCCTGGAACTGCAAGGCTGCAGCTTACCCTCTGTGGTGTGTGTATTGGAGACAGAGCATCAAGATCTGCCATGGGGAACTCAATGCCTTTCCTCTTGAGTTCTTCATAAATATGCACTACTCCAGTTAAATCAGGGCTACTTCGGAAGGCATCAGCCCAAGCCTGGAAAACACAAGGTATTATCCATAAACCTTCCAAATGAAGCTCCAGCCCCACACTAATCTCAGATACTAACTGAAAAAGCTTTCATGGATTTCAGCTTCAAAGGAAAGCTGGAATCATCAGACCTGGTCTAAAAACTCCTGCAAATATTAAGACCCATAGATTTTATTCAGATATGAAATAGACAGGAATGCAGTGCAGAGTAGCTGTGAGTAGCCCCTGACAGCACCAAAATCCATGAACATACATGAAATTCTCTTCCCATCTCCTCTCCTCAGCAGTGATTGATGCTGATCTTTCCTAGCACATTGTACAGCAAATGACCCACCAGAAAAGGTCTGTGTGAAAGATTCAACAGATCTAACCAAAATTCACAAAGCTCTACAATCATCTTAAGTAATCTTCATTCACTTTGTGAAATGAATCCTCATTTATTGCCAAAGGAAAAACACAGCCATCAAGTTGTCTTCAGTGTCTGATTTGGACCAGACATAAATTCTAAAAAAAAGTTCCTGTCTGAGGTTCTTGTCTTGTGAAAGAGACAGTCCCCTGAGCAGCAGAACTAACAACGCCTGGGTTCTGACAGAGCATATCCAACACTCAGACACCCCAGTGTGGCACAAAGGATGACTTTAAAAGAGAGAAATTCCCACAGCCAGAACATTCATAATATCTCTCCTGCATCAATTCTCTGGTGTCTAAAAAGACTTCAATTCTCATTTGAGCTTTTCCTTCGGTGGGAGTACTAAGTGCTTCTCTTGGCTAGCCAGCCTCCTGCACTCACAAAGCTGCTGGGAGCACAACATGCTGAAAGCCTCAACCCCTATCACTTGTGTTGGAAATTAGCCAAATATTAAAAATGTAGAGGAAGGAAAAACTTAAATATTATGACTCAATTAAAAAATGAAGCATTCCACAAACCCCCACATGTGTGGAGCAGTGTAGCAGTGTGCTGGATCCAGGACTACAGCGAGACGCGTGTGTGGGTTCTGAACTTAATTCATTTAGTCATCACTTTTACACTAGTTCTTTGACTATTTTTACTTTAAAAGCTCTTTGAACCATTTTTTATATTTGAGAGAACAGAAATCCAAGATAGCAAAGTAAGATAAGAAATAATATTAATTTTTAACTTGCTTTTCTATCCTGTTCAATTCTAAGAAAGAGCATTTCCTACCATCTGTGCCCAAGAGACAATCCATTATCAGGTGCAAGCAGACAATCCTGGGGTTGCTTCTCAGCTTTGTTAAGAGTAAATTAACTGCATCAACTGTTCTGATGCAGTGCAAGTCCAAACAGCCCTGCTTGAGCCAGAGAAAACAGCTCTGGCAGCACACAGCCATTGTTTCCTTGGAACCGACCTTCCAAAACATCCCCAATTCTGATGGAGATTTTGACTGCACAAGTAACTCCACCTTTGCCATTTCACTGCCTTTTCAATTTTCATCAGAAGCCATCTGAATGATGCTTCTACATAATGGTGTTCACCACTTCAACTCTATTTGCAAGCAAAAGAGAAAAGTGTTAGGCGAGAGATGTTCTATTTAATAATCATCACTCTAAAGAAACTTAGAGGCAAAAATATGCTGCATTCGGCCCCACAAGTTTTTAGTGAAGCTTGTTTGTCCAGGAGCATGTACTAATGCATCCCCTCTTTCATTGGCTTTCTGTGGATTCTGCAAAATGATCTCATTTCTTCTGCACTCCACCTTTTAAAAATATTCTCTCTTCTGCAATTCTCTTCCCTGGAGAAAGGAGTTCCATTTATATTCTTCTTCACCTGAGCTGGGAGCATTATCTACATTAGTGTGTCTCAGAGGTCACAAGCAGGACAGGCACTATTGTCTTAAGTGCTGTCTACACACATTGTAAGGCAATCCCTGTCCTAGACAGCTTACAATCCAACTAGGCAGCTGCAATATAAGCTCTGCTTTATGGATAAGGAGCTACACTAGAGCTTAGGAGTTACACTAGACCTGCCCATTGTCCAAACACACGTAGGACAGAGGGGAGATTGAATTCAGAGCTTCTAAGACTTTGGGCCAGACTATCAAATGTAGATACTTCAGGATAAATCCCACTTGGATCCTCAGTGTGCCCAAACAGGTCACTCAAATACCACTGTAAATGGTATTTATATTATGGTACCCCCTAAATTGGGGGCCATCTCAGTGTTTGGACACTGGGTGACAGGTGAGCTCTTACCAGGGGCACAAGGGATATTTCCAAGGCCTCCTAGCGAGGTGAAGAAGGAAGGATAAACACTATATAACATATGCTAATTCATGTACTCTGGGAAATAGGTTGAGAAAGTGAGACACAAGATGCTCAACATCTCAAAACAAGTCTCTAGATAAGAAATTGATGGCAGCTTTATCTACCCTTGTTATGGAAAGACCCAAGAATATCCCAGCTGTGTGGCTGAAGACACAAGCTGTTTGTACAGCTCTCTTCCATGCTTCCAAGTCTGGGCTATTAATCCTCTCATTTCTGTTCTTATTAATTCCCCAATATCAAATTGGGTAGAGAAAGGGATAAATGCAATGTTGGTGGAGCAAAGCTGAGATCAGCCCTCTGGGACAAAGTTAACTCCAACCCCAGGGAGCACAGCCTAAGCTGAGTGAAGCTGTCACAAAGTATTTTGGGGGTGTGTGTCCATAGGGCACCTATGATGAGTGATGCAATCACTCTCCCAAACTTGTCAGGCAATCTGGAAAACAAAGTCCCCTACCACCTCCAGCTAAAGACACACGAACAGAACCCACCCACAGGCAACCTTCATAATTTTCAGGCTTTTTATATCAAAAAAACATTTAGTACCCAGAGTGAGGCTTTTAGCTCTATTGCACTAAGTCTCCTCAGATAAAGCTGTTTAATACACTGAGGCAATGACTGTGGCTTTCTGATTATGTTACAAACACTCCCATCTTAGCTGCATTCACGACTGGGAATCCATTTAAACCCAGAGCACAGCAAAACCAACATTCCCTAAAACAACATGGAAACACACCCGGTTTGTCTTTATGGGACAGTTTTTAACCTCATCTCCTGGTCACTGCATGCATCTGCTCTCCCACCATAGCAAGCAGAAACCTGAGGGCTCTGTCAGATGCACAAGAATTGCTTTCAATAATTTCATTAATTTTGTGCTAATTTTAAAAAAAGCCATAAAATCATAAAGCAGAAATAAAGAGACCCCACAGACCCCGACGCCATGCCCACTAATTCCACCACCCTACCCATTTCCTGGCTGAAAATCACTTATTTACATTCTCATGCTCTAAGGATGCCCTATCCCTGTATCCAAGGAAGAAATAAAGCCTCAGAAATCCAAGTGCATGATTTGCCATAAAAATCAGAAGTATATCTGGCAAATGATGCTGTGCATTTGCAAATACAAGGAACACTGCAGCAGGTTTATATCATTTTAAATACGCAGTGTCTTTTAGTCTCTGGTGTACGCAGTAGCCTGTGGAAGCTTAGTGATAAAGCTTCCTATAATTGTCAGATTTCCTCCAGGCAGGCACCAATGTTTCCTCATGTGTGGCTAATGGTTTGTGGAATTAACATGGCTGTTTATTGTTGTGCTGCACAGAAGGAGAAGTGGCAGACAGGCCCATGTCTGAACTTCCCACTGCAGGCAAGGATCTGACAGCGCGCTTTTACTGCACAATAACCAGAGAAAAGACACCAAAACCATTTTAATTCCTATATGGTCATTTACTTTTCTTTGAAAGGAATGCAGAATGCTTTCTAATGGAGGGAAACAGCTCCATTTTCCGGTCAGGGAAACAGACACAGAAAGGCAAGTGTTCTGCAGCTGACACCAAAAGCACAATCCTCTGAAATATCCTGGCCTCGGATGACAAGCTCATCACTGAGGCAAGCCTCCAGCTTCTAGATATGACTGTTAAATTGCAAAAGCATCCATTTACCTTTTATTAAATACTCCTGTTTCACAGTGGTACCTCTCTAACTAGAATCCAGACAGTTCTCCCTGGATAAAAGATCTATGTGTGTACATGTCTGCTTTTTCCCACCCATCTGGATATATTGTTTGAGTTTATATATAAAAAACCTGCCACATTTTTAACGATGACAGCGTGTTTAGTGATGCGTAGCATTGAAGCAGACAGTCCTCATTTCAGGCAGCAACATATGGAAGCAGAGACAAGCTGTGTACCTGAATCAGTGCTAGGACTTTATCCTGTACTATAGTGGGGGGGTTGTTCTTGGGTGAGATGATTTTCACCAGAACGCCATCGATGAAGTCACGGTTTGCCACCAAGACATGGAAGCGATGGCCACAGTTCTTCACACAGGTCTCCAACACCTACACACACAAAAAAATCCAACATTCATTGTTGGAGCAAAGCTTGATCACATACACAGCACCTGTTTTTTTAATTTATTTTAAATTTTTTGATGGGAGGGTGAGAAGATGGAGAGAAGACTACACTTTTACTACCTCTCTTCTTCCCCAATTTTGCCAAAAAACTTCTCTACACATTCAGCTGTACCTCACCCACTGATAGCATATCGGGCATTTTTGTGATCTACCTTTCCTGTTTTCAAGGTAAAGAAATAGAAAGTTTCTTCATCTTCAAAGCAGAACTTTTCAGCTGGTGCAGCTGAACAGCCAAGTACACAGCAGCACATCAGGAGCAGGTAAGACAGAGGACATCCTGTCACAGTGAGATATTATCGTGCTGTGCCACTCCACCATTTTCTATGTGCCTGGAACACAGCTGGACCCAGTTGCTCTGAGCTATAAGCCATGTTTTAGAGTTGGGAATTCAGGTGAATGATCTTCACTCATTCAAAACACTCCCCTGTGAATGCTCTGACAGGTTATACTTTGACACATTTTCCCCCTGCAACCTAGCTGGAGGCACCTTCCACTTGCCATTCAACTGCCATGGAAGAACAGCTGTTGATTTCTCTCTGAAGAACATGATTAGCATGGAGATAAATCCAACACGTCACTTCTCCTTACAGCCATGCCTAATAACCACTGCGACTCTGTACCGAGGAGTCTGTAATTACTCTCCTCCTTCAGCTGCTTTCATCAGCCATGATGACACGGGCTCATTCCTGATGGATTTTGCTCTTTCCTGCACAATGGATAATCTCATGGTTTGGACTTTGGTAATCTGTCAAAATGACAATCCAGGATAGGAAATGGCAAGAAGACAGAAAGTACGGTTACGCCTCGTCAGGGAGATGCAACAAGAGCTCTGTGAAAGAATCGTACAGATCACCTCCCCACAGCAGGATAACTCCATCTAGTTACTGCCAGAGCCAGCCCAGCACCCCACTCAGGAGAGCTGCACTACCCAGGACACCTCCAGCTAAAGCCATCAGCAGGAAAGGTCACTGCTAAATTATCCCACACCTTAGCAGTGCGGCCTAAATGCACAGAATATAATTTACACTTTATTGAGTGAAATTAGATCAGCATAAATTAATGTGTTGTCTCCTACAGAGATTCATTCACAAGGGAAATTGTGCATCAGCTACTTATGAAGCCAAAAATATGGCAAGTTCATCATCCTCGCTTGCAGATATGCCCACAGCTGTTGCCTTGGAGTGGAGGAATGGCTGGACACAGGGAAATGAGAGTAGAAAGGAAAACCTCTAAGAGTAACAGATCCATTTGAGCCACTTTAACTTTCCTCAGTCGGTGCTTGGGATGAATAAAAGCCACAAAAAGAAGCAGAAATCAATTGAGTCAGAAAACCGCTATGCAAAGCTTCCAGCAGCTCTCCCCAAGGAAGTGAGGAGGCAATTGGAGAGAAGAAAAGGGCAGAGCAGTGGCTGTTAAAGGAAATAGTGTGTACATTCAAGAGAGTGCCAGGAAGAGGAAAATGACAAAAGGGTTCTGCCCTTTGAGGCATTCCAGCCTGCCCCCACTCACCGTCAGCGCCAGCATGACCTCTCTGTAATTTTTATTTCCATTCAGCCTCTTCTTCAGCGCTCGAATGGCATCCTTGGGCCTGAAGGAGAAACACACCATTTTAACAGACAGCTCAGACAGGCTTTTCACATCCCATCAACTGTGGGAAAATGAATCCTTTGCCATTTCCAGCTGGACATAAGCATGTGGGTTAACTTCAGATCATCTGACTACAACCAAACCGGGGTCATGGAAAAATATGTGAGGAGACAAGGCATCACAGAAGTCAAGACTGGAGGAATGCCCCAAGTTTCCAAAAATCTGTGCTGTTGATTAGGTAGGAAAGACTGACAGCCACTCTGACAAGCTTAGGGAATAAGAGCAGTGATCACTTCTCTTGCAGACTTCAAGCAGGAATGCTTTCTGGCACTAAAGAAGGTGTGTCAGAAAAGCTGGCTATACAAATAGCTGAAATTGAAGGCATTGCAGAGATACAACTGCTGAAAAACAAAGGTAGCACCCTCTCCTAGAAATTTTTCATGCCAGCCCTCCCAAGCAGAGATTGACCACAGAAAGTATCACAGAATAATTTGGGTTGGAAAGGCCCTCTTAGATAATCCAGTCCAACCCTTAACTCAGCACTAAGCCCACCACTATATTACATCCCCAAATGCCACATCCACATGGATTTTGAGTGCTTCCAGGAATGGTTGTTCCACCACTTCCCTGGGCAGCCTGACCCAGTGCCTGACCATCCTTTCAGTGAAGAATTTTTTCCTAATATGTCATTTAAATAAGTTTCTCTCCTGGCACAACTTGAGGTCATTTCCTCTTGTCCTGAATCCTACAGGTACTGCATCATACAGTATTTTCTGGCAGCAGGAGAGGTCTAAGGAGCAGGAAAACCAAGCAACTGATCTGCAAACTGCATTCAAACCATGAGCATCTGCCCCCAGCCTCGCTGCACCTCCTCACATGCTGAGTACAACTGGACGAAGATTGTGTTCAGGGACCTTTCCAAGTCTGCTGAAATAGCACATACCCTTCTTCTGTCTCGTTGATAATGTCACAGATCTCCATGTTAAGTGTCCAGTCTTCACTCTGCAAAGAGCCATCTGTGGCCTTTTCTGTAAAGTAAAGAAAAATAAATCTTTTCACATCTTCCTGGTTAGGTCTATACCTCAATCCATCTTCAGTTACTCTGAGCTGAAACTATTCAGAAACAGACAGAAAAATACAAATCCCTGCAGACAGTAAACAATGTCAATCCTTCCATCCTGGTTTTAGGGATCAGCATAGAGGTTTCCAGACAGAATCAATTATCCCTCCAGCCCACATAGATGGGCTGTTCTTCAAAGACTCCTGAATTCCTGGGAGAGTAGGAAAATGTCAGCTAATTCCAATTTAAACTCTTCAGAAGCTGCACTGCTGGCAAGTTATGAGCTAGGAAAATATCCCCCCAAACCAACATGACCTCCTCCCTGTTTCAGTAGATAATACCTCCCCATGAATTAAGGGAGGAAACATAGCAACCTGGAGATAGAATTCAAGGAATTTCAGCATGAAAAGATCCACCAACACATGAAAATATTTAGCACATAACAGTTCAGGTCATGATATCGTGACATCTGTCCCATGCTATATGCCCCTCTCCACGCTGGGGCTCTGTACACACCTCCTAAGCTCTGCCTTCCTCCCAAATCTTCCCTCACTATTTCTGTGGCAGGTTAAGTCACTCTGGCATCACTCAATTCCCAGGGAAGGATGACCTATAGCACTGTGACAGTGGCAGATGCCAACTGTTGGCAGTTTAATTTATAGACATCTGCAAGAGTAGCATAACCATAACTTGTAGTAATCAGTTGACAAGAACTATTTCCTCCTTGGGATTTCCTTCTAAATCAATATAGTTCTGTCTAGCAGTGCCTGGAACATCCCTGGAATTTTTCACACTCCTGACTTGCAGTATTCAAATCCTATCTGCTACCCACAGTCAGGAATAATGTCAAGCTGAATGTAAAGCCTGTCACTAGAAAGATCTAAAAAGGGGCCCTTCGAGCCAAGCATGACCTTCTCTAAATTAGTCTGGGTTTTTCTACAGATCCCTGGCATCCAATGCTGGAAGGCAAAGAGGCAAATCCACTTTTAAACATTTCAAAGCAGAAACAAAACCACAGGTACCATCTTCTCCAACTATCCTTCTGTATTCATCTAATCCCAATCTGTTCCCCAGAACAAAGCAGATTTTGTTTGGAAAGACCAGGCTCCAAGGACTTCACACATCTCTTTTTGTTTATCAACACTGTTTTTTTCCTGTTAATATTTCCATGACTGTGACTCAGGATACAAATGCCCACAGGCCATAATTATGGGACATTATTTGGAGAAAGACTGTGCCTAGGTAATTCAAGTTTCAGTGACTTGTCTACACCAAAATCGTGGTTAAAGCAGCTCCACCAAAGACAGCAATTACAGAAGTTTGAGGCAGATATGCAAAACCCCAGAAGAGAGAGCTGAACAGAAGGGAGAGGACATCATGGAAAAGGAGATTATTCTATATGGAACAGGAAAACATTTGTAACAGCCCTCACTTCTCATTCTGAGAAGCAGCACTACAAGGTACCCATTGGGGAGGGAATGGAGGCTGAAAATCTCCCAGCTGGATCTTTTTTTGCTGTCATCACCTCATACTAAAGTTCACTTTGGTCAATGAAAATTCTTTATGCTTTAGAGATGCACAGCATCCATAATGTCCAATAAATACTGGGCAGATTACTGAGTGGTTTTAATTTACCGTGTTTACAGCACAGGCAGAGCTGTTAAATGTTTTCTAGGATACAAGAATTTATCTTTGTGCAAAGCTACTTGTAAGAATCACTTCTATTAGTTGCTTTTCATTCTTACAGTCTACATAAGGTTTTATTGCTATAGAATGTCAACTGCCTTCACCTCCATATAGTCTTTATCGCTTAGGAAAACATTTTATTTAACATTAGAAAAAAACCCTTAACATTCAGAGATACAAAAAAAAAAAAATCACTACATCTGATCTGCTAGAGAAGGTGATCCCCAGAGCTGCAAAGGATTTACAAGCCTAATGCTCCAAAATAAGAGATTATGCCTTAAATAGAGAGTATTCCTGAAGCTGGGCACATGATTTGTTTCCTTAATCTTAAACTATATTAATGAATTTTTGTGTTCTTGACAGCATTTGGCATCAGGCAGCAACTTAGCAATGTTCAGACTCTCTGCTCTGCTATAATCACTTTTTATATATGATTTTGGAAAATGCTGATCCTGCACGAAGTTGTGCTGGCAGTCAATTCACTCGCTGGTCTTGTAAAACTCATGGAGTTAAGGTTTATTTTGACAAAATGTGGATATGGCAGCACTCCACAGGTAAAACTTGTGATATTTTGCCAAGAAATGCTGCTGCAGCACTGTACAGAGGTTAGCACTGGAATGCTCATCTGTGGTCCCTGATAACCTCGGTCATATTCCCTTCCAGAGACATTCCAGGGAAAACAAAATCCCCTTTCTCCCAAAAAACATGGTTACTACCTTTTTATTTTTGCATTTCTGCACAGACAGCTGAGACTGTGTGGGTTTAAGACATAACAGTTGCCTTCTTGAGAATTATTTTTTTTTCCCCCTTGGGTAATTTTTAATTCAAGTAAGAGTCAGAAGCTAATTTTAGTCTCTTCTTCAGCAACAGAGAGCACACGAGCACTTGTCATCTGGAGTTGTGTGTCCTTTGTAGGGTGTGTGACCCAGATTTGCTGCTGCAGTGCTCTCTCAGCTGTACAAAGGAGTTCACTGGCTGCAGAGAAGGTTTGGGTGGGATTTGCCTGAAGAGCAGTATTGTGCTGTGATGAATTGCAAGCCTGCAGAGCTCTTCTAGAACCAAAACACAGCAGGTTGTAGTTCTGGATTTCTAGTGAAACAGCTCTGCACTCAGCTGTAAGAGAATCCCTACCCAACATAGCCAAAATACAGTAAATTAAAAACACCCAATAACCTGTACAGCATTTCATGGACATTTTGGAAGGTTCCTCCTCAAATAGCACCCAGATATGACTGACAAGATTAAACAGATTTTGGAAACTATCACAGAACAAAGGAATGGCAGGGAAATCGTGCAAATCCCATTTGAAAGAGTAATCAGTTCCTTGACCTCTTTCATGCTCATTAAAAGGCATTGAAATGGCACCAGTTCCTTCACACACGGACTCTGGAATGTGACCAAAGGATTCCAGGGTGCAGTAAGAAATCATAAGAGGGAAGGTGATGAGGAGGAGTTTGCCCTGAACTGAAGAGTTTATGGCATAGTTTAATTGCATCACAGAAGGGCTGGCAGCTCCCAGCCTGGTGCCAAGGGCTCCTTGCACAGCTCCTGACTCGGGAGCAGCTCCGAGCGCTGGGATAACGCCGGGTTTGTGTCTCACACAGAGACACCATACCACCAGTGAGATTATCAGAAAGTCTCTCTCTGAAACAAGATGCTATCAGTTCCCACCACGTGTCCCAAATTAAAGTATAAATGTTCTGGTGGGAAGAAAGACAATCTGGCACTCCACGCCTGACATGCAGCAGACCTTGGGCACTGCATATGCACACACAGCATCAGCTTATCTGTAGTCTGCTACAGGAAAAGGGGAATAAATCATGCTATTTTTTCCATTCACACCTTCCCTCTGAGATCCAACTCTTGTGGCCACATTTCCACGCTCTGCCAAATGGCAATATCAGCATTTCCCTGCTCACACTGAAATCCTGTATAAGTTACAGCACTCTGAGGGTTCAGCAGTGTAAAGTTCCCAGTACAAACAGTCTCGATGCACACACCCCCAGCCAAGCCTCTGCCCAAACAACCTGCTCCGACCTGAAATGTCACCACAAGGAAATCAGGTCAGAAATTCCTGTACAATCACAGATTGCACAGGGCAGGGCAGAAACTAGCTTCTAAATACAGGAAGAAAACAGAAGAACTTTTATCACCCATCCTGAAATCAGGTCAAAAGTGACCTCACAGAGAAACACCAACACTGGTTGTCCTGAAGAAGCTCCTCTCTGCTCTTTTCAATGCAAACTACTGCTCCATGTGCATGTTTATACAGCTGAGACTGGAATTCTGACTGCTGGAAGCACTGAGAGCAGCTATTCCAGCCTGAATGATGACAGGACCAAGGTAAAAATCTCTCCAAAAGTCCATCTATAAGTACCAATAAGTCTTTATGGTGCTGTAGAATGGTCTTGGGAGAAAAGGCAAAAGGGAAAATTAAATGTAGCACTTGCATGAAATAACATTAAATGGAAACAGCACAACTGCTGTTTTCTGTTTGAATATCAGAATCTCATGAATGAACAGATCTTTTTGTTCAGAGAACTCACAGTTTTTCTCTCTTGGGTCTTCTCCAGATGTTGCTTCAGAGACTCTCAATTCACACATTTTTCTATTACACACAAAAAATCACCTTCTATTTATGCAAGAAACCAGTGCATCGTGTTAGAGAGATCCAAACCCAAGAAAGATCCAAGTCCAAAATTCTCCCCTTCCCTCCAACAGTGTTTGGTGTTCAAATAGCATAAAACATCTTGGGGTTTGTGGTTGTTCTTCTTTTTTCCTTTTTGCTTGGAAGTTCATAAGATTGCAGATCTTAGATCTTTGTCTTGTCTCTTAACAGTCCACCTGCCTCCCAGCTGTGCTCCACCACTGAAATTAGTGAATCAAACAGTCAGATATGTTATATTTCACTCTGCATAACAGGGATCAGAAGAAACCACTGTATCACCAGGTTTTTGCTTCCATCCTGCTGCCCCCCCTCCCTTCAATGCAGTGTTGCTCTCTCAGAAGTGAGGGGCATCAGCTGAGGGTAAGAGAAAAACGCTTTTACAGACTGGGCTTTCAGGAAAATAGCAATAGTTTTACAAGGCAATGCAAAGCAGACAAGATTTCTCAAATGAGCAGGACAATTACATCTCTGAGCTGTAGCCTATAGAACTGTTTTACACTTTAAAGCACCATTACATTTTGTGACTGCAGTTGTCTCTCTAGGATTCAATAATTCATCAATGATCCCCCTGCAGCACCATCAATAAGATCCAGGGAAAGACCATAAAGAGGCCATGGAAACATATTTCAGCTGTCCAAGTAAAATGAAGATAAGACCAAAGACCTCCAGTACTCACAAAGCTGCTGAGTTAAAGGCATCACACTTGGGAGACAGACACTCAAATAACACACTTGGATACTCCTGGACCCAACAGTCTATTCTTGTTTTTCTATATTTGCTTTTAAAAAGACAGTCACGGCCACTTAGACATTATGGTAACCAACAGGAGGATTGTTCCTTTTTATCAAAACGCTCCTATTAAAATATAAATGTGACTCATTCAAAATTCAAGATCAAAACTCAACTCTGGAGTGACTTACTCATAAAACCCTGCCAGCTTCTTTGTTAGAGCGCACAGCTCCAAGAGCATTTTTCAATTAGCCACCTCACTGCTCCAAGTCCTTTTTCTACATTCCTTATTTCACACTGTTCTGAAAATGCTGAGCTTCACACTTCCAAGGAAAAAGCCAGTCAGCTAGAACAAACGGGCTCAATCTGAACGGCAAAGCACTACAGAAAACGTGATTTGGGTTGGACTGCTGCAGCACTGGCCATCCACTTGTCATGAGCACTGTGATTTTTCACTTGGTTTTTTAGCTATGCTCACACTGAAACTCTTTAGGATCGAGTCATTTATCCTCTGTTAATTGTTTTGCCGAAGTTTCTGGTGGTGAATAAATGAATAGCTGGCAATGGCTGCAGAGTCTATGTTAAAATAAAATAACGAGACACTGTGGACATGCATACATGCAATCCTAATGAGTATTTAGCTCGAGTGCTGTTGGAAGGCACAGCAGTAAACTGGGAACTGTCATTTTCTCCAATTAACTTCCAGGTTTTCTTCTTTTTGAAGGTGCCACCCAAATGCCAAACTTCCTCCAACCTGCTTTCCAGATCACACATACCTGCAATCATGAATATATAGTACGCAATTACAGTCCTTTTTAAGGACCTCACGGTACTCACAGTCATGCTACAACATTCTCGTGATTTAGATATGCTGCAGAAAAAACATCACCCATCATCTCCCACAAATTCAGCCTCTCAGGTGCAGGAAACTCCAGGTGATTAACTGAGCATAGCTGCACTGCAGTTTCAGAAGCAAGGTGAATGGATTAATACATACTAAACAAATATTAACAGCTGTACAACAAAGAAAACTTTTCTTTCGTGCTCAGATCAGAGCTTCACCTGAACAAAAAGAAAACCAAAACAGAAAACCCTATATTAATATCAGAGCACACAAGGGAACATATCAGCATGGTTCACTTAGTTTATCACATCTCAAAGGTCTTGATACATTTGCAGGGTGTAAAACCAGCCGGACCTTCCCATCTGCAATTGTACTGCACAAAAAAAGGCCTGGCAGGAGAACCTGGTCCAGGCAGCTTCTGCACTCAGATGTCTCTCATCTCAGGCATAAATGGTAGTTTAGTCACAGTCCTTAAAAGCATTTGGAAGCTGGATCCCAAGCAGAACGGTGTGTTTCTATACAATAAAGACTTTTGTTATGAATCTTCTCCCTGAAGTTCTCCCATCAGCAGAAATTGTTGCTGCTGACAGCAAACTCCACTGAATGACATGTGTATGTGAGTTGCTGTCTTCCAAAACAGATGGCAGAGAGACACTACTGCGTCTTTAAAACACAGTGAAATCCATCTGACTTCTCCACTCTACACAGCTTTAGAAACAAAGCACAGAAAAACACCTTCCTCCCATGCCCTGACACTCATCAAAGCTCACATGTTGACCCATGTACTGTAAATAGCCGTCCTTCAGAGCGAGGTCATACACCAGCAGCTCCCAGCTCATCAAGCCATTTGCATGATTCAGAGGCACTTTCCCCCAAAATTCAGCCTTCACTGCACGTTTCCTCATCTCTTTTAGCAGTGACCTTGGCTACATTCCCACCTCGCTGCCAACCCACGATTTTCAGATGATGGTGCTACTTTACGATTGACAAACAGGGACCTGCTCACGTCAGGAATCGATACGCCCAAGCCTTCAATCAGAAATGTCAAAGCCATTTTAAAATCTGCGCCCTGTATTAATGGATTTTAATGGATTTGAATGGAGATGTTTGATTTACAGTAGGGGAGCAAGAAATCGATGATCCTTTATGACATGTCACATCTCGTGACAGTGTCCCCTCGTCCTGCTGTGTCGGGGGGATGATGACTTGCCACTTCACAGACATCTGTGATCTATTAGGCAACACTTCCAGTAGTTTAATATCATCCCACTCTGAGTGTCCATCTTTCTTCTCTGGATGAGAGGCATGAAAGCATAAATTAAAATCTCCTGGGTGATGAAATGGTCTCCTTCAGATTTGCCTTTTCTAAATTTAACTGCGACTGCTGAGACGTGTCTGTATGATTCTGTGTGGGAGAATTTATCAGCACGGTGTTGTTTAAACAGGTCAGTGCATCAGGATGGGTACCCAAATCTCCTTCTCCTTTGAACACTGTCCAGCAGCCAGTGTTTTATAACAAAATCATCAACATTTAGTCATTTCCATAGACAGAACTTAGATTGTACCCCACCACTTGCCGAGGAGTTTTCATCCCGTTTTAGTTTCTCCATGGAATTTGGACCATTGGAGGGGCTATGTCATTCCTTAACTTGGGCTACCAGTTCCTTAACTGAGAATCTTAGGTATTAAAGCACTGACATACTGGATGAGTAACATCTGTTGATTAACTCTAGAAATACCAAATTTCTTAACAGTTTTGGCTCTCCAAAAAACCCCCCAAACAAACAAAGAAGCTCAAAAAAATCGTCATTTTCCAAGCACCCATTAGTGGCTGAGAACTACTCATACAGACAACCCAAATAATCCAAAACCAATGACTGCATTAATTTTTCCTAATGCCAGAAAAACCAACTGCTAAAAGAAAAGAGCAGACTCCATTCATTTTATCAGCCTTAACTTATGAATCTCAGAGAAAGGGGCAGCTGAAAGTAAGGAAAGCAGGCAGAGAGGTATCACAATTCTATATCCCAGCAGCACAACATGCTGTAATAACCATCAAGAGCAAGGAGGTGTCCTGATCTGTGACTATCTGCCCCATCCAGGACTTCAACAACATCCAGTAATTACAGGTGAGCCCAAAAAAAATGACTTTATGAAAAGTTATGGATGATCAGTGTGTCAGTGAGCTATATTTGAAATCTATCAGCTCTTGATGGCCAATTTTGTACTACATGAGTAAAGCAAGTCCTAATAACTCACTTGGGACTTCACTCCAGTACTTACAAGCTACGTGCTTTTCATATTCATAAAACAAAACTAATTGCCTTTCATGGATGAAATGTTCTAAGAATTTTTAATCCACGTCAGCTGCAAACTCTAAAAATCCATCCCCATATATTTCAAACTCCCCCTCCCACCTGCTCACTTGTAACATGTTTGCTGCAAACAAACTAGGAGGCAGAAAGAATCATCACGCTCCTACATTAGAATTATTTGTATTATTTTTTACAGGTTACTCCTAAAATCAGTTGCCCACATTTTCACATGCCTAAAATAAACTGAAAACACTACTGAGTGAGGGGAAAAACTAGGCAAAATCTCCCATTTCTACAAGGAGGCACTCACAAGAACAGGTTTACTCCTTTGCTGCAGTGTGCTACATGAGAGTTCTAAGCAAGTATTCACAGGTGATAATTAAAATGTGTTACAAGTGAAATGCAACAACTCTTGCATTACATATTCCACATGCATGTTCCCACCCCCAGCTCTCCTACAACTATGAAGGTGAGAGCTGTGTCCTAGACAGAGGAAGCTTTTGAGGGTTGATGGGTCATGTTTTCTAGTGTGAAGGCTTCAGTTTGCATTTCAATTTTTCAGCCTTCCCTTGCACTGCTGTACAGGATGACACCAGGCCTGTGCAAGAGGCAGCAAGCTCCAACCCCATCCCAATTCTCCAAAATCTCCATGGCTTGAGGATCAGCGTTTGGAATACACTAAGTGTTCACCATGGGAGAGGGGAGAGCTGGCTCCTCTTCCAGTAGGTGACAGGAATTACTTTTACCAATGTTGTGGTCACTGAAAGGCTCTGCTGCCAGCTGCCCATTCCATGAAGCTATGGCTGCAGAAGCTTAGCAGATAAACACTTCCAAGCAATCTCCTCAGGAAACCCGAGTGCAAATCAGGCAACAGCAATAACGAGATACGTATGTGCAATCCCATCTTGGGGGCTGAGAAATGTGGATTTCTTGGTCTCTAATAACCCTACTAAAAATTCTGTTCCATTTTTACAGCCCTGTTTCTCATGTGCCACTGCTGTAGATAAGCCTGAAAAAGACTGATAAATAGAAAATGTAAATACCAGAAGTTTAGGTCAAGTATGCAAATGCCTATTTCTGAGACTGTCATTTTAATTTTCCCTTAAGTCCCCATTCACCAACTTGTGTTATCTAGGCACACGACTTTGTAAATTCTTCAGGTCAGGAGCTGTCCCAATCCATTTCACGTTCCACTGCAATTGCCTCTATTACATCACACCATTACTGTGGCAAAATTAATAAAAATGTAAATGTATCAGGGGACTGCACCGTAATTTTGGAAAATAACTCTACTGGTTTAACTGTCTTGGACAGTTAAAGTTCTAAATAGAACACAAATTTTGAGCAAGGTTTACAAACAGTTTGGCTTATTTAACACATGCAGCAGGGGAGCAAACCCCAGCAATGAAACAGGCTGATCTGGTGCAGAGCATGGATGGGAGGGTCACCTTCCCAACTGAGAACATGTTCAATCTTTTGGAATTTGCAGAGAACCAGCTCCTGCTGCTTGGGAAAACCATGAGGATAAGCAGCCTGTCCTGCTCAGTGTGACCAGCCCAATGACAGAGCTTCACCAGCTTTGACCAAGGTCAGCCTCTCCTGGGCATTCCTTCTTGTTTCTGGGTGAATCACGACTTTCTCCACTTCCTTTGGGTTTAATGTTCATGTACACTGTGCACATCCTTCCCCTGAGCCCAGCAGCAGCTTCCTAAGCAACCAACAACTGCATAATGCTGCCTTTAATGAAAGGGAGCCTTTAGAGGTGCAAAGGCTGAGTGAGGCTGCACCGCTCCAGCTCCCTCCTGGTGATCACCACAGCCAGGAGATGATTCTGCACCCAAACTGAGCTTTGCTTTAAGGAATGCTACATGTGAAATACCTCATTACCCACAGCAAGACTCCAGGCCAATACCCATTAAAGAACCTGGTAGGAAAAAGGGGTTTTTCTACTCATTGGCTATGCCAAGTCATTGGCACGGATGGGGATTTAAAAGGCAGTTTTAATTATAGTAGGTAAAACCCACAGATGATCAAGCTGCAGTGTCAGAAAACCATCAGAACTGAACACTGACCCATTTGGGTTGTTTGCTGAACTTTAATCACTTTCCAAGTCTGACAGCTGCTCAAACTTAATTGCTCATTACACTTGTAAATAAAAACTGATCTCACTCTCTGATTAGCCATCTTATAGTTGCCATAACAACTTCTTGTCTAATAAGTGATTTCAGATTTACCATTATTTGTACTAGCAGAAAATTTCACAAAGGTCTGAGTTCGCTCTTTTCAGCAAAATACCCTTCTAATTAAAACCACCGAAAATCAGTAGAGAAAGGGCAGCTCAAAGATAATGAAAAATACAAGATATTTACTACAACAGCTTAAATGTGAGCTCAGGGTAACACAAACCCAAATACATGCTGCATCCAGCCCAACCTCTACATCCCACTATCAATCATCTTATTATCATGCCTATATCCCATAACAACTGCTCAGGAAAATAGACAGAATTCAGGAAATAACTTGGGTCACAGTGTGGAGACTGATCTCATGACTCACTCCAGATCAAATATTCCAATAAAATTTGCATATTTTCTCTCCTAATCCTTAAATTAGGAACCAATTAACTGGTGAAATTCCTCATGTTAAACTGATCAGAGAGCTTATTGGTGAAAACTGAGGAATTAAGATCCTCAACAACTTATATAAAAGAGGGGAAAATGTTGAGCCTAACAGATGTCCATTGCTTCAATTGTAATCAACAAGGTTTTGGAAGAAAAGCTACAACATAATATCTCATCTCTGGATCACTTCAGTCAAAACCTTATTTAGGCAGGACTTCTTGGACAAAATTATTAATTAAAATTACTAATTAAAGGCTTGAAGATTTTTTTTTTTAAAAAAAGTTATCTGTATTTCAGTAAGTATTTGGTCACCAAAGCTTAAGCAAAATGCCTCTATTTAATATACAGACATATTTATTAGTCTCAGATGACAAAGCTGTGAAATATCTCTCACCTGTAGGCCCAGAATATCATAAAACTTTCCAAAATTTGCTAGCAAAGCTGCTGAAGCTTGCAATTTATTTAATATGCTCTAGGTAGCTTTTTGTGTTTATGGGCAAGGAAAGGCACCCCCTTCCTTCCAAAAGGAAAATAAATGCAGAAAGCTATAATTGAGACAAAATAAAAGTTAAAAAAAAAAAGGAAATACCAGATTTTTTAAAGGGATTTTCTGCATTTATTAAGCTAGGCAAAAAACAGGATTTTTTTTTTGTTATTTGGGTCAAATAGGAAACCAGTCAAACTTCTTGCAGTAAATGTATCCCATGAAAATAAAGAGGATGCAACATGTTCAAGTTAACATCTTCAACATTCCTGACCACATTTGGGATGCAACAAAGTCTTTCCTGCCTTAAGAACACGAAAGGAGTGCTCTGAAAAATTCTTGGTATTCAAACACAGTTTGAACAGCTTACAACACAAATCTGTGCCTTCACTTTGTGTGTGTTTTCTTTGATCTGAATTTGAACAAAGAATTTCTTCCCAAACTAATTTAACCCAGAAGGTTTCCGAGGACCAGCTGGGGAACAAGCTGTCCTACTCTCAAGAAATAAGGAGGCTACAAGGTAACCAACTTATTCAACAGGTTTCTTCTGAGTATCTCCTCATTTTTGAGTCTCCTGATGCTCCCTGAGACTGCACTGAGCTGCCAAATGCTCTGAACCAAGATCAAGGAGCATGGGTAAATAATCCATACACAGCCATGCCAGGAATTGCTCAAACACAGACAGGCGTGGATTTTTTTCATCCTTAATCTTTGATTTTGAAGTGAGTTGGTGCATTGTGGAGCCCACCTTTTAATTCTGGCAGGTAGAAAACAATCATGGACTATACATCTAAATTTAAAGACAGTGCTGCCAATAATAGACTGGATGGATTAATTTGCATTTCCCCTTCTTGAGCAATGGGAAATGTTACCTATAGCTGGAAGATCTGACTCCCTGGGTTGTATAAAAACATGCTCACCTGAAGCAAAGGAGCTGCTGGTATGGGAAGAGAGACCCAGCTCTAGCAAAGCTTTTAGACCAGTATCTTTTGTACTGAAGAATCATCAATTTCAAACGAACCTTCTGCCACTGACAGTAACTGAAACAATCGGGCAGAACCATCAGCAGAATAACTACACAAATACAGAAGATAAGGCTTATCTATCCTTGGTAGGATTTTTATGCTCAGCAACAAGTTTCTTTTACATAGAAAACTAAGAATTCCCCAGGCAGATGCAAATGAAAAGAGGAAAACTAGTTCTGGATGATCTGTGCAGACTCATTGCTGCATTTCATGGGCTGAGCTTTCAGGGCATTTTCTCACTTCTCAGGGCTCCCACAAT
Organism: Cyanistes caeruleus; assembly: GCF_971803275.1. Lineage (NCBI taxonomy): Eukaryota > Metazoa > Chordata > Aves > Passeriformes > Paridae > Cyanistes > Cyanistes caeruleus. The sequence continues at coordinate 14,471,270 of NC_141717.1, forward strand.
ATCCTTCCTCCCTCTGCTCTTTAAGCCTTTATCACCTACTCATTGAACAGATTTTAAACCCAAACACCGAGGATGAAATTACTTTTAGTCACGTAGGAAACACCAGATGAGGAAGGAGGTGGCCAGGCCAGCCTTGAAGAGCCCCAGCTCTGCAGGTACCAGGCAGCACCTTCCCAGGGAAGGATCATCTCACCAAAACTTCTGCAAGAGCTGCTGCTGTCCCTCCACCAAGCACTGCCACTGAGAATACCAGAAATGCCTTCAACACTTTCAAAAATTGTTAATTAAAAACTCAACATAGTTTATAAAATCATAGGGAAGTCTGCCTACCTTAAAACTGTTCCTCATTAAGGAAAACACAGAGTACTTTTTGGGGGGGAAAATTGTTTTGGATGAAATATTACATCAGAAGGAAGGGTTTGTGGGGATTTTCTGTGGTTTTTTTAGGCAAGCATATTTTAAATATGCAGTTTAAAAAAATCTGCTGAGTTCATGAACAGAGCAGTAACAAACTGGGAACAAGCTGTCCTCACTCTCACATACACATGGCTATTAGAAGCATATGGAATATACATTTAAGCGTACCATGCTGAAAGAGATAAATACAAATACCCAAAAATACATGTTATAATACCTTCATGAACTACAATCTGCTTTTGTGCCTATAAAATAAATCCAGTCTTAGTAACCCAGTATTAAATGGCATTATACTAATTACCCAGCTTCACACGTGTATGTAGTTTCTCCAAGTTTGCCAGACTCACAACTCAGTATTTATTTGCTCCTTTAAAAGCAAAGACATCCATTTATGTATTTCATGGAGATTTTCCTTACAACATAATCCATTGTCATGAAGTGAAAGCAGATCCAAATAATCTTATAAAACTAAAAGCACTTTATCAGGCTCTTTTTGCATGACAAGCACAATTCTGAATGAGCTGTGGGGAGTGGGTTTCTAACAACTGACCAGCTACAGGAGCACCTAGAAAAGTACTTCAGCTCTGAGGAGAGAACTTCTGTGCCCTTTTCACTGAAAAATTCATCTTTTTGATACAGCAAGAAGAGTGACTGCCACCTTGTATGGAGAAAAACTTTCCTTAGAATAAGGAACAATGCTTCAGTAGTTGTGGGTAAATGCAAAGGATGTTTTATTTCATTACAAGGCAATGAATGATGAGAGAGAGAATTCAGAGCCCAACAGCACGCTGCAAAAATGATATTTTACAGGGCCCACATCCTAAGATTATGCTGTGCACTTTAAACACTGATTTCTAGCATTGGGGAAAGGCTCAGCTAATGAAAAAATTGTTTCACTTACAGCACAGCAAGGTAGTAAGTTTACTCTGAGGCAAACTTAGGGAAATTTTGGACAAGAAGGCCTGGATTAATGCCTCCCACAGGAGTACCAGGGGCTGCTGGCTCTAATGCATTTCTCTGTTCCTACATGTAGTCATCAACTAATTTATTTAGGAACTGTTTTTATTCTAAGAATCATAAAAATCTTAGAGATATAAGAAACCTGAAGAAAAGGCTCAAGTGCTTCTTATAGAAGGGAAAATAAAAAAGTGTTTTAAACCCCTTTAGCTGAAGCATTTTTCCCATTAAAAAGAATAAAAAAAGAAAAAAAAAGGGGGGGGAACAAAACAGCAGCTCTGAAAACAGCCTGTATCCACCATATATATTATCAGTTTAACAGCCTTGAATGGAAACTGCAAGTGCTTTGATAAAAATAAATTGAAGAGCTGTCTGCCTCACTGTTGCTTCAATAAAGTGCCTCTGTATCTTTTGCTGAAACCTTGTTTTTGTAGCCTCCTTAAACAATACTCTGTATTAAATCACCATGCTGTTTCTTCCCCAAAAAACAGACTCCAAGTGCCCAGACCAGCACTGTGCATTGACACTTCTCTTCTGCAACAGGGACCAGGGGTGTAAACCAGCAGCACCTCATTCCCACTCCCAGCCATACAGGACAACTTCATTTCTACTGTATTGTTAAAAATTAACTTTCAAGTCTCACTGCACTTATTTCAGGTGCTGAACTTCATTCCCAGAGGAGGTCTTTGGCTCTAGGTCAAGCAGATTTGGGGCTGCAGTGAGAAGAGCTGAGTTCATCAGCACACACAGCCCTGACCAGAGTTTGACCAAAACTGACCTTGTTGCCCCTGTCCAGCACCCTGTGAGGAGCCCATTTCACACCTCACTGCCCCAGGTCAGCCCTTTGCACCTGCATGAGAAGGGCAACAGCAAGGTTTGGTTTGGATTCAAACAAATAATCACTTCCTTGAAGCCTTTGCAAAGTCTCCAGAGGAAAACAAAAAAAATCCCAACCTAAATCAGGCTTTCCTGTGTCCTCACATGAAAGCCATATGGCCACTATCAAATAAACAGAATGGCCAAAAAAGAGTCACCAGCACTCCACATTCTTGTAATTCAATCAGCTTTAATCATCAAAGATGTTTTCGCTAACCTGCAGCAAGGGTATTTGTTCTAATAACCTTGAATAGAGTGGTGACACTTTAAAGATGGCTCCATTGAACAAAGAAAGATAAAAATGCAATTTATGGCAGGATGGTGAATCTCAAGGCAAATTCCCACTACTGTAAATTGCAGCTTTTTCTCCAGGCTGATCCCTCTCCACGCAGCAAGCAGTCTGTCAGTGCTGCTTTACTACATATCTTCCTGCTCTTCTGCTCCCCACTGCTCAGGATATTCTTCAAGATGGTATTCACAGTGGTGATTGGAAAAAATAAACAGTTCAGTCGTAAGAACTGGGCCAGCACCCAATGCCACAAAGGATCTTGTCAATCTCAATGTTCTTGGCAGCCTACAAAACCCATGGCACCCAATTCCACCTTTAGACTCTCACCAGCCTTCATAAAGACCTTCTGAAAAACACCTCACAAAACCTTTGGGAAGTATTGGATTCTGCTACAGAATTCTGGGTGAGAATTTTGGTTTATATGTAAAATGATGCTATAAGCTCCCTTCACAGCAACCTTCAGGTAAAAAGCAATATGGAATGAAAATGGGGGGTTTTTTTTGAGCTCAGGAATCTCTCAGATACAGCTGCCTGCCTTCCACACAACAGCCCCACTAAAAACCAACCACTCTTCTCAAGAGAGGACTTTGTTTGAGACACAAGGACAGCTGAGTGTCCACAGGTCAATCAATGTATTATAGCAAAATTAGGTGAGGTTAGTAATTAGCAGCCATGGTGATGGCTTATGTTGTTTCTGCTGTGTCACCAGTGGGAATTAGATAGAGGGTACCATATAAGCCAGTCCAAAAATCAGGTAGGTTTCAGCCATGAGGAACCTGGCTGCCATTTCAAGTGGCACTTTAGATGCAGGAGACTCTATCCATCTCCATTACAAATCCTCTGAGCTCATCCTAGCATTACTTTCCCACATTAAGCAAAAGAGTTAACATAAAAAGCCTGCCTAGCTTCAGACATTATCCAGATAAAGAGGAGAAAAGAGAAAATCCCTTGTATTACCTCTCTCAGCTCTCCCCAGACCTTTTCTGACATCTTTATTCTTTCAGACCTGGCATTTATCTGCAGATATTGTAGAGGCCTAATTAAATCTTCTGGTGAACCTCTGCTACTTCCTGGCAGAGAACACACATTCTTGGTGTGCTGATGGACCTACAGGATTTTCTGCACTTCTCCCTTATGGTGAGTGTTAGGCCTTGCTTGAAAACATCACAACTGTGTACAACACAATATGTTTAAACAGAAATACAAAATTATTCCATTTCTTTCAAAGAATGAAGAGAAACATAAGTGAAAATTATATTCCACAAGCTCATTGGAAAAACAAACTGTGGAAGCACTGGGCAAATAGCAGTGTCTGAGAACAAGGCATGCTTTTGTTTTACTGCTGTCTCAGAAAGGGATAACTGGCAGCGATAGGAGAAGCAGAAAAATTTGTCTTCCAAAATAAAATCTGCAGTTATCTCTTCCCCCTGGGAGTAAAAAAAACCCAACACATTCTGAAAGTGCAGCTGAATTTTGCATTAAGGGAAGCTGCACACCTAACCTTATCTGATGGAAGCAGCTCAGTGTTCAAAGCCTCAAAGTTGGCAGCGACCGCTCATTCAGCGAGCAAAGGGATGTGAGAGCTGTGAAAACCTTTGCACTCTGGAGTTAAAGAGGCAGAAGGCTGAAAAAGCAGATTTTACCCCTCCTGCCCCTCAACAATTCTTCAGCTCCTTCAAACCACTGAGTGATGCTAAAAGAAGCTGCCAGTGAAAAGAGGAGAAAGTGCTGCCTTCCCTTCCCAGGCTGAGGCAGAGGCCTGGCCCAGCAGCAGCTGTCCTGGCAGGGGTGCTCTGATGGCCAAACACAACAAAGGCAATCCACTCTAAAATCACCTTTCACTTGAGCTGTTCTCGTTATTCTCCTCTGATTCCTGGCACTTCTCTCCCTCAGCAGAAGAAATAAACACCCCAGATGGCTGAGAATAAACAGCAAGTTATACATATGCTCCATATAGCCTGGCAAAGAGAGCCCAGCCATGCTCAAAGCACAGCGTGAGATTCACCCATGCAAGGGCCTTTTACCTCGACCAGGGGGTGTCCCTGCACATGGGGATGAGGAAAGGACTAGAAAAGAGGTTTGAGGCATGAACTGATACTCAGCAAAATTTTCTCCACTATGATTTTCAAAGACTTCCATCAATTCAACATTGAATAGCTATAGGCTAGACTATGTATAGCTGTATGTTATAGAATCACAGAATGGTTTGGGTGGAAGGGGACATTAAAGATCCTCTCATTCCACCCCTTCCATGGGCAGGGACACCTTCTACTATCCCAGGTTCCTCCAAGTCCCATCCAGCCTGGCCTGGAACACTCTCAGGCATGGGGCAGACAGTTTCTCTGGGCTACCTGTGCCAGGGCACCCTCACAGGGAAGCATTTCTTCACAATATTCCATCTACCCCTACCCTTTTGTCAGTTTGAAGCCATTCCCCCTTGTCCTGTCACTCCAAACTCTAATAAATAGTCTCTCTTCATCTTTCCCGCAGGTTCCCTTCAGGTATGGGAAGGCCACAAAAACCCAAGAAACCCCAAGGCCTTCTGTTTTCCATGCAGAACAATCCCAGTTCCCCAGCCTTCCCTCGCAGGAGACACGCTCGGCTGAGCATCACCTTGGCTTTGGGACTGCCCGCCCTCCTGCACTGCAGGAACCTGAGCCTGCCTGTTCCTTCCCACCGCAATGTCAGAGATCTTAAATTTCTTCAGGGCCCAACGGAGGAAAGCAGGAGGAACCTGCAGAAAGGAAAACAGAGCCCACCCAGCTGAGCTGAAAACTCAGAGTTACCAAACTCTGCACAAATGATGCTCAGGCTTTCTCCTTTCTCTTCGTTGCTCCAACCATGGCAACCCAGACCAAAACATGAGTAGCCATGAAAGAACATATCTGTAGGAGGGAGGGAGTAGCCACAGCAGCCCAGGGAGGCCTTGACTGGCCACGCAGTGAAAGTTTGCTCAGAATAACCTGCTAATGGCACCAAAGCGCTACCAAAACCACAATTCAGCCTCCAGGCTGAAAACCGAGTTCGTATTTGGGTCTCTACACCAAACCAGCACCTCTGCCCACTCAGAGGTACAGGAAGGTTCCAGTACTTTGGGAAAAAGCAGATCAATGACAGGGTGGTCTGGAAGAAGGCACTCAACTTCAGGAAAAGGAGATGGGGCGATGTAACAACTTTCTGCATCCATCTCGACGTGGAGTCGCTCTCTTCTCATGGACAACAGCCTGTCCAAAGGCCCCCCTTTGATCCCTCCACAAACCCCACTAACCCCAAAGTCCCCCACTGAGGCCTCCAGCACTCTCCAAACGTAAAAGCCTTCCAGCACCTCCAAGCCCCCATCACCCCTGTAATCCCTGCTCCCCAGAGGCCCCCCCAACTCTTCCAGAGACCCCCGAGAGCCCCCAGAGCTGCCTCACCACCTCCAGACCCCCCCATCAACCCGCACTGATCCCCGTAACCCCCAAATATCTCAAATAAGCCCCAGAGACCATTACCGAGCCCAAATTTCCCCCATGGGCTCTCACAGACTCTCCACCCACCGCTCCCAGAGCTCCTCACAGACCCCCCAGACCCCCCACAGCCCCTCACCGACCCCCAGACCCCCCCGCTGCCTCCAGCCTCGCCCGCCGGCCGAAACCTCCGCTGTCTCTCCGGACTCCCCCGGGCCCCTCCGCGCTCCCCAGGCCGCCGTACCGAGGCTCTGCCCCACCGGGGTGCTGAACGGGTTCCCCAGCAGAAACTCCATCTTGGGATGACAACAAACAGCGGCCCAGCGCCCACCCCTCCCGCACCGCGCCCTGATCGACAGCCGCGCACACCAATCACAGCGCGCTCTGGCAGGCGCGTCCCGCCTCCCTGCGCTCGATTGGACAGCTGCTGGACGCACTGAAAAACCATTGGTTAATGAACGTGTCCATCACTGTCAAGCGAAGGGCCCGCCCCCGCGGTAGTCCCGGCCGTTTCACCGCCCTCCTTTTGATGGACAGCGGGGACACCGAGGCTGCCATTCCCTATTGGGCAAAGGCCGAAATGCTCTGTAAAATTATTGGATAAAGTTAACATAAATCATCCGAGCCCTCTCCGCCCCGAGGGCACGGTCCCGACGCTGATTGGCTGACACGGATTTCTCGCGCTCTGATTGGTAGCTAGCCTCCCCACCCACTCCACGCTCATTGGCTGCTAAGCTGGTCACGTGCAACCCTTAGCAACGCATCCGGGCTTCCTTAGCGACGGGCGCTGAGGCGCGGGTGGGAAAAGGAGAGTGGGAATTGGGAAACGGGAACGAAACCGACCCAGAGCTCAGGGAACCTGCGGGTGAGAGGTCTGATGGGCCGGGATCTGGGCCTCGGTGGGTCCTGGGAGCGGGAGGCGGCGGCCCCTTCCCACACGCCGAGCAGGGATGGTTGGAACTGCCATTGGCCGAAGAAACTCTGGACAAGCGCACATTCCTGGGAGTGTTCAAGGCCAGGTTGGACACTGCAGGGGCTTGGAGCAGCCTGGGATAGTGGAAGATATCCCTGCTCATGGCAGAGGTGGAACAAGATGAGCTTGAAGGTCCCTCCTAACCCAAACCATTCTGTGATTGTAAAAAAAGAGAGAGAGGAAGGTCAAGGATGGATAAATCCAGAGCCAGGTGCTCCTCGCTCTGTAGTGCACGCAGCCACAGAGAGATTTGGTTTGTTAATGAGATGCCATAATGAGAACAGAACTCTCTAAACTCTGACATTTATCATTGCTGTCCAATGCAAAAATAAATCAGAACTTACTCTGTAATTATAAACATCTTACACAAGCAAAAGTTTGAAGATTCAAGTCCTTCACAGTGATTCACTAACTGCACAGTTCAGAAAAAGACAAATAGTCTCATTTGCCTCCAGGGCAACATTAGGGATATTTAAATTTCCATGAGAAATTTATTCACTGAAAGGGTTGTCAAGCATTGGAACATGCTGACAAGAGAAGCTGTTGATTCCCCATCCCTGGAAGTGTCCAGTGCCAGGCTGGATGGGGCTTGGAGCAACCTGAGATAGTGGAAGGTGTCCCTGCTCATGACAGAGGATGGAATGAGATGATATTTAAGATCATCTGGAAAGAGTAGCTAGGCAGTGATTTAATTAATTTTTCTTTTCTGTCCTTTAAGGCTGATTCCGTCTCACAATGAGTCAGTTTCTCAGTAATATTGAGCCAAACATTATTGATGATGAAATGGTTCAGAAAGCCATTGAAGAGAGGAGTCCAGATAACCTTGGAGAGCTTGCAAGAGAGGAGAGTGTTAAGCCTAAGGTTGTGACACAGCTACAACTTAGTTTTAAAAGTGAGTATCAGAAGATTATACATATTTTGCCTCTTCTTTTGCTAGAAGGTAATAGAATAAGTGGGTAACTGGCAATTGAGCAATCATTATTAGCTTGGATTTATGATGTGAAAATTAATGTCTGGGCTTGGACTTTTGCTCATACTTGTACAAAGGAGCTTCATCAGAGGGAGCTGCGTGCTTTTGCTGATGGGTAACTTCAAAACTGCTTCACTTCCCACTCATATTGTCACTGCTGTTCTCATTTAACATTTATATTGTGGTGACACCTACAGGCCACAGGCCTGTTGGGCCCCTCTATACATGGCCAAATCCAGCCCTGGGCAGGCTCTGCCATGGCTGGTGATTATGTGAGAGCTTGGGAGATTATGGTGATTACAGTCCAATCTGATGGCATTCTCTGGTCATCCATAGCATTGCCATGGCTTGCCTCTTACTGTCAAACCTGTTGTAAACTTTCACTCAAAAAAATGAAAAAGAAGAACATTCGGTTTAATATTTGAGTATTTTGTGGGGGGTAATTTCACAGGCAAAATCTGTTGTTGATTATTCTTTGTGTGCTCCAGTAAAATAATGTGTGTATGAGTTGATTTTCTTAGAAAATACTCCCTTGACCTGATCCTGCATAGATTTGTTTGCAAATACAAAATCCAGAACTGTGTGACTATTTCGTGTGTGCAATTCCTTGGTTTATGATACCCTCACTAAATAAGGACAGCAGCACAGCAGATGAAATCTTCTGGGAAGCCATTGCAGGGGAAAGAGAAATGGGAGTGAGAATGTTCTGTATTTCCTGTCACCTTGGTCCTGATACTTTGGTGTGATGACTAACGGCCTGCCCTTGTGATTCTGTTTTTGGAGGAAACTAAATGCAGGGATATCGATTAATTCTAAACTGCAGCCTTCACAGAAAGAGTAGACTCCAACTTCCTTTCCTGTGATGAGAATCCTGGGAGCAGAAGAGTCATTTACAAGAGCAGGAGCTGGGCACTGCTAGACTGCAAATGCAGAGAAAAGCAGAGTCTCATCCCAAACCTCCTGCTTGGAGCTGGAGAGGAAAATGAAGGTCAAGGCCTCTTAGTAGTGGATTCATAAAGCCACTGGAGTGCAGGGCCATAGTCAGCATCCCCTGCACGCCTCGTTGGCCTCGCTGATGAGCAGCGTGTGCTGGCGCAGGACACTGAGGTTAAGTGGGCTGTTTCGTTGAAATCTCATCCAGCCAGTGCACCTCTGAGCTCTCCAGGGCACTCATCACATGCTGAAAATCCTTTTGGAGGCAAGACTGGACGTGTTTTCCTTGTGCAAGGCAATGTGTCTGCTAAAACGAAGCTGTCTCACATGAAAAGCAATTTTCTTTCTATTTTTGTTTTTTTTCCTGTGGCTTTAGGCATCCTGCAGATTGATAATCTGTGGCCATTAGAGAACCTGACTAAACTGCAGCTGGACAACAACATCATTGAGAAGATAGAAGGTCTGCAGAGTCTGGTTCACCTTGTATGGCTTGGTGAGACACAGGCAGAGGAGGGTGGATGCCTTCACAGTTGCAAAGCAATCTGTGATAAACCACGATGTCACCTTACTTCTCAAACACGACTGATAGGAGCTTACCCTGGGAAGGCTGTCAGCTGTCTGTGTGTCTCCTTATTTGACTGTCAAATGTCAAAATGCCTGAGTATCAGAGTTGCAAAACAATCCTTCAAATATTTAAAAACTGGGTTTAATACATTTGGTGTGGCAGGAACAGGAAGCTGAGGTTTCGAGGTTGTTTCCAAGGTTTGTATTGTGTTTAGGGGTGACTTTCAGGAATATTTATGGGAACACCTCTGTGATAGAGAAGCCTGTATTGTGTTTTCAAAGCTGCTGCAGGCATTCCAGAGCCTACAACCCACCATCTTTATCCCTATATCCTTCAGGGTTTGGTGTCATCGTTGTCCCAAGGAGTGCCCATCCTTGTAGCCTTCTGTGACTGCTTGCAGCTACACAGCTGCACAGCTTAGAGCATTCCCTGGAACTGCAGCCACGTTGCTGGCTGGAATTCTAAATATATCCTCAGCATGCAGGGCTTCAGCTTGTAAGCATGTTGTGAAATGTCTAATGGGTTCCTCTGCCCAGTTGTCTGCAGTGTTCTGCTCCACAGATGACTGATGCACTTGTGAATCTGATCAGTGTAAGCAGAGTGTTTTGAAGCACACTCACATATTTTGTTTGCCCAAAGGCTGCAGTGGTTCAGCTGCTGCTACACAAGTGTCTCAGCTAGCCAGGAGACCTCATAAACTGCTTTAGGACTCTTGGCTTGCCCTTAGTCATGGTGAGTGTTGGTGTTAGGAGAGATGTTCTGGCAGGGGAAGAGGACATTTCAGTAAGTGAAACAGCTGAAGTGAGCCTTTGCATGATTCCACTGACATGGAATTGCCATATCTTGGTCCTACAGGAGTGGCCACAACTGTGCCATGGGTGTGGCAGGACAGAGTGCAAGAAACAAGACAGTGTCAGATTTATCACAGAAATTCCCCTCTAAGGGCATTTCCCCACCTCTTGTTTTGTGTTTCCCCATAAGGCACAAGTCCCTTTCAGGCTGTGTATGTGGACTTTGCATGGACTAACTTCAGGTTTTCCTCTCATTCAGAAGTTTCACAGACAATTACAAGGAGGAGATGGAAATGAAGGATGATTTAATGCTGAGCCTTTCCTGTGGGATACAGACCACCCCTGAGAAAAATCTGTGCATAAATTCCTACATCCAGAGCTAAGGGGAGGAATCAGGGTGTTCTGCAAGAAATAATTTAATGTTTGATTTCTAAATTCTTCCCCAGACCTGTCCTTCAACAATATTGAAGTAATCGAGGGTCTGGATACTCTTGTCAAACTGCAGGACCTCAGTCTCTACAGTAACAGAATATCTAAAATTGAGCACATGGACACATTGCAAGAGCTGCAAATTTTCTCCATAGGGAAGAATAACCTGACCATTCTGGAAGATGTGAGTGTTCCCTGGCTTTGCAAATATTCTCTGTTGAAGGATCAGCTATTCTAAAACTGGCATTTGCCATCGTGTCCAAGCCCCTCCTTAGGTGATAAAATTCTCCTTAGGATTTCTAAGTAGTCTGAGCTATGGTTTTGGTCCTCTGGTGTTAAGTACTTACTGCAGTAATTTTTCTTTTAAGTTATTGAATCGTGGAGGCCCAGTTCTGTGACTGCTCTCAGCCATGGCAAAATTCCTACTGTCTCCCATGAAAGCTAGAAAAGGCATAAGTGGCTGCATATGAGAAAATTTATTTATTTTATAGGATTTATTTGGGGCTCTTTTTAGGGCATCTTACTAATTTAGGACCTGTGATTTGTGCACCCCATCTGCCTTCTCTCTCCACCCATTGTCTAGATATTCCTAACATGAATTTAAGTATTTCCTTTCCCCAAACCATTAAAAACTCATAATTGACTGTCGTGTGAATTTGGCAGCGGAGCAGAATACATACTCGACCGTAATAAAAGCAATAAATTCCAAGGCTGAGTTTCCCCAGCTCTGGGAAATACAGAGCTCTTTCCCTTTGGCACAGGTTGTCTATCTCAGGAGGTTAAAAAACTTACGGACACTGAACCTCAGTGGGAACCCTTTCTGCAGCCAGGAGCACTACACCCTGTTTGTTGTTGCTCATCTTCCAAGCCTGGTGTACTTGGACTTCAAGCTCGTGAGAGACTCCACGGTGAGATTTCTGCATTCCCTGCTTGGGAAATCAGGCAGCAGCATCTTACAGAGCCTTTGCTTTGTTGGTGTGCCAGCAATATTCCAGCACTGGGGGCAGGTTCCCTGCAGAAATCAGGCTCACAGAAACACACAGTGTTTATTCTGCTTCCACATAACAGCTGTGAACCTGTAGGCCAAATTCTGTCAAATCTGACAGAGAGGTAGAGGTGTCAGAGCATGATGTCTTCACAGATTTTGTGAAAATCAGCAGCTGTGTGTGGGAGAGGGGCCTGGTTCGTGTTGCCACAGAGAGGCTGCAGTGTGAGTGCAAGTCTTCTTAGAGAATCTCAGAGGAAATCAGTCTTGAGACGTGGATCCAGGGGGAAGGAGCCTTGGTTGTCCTGCTGCTCACAGAGTGATTTGTTTCTGTAGTAAACTGACAATCCAGGCAAGCAGGTGCCTGGATGTACTTCCCCCTTTTGATTTCTGAGAACAAGACACTTCATCCTCACCAGTAACCTGTGGAACTGCTTTATCATCTCAGGGATCAAAGGAACAAAGATGGGGTTTTTTGTTCAGGGATTTTTTTAATTTTTTTAGTAACCAAAGAACATGATTAATTGTAAACTTGCTTGGCACAGAGCAGGAGCTGTATTTGGAATGTACATTGCTCATACCACAGGGCTGGAAGGGCTTTCCAGGTCATGGAATGCAGTCTCTGCTCATCAGGGACGTCAGAGAATTGCATACTTAAATTTGTCAAGCTTCAGTTTCAAGCTAATGAGGTTCTTGCCCCTGGTACTACCTTGCCATCCACTCCTCCAAAGAGCCTTCTCCACCCTAGAAAATGTATTAACCTCGCTGACTGATCAAATTTGAGCTCAAATTCTAGAAGTCAAAATAGAACTTACTGCTAAAAGAGGAAAAAAACCCAACAACTCTAAAGATGAGAAAATGGAGAGAGAAAAGCTCCCTGGGACTGAATTATCTCAGATGCACTGAATGCAGAAACAGAGCAACATGCCAGCAAAAAAATGGGATGAGGATTAGATTAGAAACTTTATAAGCAGTTTAATAAAAAGCCCATGAGGAAATGGAGATGCAGATGCCTCTCTGGTGCATGTTCTAGAAGATCAGTTGCTTATGCCCAGCCTTGTTGAGCAATGTTGGATAATCTAATACAGATATTTTATTTCTATTTCTCAGAGAGAAACTGCAGCTTTAAAGTATCAAGATCTTACTAAGCCACTGGAACAAGAGGAGGCTCATGTCCTTGCTCTGCAGGAGGTAGAAGAGGCAAAGCAGAAAGAGCTGGAGTACCACCAGGTAAGTTTTTTTTTGGCTGGTTGTGTATTGGCTCAGGACAAAGAAGCACAACACATATTGACTTGTCTTTTCCCTGCTTGAAGATCCCTCTGTGATCTCTGAATCTTATCTTTTGGATGGAAACAGGAACTGCTGTGGAATACACATGACGTGGGGGAACATAATTCTTTGAGCTGAACAATGAAACTACAGATAGAGATCCTGCAAAGCTAAATAGTAAATCATACCCAGGGAGCTTATCACCCTGACATGAGATTAAGAAAATTACAGGTCTGAGTGAACTGTTAACATTTTCATAGGTTTTTTTTCCCCACACTAAGTTAAGCTTTTCATTAGTTTTATGGTTAAACTCTCCAGGACTTTCGGAGATCACTGTAGTCCTGTGACCAGACTGAAAGCAAGACCAGGTGGAATGCTTTCAGCTGTAGCCTGGCTCTGTATTCCAGACCTCTAGAAGGTCACAGTGGCTTAATTTTACTGTTTAGTGCCAGGGAGGATGCCTGCAACTCTTCCTTTTGTCCCTCCCCAAGGTTCACTACCTCCTTATCTGAAAGGACAAATAGCTTTGCCATAAGTGTTTGCATGTGGTAATGTCTTACACTGGCAACTGGCACAGGTTGCCCAGAGAAGCTGTGGCTGCCCCATCCTGAAATGTTCCAGGTCAGATTGGATGGGGTTTGGAGCAACCTGGGAGAGTGGAAGGTGTCTCTGCCCATGGCATGATCTTTAATGTCCCTTCTAACCCAAACCATTTTTTGATTCTGTGATCTGATAGGAGATTAAACAGTGTTTGCTATCCTTAGGCTACAGGGTTGTAGCAGCAAAGCCCCTGGGATGGGTTTCACTCCAGTTGCAAGGTGCTCTCATGGCTTGGTTGGTGTTCCTGCTTTGTTCATGTTCTGCACCAACATTCTGCTGCTGCTGAGGTGCTTGTAGGAGAGACACATCCTGAGGACTGGCAGCAGGCTGGCATCTTTATTTTACTTATTTTTCTCTGTTTCTCTTCAAAGACAGCCTTTGTGGAGTACCTGAATGGATCACTCCTGTTTGACAGTCTGTATGCAGAGGACAGAGAAACTGCCAAACTGGCTTGCCTCCCTGGAGTGGAGGACCTGCTGCAGGCATATCCTTCCTGGGTTTGGAATACCTACAGCTAAAAGGTAATGCCTTGAGTTAAGAAGGAAGTGCATCCACAGGGACTCTTCATCTGTTGCTTTTGTCCAGAGCTGAAAGCTACATTGATCTAAGATCTGAGACAGTCTGTGTTCAATTTTGGAATGGTACCAAAAATTACACTACAAGGCTGTGAGACCACTGACAGCTTTAAGGCTTGATATCTTGTGAAATATGAGGGCTCCAAACAAATGGTTTATATTACTGGCAAGCTGGCCAGCCCAGCTTGAAACATCCCATTTGTAAAACCACTCGTTTCTATCCCCAACAGGTCATGAGATCCCAGCGTTTTAAATTCTCACCGTTGTAATTACCATATTCCTTTTCCTTCCCTTGAATCAAACACAATTTCAGTAGCCTCCTTTTCTGACCCTTCAAGAATCAAGACTTTGTACTTTCTTTAAGTCTGGAATCCACTTAAAGTTTAAAATGAGCTGGAAGATAAATCTCTGTCAGTTAGATTGTAAGAGCACAGTCGCTAAAATCATGTTGAAATTGAAGTGGTAGGAGATAGGAACAGACTAATCAGAACGATACAAGTCGCATATCTCACAACCTGCCAGAACTGGCAACGTGAAGTTTCCAGGCCAGCACATTTTTCTGATCATTGCTCCTACACAGGGGAGCAGAAAGCAGACACTTTTTTTTCTTTTTTCTTTTCTCATTCAGATTAATAGAGTATTGTCAAGGCCAGTAACTTGACCTTCCTTAAAATTGCATTACGCTTTTGGGGGAAAAATGCATCACAGCTTAACTACAATAGACTCCAGAAACAATTCCATTGCCAAGATAATAGCAGAAGAAAAATTGACATTATTTTTGTGATGCTACCAAGTCAGTAGTTTATCCTGTGCTCTGGCTGTGGGCTCCAAAGCTGTATTTATTAACTACACAGGCACTGTATTCACACTTGTGAAGACAGATAGGGTTGTAGGCTTCCTTCTGCTGCTGTGTCAGAAGAGTCAGACAAGTGAATGTATTTTCTCCTCTTGCTCAAGGCCTTTTCCCCCCCCTCAAGTTGCCACAGTTTTCTCCATACCCTTAAGGCAGCAAAATCCTGTGCATAAAACGTGGATGGGTGACCCAGTCCTGCCCCAGACAGAATATTTGGCAGCTCCCAGCAAGAACCACAGACTTTACATAAAAGTAGCTCGTAGCTCTTGTTGCTCAGATTTGCAGAGGCAGAGGGAACATAACGTGTTGCTCCACTGAACAAGCAAAAAGCCTTGACTCTGCTGTCACATACAAGAAGGAGTTTGTCTTAGTTTCTGAGAACCTATATAACTATGGACTGGAAGAGTATGAAAAACGAGAAGCTGCAGTCTCTAAGTTCTACAAAAGACTCCGTGAAATTCTGGCAGTCAACCAGCAAGAAAGCAAGAGAATAATCTCAGGCTTTGAGAGTCGGAACCAAAGGGTAATGCTATACTTTTGTTTGTTCAATACATGATTTCTCAGCTTTTAATTATGCTGAAAATAGGGATAACTCCATTTAAATTAGGAAAATTATTCTGGATTGACAATGTTATAATGGAAATCAATACTTGATGATTAATAGCAGAATCACAGGGTGTTTGGGGGTGGAAGGGATCCCTGGAATCATCTGGTTCTGGTCAAGGAGGACCACCCACAGCAGGCTTCCCAGGACTTAGAATATCGCCAAGGATGGAGATTTCCCACAGCCTCTCTGGGAAATTTCTTCCAGTGCTCAGTCATGAATATTTTTTTTTAATTTATGCAAAGAAAATTGTTTCATTAACTAATATCATGCCATTGACATAATGTGAAAAGTTTTTTAATACTTTATGCTGGGAAAAAATGGGGATTGAAATTTCTACCCTTTGGGCAAACTACAACCAGCTAACACAGCCTTTATCTATACTGGAAATTCAGTGTAGAACAAAATTAATGTGTCATAATGTTATCTTCTATAAAGGTAAAAGTCCTTCAAGGGTTTACAGAAAAATGTGGCTGAACAGGGTGGAGTTTTTTTACTTATTTTTTTCCCATCCAGAAAAGTCACCAAAATTTAAGAAAATAGAAATGCTCAAACTTCCTTTTAGTTTAAATATTTTTTTATAAGGTTGATTTTTAAGATAGAAAGATAGATAGATAGATAGATAGATAGATAGATAGATAGATAGATAGATAGATAGATAGATGTTTACTGCTACTCCCCTTCTTTTTGAATCCTCCAATAGCTCTTCCTTCATTGAAAAACCAGGAAGAAAAGGAAAGAAATTGCAGGGTATTCAGTTTATTTTTAAAATAATTTTCTGCTTCAGTTCATTTTCTCAACAACACCTCAAAGAACTATAACCAAAAAATTAGAGAAAGTCATTTTAGTGTATTTCTAGTCCTTTAAAGCAGAAACTCTCTCTTTTCATTCTGCTCAACTACAGCCACCCATTGTGGCTGCTCAGGGCGTAGCTTCTAGCTGGATCCCTTTCTAACCATGTATAATAGATGGATCATGATTTTGTTTCCACAGGAAAAAAAATTAAATAAATAAAAAAGGGAGGGGTAAAGCGTGGTAACACTGTCAGCTGAGAGAGCAAGTCCCTGACAAGTGACACCAGCAGAGTCACGAGCGCTGGCTCCTGCTGGAAACCAGGTCACTTTTATTTCAGTGCTTGTCACAGGCTGATGGCTGCTGAGTCACTCTGCTCCCAGGGCCTTGAACCTTGCTGACTCATGCTGGAAATCTGCATCCAGCAGCTCTAGGAGCTGGCAGCACTGCCAGAGTCACCCAAGAGCAGAATGGTTTGGGTTGGAAAGGACCTTAAAGATCATCTTGTTCCAACCAGAAGTTTGATATCAATATTCAGTTAACTTGAGCTTGCATTCTCTCTATATCTTCCATAAAAAAAAACCCTAAACCAGCAAAACAAACCCTGCAAAACCTACAAAAACAAGGAAACAACAACAAAACCCAAAGAAACACAGCTGAGTCCAGATTTTATCGCTTCACCTCTGTCTGACCTGCAGGCTCAGTTATGGATTGGGCTGCAAGGGGTGACAAGGGGGAAGGGCCTTAAGCTGAAGGAGAGGAGGCTTAAATGGGATATTAGGAAGAACTTAGATTAAATATTAGGAACAAATCCTTCCCTGTGAGGATGGGGAGGCCCTGGCACAGATTCCCACAGAAGCTGTGGCTGCCCATCCCTAGAAGTGTCCAAGGCCAGGTTGGACAGGGCTTGGAGCCACCTGGGATAGAGGAAGGTGTCCCTGCCCATGGCAGGGGGTGTGATGGATGATCTTTAAGGTCTTTCTCAACCCAAACCATTCAGGGATTCTGTGGTTCTCTATAAACAGGACACGGGGATTAGCGTGCCAGTTTTCATATAAATGTTAGAGAAGTTGGAATCAAAACCAAACACAGTGTTTTAACATCATTTCCCCATCATTTAAAACTGTTGGAAGAGTTCAAAAGGCACAGAGGTCCCAGCAGACTGCAGTCTGTGAGCTGTTCTTAGGGCTGTTTGTCTGTCTGTAATCCTTTCGTGTAAACTTGGGTAACCTGTGAAATCACTGCGCTCTCTGAAGTTGGTTACGGAGGATTAAAGGCCTTGAACTTTGAAGTTATTGCTCCCAGAGGTGCAGCTTGAGTGGCTCTGGAGCCTTTTGAGCCTCCTAACTTGTTTACATTAGAGAAGAAGACACCTTGCTCTCCCCTTCCCCCTTTTAACACTGCAAAGTTTGGGTAATCCGCCCCATTTCCAGACACAAGCCTTAACAGGGGTTTTTAACAGAATCCTTTATTTCACCCCATTCCATTCCCTCTCAGAAGTGGATTAGACATAATCAAACGTATATATTTTTCCTCCTTTTTTAAACAGTTGATTGTTAACTGATTTTAAACAGACTTGAAAATAATACATTCAACACAAGAGGATTTTTTTTTTTTTGATCCAAGAAAACATAAATCTTGCCTGATACAAAAGTGACGTCAATACATAATTCTGAAGGGCAATAAATCCTTGCTGTAAGAGGAAGCAGGCAATGATAGGTATTCCATATTCAGAATACTAAATCCTGACCCTACTGGAAGTCAGTCAAGATTCTCTTTGGCAGGAAGTGGATCAAAATTTAGACCTGTGTTTCTTTCTCTGAAGCAATTGTTAATTTCTTCTTCACAGCAATGTCAAGAATTAAATATTGTTCTTTTTTTGCTTGAAATGAAGGGGAACCGAAACTGGAAGCACAGAAGGAGCAAAGTCTTCTGCTGAGTGGAGGATGAGGAAAGAGTTTTCCCAATCCCCCTGCAGCAGCAAACCTCAGCACTGTTGAGTACCTAGTATGTAAATCTGGAGCCTTCCCTGAATCATCACATTTCATTCCAGCTAATCAGCAGCAGGAACTTTTCTCACACATGTAACAAGTTAATTAAATTGCGATGGAGTGCTGAACACAAACTATAAGTAATTCGTGTATCTCTGTGTTTAGAGGCTGGATGAGCTTTATCAGGCTGGGAGTGGTGATATTGCTGAGTCTAAACGAGCCCAGGGCAAGGAGGACATCCATCAGCTGTGGGATGCACTCATGACCTTGGAAGCGCTGGTGTCCAACGACCTGGAGGTGAGTTCCAAGCTCCCACCTGGGAGACCTCACAGCCAGAATGTTGGGGAGTCACTTTTCTGTCACTGCAGCCCCATGCAGCAGCTTGCTCACAAAGAGGGGAGCACAGCACTTGACTCAGGGGGATGTTCTGTCCCTGCTTTATTCTTTCTCTGCTCCAAGTTGATGAGGGTGAGATCAGGCCCTGGCTGTGGATACCTTACAGCAGATTTCTGTTTCTCAGAGCAGAACACAGTATGTCCATCACGTCTATCCAAGCTGGTTTCCCACACTTTAGAGACAGAGAGATTGTGCAATCACTTTATAGGTCTGCACAAGTTGCTGCATAGCATGGGGTATGCATTTGGAATTCTAGAGGTGTCATTCTTTGAAGCTGATCTTTGCTATAAGATTACACACATTCCTGCTTGGCTTGCTGCATTTGCTTGCATAATAGCTGCCTTTTCCTCCCCAGACTTTTCCTCAAAAACTAGGGCAGGGCTGCTGATGTGCATCTTCAAGGAAGGAAAAAAACCCAAAGTAATCTGTTTAAAAATGAGCAGGCAGGAGCTGTGGCCTGTGTGCAGCAGTTTACTTTTGTGAGCATGGATAGCAGAAAGCAGCAGCTCAAAATGGATCCTCACTGCATCAGCATTGAGCCTTTTTTGTGTTTTCTGAGCTGGCTCTCACCTATCTGCAGTCACTGATGGGATGAGCAGAAACATTTCTCCCTGTGTGCCCTGCTGGATTTGCAGGATTCAGGTACCAAGACATTTTAGTGCAACACTTCCCAGGTTCTCCATCAGCCATTTCTGAGAGAGGGAACAGGCAGCAGCAATTTTAATTTCTGAGGACTAAAGCAAAAGCTGCAATAAAGCCCAGGCAGGGGTTGTGCTTCTGACAAGAGGCTCTCCATACAGACAAGGACAAGGAGGCTGCAGCATGGCAGGGTAGGGAATACAGCCCTCTCCAGGCATTGCTCAGGAGAGGGTAACAAAGGATGCCCTGGCTTACTCCACACACTGGGTAAAGGTAGTGTTCAGTCAGCTTCCCTCCAATAAACTGGTTCTGATTTTCTGTCCCTGAAGAAAGGAAGAAAATGTTGCAGCACTTTGAAAACACTTTAAATGCTCAAGGGAGTTCAATTTCTGACTGTGCTAGTAACAGCAGTGAGCCCAAATTACAATAATTTGTAGATTCCTCCTAGACTCCCTGACTCCATGCTATGTTTATGCAAGTTTTCATTGTGATATTTCCTCTTTTTCCCCTCTGTTAAGGAACTGCTACAGGATTTTAAAAGAAGCATTGATGTCATAGCATCAACATTCACTGAAAATATTCAAGGGATATATCCTTTTTCACAGTATGGTAACCTGGACCTCCCAGTCATGTGCCTACAGCTCATCTCTAAGTCCAAAACTGAGCTACCAGTATAAAAACTTTATATTTTTTTATTTTAATCAACAGAAAATATCTTTTCCCAGCTTTGAGGAACTGTCATTTAAGGTGCCCAGCTTCTTTACATGAAGACTTTGGAGAGCACAGAAAGATCAAAATTCTCTGTACTGAAAGTCTGTAGAATTTAGGCAGCTTTCACCCTGTTGGGAATCTTCTTTCTCCATGCAGAGAAGACAAAACACAGGAAAGATCTGGTTAGACTGTTTCCTAGGCACATTCCTGCCATTGCAGTCAATGACTTACCTCCAATTCTGTTGAATATTCTCTAAATTGTGTTCATTTTTGTATTTTTGATGTGTGCTGAAAAAAAGTTACATGAGAATACTGAAGTACTTGAATGTCAGGTCATGCATGCTCCTTTAAATCTAGGAATCTGATGGCCTGGTGCAAATAATTGCACTGCATTCAGAGCTTAGCTTTTACCTGGAGGCCTCTTCCAATTTCCCTGGCAAACCTAGGTCCCCTCTCAATCCTCTGTCATATTTGGCAGTAAGGATGAGACTCAGTGTGCAATTAAGAATTGAAAGTGTGTATCCTGATATCCTGACACCACAGCAGCTTCTGGGAGGTCATTTAATCTCCACAGATGAGTGGTGTGGTCAGTTTTTTCCTTAACCGTATTCTCTACGTTTAGCCGCTGCCGGGACCTGGAAAATGAACACCATGAAAAGCTGGTGGAGCTTATCATCACCACCAAGGAGAAATTGGACATGGATGAGCTTGAAGAGGATTTTCCAGATGATGCTCGAATGGTGAGGGCACCAAAACAATTCATCTCTGAGAGGGAATAGGCATGAAAACAAGGCCATAGCCTCTTCTCTGAAGGGACAGGATTTCCAGGAGGCTCAGTGCTGCCAGAGCCATACCTGAACCACAGCATAACCTCCTTCCTAGGGGGTCCAGCTGCTTGGCTGAACTGTGGTGCTTCCAAACATCTCCACTCACTAGGACAGGGGATAACTGCACTGCAGGTTTCCCTGGGCACTGCTGGAGCTGGTGGCAGCAGCCCAGGAGAGGTGCTGAGGAAATCTCTCTCCTGCCTCCAGCACAACTCACTGCTCTGGCTGATTTCCAGGCACTCAGGCAGCATCTTTGCTGCACTCCCTCACAGCTGGTTTTGTTCAGACTCTCCCTGCTCCCTCAGCAGAATCTCAACACTGCTCTGAATTTCTTGCACCAGGGCTCTGTTTGCCTCAGTGATTTCAAAATCCCTTCCTGGAGCTCCTGAGCCCATGAGCTGATCTGGAGGCAGGATATGACACTAAATAGAGCCTTCCACTGAGCCCTCAGTCTTGCTGTGCAAGCAAAGATCCCAGGAGCCTTTCCAAAAGCACAAACATCTTTGCAGTGCTCCACTCAGCAACGCTGCTGCCCTTTTTGCCTCCATTATTCCTTCATTTAGTGGCTGAATTACTTGAATTTGCATTAGCTGTGGTTTTGCTCTGTCCAGATTATCCCAGCCCCCTGTCACTCCAGGTAATCAAGAGCTGACAGACACGAACCAGACCCCTGAGCCCCCGGGGGAGCTGCTGCTTTATGGCCTGTGCAGATGGTGGCGGTTCCGCACCGCTGCCATGCACCCATTTTGCTTCAC
Source organism: Cyanistes caeruleus (assembly GCF_971803275.1). Lineage (NCBI taxonomy): Eukaryota > Metazoa > Chordata > Aves > Passeriformes > Paridae > Cyanistes > Cyanistes caeruleus. Next base: position 14,492,916 of record NC_141717.1, read on the forward strand.
TGCCATCCATTCCCACAGAGAAGGGAATTCATTTGCCCAACAGCTGCACTTGGCTCCAGGAGGAGACTCATTATGGGTTAGCAAAGCCTCCCTCTATTTAGAGCCACGAGGGAAGTCACTGCTTCCATTAGAGGCTGGGACTCTCCAAAAATGAAGATTTACAGCCAGCGCCAGCAGTGCAGGAATCCCTTCCAAGTGTGATTTTCCATTTCCAGGCATGCTGGAGCACATACAGCCTTTCTTCAACACCAGCTGCACAGCAGCCCTGCTTGCACTGAACTCCCCATTCCAGCACGTGGGGCCAAGGCTGCTGCCTCTAGCTCTCCACCTGTACTAGGGATAATGCCCCGTTACACCGTAGCAAAGCCAAGGGTAAAGCCTTGGATTCATCCTGATGAGCAGGGATTTGCCAGAGAGTGTTTCTCCCTCTAGGCACTGCTGTGCTGCTCGTTCATTGTGTGCTCACCCCCTCCTCTCATCCGGTCACGTTACTTCCCAGCTCCTCGTGGATGAAAACACCATTGTCAACGCCATGAACGTGTCCCACAGCATCCGCCTGCGGAAGATTGATAAGAGAGAGAGCGACATGCTCTGCAACATCTACCAGTGGCAGATCTCAGTGACAGAGAAGGTAAGAGACCCTCACACTCAGGGGGACGGGGCACAGATAGGTCTGGCCCTAGTGGCAGGGACACTGTGAGGAGAGACACTCCTGGACCTTTGTTGGAGCCCTCTGTGCTCCAGGGACCTTGACACGCCTGCAGATTCACTGCTTGGTTTCCATCTGTCCAGGCTTTCCAAACAGAGAACGACAGAAACCGTTCCTGTATCCAAAAAATCATTTGCTTCATCAACTCTCTGCAGAAGGAGCTGGATAACACAGGGATTCAGAAGCCTACAGAATAGGGCTGGGCAGCTGCCTCAGCTGGGGCACACAGGACAGGACAGGAACAGGACATTTCAGACCCAATGCATATTTCTTCCATCCTACCATAAACTGCAAATGAAAGCTACTTCTTGACTCTGGAAAAGCATCCAAAGCCTTGTCTCTTCCATCACATTGGCACAAAGCCCGTGCAGACAACTCAGACCTGGTCACAAGGGGTTATGGATCAGCTCTGAGCTGATTGAACCAAATCATCGCAGCATATCATGCCTGAAAGCTTCGGTACCTGCGAGCTCAGTGGCAGGAACCCGTGAGCCGCTGGCACGAGGCAGCAGCTCGGGAGAGGAGCGCTCTCCATCAAACCACCCCCGAGATAACAGCAGGTTTCCAGCTCAGCAAGCACAAGGCTGGCGGGGGCTCCGTATGCCTGGGAGCCTCATCTTCTCACCCCTTCTCGCAATCGGCTTTCTGCAGCGTGAGCAGAGCAGCCCCCAGCCAGCAGGAAGGGAAATCAATGGTTCCACGGGAGCTCACGCGCCGCCGCTCGCGACAGCCAAGCGAGGAGTCATTAATTCCCCTCCTTGCTCGGTGACAGCCGCTGCCACCTCGCTTGTGGGCAGCTTCTGAGGAATGGTGCTGGCTGGGCCGGCGCTGCTCCAGGCAGGCAGCAAGGAGAAGGTGGGAAGGTTAAACGAGAGGGTGGCTGTGTGTGCACACCAGGGACACAGCAGGTCTCAGACAACCCCGTGGCTGGTGCTGCCTGTCAAACACAGATTCAGCTCATCATGCTCTGTGCCTCTAAAGATGGCTGGAGCCCAGGTTTTACCTCTCTTGCTCCAGGACTACACAGTCGTCTCCTTGCTACCTCCTCAGCTGCATGGAGTGGTTCATACAGTAGTTATTGTGTGTGCTCTGGTCTGATTTTTAATACCTGGAGCCATCCCAGCACCTGCCCACAACCTGGCAGCTCAGGACCCAGCCCACAGTTTGGTGACTAAAGCAAAGACACACAGCTTTTGGTACCTCACAGGGGCGAGTCTTTAATGGAACACAGAGACCCTGGTGTTACAGACAGGCACGCCGAGGGATGAACAACAGATGCAGTAGAGTCTGTTTTCAGATTTCCATAACAAGTGTGTGTCAGGAGCTGGCAGCTATGAAGACATGTGGCATATGCTGGGTATGTCTGTGCCGTGCCCTGCCCAGGAAGCTGTTTCTTCTGTGGGAGCTCCTCTGATGAGTTACAGACACCAGGAAAGGACGGAGCTGCTGGCTTGGGGATTCAGAGGAAACTCACCTTGACCTTTCCTCCTGGTGTGCTGCACTGCAGCAGGCAATACAAGTGAAGAATTGCCCACAAAACCACAGCACATGAAGCTGATCCCAGGAAAAGTGGAATGGCAGGAAGGTGGCTACCATCCACTGCGTCAGGCCAGCAATTCCCAGCTGGACATTTTCTTTCTGTGCCCTGCCCAGCTGCCTCAGTCCTGCAACAGCTTGTGTTTTATAGTTGAGCTCTCTGAGCAGAGGTGAACAAAGAGAGTCCCAGCTGCTGTGCGAGCACGCAGCTCACACAGGTCGTAGTCGTGGGCCCACTCCACATTGCCCCAGCGCCGAATCTGAAGGAGAGGAGAAAGATGGATTATACTCAAAGCACCTCAGCAACTCTCAGCTTCCCTTCTCATGTTTGTGAAGCATAGGTAACCCCCACCAGAAGCTGAGATGATCCTTGACTGCTGAGGCAGGGATATCTTGAGATGAGGATGTGATTCATCTGTACTGGGGTCTGAGGCAAAGCCTCTTCATGGGAGGATGAAAAGATTCCCAACTTCAGCCACTTTTGGGACACAAGGAGCTTCACACCAGGCTAATTTCCAGCAAGCTTGATATCTTGGTGTCTACCAAAGCCTCCAGGCTGGATAACCCTCAGCAAGAGAAGCCAGCCACAACTTTGCACTTCAGATTAGAGAGGGAGAAAAGGAGCCATCTGGGCTCTGTGAAAAGCAACTGGCAGCCCTGGGAGCACTCTGGGCTGGTGTGCCTGTGGTGCTGCTCTGCAGCAGCACGCTCTGAACGCTCTCAGACAGGGAGACTGGTGGAGTGGAACGTCTCCTGCTATAGCAGGCACTTCCCCTGCCAGTTATTTGTGGTGGGGGATGCATTTGTCATGCTGAGATTATTGCTATTTGAATTATAGGGCTGTTTTGTAACACAATTTACCTGGTATTCTTCCTCCAGGCGAGACAGAAGCACAGCTTTCTCTACTGTAATGTGCCTGTCAATCAGGCTCATGGACAGAATCAGCGATTTCAGCTGGGTGATTACAAATTCTATACCTGAAAGGGAATAACCCAAACCAAACAAGATTCATGGCTGTTTTCTGCAGCATTACAGCAGCATCTTCACATGCTCTGAAGAGACAGGCAGGCTGTGGTACCCCCTTGGGGAGGGCCAGGGATCCTCCCACCTGCACCTGGGCACTCAGATCTGTGGTTAACAGCAGGCACAGAGCATTGTGCTGGCCCTGCCACCACAGTGACAAAGGCCATGCCCTGGACACCACCTCCTTTTATTCTGCCATAACCCTTCCCTGTGCATAGGGAAGAGATATCTATCCAGGCTCAAGCATTCTGTGTCTTTTGTGGGTTTCACTGCCTGCTGCTCATTCAGATCTGCAGCAAAGCAAACCTCCATTTCTTTATCTTTCAGTGTCATTCAGCTGATTCAGGCAAGATTAAGTGGGATATAAGGATGAAAAAGTGAGCACAGTGCACAGTGTGGGCACTTTGGAATACTAAGCCTGATTTCTTTTCCTGGTAACAACAAAGCTAGGGATTAAATCATTAGAAGGTTTGGCATTAAAGAAGTTATTTGTGCTAAGGTGGAGCAAGCAGCTCATGGGACAGCACAGTCAGATCCTGAACACTGAAGAGAATCCCTGCCTGTGACAAAAGCAGGTCAGGGCTTGGCCTGCAGATTTAAAACATAAACCTCCACACTTGGAGCAGAAGAAAAACATGACAGTCACTCTCCTGCCCTGTGGAGAGGAATCACCTCCTCGCTGGCCCAGCCTGAGAGCAGAGCTCCCAGCCCAGCCCTGCTCACCTTGCAGGGCCCACATGTTGTAGGATGCCAGATGGCTGACAAAGGTTTCCTTGGTGCTGGCTGGAATGTTTGGCCCCAGGATGCTGGTTGAGGAGCCAATTGTCACGTTGTACCTGGAATGATCACCCAAACCCTTAGCAAAGCCCAGGGGAAAGGCTCAGGGAGCTCGTGGCCAGAGCTCCTGGGCTCAGCAGGGCAGGGCTTAAAGCAGCCAGGAACCCTTTGAGCTCTCACCTTTTCTCAGCCCAGGTGACCACAGGATCCCACTCATTCTTCTGTAGTTCTGCCAAGGCTGGAGGCTCCTCCACACGATAGCTGGGACATTATGGAACAAAACCATGCTGGATGGTCCCTCCCAGGCTGAGACACACCTCTGGGAAGGACACTGATCCCACCAGACCCACAGCAAGTGGAACAGGGACCTGCTGTCCACCCAGGCAGCAGTGACAGTGAACAATCCCCCAGCTCCTCCCCAAATTCAGTGTTTTTTTGTTATTCCAGGAAGGACAATTCTGTCTTACTACAAACAACAGCAGTGAACCAGCCAACTGAAAACTGTAGGAAGCCCCAAGCCACAGGCTGAAGTGAGGTTTAGCAGTTAGGGGAGGGTACAAACCCCACTGCAACTCTCTGTGGGATCACTCCTGTTTCTCCTTGCCCAGTGGCTCAGCTCAGCATTCCCTGACCCCTAGACTGACCAAAGCCACACAGGCAGAGGGGAGAATTCTGTTCCTCTCTCTCCATAGGAACTGTGCAGCTGCCAGTGGAGGCTGGGACAGGAGCCTGGGCATGAACAGGCTTGATCCTACAGCTCATGGAAACTTTAAGGAATGAAGGGCATTTTGGGACTGGTACAAGTAGTCTGAGCTATCTGTAGTGGCACAGCAATACCAGAGATTGACTGACAGATTCCCACAGGCCATTCAAAGATGTTTTCTTTTCTTCAAGATGCTCATTTCCTGCTGCTCTCACCCCTGTCCAGCATGGAGGTGCCCAAAACAGAGTTCACCAAATCCAATGCTCCCTCTTTGGGTGCACACACTCCAACCAGGTTTGTACGTGCAGCACTGATCTAAATTAATTCAAACCCACAAGCAAAAACCAGCACAGATCAGAGCCATGCCATGACTGGATGAGAGCAGATGTCATCCCTCACTTTACCCAACCAACCCTCTTTCCAAAATCCAGCTGGGCCCCCATCTCATACCAGACTGTGTCTGTCTCCAGGAACTTCACAGCTGCTCGGATCAGCTGTGTTTTGTTTCTCTGCGTGGGATTGTCCAGCGCTGTGTTGCACAGAGTGGTCTGGGGATAAAGGCAGTTGAAACTGCTGTTATTCCAGGCTTGAAAAAGCAGCAGCTTCCATGTTATAATACCAAGAAGAAGCAGAGGGATTTGTGGCAGATGAACTGCTGCAGGGGATCAGGGCCACAAAATGGCTCATGTAATAGGTATCTTCTGAAACCTTTCAGAATCCCTGGGAACAGCCCATTAAGCAGCAGGGAAGAAGGGCCATGGACTGCTCCAGAGCTCACTGTTTCCTCCTGCCCATCACTATTCCTAATAACACTGTCCAGCCCCTTCTCAAGTTCCCCCAGTGACACTGATTCCCTCTAGACAGGCCAGCCCAAGAAAACCCTAACTTTCTGCACATTAGAAGCAGAACAACCTGCTGCCTCCTCATTCTGCATTTGGAGGTCTCAGCATTGCACCCTGTTGTGCTCACCAGGTGCATTGTGTAGAACTTGATGGTGTCTTTCTGGGAATCCCACTCTGTTGCCACTGCAATGGCCAAAGCCTCGCTGGGGACAGTGAAGAGCTTGGCCTGGGGCGTTTTCAGCTTTCGGTGGTCCAGGTTTATTTCAAAGCCTCCTGGGGAATCAGAGTAGAAATCCTGGGGAATCAAAGAGGAGCAGGCACTAAGGAACAACAGACAACCCCACAGAGGGAGCACATTCAGAGCTGGAGCTAACGGGAGCAAGGGACCAGGAATACTCAGGTTTCCCACCATCACTTGGATACACTTGGTCTTGGAAGCTGCTTTCCACCATGCAGCTTTGCTGTAGATGAGAAGGAGGCACAGCAGCTGGTGACAGACATGCCACTGACACAGCCTGGGCTGCAGGAGCCACGCTGACGTGGTGTGGAGTGATGACACCTCTCCCAGGGATCAGCCCCTCCATCCCATCCTGGCAGCCGTACTCACCTTCCCCCTGTGAGATGCTCACGTTCTGGTAGAACCTCTTCCTCTCTGGGGACAAAAACAGAGGGCAAAGAGAACATTCAGAGGGCAAACAGAGAGTGTACAGCTCCTTCCCCTGCTCCCCATCACAGCTCAGAACAGAGCTTTGGTGCTGTCGAGGTGAGCTGGCCACAAAACTCCAGCCCTTCATCCACAGTTTCCAAGCTGTGAGCTCCAGTCAGCTCCACTCAGGAGGGAAGCAGCAGGAAAGTGGTGACAACCAGGATTCTGCTGTGCACAGCCAGGGAGCAAACAGAACCACCTATAGCCCTGCCAGGCTGGGGGGCTCAGCTGCCTCAGAGTGTGGCAGGGCTGGTTTCCCAGGCATCACCACTCCTCAGGAGTTTTGTTTCAGGGTCAACCTTTCCAGATTCTGGACAAATTTATCCCTGAAAGACACTCCTCCCTGCAGCCCAAACATTCCAGCCCAGCTCAGAAATATTCCTGCCCCACCAACAAGGTGAGCCTGAGGAAATGTCAGGTCTCATTTTAAGAGCAGCATCTTTTGCTACCAGCACTCCTACATGCACTCCTAACACGTGAGAGCAGGATTACACACGTTCCAAAGGCTCACATCCCTCCCACAAGGCAGGCAGAACCCACGAGCCATTCCCTTGACAACAGCAACCAGGTTGTAAATCCCAAACCCATAAATCTGTCTCGTGAAGGGCACAGCAAGCAGGTCAGGCTGCAGGTCTGCTATTCCAGGCTATAAAAAGCACATTCCCGCTGGGGAAATGGAAGGATTTGCTCAGGCTCGGAAATCTGTGAGTTTCGGGGCCTCAGAAAGTGCTTCAGGCAGAGTTCTAAAAACAGATTAAAGTGTGTGTACCCCAGAGCAGCCCCGAGGCTCATCAGTGGCTCCCAAAACCTTGCTGTGAGTCACCGCGACTCTGCAGCCTCACCTCGGACAAAATGAGATTAATTTTACTCTTCTCAAAACCACATAATTCCAGCAAAGTCTTTGGGCGGGATGGGTGGACCAGAACACACCTGAACCACCCCCCATCCGAGTCCCATTCCCTCAAAATCCCTAAAACACAACAAAACACAGAAAACGAGCGTAACAAAGTGGTTCAGTGAGGGCTCGGCCGTGCTGCCAGTGAACCCTGCCCGCTCCAAACACACGTTAATGCCGGGGAAAGTGCGCTCAGCGGCCGTGGGGAGCGCAGTCCCCGCGAGGCCGTGCCGACCCCAGCCCTGCCCGACCCCGGGGTGAGGGTCCCCAGGGCAGGACCCCCTCCCCAAACAGGGCTGGAACCGCTCCGGTGCTCCCTCACCTGCCGGCGGGGCATAGGCCCGGCGCCCGCATGGCCCCACCGGGCCGCTCCCAGCAGCTGCAGGAGGCGGTCGGGGAAGCCGAGCGGGCGGAGAGTGGGCCCACCACAGCCGGCGACAGCCGCGCCACATCGCGACAGACGACATAGCAACCTCGTCCCGACCGCGCTCAGCGCCGCTCGCTGGGCGCCGCCATCTTGCCGCCGGCCGCAACCAATCCGCGCCGCCTGCATAAAAAAACCTACATTTCCCAGTAGCTCCAGGCGGCAGCACAACCAATCAACGGCCGGCGGCTCTCCAGCAGCCAATCAGAGCCAGGGGACGCCCCTCAGGCACGCGGGCGAGAGCCAATGGGAGCGCGCGGAGGCGCTGCCGGGAGGCCCCGACCCAGCGGCGGCCGCGGCGTGAGGGAGCGGAACGGAGTGGAGCGGAGCGGGTGGCGTTCCCCGGCCGCGCCCCGGCCCCGGCCACGCTGGCGCCCGGGGACCCCCCCGAGATGCCGGTTCGGAGCGAGAGACGCCGCGCTGGAGGGGCGGCGGGCTCGGCCTCCTCCCCTGCCACCGGAGCGGCCGCCAGCAGCCTGGTGCCGCCGCCCCCCATCAACACGGCGCAGCCCGGAGTGGCCACTTCGCTGCTCTACAGCGGGGCCAAGTTCCGCGGGCAGCAACGCAGCAAAGGCAACGCCTACGAGGTGGAGGTCGTCATGCAGGTGAGGGGGGCGGCGGGGCGAGCCGAGCCCTGGCGGGGCGGGAGCGGCCACCGCGGCCTGAGGCGAGCGGGTCCCCCGCTCGCCTCAGGCCGCGGTGGCCGTTCCCGCCCTGCCGGCCCCTTGCGACAGCACCCGCATCACCCTGTCCCTCGATATTAGGAGGAATTTCTTCATGGAAAAGGTCATTAAACATTGGAACGGACTGCCTAGGGAAGTGGTGGAGTCACCATCCCTGGAGGTGTTTAAAGACAGGCTGGACGTGGCACTCAGTGCTCTGGTCTGGTTGGCAAGGTGGTGAATCAGTCACAGGATGATCTCATAGATCTTTTCCAACCTCAGTGGTTCTGTGATGATTCCAAGCCGGCGGGGTATTTTTATGTTCAATTCTCCACCTTCCTGGTGGGATTTGTTGTGGTGGGGACATCCCATGGCTGCTCAGCTCCACTGCACGCTGCCACCTCACAGGGGCTGCCTGTGGTTTTGTGCTTAAAAACGCTGCTTTTGTGCTTAAAACCGCTGCTTTTGTGCCAAAAACGTGGCTGTTTTGCGTATGTCAGCTGAAGAGAGGGAGCTGCCTGCTCTCCCTGTGCTGAGCACAGGGAAACGTTACCATCCTTTGATCACAGGTGGAGAAGATTCATCTTCTCACGGCAGAGGTTTGCACTTCCCTGAATAACTCACTGCATGTTTTGAAAGTGGATCTGGAGATGTCAGGGAAAAGCTTGGAAAATCCCTGCTTTTAGAGAAGCAGGCAAATCCTTGCCTAGTTTCTGCACAGCAGGAGCAGAGAGGCGTAGCCTGATAACTCGAAATACAGGTGGCACAAAAGCTTTAGAGAAAAGGAGAAAGGCCTCCTGCAAAAGGTTGGGGGTGTGGATGATTCTTCCAGGGATGCTTTTTCTTGGAGAACACTGTGAGTCAGATCCCTTCCGGCTGGAAAGGGGATTTGCTTCCTGCTGCAGAGTTCTGGGCAGAGGGTGGCTTGGGAGCAGGGCTGGGATGTGGAGGCTGCCAGAGGTGAGCTGGGCACCTGCAAATGATCTTTCCAGGTGGTTCCTACTGCGGGAAAGGGCTGGTAGCATGAATATTGGGCACTGAGCTGGACAGTGTGTACCAGCTGGAGCTGAGATTATCCTTGGAAGGGTTAGAAACTGCTTTGGATCAAGCATGCACCTTCATGCCTGTTTTTATGGTTGGACTTTGCACTCTTTTCCAGCATGTGGATATGGAAAACTCCTATCTCTGTGGATACTTGAAGATTAAAGGCCTTACAGAGGTGAGTTTTAACTGCAAAACAACACAAAAAGGGGCTGAGTAAAGGCTTTTTTTTTTTTCTCCTGGTGGGGTGGAAGAAGCTGCTGCCAGAAATAGGAAGTGGAGGGATTGAGCATGTTGTAGATTTGATTACAGGGTATCAGCTGGGGAATGATGCTGGCTGTAAATGCCACAGGTGATTATTCAGCTGGGAGCTTCATGGAATCATTAAAAGTTGGAAAAGCCCTCTAAAATCATTGAGTCCAAACACTGACCCAGGACACAGCCAGGTCCAGCACTTCCCTGGGCAACTTTCCCCAGTGTTTAACCACTTTTTTTAGCTGTTCTTAATATCCAATCTAAACCTCCCTTGGTGCAATTGGAGCACATTTCTTCTTGTCCTGTCCCTTGTTCCCTGGGAGCAGAGCCCGACCCCCCACCTGGCTGCACCCTCCTATCAAGGAGTTTGGAGAGTGAGGGTCCTTTTTCTCAGCCTCCTCAGCTGCTCCTTATCAGGTTTGTGTTCCAAACCCCTCCCCACAGCCCAGCTCTGAAATGGCTCCTGGCTTCATAAAGGGAGGAGAGAGGCAGAGAAAAGCTGGAATAAGTGCAGTGGAGGTTGTGGGTGTGTAAGAGTCAGCCTTGGAGAGGTTTGGGGCAGGACAAGGAATGGGAACAGCAGCCTCAGATTGCCTGGAGCTCTCCCTGGGAGATGTTTTTTGCTGAGCACATGGAGCTTTTTCTGCTCTTGGGTTTGTCTGTAGGTGACAATTGTGACTTCACCTTTGTCTCTCCTCTGCCAGGAGTACCCAACCCTCACCACGTTCTTCGAAGGCGAGATAATCAGTAAAAAACACCCATTCCTAACGCGCAAGTGGGACGCCGACGAAGACGTGGATCGTAAACACTGGGTAAATAAATCTGGGGCAGAAGGTGGGTCTGGGCTGCTGGTTTGGAGGAGAACTGCAGTGTGTGCCCATGCAAGAGCTGGCAGAAAGGCCTAGAGACCTCTCCTTTCTGGCTGTCTCTCTCCTTCTCCCACTGGGATCTTTGCAAACAGAGGTCTCTTCAGCAAGCTGTGATCTGTGATGAGGGAGGGGATGTCTTGTTCTCCTCTTGTTGACCATGGGGTTGGAAGGGAGCAGGTGCAATCCCCATCTCTTGACCCCCTAAGAGAACACATTCTTTATTTTTGGAGACTTACTGCAAAATGGAAGGGAGAAGGGGAAAGGGATCCACTGGCACAGGTAGGGCAGCTGGTACCTATGTCCATGCTCAGGGTGGGGTGTACCTGCTATTGTGTTTTGAGGCCACAGCAGCCACCTGATCACATCCCCACCTTTACTTTGGCTGTTGTTTGCCGAGCTTTGATGCTCGTTATACTTCTGTCAAAATCTCTTCTTCTGGAAGTCCAGGTGCTTCTCCAGCCAGGCTGGATATTGCTGTGAGTGTCATAGATTTCCCTCCTAAATAGCAGCTGGTACTGGAAGTTCAATTCCTGGAATAAACATACTTTCTTTTATTTTCTTTTCTTTTTTTTTTTCTTTTTTTTTTTTGTTTCAGGGAAAGTTCCAGGCTTTTTACCAGTATGCAAAAACATTTAACTCTGATGACTTTGATTATGAAGATCTAAAAAATGGGGACTATGTCTTCATGAGATGGAAGGTAAACCCTACCTGTCTCCTTCTCTGATGAGTTGCTTGCAAGGCACTGACAGAGACTTGAGGTGTCAGAGAGCTTTTCCAACTATGATGGTTTAATGAAAGATCTCACCCTGCCAAAACCCACTGTACTTGCAAGTTCCAGTGTGCCTCATGTCTAGCCAGCTAATTGTGTCCTTAAGGGCTACAGTCGTGGCTGAAAACACAACAGGAAAATCTTGTTTGGTGATGCTCCAGAGGATGAGAGAGTTGATGTCTGCAGTCCCTGTGTGGGGCCTGTGTTTGATGCAGACTGGCCAGTCTGCAGCTCTGTTCTTCACCTGGGATCATCACAGAGTCACCATAGACGGGTTTGGGTCGGAAGGAACCTTAAATCTCACCTTGTTCCACCCTCCTGCCATGAGCAGGGACACCTTCCACTATCCCAGGTTGTTCCAAGTCCTGTCCAGCCTCACCTTGGACACTTCAGGGATGGGGAAGCCACAGCTTCTCTGGGCAACCTGTGCCAGGGCCTCCCCACCCTCACAGGGAAGAATTTCTTCTCAGTGCCCCATCTAACCCTGCCCTCTGCAGTGGGGAACCATTTTGCCTTATCCCCTCACTCCATGTCCTTGTGCAAAGTCCCTCTCCAGCTTTCCCATAAGTGTTGAAAGGCTGCAGTGAGAACTCCCTGGAGCCTTCTCTTCATTTTCAAGCTCTGATTCCCAGTTTTGCAATTGGCTTCTGGTTTGCATGGAACAGGTGTTGAGCTGAAACTTATCTCCTGCACTCTTAAAACTCATTCTGTTCTCAGTTATCTGCTTCCCTGTGAGGTGCCTACAGTGGCAGGTGGTGAAGGGACACTGGTCTCTGCTCTGGGCTGCTGAGAGTGCAGGGACTGCTCAGCCAGGAGTATCATCATGTTAGTGGCTGCCAGTATTTGGTTTGGGAGGGCAGATTGAGGTGGGGTGTGGCTGTCTTTGACCAACATTTTAAAATGCAGCCTGTGTTTTGCATGCAGGAGCAGTTCCTAGTCCCAGATCATACCATCAAGGACATCAGTGGTGCTTCCTTTGCTGGTTTCTATTACATCTGCTTCCAGAAGTCAGCAGCATCTATAGAGGGCTATTACTACCATAGGAGTTCAGAATGGTAAGGAAGCTTCCTGCCTCCTGAAGATTTAAACCAAGATGTGACTCCTCTCCTTCTTGTCCACAGCCTTGGGAGTGTCCAGGCAGGAGATTCAGGCTGGTGGTTGGACCTTGGGGCAGGAGGGAGGGGTGTGGGTTGTGACTGGCCTGAGCAGGCTGGTGCAGTCCATTGTTGTGGTATAAAATGCTGCCCTTATGGAAAAGGGGAGGAAATTTGGGCTGGTTGGAGGAGGGAAGATGATACAGGGTCTGGAGAAGTGTTGTGAGGGAGCTCAGTTCTCTCTCCTAAGGAACAGCTTGGCTGTTGCTCCCTTCAGGCAGAAATCTTGTCAGGCCAGTGTTTTGTATTCTGAGGTCCTTGGGGTGTTGCTGTTAAGACAAGAGAACAGTCAAAGCTAATTGGTGGGGGTTTTGTTGGAGACAAGTAGCTGTGGAGATCTCTTTTCCCTTGCATCATTGTCATGAGCAGCAGGTGGATGGCTGGAAGCTCTCAGGGGGAGGGAAGGAACCAGAAGGCTTTCAGACACATTCCCTCAAGCTGAGCTTTGAAAGACTGGAGTGTAATTTGCACTTGTAGCAAACACTGTTTGAACTTGAAAGTTGTTGAACTTCAAAGGGAGTCCAAAAATGCACCACAGTCAGCCCACCTGGAAAGCTGCCTCGCTGCAGGTGGCTCAGAGGGACCAGAGTGGGAATTACAGAATTATTAACACTGGAAAAAAAACTACAAAATCATCAAGTCCAACCTTTGGCTGAATACCAGCATTCCCACTAAACCTTAAATGTAATGTCTGTTTGATTTCTGGACATGTCCAGGGATGGTAACTCCACCACTTCCCTGGGAAGGCCATTCCAGGTCTAAACCACTCTTTCAGTGAGGAATTTTTTCCTCATGTCCAACCTGAACTTCTCCTGGCACAACTTGAGGCTGTTTCCCCTTGTACTCTCGTTAGTTGTGTGGGAAAAGAGCCTGACCCCCACCTGGCTGCACCCTCCTGTCAAGGGGTTGTAGAGTGATGCTGAGTCCTGTCAGGATTTTGGCACTGTGGGAAGTGGGTGTTGGATGCCTGAAAAGTCTGGGATTGTAAAAGGAGACAGAAGAGCAGCCAGCACAGTGTGTGCTCTGTGGCTGCCAAGCAGGAGCCCCATGTAATCCTCTCCTCCCTCTCTTCTCTGCCAGGTATCAGTCATTGAATTTAACGCACGTTCCCGAGCACAGTGCTCCTATCTACGAGTTCCGATGACAGCTGTCCAGATCTGATAGTGCCCAGAAGCAAACCGGGCAGGAGAGCATGGCCTGCCAGGAGAACTGTGTCCCTGTGGGAGCACGGGAATGCACGCTTCTCTCCTGCCCCTTGGACTTGAGAGAGAGAGAGAGAGAGCCTGGATGTTAACTCACCCAGCCTGAGGAGCTGCTGGAGCTTGATTCTCCCTCCTGTCGAGTGGCCATTTGATCTTTACTCTGGTTTTAAGCTACTTTAATGCACTTTCTTGTTGCACAGCTCGTTTCTCTGTCACTGAAGTTCCTCCCGGCTCTCCTCTGGAAGCTGTTTCTCAGTAGCTGGAATCAGTGCTCAGGCCTCTGAGTAATAAGGAAATGTAAGCTCAAGGCTTAGGTTTTCCTTGTTATATCCCGATGTGGGTTGAAATCACCAGGATTCAGGTTTCTTGCCCAGATTTCCAGCTGCGATTCTCCCAAAGCCAGGTCCTGGGTGTGAGGCTCAGCTTTGGAGTCTGTTGGGGAGTGTTGGCTGAGGTAAGGCTGGAATGAGGCTTTGCTGGCTAACAAGGTTAGCTGGAGCTGCAGATCTTTCAGGAACGCCAGCCCTTTGGAGCTGGGAGCTGTTCCGGTGTCTGGATACGCCATTGGGAATTAATTTGATGTACGGACTTCCAGGCTCTCAGTAAAGTGGATCTGAACTCTGCTTGTAGGTGTATATTTGCTCTTTACTTAAGTTAAGGGTATTAAAAAAAAAAAAAAAAAAAGTAAAAAAAAATAGACAAAAAAATACTTTTATTAAAAAATATATCTATTTTTATGGTTCCTTTTCCAAAGGACCCTATGGCAAATGCACAAGTACTCGATTCCATGTTACTGTTTTCACATTGAAAACCAGGAATGTCTGTGTTTTTATATCCGTGTCTGTATCCAGCTAAGCTTTGGGAACGTGACTGGAGCCCAAGCGCTGAGCAGCATCAGCTGGGACTGCTCAGCGTTTGTACTCCCCCTTCATGCTTCACCACCACTGCTTGACACCTTTTTACAAGGAAAAACAAGAAAAAAGTTTTAAAAAAAAAACCCTTTCCAGTAGCTCCCTCTGACTCTGAATGTTCCAAGTGACACAACTTAAGGCTCCTGTGCCAAAGTGTGCGTGTGTATGTGTGTGGGGTGGTTTTTCTAAAGACACTTTAAACTTGGCCTCAGTTGTGTTTTTACCTTGTCAGCTCCACCTGTGGGGCTTTGTGAGAGTTTAGTTTGCCTTTTTTCTGGCTCTTTTAAAGCCCAGCTTCCTCCAAGCAGACGTGTGGCACGGCTGGTGCTGAGGATGGATTTTCCACCCGGGAGAGGGGATTGGAGCTTCCACGTGCCGGCACGAGGTGCTTTGGGTTTTGCTTTTTAACTAACTTCCTTTTTTTGGCAGCAGTCATCGCTTGTTTAAGCCTTAATGAGGAAGGATTCAGGGCTTGGAGAGCCCCTTTCCTCTATTCCAAGTTGGGATTTTGAGTGCTTGGAGGAGTGGCCGGGGCGGTCTCGGGAGATGATGCGGAGTTCGGCCGCTTTGTGCGTGCTGTTCTCCGTGGATCAATCCTTCTCCCTGGCATGTGTGGAGAGCGATGTGGGGGAGAAGGGAGAGACCTGCCCTTCCCAGGGAGTGTGTGCTGGTGCCTTGGCTCTTGCTGGAGGATGTGCAGGGACAGCACTGAGGTGATTTGGGGCTAGGAGCAGAGCACTTGGGAAGTGAATTCCCGTTTTATTTTGTTCCTCTCAGAGAAACTCAGCCCCTTTTGAGGAGAGGGGTTTCCTCACGGATGGTGCTGGGAGGTGTCCTGGTTTCAGAGGTGAAAACCAGTGGTGCTACTCCACTGTGACCAAGTGTGGGGGTGAAACCTCCTTCCCAGGTGCTGTGTGAGTGCAGGGACCCAGCTCCCACGGCTCTTGCCAGCTCTCTGGAGCTGTCTGTGCAATGCTGGTTGTGGCAGCAGTGTCCCTGTGCTCCCCAGAGCTGTCACTGCCAGTGGGACACTTGGATTTCTGATCTGGTTTAGCTGAATTAACCCTGCTTGTTGGCAGAAGCTGAGTTAGTGTGGCCCTGGGAGTGTTTAACATGAGTAACTATCCCTAAACCAATGAAGTTGGGTTTTTTTTAAGACAAGATACATTGTGAGAAGGGTGTGGAAAGAGCATCGCACTCTGTGCCTGCCTTCTTCCCACCATCCTGAAGGGAATTTCAGTTTAGATCCAGAACTGACTGGATGTGTGGCAGGTGCAGAGCAGGTTGTGGAGCTGAGGGTTTTGCAAGAGCTGTTGGTGTGTGGATTTTCCCTGCTCAAAGGCCTTTGCTTTGGTTTTTCCTTTTCTTTGACCTGTTTGAGTTGAGGGGAGATGTTCTGTATGTCGTGGTGTGGTGAGAGAACGGCCCAGGGGAGGATTTGGGGGGCAGAGGTGAGAAATGGAATGTCTGGGCTTGGGAGAGGATGTGGTGTCTCTTGAACCACTCTGTCTGCAGCAGGATGTCCCTGTGGGAGCAGAGGGTGTCTGTGTGGGGGCCGAGGAGGAGTTTTGTGGAGCGATCAACATCCAAATTAAACATGAACTCTATTGAAGGGGTCTGTGTCCGTGTGTGTTTGTCCACCGCAGCATTTCCTGCTTCCAGGGGATTGCTGCGCTTCATCTCCTTCCTTGAGGGCTTCTCCAGGAATCCCAGCAGCCTCTGATGGCCTTAATTCACAGGCTCTCAGAATCATTAAAGCTGGAAAAGACCCCTGAGAGCATCGAGTCCAGCCTGTGACCGATCCCCACCTTTTCATTCGGTGGCACTGAGTGTCACGTCCAGTCTCCCTGAACACCTCCAGGGATGGGGACTCCACCAACCTCCCCGGACAGCCAGTTCCAACATCTAATCGCCCTTTCCGGGAAGAAATTCCTCCTGCTGCCCAACCTGAACCTCCCCTGGCCCCCTTGAGGTTGTTTCCTCGTGTCCTGTCGCTGGTTTCCTGGGAGAAGAGCCCGATCCCCCCGCCGGCTCCGCGGTCCTTTCAGGATCCAGCCTTAATTAGAGGAGCAGGAGGAGGCAGTCCCGGTGGGGGGCTCCCCTTAACGCCTCCCCTGCGTTCTGACACCTTTCCCTTTGAGCCTGTCCCTCCGTAACCTCCTGTCCCCTCAGCTCTCGCCCCCACCCGGGGTCACCTCCCTGGGGACCCTCCCGGTGGCCCCGCGGTGGCGGCGGGCGGAACCCAGGGCGCGGGGCTCGGGGCGCGGCCGGAGCTCGCAGCGCGGCGCGGCCCGGACGTGTGACGGGGACGGACGGCCGGGCCGGCGGCGCTTCCGGCGGGCGCGGAGCGGGGCCCGCCATGGGCATCCTGGAGAAGATCTCGGAGATCGAGAAGGAGATCGCCCGCACGCAGAAAAACAAAGGTGCGGAGGGCGGCCGGGGGCTGAGGGACCCGGGGACAGCGGGCGGACAGAGTCCGGAGGAGGGCGGGCAGATGGGCTGGGGATTCTGGGGGTGTGAGGGGACACAGGTGGTCTGTGAGTTATGGGGGAGCTGTGAGGGCTCCGAGGGAAGAGGGGACTGGGGACTGTGGCGAGTCTGGGGGTCAGGTGGGCTGGGAGAGAGTCCGGGGGCTGTGGGGGGCTCGGGGTTGTGGGGTCTGGGAGCGGGTCTGTGGAAAGAGGTGCTGCTCAGGGCAATGGGGGAGGCAGGATGGGGGTGGTTTGTGAAGTTGGGGGGGTCTTTGGGGACACTCAGGGCTGGATCGGGGTGCTGGGAGCTGGGTGAGCCCTGGGGCTGGGGTGGGGGCTGCTCTCCTTCCTGCCCTGTGCTGTAGCTGCAGCCCCCCAGAGCTGGGGGACATTTCCATGCTGCTGGCACAGGAGGCTCCTGGTGTTTGAGGGGTCTGGGGGCTCTGCCAGAGCTGGAGGCTGTGGTTAATAATATAAATAAACCTGTAAGCTGCTAGCTTCGTGCCCTTACCTGTTACAAAATGAGACAACTACCTTCTTTTTTTTCTGGTTTAGATGTAAATTCAAATGTTTTGCTAAGAATAAGGCAGTAAAGTAGTTTCACACGTGTGAGCTCTGAGTTAAATGTGTCTTTAAAAGCTGACAAGAGGAGAGGAAAATAATCTGCTGATTTTCGAGTGCTGAATGTGACCAGGTGTAAGGAGGGGCTGTTTCCAAGAGGGGCTGCTCCCCCTGTGATCCCTCTCTCCTGAACTGGCTCCCTTCAGCCCTTCATTCCTGCACCTGCTCTCCCTCTGCCTTGCTCCTTTAACTCGGGAATTTTTTGGCTGTTTCCCTCCACTCTGACTTTGTGCAGATCCCTGGAAGATTTGCTCTCAGTGCCCAGGGTTTCAAAAGCTGATGGAACAGCTGGGGGCAGCTCTGTGCCTGGCAGTGGTGAAGATGTTGACCAAGATCCATAAGTGTTTCCTTTTAGGAAAGTTCTCATTCCCAGAAGTGAATCACCAGCAACTTTCTGCCAACCAGCTGTTGGGTTTGTGTCATTGCAGCCACTGAGTATCACCTGGGCCTGCTGAAGGCAAAGCTTGCAAAATACAGAGCTCAGCTGCTGGAACCCTCCAAATCCCCGGCTGCAAAGGGCGAGGGCTTCGATGTGATGAAATCAGGAGATGCCCGAGTGGCACTGATCGGTTTTCCTTCTGTGGGGAAGGTCAGTGAGTGTCTGTGGTCCCTGTGTCTCCAGGCTGTGGTTTGCAGTGGCTGCAGAGCAGGTTTGGGATTGTGGAATGGTTTGGGTTGGGAGGCACCTTAAAGCTCATCTCGTGGGATCCCAGCTGGAGTCCTGTGCACAGTTCTGGTGTCTCCAGCGTGAGAAGCACATGGAAGTGTTGGAGCAAGAGGCCACAAGGTTGGAGAGAGGACTGGAGCACCTCCCCTCTGCAGACAGGCTGAGAGAGTTGGGGCTGGAGAAGAGAAGGTTGTGTGGAGACCTCACAGCACCTGGAAGGGGATTCTTTTCCAGGAACTGTAGTGGCAGGAAAAGGGGGAATGGGCTCGCACTGAGAGAGGGGGAATTTAGGTGAGATGTATGGAAGGAATTCTTCCCCATGAGGGTGGGGAGGCCCTGGCACAGGTGTCCAGAGAAGCTGTGGCTGCTCCATCCCTGGAGATGTCCCAGGCCAGGGATTGGAGCAACCTGGGATAGTGGAAGGTGTCCCTGCCCATGGCAGGGGTGGAATGAGATGGGCTTTGAGGTCATTTCCAACCCAAACCATTCCATGATTCTGTGATCTAGCTGAAAGTTGGAGATCAGGAAACACTCCTTCATTTTGTGTGCTCTGCCCTGTGAAACTTGTTGTTGCCTGGAGTTTGTTCTTGCCCAGGCCCAGCACTGCTGGGGAAAGGAGGGGCACACAGGATTTACTTCAGTTCCATGACAATGTCACCACCTCAGCCCCTGTGCCTAGAACAGCCACAGCACAACTTCCACAGCCTGAGGAGTGCTTTGGTGTTGCTTGTTTTGCTGAACCTTTTCCTGCCTGGTGATGCTGATCTCTTGTGTTTCAGTCCACGTTTCTGAGTTTAATGACCTCGACTGCCAGCGAAGCTGCGTCCTACGAGTTCACCACGCTGACCTGCATCCCAGGAGTCATAGAAGTAAGTAGGATTCTCCTCCAGCTGTGTAAATTTGTGTTTGCACCAGCCACACTTGTGCTGCCACTAAGGAGCAGAGACATCCAAAGGTCTCCAAAGCTGAATTTTGCTTTAAACTTTTGAGAGCTGGTGTAGCACTTCTCTGAACTCTTCGGGATTGGCTTCTTGATCAGGATTTTTGTGCTGCTCTTGGACTGACCAGAACACTACAACAATTCTCAACTGAATTTTGTATAACCATTGTCAGTGCCAGTGACCAGCTGGCTGCAAACCTTGACAGATTTGTTTTTAATGAAGTTTTACAGAGGCAATCTGTGCTGTGATCACTTCCAAAACAAAATGCAGCTACTCCTGTCCTTGAGGGGTTTTATTAGTGGTGACTTCAGCATCCATCAGTAAAGCAAATGATAAAGGGCATCAAACTGAAAAGTGTCCAAGAGGAATGAGGAAATCTGGGTCAGGATGGAAAGGGGAGTTAAATAATGAAAGCAGCTGTATTGATGGGAAAAGGAGTTTAATGTAACACATTCAAGCAGAGCTGTGAGCTGCAACAACAGCTAGAGCCAATGCCCTGCAAATCCTAGGAATGAGAGTCTCCTGGTTTTTTTTTCCTGGTACTGTAAGACCTGCAGCACACCTGAATGGTTTGGTCTGTCACAGTAAGAGATATGGCACTTGTTCATTACTGAGTTTTCTCATTGGACCAAGAAAAGAGGGGTTGTTTTTCTTTTCCATTCCCCAAACTTGGGAATACGTGATTGTTGTGCTGTTTTCCTGGTGCTTTGTCCAGCTGCAGTCACAGGATGCTTTAGGAGGTCAGGATCTAATGCACAGCTGTGTTTGCTGCTGAACACAGCCCATAGCTCTGGAGTCTGCCTCAGGACAGAGCCATGAGCTTTGTGCAGAGTTCCCCTGGCCTACCAGTTCCATCCAGTTCCACTCTCCACAGGATGTGGACCCCCACACGTGTTTGTGGCTTTGGGGGCAGCTCAGGTGCCCTGCAAAAAGCGTTCAACTTTCAATCCTTCCATTTCCTTTTCAGTACAAAGGAGCCAATATTCAGCTGCTGGATCTGCCTGGAATCATCGAAGGAGCAGCTCAAGGTTGGCTCATGTCTGTGTTCATGTACAGGAGGGATTTGCCCTCAGTAGTGTCCCTGGGAATCTCAGATACATACACAGGTTTCCTGGGCTAAGAGTTCCTACATTGTCTTCCCAAATTTTGGAGTCCTTGATCCATGTGAGGCACGATTCCTATCGCTGAGCCCACGGAAGGGTCTATATGTAGCACAAAGATGGTTTTCTGGAGGTGGGAGCCAAAGCAAGCCAGTCACTTCTCACCTCCTTGCCTGAGCGTTGAGTGGCTCATCTGTTTTCTGGTGCTGAGGAAATCTATAGAAAGATGCTGGAGGGGCGGAGGGGGAATTACAGCTAAACACTAACCTTGTTTGAGTAATTCCCTGAGTTCCTGCCAGTCCTCCCATGACTCCAAGTTCTGGGAAGAGACGTTGGCTTTGTCTCTCTGTGTTGTCATTGTCCTCATTGGCTGGTTGTGTCTGAAAATAGCTTAGGAAATCAGGGAGTCATGGAACATTTGGGAAGGGACACACAGGGATTATCCAGTCCAACTCCTGGCCCTGCACAGGACACCCCAACAATCCCACCCTGTGCCTGGTGTTGTCCAAACACTCCTGGAGCTCTGGCAGCCTCAGGACTGTACCCTTTCCCTGGGAAGCCTGGGCAGTGTCTGACCACCCTCTGGGGGAAGAACCTTCTCCTAATATCCAGCCTAACCCTCCCTGACACAGCTGCAGCCATTCCCTTGGGTCACCAGAACAGTGCCTGTGCTTCCTAAGGTACCTTCTGGCACTGATCTCCTCTCTGCTGAGCTGCCAGGGTTCCCAGCAGCTGACTGCAGCCAGAAGAGCACTGCAGGATCTTTTTTCTTGCTTTCAAGCTGCTGCACGGGGCAGGAGCTTCTGTTACAGAACTTAGCTGTTTCCTCTTGCTGATGTGCCTCCACCTCCTGTCTCCCCAGGGAAGGGCAGAGGCCGGCAGGTGATCGCTGTGGCCAGGACAGCAGATGTCGTTATCATGATGCTGGATGCCACCAAGGGCGAGGTGCAGAGGTGAGTGTGTGCTGGGCACGAGGGGTGGGCCAGGCTCTGGGCTTCCCACGTACCCAGAAAATGTGCCAGCTCCCTGAGGAGTTGTGGAGAGCACCTGGGGAATGAGGAATTAAATTATTGAGTGTGAGATGGGAGTTGTATTCCGTGAGAAGCATCCTGGTGACTGGAGAGGGTGCTCAGCTGAAGGGTCATTCCTACGGCATGGCTGGCAGCCTGGATTTCCACCACAGGCTCTGACCTGCATTTAGGGGCATTTTAGAGTGTAGTGAAAGCTCGTGGCAGGGCTGTGCCAACACAAGACTCAAAAAGGGAAAGGTCTGGGTGTCACCTGGCCACGCTCAGCCTCACAGGTGCTGTGTCCCTGCAGGGCCTTGCTGGAGAAAGAACTGGAATCTGTAGGTATCCGGCTGAACAAAAGCAAACCAAATATCTACTTCAAGGTGAGGCTTCCTGAGCTCCTGCAGGCACAGCTTGTCTGCCTGCTAGCTCAATGCTGAGCTCACTCTGTGCTGCCTCTCGTGTTGGGCAGGCTGAGGGGGCTGTGGGTTTTGCAGAATGTTCTTAAATTGCTTTTTTGCCTCTTGCAGCCCAAGAAGGGTGGAGGCATTTCCTTCAACTCCACTGTCACATTGACTCAGTGCTCTGAGAAGCTGGTTCAGCTCATCCTCCACGAATACAGTATCCTTTCCTAAAATGGGAGACCCTTAAACCATCAGCAGCTCACGGTTCCAGTGCTTCCTTCTTTGGGACAGCCTTGGTGTCACTTTGGTGCTGGCTCGTTGGCACCTGGCTGTCACCAGGGAGCTCAGCCCGTGTGGTGTGTTGGGATTTGGGCCTTGACAGCGTCCCCCTCAGAAATCTTCAACGCTGAGGTCCTGTTCAGAGAGGATTGTTCCCCTGATGAGTTCATTGATGTGATTGTAGGAAACAGGGTCTACATGCCGTGCCTCTATGTGAGTATCCTGGGCAGCCTGGCTTTTGTCTCATCCAGCATCTCTTTTCTGGGACAAAGGAAATGTTGGAACTTCACAGAATTGTGGAATGGTTTGGGTGGGAAGGGACCTTAAAGCTCATCTCATTGCACCGCTGCCATGGCAGGGACACCTTCCACTACCCCAGGTTGCTCCAAGCCCTGTCCAGCCTGGCCTTGGACACTTCCAGGGATCCAGGGGCAGCCACAGCTTCTCTGGGCACCCTGTGCCAGGGCCTCCTCACCCTCATAGGGAAGAATTTTTTCCCAATATCCCAACTAGCCCTGCCCTCTCAATTTAAAACCATTCCCCCTTGTCCTATTTCTCCATGCCCTTGTTCCTCATTCCTAAAACAGTAAGGATTTGGGGTTTAAGAGGTGGAAAACAGCTCAACAGGGAGTTTTTTATAGGCTTTGGATGTGCAGCCGTGCTGTGTGTGTTCCCTGGGCCCTCTTGTGGCTGGTGCTGCCCTGGAGCAGCAGAGCTTCCAATCGTGGTGCCGGGGCTTTGCTCCCACGTGCGGAGCCTCCAACTCCCCTGCTGCCAGCTCCGTCTGGTCCCTCGTGTGCCACATGTCCCTTTAGGGCTCTGTTTGTAGCCACTGGGTCTGTATGAAATCAAAGACACCAGAGAACGTGTTCCAAAGGGAGAATTTAAAAGGCCAAAATTGATATTCAGGCTTCTGAATTTTAATAGTTTGTTTTACTGAGAGTCTTGGCTTATCCTCTGACAGGAGCTGTGTTTCTGTTTCAGGTGCTGGAGCTACCTTGGTATTTGTACATGTTGCTGAATTGCCTTTCTAAGGGCTGTGTTGTTTTCCCTTTGGTTTAGGTTTATAACAAGATTGACCAGATATCCATGGAGGAGGTGGATCGTCTTGCTCGGAGGCCCCACAGTGTTGTCATCAGGTAGGAGCTGGTCTGCCTGGTGTGGGGGGTCATTTCACACCCCTTTCCACACTCCCAGGAAGGGACTTCTCCCAGGGCTGCTGGGGTGAGAAGCAGAGCTGCTGTGCAGCTTTTCCCAGATTTCCTTCCCCTGGAGAGGCAGGCAGCTTGACTTCTTCATGCTGTCTGCAGGACAGAGTCAATCTGGCTTGTTTTCTTGGAAGTGCTGATATATCTGTTGGGGCTTTGCTGCTTCAAAGTTGTTCACCCTTCTGGAATCATGGAATGGTTTGGATGGAAGGGACCCTAAAGCTCATCTCATCCCACCCCCTGCTGTGGGCAGGGACACCTTCCAATAGATCAGTTTTCTCCAGGCCCCAGCCAGCCTAGCCTTGAACAGTTCCAGGGATGGAGCAGCCAGAGACTCTGTACAATCTGTTTCAGTGCTTCTCCACCCCTTTAGTAAGGAATTCCTTCCTAATACCAAATCTAACCCTGCCTTCCTTCAGTTCAACATCATTTTACCTTGTGGTTTTCTTCTCCTTCCTTCATTAAAGCCTTTCCCCTCATTCTCCAGCACTTTATTAAAGACATTTCACCTTGTTCTTCTGGATCCCTAAATCACAGCAGCAGTAAACAGATGATCTTGGTGTTTTGCAGCTGTGGCATGAAGCTGAACCTGGACTATTTGCTGGAAAAGCTCTGGGAATACCTGGCACTCACCTGCATCTACACCAAGAAGCGAGGACGTAAGTGAGCTGAACAGAAGGTCTGAAAGGCACAAATGCTGCTGCTGCTCATGGACAGGCTGCCAGCAGGGCTGGTGCCTTGGCAATGCTGGAATTGTACACTCCCTAATCATCTTTCAGCTCTTGGGAAATGCTTCCTTCTCTGTCTGACCCTGCCATGTGTGGATCCCACCGTGGCCTTCCTGTTGTATTTTACAAGAGCTGAATTTTCATAAATCTTTGCGTGATATAAGGGAATAAAGTGTCCAAGTTCACAGCTTTTTCCCTTGTTTTGCACACTGTGATGAGCTGTTCAGCCCATCACAACCCAGAAGAAGTTTCCTGTTCCTGCTGCAAGAAATTTGGTGATTCCCGTGCCCTTGATTCTCCTTTTGCTTTATAGCCCACTTGCAGCTTCTCCCAAAGATGAAGGCACATCTGTAACTTGCTCTGTTTGGTTGTGAACAGCTGAACTTGGGTGGATGTGAGGAGATGAAGGAATTTTCTGAGCTTGTTAAGCTCTGAAATCTTGGGGATTTTGGTTTTCCTTGAGCAGGTGTGTTTTGACTTGGGTGGTTTTGTTTCTCTTAAGGTTTTGGGATGGGGTTAGATCAGGTGGGTTGTGAGGAAGCTGCTGACTGTGTGGAGTGGGTAATTGCACTTGTGGGTAGTGGAGAGCTGATTTGATGCTTTTAGGTACTGGATCCCTGTTCTGTCTGGGAGCAGGAAGGAGGAATTTGGGAGTAGTAAGCACAAGGTGATGTGAGATGGTGTCAGCATTTTAGAACACACTTGATAGAAATCCAATGCTTTTTTCCCCCCACTTCTGCTTCTCCACAGAGAGACCAGACTTTACAGATGCCATTATTCTACGGAAAGGGGCCTCTGTGGAACATGTGGTAATTTTCCTGCATCTTTTACATTACCCTGTGTGCAGAAGGCAGTTCCTCCTGGACCTGCTGTGATTTGTGCTTCATAAAGCTCAGGACATGTCAGTGTTTGATTGGGCTTCTCCTTTTGTTGCCTTTACTGATTTTATCTGCCTCATGTTTCTTTCACAGCTGCTATAAAAGGTTTAAACAGTAATTATTTAAAGCAGCCCAGTGAAAAAGCACGTGGAAGCAATGGAATGGGGCTTTATGTGGGCTGGTGATTCCTGTATCTGTTCTGTATGGTTTTATATACCATTAACTGGCTCCTAAAGTCTTTATTGTAAATTCTGGCATAGACTTGAGTTTCTTTTAATTCCTGGGTATTGAAAAAGTTGTTTGCAAAGTGGTGTCATGTAAGTACTTCAACTTCTGCCTGTCTGTCTTGCAGTGCCATCGGATTCACAGATCATTAGCCAGCCAGTTCAAATATGCCTTGGTGTGGGTAAGTGTTAGACAACAACTGGAATATCCCTGTCCTCAGGTGTCTCTGGTCATCTCACCCTTCTCCCTGTTTTTTGCTTCAAAGGGGACAAGCACAAAGTACAGCCCTCAAAGAGTGGGCTTAACCCATATGATGGAGCATGAAGATGTCATTCAGATCGTAAAGAAGTAACTGCTGGTGCCTGGCCTCGTCTTTAATCACTGCAATTGGAACTGACCACGTAAAAACAAAACACACATACACAAAAAAAAAAAAAAAAAAAAAAGGAAAACAAAAAGGGAGATGTGTTCCAGAGCCAAGAAAGCTTCTGTGAAGCTCCTTCTCTTGGAGAAAGGCAGAAAATGAGGCTACTGTGCTTGCAGGTGGGGATGGGGAAGATTGGTTTCCATCTTGCAGCGTTTCAGGCCAAGTGATGTTTTGTATAAATTTAAAAGGAGCTAGTTCTTCTAGGACACAGTTCCATAACCAGCAGTGTCCTGCCCCTTGTGGGGTTTGCACATGAATCCATGTGCATTCCCAGTGGGAAGTGTTTGTGTGAAAAAAATTTGGCCCTGTGCTTTGGGCTGAGAGAACATTGGTGATGCTTTGCTGCTTATCCATTCCCTTAATTTAAGCATTGATCTGAAACAGAATCAGAGCTCTCCCTCCCCTGCTCGCTGGACACATCTCTGCAGCTGAGACAACCCCAATTTTTAATGGTCCCACCTCGATTAACATTAAAATCTGGCACTCTGTGCCTCTCCATGGCCTTGCAGTGGGGTTTGTAGGACATCCTGGTCCAACTGGTACTGAGATGAGATGAGAAATTAAACTGGTAACAGTTAATTAGCCTGGCCAGACTGCAGTGGGGTATGATGCAAGGACTGTAGTCTGGGGTGAGCGTTCACTTCTGGCATCTCACTCATCGAGGAGCTGCCTTGGGAGCTTCCTCCTTTGTTGGGCAGGAGTTTTCCTGCCCTTTAATCCCCAAGGTGGAGATCTCATCCACCATGCCCCTAAATTCCAGTCATGGCTCTTAGGAGCTCAAGGTACCACCCCGTGCCAGGAGTTTAACCCCAGCCCTGTTAAACATTGCTTGTCTGGATATTGTTCATCAGAAATCTGGGATTTTTTTAATCATGCTTTTCCATTGAATACTGTTGCTAAACAATTCAGAGTGCCTGACAGAGGACAGCTCTTGCCTTCTGGGATCAAGAGCTGCCAATAGCTTTTATTTTCTTTCATTGGAAAAGGGTTCGGTCTGACGTGGATGCAGAACTGTGAGGATGGGTGTGACACCTGTCTGAGCAGGGTTCCTCCCCTCCTCCCTGCTCCTCCCCACCCCTCACAACCTGATCGAGCAGAAATGGAAGGATTATTTTATTTGAGAAAATAAAAAGTTGTTATTTCATGTGAATGGTGGGTAGATGGCTTGGTGTGTTTCCTAACTCTCTTTTTTGCCTTTGGCCTCCTGAGGAATCCTGGATGCTGTCACAGGAGATTTAGGGAGCAGTAGAAGATGAAGTGGCTGCAAGAGACTGGTGATGGGAGATAAATAGATACTATACACAGTGCCCAAGCTAAGAAGGTGACTTTGAACTCTGTAAGTTCCCTTCCCTGTTCCTGGCTTTGTTCACAGCTGGAGTGCAGAGGAAATCCTGACCACGGAGGCAGTGAGTGGAGAACAAGCTCCAAAATTATCCACATTATCCCTGTCTGGCAGTGGAAAGCTGGCCCTTCCCGGTGTGAGCTGGGTGGGATGCTGTTCCAGCACATTAACTCACCCTTCCCATTTCCCATGAAGGTCACACAGGCAGAGTTGCCCTCACAAAGACTAATTTTGGTTTTGTTTTGTCCCTGGGTTTCTGATTTTTCCATCCAAATCCTGCAGCCTGCCAAGTCTTGGCACAGAGCTGGGTAACCAGAACTGCTGACAGGGCTTCATCCTCAGCCCAGGTAGTGCAGGTGCTTGGTGTGAGGCTGAAATGCACAGTGTTACCTGCTAAATCCTGTCCTTGAATAGCTGGTGCTACCTCAGTGTGGGCTTCAAATTGATTTTGGCATATCACTGTTAAAACCCCCTCTGCCTAATTAGCTTCATTTAGGAAAATGGGCATTTTATCCTGTTTAAAATGAACAGACACATGATTAAAATTGGAATGGGGATGAGGTAAAAATAGTTAAGCTAGAAGAAGCCAACTTCTCTTTTCAGGGAGAGTAGCTTTTTTGGCAGCAAGTATATAGCTGCATTTGAAAATGCACAATTTAATTGCAGTATTCCTTCTTCCAGGAGCTTCCCTAATTGTTTTGCACTTAGGTTAAAAGCAGCAAACGTTGCAGTTTGTGCTGTGAGTTTGCCTCCAAGAGATCTCCAAGTCCTGAAAAGACAAGATCTGAAGGGCAATGGGGAAATCTGTACTGCAGCCTCCTGAGGTTTATGGAGTTTGCAGCATTTCAGTGTTTAAAGGGGCTTATAAAAAAGGTGGGGAGGGACTTCCCACAAGGGCATGCACTGGCAGAAGTGGGAGTGGTTTTAACCTGAAAGGGGAGATACAGGTGAGGTGTTAGAAGGAAATTCTTCCCTGTGAGGGTGGTGAGGCCCTAGCACAGGCTGCCCCATCCCTGGAAATGTCCCAGGCCAGGGCTTGGAGCAGCCTGGGATAGTGGAAGGTGTCCCTGCCCATGGCAGGGGTGGAAATAAATGAGCTTTGAGCTCCCTTCCACCCCAAACCATTCTGGGATTTTATGCATTGACTAGAGCCCCTCACTGGGGAGCTGGTGGAGGGAAATGTGATCAGACTCTCGTTGTGTGTTGGCAGAAAGGCTCTGCAGGAGGGTGGGTGCAGGCAGGAGCTGTGGATTTGCCCCCAAAAGAGCAACACCCTGCATTTCTCTGCTGTAAGAGGAAAGCTTAAAGAAAACTGCCCTCAGCCATTCTCTTGCTCTTCCAGCTGCCTCCAGGCTCATTCATGCTGTTCCCAGGGGGCTGTGCTCATCCTGGCCCATCCCTGGGGCCGTTCCCCTGCCTGAGCACAGCCGTGCAGCACTCCAGGTGTGGAGCAGGGTGTTCAGCTTCCCCACAGCCCATCAGCCACCCTCCATCCAGCGCTGCAACCAACGACAGCTCGAGGCGTGCTCTGTTTAAAATGCCTGTTCCAGGCAATCAAGCAGGTTTGATTGGCTGAACACTCCTCTTATAATTTAATTTAGTCAGGAATCGTTTGCAAGGTAATAAAGAGTGACTCTGCCTCCAAATACATTCATTTAATTCAATGAGAGATGGTTGCTGCGGCGGGCTCGCCTCAGCCAGCTCCCCTCACCCAGCTCCCCTCACCCCATCATGGTGACATCTCAAAGTGCTGCTCAGGGCCGTATATAAGAGTCACGATCCACAGTGACAGCTTAATTGTCTCAAATGCTGACAAGGGTCACCC
Source organism: Cyanistes caeruleus (assembly GCF_971803275.1). NCBI lineage: Eukaryota > Metazoa > Chordata > Aves > Passeriformes > Paridae > Cyanistes > Cyanistes caeruleus. The sequence goes on from NC_141717.1 coordinate 14,521,520, forward strand.
CAACCAGCCATGGAGAGTGGCACGGAGCCGGCTGGGGAGGCTGCGGAGAGGAGGATTTATGGCTGGCAAATAGTTTTGAATTCCTCTGGTTGCGCCTGCTAAATGATGAACCTGCCCCGAGGGGACTGGGGCTATTGATTGTAATTTGCAGTTAAGCCCTCGCATTCTGAGGAATCAGCATAATAAATACCCACCGCATTACGGCTGGGACGTGCCTGCCTGCAGGGGAAGGAAGCAGAGGTTTTCCCGGCTTGGGTGCTGCAGCAGGATGCTCTCTCTGCCCCTGGCAGGTTCCATCACTGCAGGGAAATGGTCCCCAGATGGGTGGGATGCAGGAGCCCAGTGCTGGAATGGGGAGAATGGAGTGTTGTGAAGGCAGGTGGAGTGTCCTGCTTGTCCAGGGAGGAGAGGATGCTCTGGTATTTTTGGGATAATTGGTGTCTAGATCCCTGCCAGAACCTCTGCAGCTGCTTGGTCCCAGCCACCTTTGGAGAGGGGTGTGAGGAGGTGCATCTGTTCCTCACTCCCATGTTCTGTGATTTCTTCGTAACTTCCATTGGTTTGGGGGAACCAGAATGGGTCAGGGCCATTTTCCAGCTGTTCACATCTGAGGCTTATCTACATCCTGGGAGGGATGTGGGACAGTCCAGCTGTGCCACCAGGGGTGCAAGGGACAGGGACATGGGAGGAGTCCCTCCAGCCACTCCCTCCCTGCTGCTGCCCAGCTCAGTGAGGGAAGATCAGCTCCCATCCTTCTGCTCATGAGTGGAGATGAGAATAATAGCAGTCATCAAATATGCATCGGGTCCCTGGGTGCAGCAGTGATGGTCCTGCAGCTGCCAGGAGAGGGATGGTCCCCGTGGGGAGCGGGGCTGGAGCTCTGAGAGCTCTGAGCCTGCCCCACACAGGGCCACTGGCCACCCCAGGTGAGTGGCTGTGGGTGTCCCAGCTGGGTGGCACCTCCCTTGGGCTCGCAGGTGCTGCAGTGGCTCTGCTGGGAAGGGACTTTGTGTGCAGTGGTGGTTTTTAAGCAAACACTGTTGTTCAGGTTCTCCCAGTCAAGGTGTGTGGTGTCCCCTCTCCTCTGCCTGTCCCTGCCTGTGCTTGCTGTCTTTATCCTCCCTTATCTTCTACCTTCCCACATTCCCACTGCCCTCCAGAGCAGAGCAGCCTCCCTGGAACACTCCCTCCTTCCCTGGAACCCTCTGCCCCATGTTTCCTACCGCCCCTTCCCCACATTCCTTTTACCTCGGGGCTGTTTTGCCCCAGGAAAGCTCCTGGGCTTGGCTTTGGGACTGAGGTGATGGCACAGTGCTGTGACCTGGCTCCAGGGCTGCCAGCCAGCATATTCCTGGGTGCACGCCAGCATCGTGCCCAGCTGGTCTGTGCTTCCAGCATCTGCTCTGGCCTATCTCTTCCCATAACACCTCCCTCGTGGGGAGCAGGCAGCAGCTGGCAGGCAGGGATTGCCATGTATTGCTCATGTGCTGGGTCCCCATCCTCATTTTGAAGGCAGGAACTGGAGGGGGTGGAAATTAGCCAGGTGGGGGGCGTGATGGGTGCTTGGGGAAGCAAGGAAAGACCTCACTGTGCCTCGGGGGCTTGCAGGGCTGTGCTGCTGTCACATTGCTGGAAGCGTCCAGCTTCTCCCTATGCTCCCAGCATCCCTGGAGCATCCCTGGAGCAGTGACTGGATCTGTGGCTGGGCTTCCTCACCTGCTCACAGGTGTTTGAATGTGGATGAGTTCTGCAATGATGCAGAACTGAAGACAGGGAAGGGGACGTGGTGAGAGGTGCTGCCACAACCAGGAGGTGCCTGGGCTGGCTCCGTGGTGCCGGAGCGCGGAGCTCCCGGGGCAGGGCAGCGCCGGGGCCGGCGTGGTGTGGTGTGGTGGCACGGAGCCCTGCTCCGGCTGTAACTGGAAACAGGCTGTAAGCGGAGCCGGGGCCGGCTGGTGACCGCAGACCTGCCTGGAGACGTGGAGCTGCTGCCTCTGGAGCTCTGCCCGCCGATGCCGGCACTCCGAAGGTACAGTCCTGGGCAGCCGCGCGTCCTGCCGGGCTGGGGCGGGTGAACCCCCGAGGCCGAACCCTCCATCCCCTCCCTGCATCCGACCACAGGATGCATCCACCGCAGCCTGCGGCGGTGGGACCGGGGCTGCCCGGGGGTGAGGCGGCTTTCCCTGCCTCACCCACGTGGCTGGAGACATTCAGGACAGACCTGACCAAAGGATGCTCTGGGTACCTTCTACCAGAGTCTTGATACCCATTGCCACCGCAGAGACCCCTCACTGCCAGGTTTTGCACCCAGGGTCCCTCCTGAGCGCTGCTGCTGGATGCAGCCGTGCCCAGACACCCTGGAAGCAGCCACCAGGTGTGATGCTCCTCCGACCCCCTGCATTTACCTCCACCCCACTGCACCTGGACACAGAAACTTCTTGGCCAGCTCTGCTGCGCCAAAGGCAGAGGTGAACCCTGTAGCCAGGATGAAGAACATGGGGAAGTGTTTTTGAGGTCTGGTATGGAAGGCAGCATCTGTGTGGGATGAAGCCCCCTCTCTCTCCCTTTATTCACCCCCTCTGAGAGCCCTTGTCATGGGCAGGGAGGCACAACCATGGCAACAGCACGGGAGCTGTGCCAGCACCCAGGGCACTGAGAGCACTGAGGGGCTGCTGCCCTGCCCGGGGGGACAGAGGTAGGGACCGTGGAAGGCAGTGGGGTGGTGGCAAAGGCTGCTGCATGAGTGGTGGGATGCAGGGAGTGACCTGCACCAGCTTTTCACCAGCTGGGTACGTCTTTGCTCTCTGCCAGCAGAGAGGGAAGGGCTGTGTCCCTTCCAAGGTGGTTCCCTGCCACGTCGTGGTGCCCAGGCTGTGTGTGCCCATGCCAGGAGGAGGGGTGGGGTGGTGGTGTGGGGCAGGCCCTGTCAGCCCCATATGGCCCAGTGGCCCTGGCAGACCTGTGCATGCACTGTGACAGGTAGGGCTCCTGCTGATCCCGTGTTTCTTATGCCTGCCAGGTCCCGCTCTGTCCCTCTGCCCACCCTGCACTGCAGAGCTGCCTCCATCCGTGCAGACCAGGCTGTGTCTACCCCAGAAATTAATGCAGGGGGGAGGCAAAGCCATGGGATCACGGTGGATTCCCCTCTGCTGTAGATACGGCAGGGAGGGACAAGGTTTGGGGACAACACAGTGCCAGGAGGTGCCAGCCTTTGGGCTCTTCTGATCTTGTGGGAGATCAATGGGTTCAGTCCAACAACTGCTGGTGGTTCTTTGGTTCTGCAGCTGCTGCACAGCTGGATGCTTCTGTCTCCCCACACACACCCCCTGTAAGGGGGTGCAGCGGGTGCTGGCCCTGCCCACACCAGCCCCACTGCTGCCCGCAGGTGATCCATGTGGGACAGCGAGTTCCCACCGCTGCTGCTTAAACTTTGATGAGCTGCAGGAATCCAGGCCTGGCATTAACATTTGATGTGGTCACCCCATGCCTGGGCACGTGTGTGTGCACAAACACGCCGCTGGCACTGCCGTGGGTCACACGTGTGGCACACGCAACCCCTCTTGCCAGCTGTGTGTGGGCACGTGTGGCACCCTGCACGAACCTGCCACCTGGCATGGCATGAGGAGTGTCCCTGAGGGCTCTGGGCTCCTCAGTGCTTCCCAGCACGGCTGTGGAATTTGGTCTGCTGTTGGTTCCTTCCCTTGTGTCTCTCCCCTTGGCTGTGTTCCCACTGCTACCCTGGGCTCTGTAGAATCGACACCTCTCTCGGTGCTGCCATTTGGATTCACGGATCTCTGGGCTTCATCCATCTCCGTGCTGACTGGAGGAAGAGGTTGATTCTTCAGGGAGGGGCAGAGGAAGCCCCGAGGCTTGGCGAGGTGGCAGGGTCCCGTTTTGGGGCACCGGTGCTGCCCCCGCAGCGTCCCCCTGGGGGGATGCTCCCAGCAGCGAGGGCCCTTCCCTGCTCCTTCGGAAAAGTCTCGGGGCTGGCGTGGTGCATCCCTTACATAATTCATGCCTCCGCAAGCCTGGTGGTTGGGTTACAGCCGCATCGCAGCCACCGGCACCGCGCTGCCGACTCGCGGGGTGCGCGGGAGGCAGGAGCGGCTCCGCCGGGCTGCCCCGGGGCCGCTTCACCGGCCCAGCGCCATGCCAAGCGGGCGGCCACCGGCGCCCGAGGGAACCGCGCACGGGCATGTGCCTCGCCAAAGCCGGGCTCAGGTAAACAGGCAGCCGGGACAGGCGGCGGGGGCCGGAGCCGGGCGCTGTGCCGGGAGCGCACAGGGCATCATCTCCCAGGGCCCCGCTGGGGCCGGAGCATGAGCGCCCGACACTGCCAGGATGGCCGGCAAGAAAGGGGAGCCCAAAGGGAAGGCAGGAAAAGGGAAAGGGAAGAAGGGCAAGAAGGAGGATCCCAACGAGTCAGAGGATGGCTCGGATGCGGAGCTGCTGAAGGCAGAGGAGACGGAGCAGACGGAGGTGGTGGAGGAAGAAAAGGAGGAAAAGGTGGAGGAAAAGGTGGAGGAAAATGAGGAGGAAAAGGTGGAGGAAAAGGAGGAGGAAAAGGAGGAAAAGGAGGAGGAAAAGGAGGAAAAGGAGAAAGATGAGGAGGAGGTGGCTGCAGAGGAGCCCAAGAAGGGGAAGGGGAAGGGGAAGGAGAAGAAGGGGTTGCCCAAGGCAGGAGTGGCAATGAAACTGGGCCGTGGGAAGAAGGTGCAGCAGGAGACGGAGGAAGGGGAAGGCGAGAGCAATGCTGCAACAGGCAAGAAAAACATAAAGGGCCCCTCCAAACTGATGATGGGGCTGACAACCGACAAGAAGAAGAAAGGGGCCAAGGGTGCAGAGGCCAAGGGACAGCCCAAAGAATCTGTGGAAGCCAGCCTAGCTGTGGAGGAGGAGGCAGCAGCACCTCCGAAGGCCCGGGCAAAGCGAAGCCTCCGCAGCACCTCAAAGCTTTTCCTGGGCTTCAGGAACCTGGGGTTGCGTCGGCCCAAGAAGGGGCAGTTCAAGAACACATCCCGCTTCTTCTGGGGGCTGCATAAGCACAGCACCAAGAAGAGGAAGAAGAAGAAGAACAAGGCGGTGCTCAAGTCCACCTCCAACCTGATGATGCGCTTCAAGCAGGTGGGCAAGAAGAGGAAGGAGGAGGCCAAGAAGGAGGAGGCAGCATCCAAGCCATCCTTCCTGCTGCTGCGGCGGGGCGGGCAAGACATCGAGCACGGCGCATCGCTCTTCCGCCGGCGCCCGGAAAGGAAATTCAAGCCCCGGGCGCAGGTGCTGAGCAAGGCGGCCTCTGCCACGGGCTGGCTGGCCAGGAAGGTGCTTTCCCGGCGCGGGCGGCTGGTGGGGGGCAGCCGAGCGACTGACACGGCCTGGCTGTCCCGTATCGGTGCCAAGAAGCTGCCGTTCCCCGCGGAAGATGAGATCCTCAGGCACCGGGCCAACATGAAGCGGATCCCTGGCGGTGTGGGGCTGTCGACGCCCGGCACTCCGCGGCAGGGCAGCATGGTGAGGCGGCCGTCGCGCCGCCGCTCCCAGCCAGCGGCCCAGCAGCCGCCGCTGCCGCGCTACGGCTGGGCCGAGGAGGAGAACGGAGCCCGGAGAGGCTATGGCAAGGAGGATGGAGGCTATGGCTCTCGTCGTGGCTATGCCAGGAAGGAGGATGGAGCCTATGGGCCCTATGGGCGCAGTCACCCCAAGGAGGAAGATGGAGAGTACGGCCCTCGCCGCGGCTACGCCGAGGAGGATGGAGGGTACGACCCGTGGCACGGCTACAGCGGGGAAGAGGAGGGAGCCTATGGCCCCCGGCACAACTACTCCGAGGAGGAGGAGGAAGGCTACATGCAGAGCCCAGCCTACCCAGCAGGGTACGGCTTCGAGGATGCCGTGCCGACCCCCTACTCTGACTACCCTGGCTATGAGACAGAGGAGGAGTACGACTCCTACGGGGGATTTTGGGAGGACGGTGAGCAGCCAGGGCACCCCTACGGCTACTCAGAGCTCGAGGATGAGGGAGTGTATGGTGGTGGGTCTCCCCTCAGCCTCTATGACCCATACAGCAGCGACCCGGAGTACGGTGAGGAGGCAGAGGGGCCCTTCGGCTACAGGGGGGACCCCTACGAGGATTTTGGGGAGTCTTTTGCCAGGGGGTACCCTGGGGGCGACTACCCCGAGCATCGCATCCAGTACAGCGAGGGCGGCTGGGCGCCGCATGCCCAATCCTCCTGCAACCCCTACGCCCTGGGCCTGGAGGAGATCGCTGAGGGCGAGGAGCCCGAGGAGTGGGAAGAAGAGGAGGAAGAAGAGAAGGAGTATCCCTTTTCCATCCTGAGCACCTCCTCACTCCGGGGCATGCGGGAGACGCTCTCCTCCAAGCTCTCCCTCAACAGGAAATTCAGGCTCTTCCCCCGACCCCAGGTCAAGCTTTTCGGCAGGGACCGCCTGGACGTTCCCCTGCCGCCGTCCCCGCACCTGCCCGCTGCCCGAGACGAGGACGACTACGACGAGTACGAGCCGCCGCCGCCTCCGGCAGCCCCCGGCCCCGCGGCATCCCCGGCACGCCCCCGGCTTTCGGCGGCGCGGGTGTGCGGGAGCCCTCTGGGCCAGTTCCTCCAGCGATCCCTCTCCATTCCTCCCAGCCGCCCGCTGAGAGGTGCCTGGGGATTTCGGGGGTCCCGCACCCCCCAGCCCTCCAACAGGAGCTCCGGCCGCAGGCTGGCGGGGATGGAGAGCACCGGTTTGGGGAGCCGGGACCCTTCCCCATCGGCGGGGCCCTGGGGGCAGCCCCCGAGCCCGGAGCCGGGGGCAGCGCGCCGGCCGTCGCTCCGTAACCCCTTCGCCAACCCCGGGCGCTCCCCGTCACCGCCGCCCGTCCGTCCGCGGCCCGGCAGCACGCGGGGCGAGGGGCCACGGCGATCCCCGTCCCTCGGTGCCAGCCTCCGGCGCTTCGGGCCCGAGCCCCCCGCCCCGCCACCGGCCGCCCCCCGCTCACCGGGGCCGGGGGGGAGACGCCTGGGGGGGCCCGCGGCGGGGAGACCTCTGTCATCGCGCCGGAGCAGCCCCCCCGGGCTGCCGCTCCCCCAGGCCTGGCCCCGGCTTCCCGAGCCCCCCACCAAGGCGGTGAAGCCGCTGCAGAGGAGCCCCTTCCTGGCACCATCGTCCCGCCCCGGCAGCCGCCGCCTCGGCCCCCCCGGCCCCTCCTGGGATGAGGAGCTGCCCCCCTGGCAGGGTGCCCCGAGGGGTCCCGCCGGGGTCCCTCCTCCGCCCAGCCCCGCTCCCAGCACCCCGAAAAGTTTTATCCAGCGGATCGGGCAGCCCCTTGCCGGGATGGCCCCCCACTCCCCACCACCGAGGCCATCTGCTGAAGTGGGGGGCCGCAGCCTCTCCAAGGGGCGCTCCGTGGCGCAGTCCCTGGCTTCGCTTCTCGTAAAAAGCATAGGCTCCACCAAAGCCCCCTCATCCTCACCACCCACCCGCCATCCCTCCACTCGCTCGCCCTCCTTGCCCCGGCGCCCATCCCGGCTGGACGGGAGCACCCGCAGATCTCCGAGCCCACCCTCGGGGCGCCGGGGCTGGGCCGACGCCGGGCGCCCCATCCTCCCCTCCAACCCCCGCGGCAGCCGGAGCCCCTCACCGCCCCGTCGTGCCGCTTTCCCACCGCCCCACGGGCGAGCCCCCGGCTCTCCGGCCATCCCCCGCCACGGCGCTCGCCCGCCGGGGCCGGCGGAGCCCATCGAGGGTGACGGGGAGGCCGGGGAGGAGGGCGCGGGGCGCTACGCGGTGGTGACGCCGCAGGTGCAGAGGTTGGGCTCCTTCCGGCGCGCATCCCGCATGTACAAGCAGCACTGGTCCAAGCAGCACGTCGTGCGGGTGCGGGAGATGCCCGACGTCTGGACAGCCGAGCAGGGTCTCCCCCAGCAGCCCACCCAGCGCGGCCGGCGGTGGGCGGGCCAGTGGGGAGCCGACATCGCCCGATACCTGTGCCAGCGCCCGCCGGCGGGCGGCTGGCGGGACAGGCACCCCTGGGCAGACGGGTACCTGGGCAGCAAGCAGCCCTGGCGCACCAAGGTAACGCCCGCGGGGAGCCCCCTCGGGGGGATGGAGCCGGGGCCGAGCTGGCAGCCGGCGGGACCCGGGACAGGGTGGCGAGTTAAGGTGCCCGACGGCTCTCCCGGGCACGAAGGCATCCGTGCAGAGAGGGGTTTGCGGTGCTCAGGGTGGGGTAAATGGCTGCGGGTGGTCTGGGTGCTGGCGGGGGTCCTCCCGCGAGGAACAGACTGGAAAAGGGGATCATCAGCTGTTGTGTGTCCCCCCACGAGCGGCCCCTCAGGGGACACTTGATTCTGGCGCATGGAAATGCAGAGACCCGATCCGGCGGGGACAGGCGCAGGTGGCACGGTGACCCTGCGGGGTGTCCGCTTTCCTGCCCACCGCCTGGCCAGGGGCCAGCGCAGGCTCCCGTGTGACACCTGGCCTGTGTCACCCCTGCGCGTGGCCGGGGGGAGCAGCCTCAGCCCCCTTCCATCACCTCCACTGCAGGTGATGCCATCCCCTCCCGGTGAGCGGGACCGGGATTCTCAGGACCAGGTTTTCCTGGGACCAGCCCTGAGGTGGCCTTGGTGGCCTCACATTTCTGTGTTCCAGCACTGCTGCTCTCACCTGACACACAATGCTCTTGCGGGGGGACTGGTTTTGGGGCTGTGAGGTGTTTTCTTGGGGTTCCTGCCATCACTGACTGCATGTCCCATGGTTTGGGGGTCACAGACGGTGTTTTGGGGTGGTGGTGGTGACTGGGTGGGAGGTCTGAGGGTGTTGGCACATCCCTGCCATGGTGGGGTGGTTGCTCCATGCAGATGCAGTCACTGTGCAGCCTGCCCATCATGCGGTACCAGGAGCCACAGGAGGAGGATGGGCTGGAGGACATGACCCAGCTGGAGTGAGTGTCCCTGTCACACCATGACTTAGTGCTGTGGGGGACAGTGGGGCTGCAGCTCCCAACCTCATACCTGACCCTGCTATCCCATCCCATCTCATCCCATCTCATCCCATCCCATCCCATCCCATCCCATCCCATCCCATCCCATCCCATCCCATCCCATCCCATCCCATCCCATCCCAACATGGGCTCTGCTTCAGCCTCCTGAGATGCTGAGGAGACTCTGGGGACAGCAGACACTCCCTTGTCCCTGTGTCACCCCCTAATTCAGCCTCTGCTTCATGCCAGGGACCTCCAGGAGGCTGCAGTGCTGAGCAACATCCGGACGCGGTTTGAGCGCCAGCTCATCTATGTAAGCTTAGGGGGACACAGCATCCCCCAAAGACTGTATGTGTGGGGTCTCTGGGGAGTCATCACCCCCCGAGAGCTCACAGCCCCACACCTCTCTCCGGCAGACCTACATCGGCAGCATCCTGGTGTCGGTGAACCCGTACCGGCTCTACAACATCTACGGGAAGGAGCAGGTGCAGCAGTACGAAGGCAGAGCCCTGGGGGAAAACCCGCCGTGAGTACCAGGCTGTCCCCAAGTGCCCTGTGGGGATGGGGTCACTCCCACCCTCCATCCCCAACACTTGGGTCCTGCAGCAGACCTTGGGGAGCCCTCGGTCTCTGGGTGCTGGAGCAGCTGTGTCTGTGCTTGGGGCACTTTGGGGGGTCCCTGTGTGGGGCCAGCGTGGCACAACACCCCCCTTGTTCTTCTCCCCACCCCAGGCACCTCTTTGCCATCGCAAACGTCGCCTACTCCAAAGTGATGGATGCCAAACACAACCAGTGTATCGTCATCAGGTGGGACATGGCTATCCCCACACACAGCCCCCTAATTAACACCACCCTAATTGCTGGGTCACTGCCACCAGCCTGTCTTGGCCCCGGGGATGGGGTGCTGGTGGAGGTTTGGGGTGGTTTGGGGTGGGCACCCCTTGCTTGAGTGGTGATGGCCCCAGCCATGCCCCCGCTCTGTGTTTCAGTGGGGAGAGCGGCTCAGGGAAGACCGAAGCCACCAAGCTGATCCTGAGCTACCTGGCAGCTGTCAGCCAGAAACGCAGCACTGCCCCACAGGTGGGGACATCCCTGAGTCCCCATGTCCCCATCCTCTTCTCCCACCTCCCAGCGCTCTCTTCCTCACTGCTCTGCTGCTCTCTCCTTGTCCCAACGCTTCCACCTGGACCATGGCAGATAGAGGTACCAAGGGGACACGTGGGCTGGGATGGTTCAGGGGGATGGAGAATCGTGGTGGCATCTTGGCCATGGCACCCCAGCTGCAGGGGAAAGGCGGGAGGGACAGCAGGAAATCAGTGCATGCACAGGGGTGGAGTCTTTGTGTTCTCTCTCACATCCTCATTTAACCTGGCTGTGGTGCACACCTCCAATTTGGGCACCCACGGGTGTCTGCATGGAGCATGGGGTGGCAGAGAGGGTGGCAGGGTGACAAAGGGGCTGCTCTAGACTTGGAGATGTCCTGTGGAGTGTCGGGTGCCCAGGCTGACCCCCCCAGCTCTCCCCATCACCACAACAGATCCTGGAGGCGACCCCTTTGCTGGAATCCTTCGGCAACGCCAAAACCGTGAGGAATGACAATTCCAGCAGGTTTGGGAAATTTGTGGAAATCTTTCTGGAGGAGTAAGTAATGCTGAGTAACATCTGTGTGTGACTGCTCCCACCCTATGTCCCCTGCTGCCCCAGGAGTGTCCAGCCCAACCCAGCCCCTTGTCCCTGGGAGGACACATGGGACAAACCTGGTGTTGGAAAGGTGATGGCACCCAAGGACAGGTGGCTGTCCCTGGGGTAGGGATGCCATGACTTGGCTGGCACCTTGACCATTCCCAGTTCCCATCCCTGTCCTCATATCCCACCCCATCCTCTCTCAGCCCCACTGATCCTGACAGGGGGTATCACCCCGGGGTGCAGCACTCCAGCCAGGTGCAGACTTCTCTCCCTGCCCACCTGTCCCTGGTGGGGGCATCTGGGGAGCAGCACTGAGCTCCCATTTTGTTGGGGGGCACTGGGGCATGGGTGGAAGCGCTGGGGGGGCACAGCCCCTGCCCACACCGAGGTTGCCAGCCGGGTTCCCACTCTCACCCCTGCAGCGGTTTGATCTGCGGTGCCATAACCTCGCAGTACCTGCTGGAGAAGTCCCGCGTGGTCTTCCAGGTGTGTGGTGAGGGGGTCCTGGGCTCTGCCCCCCACTCTGCCCCCTCTGCCACCCCCTCCCCAGCTCTGTCCTCTGCTCTCCAGGCTAAGACCGAGCGCAACTACCACATCTTCTATGAGATGCTGGCAGGGCTGCCGTCCCAGCAGCGGCAGCGGTACTGCCTGCAGGGCGCCGAGACCTACTACTACCTGAACCAGGTAGTGTGTCCCCTCCCCAGCCTGCCCACAGCCTGATTTCTGGGGTGCTCAGAACCTCAGGGTGCTGGTGGGTTCCTGAGCCCTCAGTGTGTGGGTGAGGAGGATGCTCAGGGCAGGGTGACCACCCATGCTGGGTGCTGACACCCCCTGGAACCCACTGATGGACTGAGAGGGTTGTGCCAGGGTGGGAACTGCGAGATTCCTGGCAAGGATGACGCTGAGGATTTCCGCCGGCTGCTCAACACCATGGAGGTGCTGAACTTCAGCGTGGAGGAGCAGAACAGCATCTTCCGCATCCTCTCCTCCGTCCTCCACCTGGGCAACGTCTACTTTGAGAAATACGAGGTGAGCTCCACGGGGAGCCGAGCTGTGCTCCTTGGGCACGATTTGGGATGTGGCAAATGGGGGATCACCCCATCCCACGGCATTTCTGTGTCCTGCAGACCGACTGCCAGGAGATCGCCACGGTGGTGAGTGCCACGGAGATCCGGACGGTGGCTGAGCTGCTGCAGGTGTCCCCTGAGGGCCTGCAGAAAGCCATCACCTTCAAGGTGACGGTGAGTACAGGGGGCACAGGCTGGGAGGGGGTCTCTGGCCCCTGGGGACCATGGCTGATATTGCTGAAACTCCATCATGCCATTTGCCAACCAGGAAACGCAGCGGGAGAAGATTTTTACCCCTCTGACTGTTGAAAGTGCCGTGGATGCCAGGTAGAGGGAAGGGGGCTGCACTGCAGGAGGGTGTGGAGGGGTCAGGGATGGCAGGGGAAGTGAAATTCCAGCTGGGAAAGGGGATGATCAGGTCCCCCAGTGTGGATTAGACTCTGTGGTGATTAAAACTGATGCTGTGGTGGCTGCTGGCTGTGGCAGTGGAGTACACTGATGCCATTCCAGAGCTCCAGAACTCTGCTCATCTCTCCCCTTCCCAGGGATGCCATTGCCAAGACCCTCTACTCCCTGCTCTTCGGCTGGCTCACCGACCGCATCAACAAGCTGGTGTACCCACGGCAGGAGGCCCTCTCCATCGCCATCCTGGACATCTACGGCTTCGAGGTGAGCAGGATTCATCCCACCTCTGTCCTGGCTCAATCCCAGCTCCATCCTCCCAGGCTCCATGGATCTTCCTTCTTGCAGGACCTCAGCTTCAACAGCTTTGAGCAGCTGTGCATCAACTACGCCAATGAGTATCTGCAGTTCTTCTTCAACAGGATTGTGTTCCAGGAGGAGCAGGTGGGGCTGGTGGGCAGTGCTGGGCTCTGCCCTGGTGCTGGGCTGGGGACACAGGGCTGACCTGGTGCCCACCCTGCAGGAGGAGTATCTCCGGGAGCAGATCGAGTGGAAGGAGATCCCCTTCAGTGACAACCAGCCCTGCATTGACCTCATCTCCCAAAAACCCTACGGCATCCTCCGGATCCTGGATGACCAGAGCTGCTTCCCCCAGGTGAGGGGCTGCCTGATGATGAGGTGCAGCCAGCACTGGGAGGTCACTGTGGCTGGGGAACCACCAAGGCCCAGGGCTGCTCTTCTCCTGGGCTGTCCTGGACTACCTGGGAACCGGTTCCTCCAGGCTGGATAAGCCCAAATCATGGAATCACAGAATGGTTTGGGTTGGAAAGGACCTTGGAGATCACCTTGTTGCAACATGCTGCTGAATGTCCCGAGCTGTGTGTCACTCCTGTGTCCCTTCCCAGGCCACTGATCACACATTCCTCCAGAAATGTCACTACCACCACGGGACAAACCCGCTGTACACCAAGCCAAAGATGCCGCTGCCCGAGTTCACCATCAAGCACTATGCAGGGAAGGTGACCTACCAGGTGTGTGACACTGGGATATCCAGCAGGGAGGGTTAAAGAGGAGGTTGGTCCTGTGCCAAGGAGAGAAATGCATCTCTGGGGGTCTTACTGGGGTCCTGGAGCTCCTTGCCTCACCTTGTCACCCTGCCAGGCTCCTCACCATGAGGTTTTGCTATTTGCCAGGTTCACAAGTTTTTGGATAAAAACTATGACCAGGTCCGTCAGGATGTGCTGGACCTGTTCATCAGCAGCAGGACCAAGGTAAGGCTGGCTCTGCAGTGACATTGGGCATCAATGGTGCCCTTCCAGACATCCTTTTCCATGTCCCCAAGCGTGTCCCCACAGCTGGTGAAGCCCAGGGGGACCAGAAGCAGAGGAAGACTCTGGCTTCACCCATGGAATCCTCTGGGCTTTGACCCCTCAAGCATTTGGCACAAACAGGGACATGGGCTGCTGCTGTGATTTGTATTATCCATTTCCTCATCCCCATCCCTATCCAGCCACAATTAGGGGGATGCATCTTGCCCAGGGCTGGACAAAAAAGGACTGGCCAGGCTGTGAAGAGGATGTGGGAGAGCTGCACCATCCCGACCACCTTCCTCCTCTCTACCCTTTCCTGTCTCCCAAAGGTGGTGGCCAACCTGTTCTTCGGCCATGCCCAGGTGTTGGCGCGGCAGAGGAGCCTCATCAGGAGGAGCAGCACCAGGACACGGCGGTACAAGGCTCCGACCGTGGCCGCACGGTTCCAGCAGTCGCTCCTGGAGCTGGTGGAGAGGATGGAGAGGTCAGGGTGGGCAGGGTGGGCAGCCAGGCCGTCCACCAGGCTGTTGGCAACTGGACCTGAGCCTGAGGTGGCTGGGCTGGCTTTGTCCCCTGTTCCCTGTGGCTGACAGGGTCACTGTGTCACAGGTGCAACCCTTTCTTTGTGCGCTGCATCAAACCCAACAACAAGAAGGTGAGAGCCGGGGCTGTGCTGCCTGTGCTGGTGCCTGTGCTTCCTGCCCTGCTGGCACTGGGAGTGCCGTGGGCACATGGTACCCGGGGGCTTGCCCCAGCAGTTGCTGATGCTTCTCCCCATCCCCACCCCAGGAGCCAGGGCTGTTTGAGGCTGACGTGGTCAGGGCCCAGCTGCGGTACTCAGGGATCCTGGAGACCATCCGCATCCGCAAGGAGGGCTTCCCTATCCGCATCCCCTTCCTCGTCTTCATCGACAGGTGCCTGAGGGCTGCAGGTTGGGCACTGCCATCCCAGCCAGGGGAGACCACAGAGTTTGTGGTGTTTTTGGGGGCAGCATCTGGGCTAGGGTTCCCCCACAATGGGAGCTGGGAACCCCTCATGCCAACACACAGCTCTGGGAGATGTTGCATCTCCAGGCGCAGTGTCTGTCACCACAGGGAGGGTCTGTGCTGGTGTCCCAGCGGGGCCCTGTGTGGTGACAGTGCCATGGGCTCACCCAGGTATCGCTGCCTCGTTGATATGTGGTCCAATGTCATTCCCAATGGACCCAACTGTGTGGAGATGCTGAGGAGCCTCTGCCCCGTTAACCCCAGCATGTACTACGTCGGTGTCACCAAGGTACTGTCCCAGGAGGGGCTTGGTTCTGGGGATGCCCTGGGTGTGGTGGCCAAGGCAGGGAGCTCATGGCCTCACCGCTGCTCCCAGCTCTTCCTGAAGGAGCAGCTGTACCAGGCGCTGGAGAGCAAGCGAGCCCGTGCCCATCACCTGGCCGCGCTCACGCTCCAGCGCTACGCTCGCACCTTCTTCATCAAGCGCCGCTTCCGCTCCCTCCGCCGCAAGATCGTCCTCCTGCAGAGCCGGGCAAGGGGATACCTGGCCAGGTGGGTGTCCCTGGGGGTGGCGGGTGGGCACTGCTGGGTGGCAGAGGTGACGGGTGCCCTCCTGCAGGCAGCGGTACCGGCGCATGCGGCGCACGCTCATCAAGTTCAGGTCGCTGGTGCACATCTACGTGAACCGCCGGAGGTACCTCAAGGTGAGGTGGGACCTGCCACATCCCAGGGGGCCCAGGGGACCTGCTGCCACCCTGCTGCATGTTCACTGGTGGCTCTGGAGAGGACACAGTGGCAACCCCAGACTGTGAGCCCCCCCACGTGCCACCTCCTCCGTGTCACATTGGGTATGGGCAATGCCTTTTTGGGGTGACAACCCTGCTGATGTTGGGGAGGGGTTAATGGCAACCCAGGGTGCTGTAATGCCCCAGAGCCTCCCTTCCTCCGGTGGGACTCAGCACGGCTGCTCTGCTTGCAGAGGAAGGAGGATGCTCGCCGGCGGGCCGAGGAGGAGAAGGAGAGGATGAAGCAGGTAAAGATGTGTGGTGGGAGCACACGTGTTGCTGTGCCTTCATCCCTGCCCACCCCCTGCACCTGGTACCCGGGGCGCTGGGGCAGGGACCAAGCGTGCACATCCCTGTGCTGCTGGCAGGAGCTGACGCGGAGGGAGGTGGTGGATGTCACCCACCTGGAGATCCCGGCCGAGCTGATGGGGCTGCTGGAGGCCGCTGCAGGTGAGCGGATCCCGCACCACCATGGCTCCCAGCCCCTCGTTCCCCCCGCCACGGCCGTGCCGTAGCTTCCCGCTGTGCCGCAGCCGCTCGGGAGGTGAATGCCGGCTGCGTGGTGCTGGTGCCGCCGCCGGCGCTGCAGCCCGACCCCCAGCTCACCCTCCCGCTCGACATCAATGACTACCCCATGGCCAAGTACGTGCGGGGCCACTTCCAGGTAAGGTGGGCGCCGCGGCCCGGCGGAGGGGAGCTTTTCCCGACGGGCAGACAGCTTTTGGGGAGTCCCTGGCACCCCGGTCACGGTGCAGCAGTGAGGTTCAGGGTCCCCGTGGTGGCTCCTCGCACTGTCCCACCGGGCTCTGCCGCGGCTTCCACCCTGGGGACACCACGGGTAGCAAGAGAGGCTGGATCCGGGGTGGCTGTGGTGCTGTGGGGAGCTGGCTGCCACCTCCCTCCCTCCCCGTGGGTTCCTGTCGTCTCCAGAGGCCGGGGGGACCCTGCTGAGGTTATCGGAGAGAGACCCGCTGAGCCCTCCTGGACGCCCGACGCGGGGCGCATCCGGAACGCTGGGGCGGGAGACCAGGTCGCTTTGCTCCCGGGACCCCGGCCCCACACACGGTCACTTTGCCCCATTCCTCCTCCTCATCCCTGTTTTTGCCCTGTGTTTCCCAGTCCCCGGCATCCTGAATGACAGCACCGGGGCTGGATGAGGCTCTCAGCCTTGCCAAGGTGTTGGCAAAGAACCACAGAATGGTTTGGGTTGGGAGGGACTTAAAAGTCCACCCAGTTCCACCCCCTCCGATGGGCACGGACACCTTCCACTAGACCAGGTTGTTCCAAGCCCCATCCAACCTGGCCTTGAACGTTTCCAAGGATGGGGCAGCCACAGCTTTTCTGGGCAACGCGTGCCAAGGCCTCACCACCCATCTCCGGTGCTGCTGGCACAGCCTGAGCCCCTCCCTGCCCCACTCCCAGGAGGCTGCTGGCCCCATCCTTCACCCCAGCCCTTTGGCAGCCCCACAGCTTCCACCCAGCATCAACACCACGCTCAGCACCATGGGGCCAGCCCCTCATGGCCTGAGGCTGTCCCCAGGTAGCCATGGGTGCGGGTGTCACCGCAGGAACCGGCATTTGGGATGCTGACGGCCCCACTGAAAGCCCCCCTCACCCGGCTGGATGAGGAGCTGTGCCACGAGGCTCTCAGCCTCTTCCAGCTGGTAGGTGGGATGGCCCAGGATCCATCACCGCAGTCCCCTGCCCGCTCTGTGCCCGGGGTCAGAGGGAGGACCTGGCTGTCCCTGTGGCAGATCCTGCGGTTCATGGGGGACCCGGGGCTGGGCGGCCCTCAGGAGACCCTCTTTGGCAACTACATCGTGCAGAAGGGGCTGTCGGTGCCGGGGCTGCGGGACGAGCTCCTGGCACAAGCTGCCAACCAGGTCTGGCGGAACACCAACGTCAACAACGAGGAGCGGGGCTGGCTGCTGCTGGCCACCTGCCTCAGCGCCTTCCCCCCGTCCGCCGCCTTCGACAAGTACCTGCTCAAGTGAGCTGGGGATGGGCTCTGGGATGGGGAATGGTGACAGCTGGGACCCTCAGGGATACACTGGTGCTCGTGCACTGCTGGGGCTTCTCAGGGCTCTCCTGGCACCTATGGCTGAGGATGCTGCCTAGTCCCCAACTGGCACACATGGCCAGGTCCTGTTGGGAATGCTCTGAGGTCCCTTCAGGATCCCTCTGGCCAAGCTGGCATATGGGATGGGATCCCTCTAGGTTCCCCAGGGCCAGCCTGGCACACGTGCCCAGTGATACTGGCCAAATCCCACTAGAGATGCTCTGAGATCTCTCCAAGGTGCCTTGAGCCAGCCTGACACACGTGCCCAGGATTCTGCCGAGATCCCTCCAGGGGTGCTCTTAATCCCTCTGTGGCCCCCTGTCCCAAGCTGGCACACATGATCCTGCCCACGCTCCCCCTGCAGCATCCTCCCTTCCCCACAGGTTTGTGTCTGACTACGCCTTCGCTGGCTACAAGCCGGTGTGCCAGCGCAAGCTGATGCACGCCATGGCCCACTCCCAGCTGGGCGCCGCGGCCGCCCGCACCTTCCCCCCGTCGCTGCTGGAGTGGACGGCGAACCGGCGGCAGGCCAGCATGGCCCTCGACCTGCACTGCTTCAACGGTGCGGGCAGCGCGGCGCTGGGGCGCGGTGCTGGCCAGGGTCGGTCCCACGGTGACCGCCCTCGCAGGCGGGGGGGACTGGTGGCACCCGCTCACCGCCCGTCCCTCCCCAGGTGACCAATTCTCCTGCCCCATCCACTCCTGGAGCACAGGCGAGGACCTGGCAGGGGATGTCCTGAAGCACAGGTAGGTGCTGGCTCGGCACCCACCCACCCAGCGGGTCACGGTGTCACCCGGGATGTCTTTGGTGTCCCCAGGATGTGGGAGCCCGAGGGCCCAGCTCGTGGGCAGGGTGTCCCTGTGCAGCCTGTGCCTGTCCCCAGTGTCTGGCTGTTGGCAGAGGGCTGGCGGAGGGCTGGCGTGGCTGGTCTGTGGCGATGAAGGCGGGTGCCCAGTGGGCTGAGCTGGCTGGACACGACTATGTCCTGGACCTTGTCTCCGACCTCGAGCTGCTGCGGGGCTTCCCCAGGCAGAAATCCTGCTTCCTCATCGCGTGGGACGGCAGCGAGAGCCACAGCAGGGACAGCCGGCCGTAGGTACCCGGGCAGGGATGGGTGCCCCACTGTGGGGCTGGATGGGTGCTGGTAGGGGTGGGTGGGTTCCTGAGGGGAAACCTGGCATCCAGTGGGTGCTCGATGAGAGCATCCTCCCTCTCTGCAGGGTGCTGGGACACGGATTTGATTTGGATGAAGTGCCTCCTCCCCCAGCTGTGAAAGCCCCCACACTGCCCTCCATAGAGACGTATCACCCCCATGGTAGGGCATGGTTCCCCCCAGCTCCTGTCCCCCAGTGTTGTGACAAAGCCCTGCCATGCCAGTGGTTCATGCCTTGTCCCCTGACAGATGGGGAACTGGGGGAGCCACGCAGCCAGAAGGGTCTGGACCGGTACCTGGACAGTCTCTTTGACCCCGTGCTCTCCTACGGCAATGGGGTGAGAAGGGTGTCCCCCTGCCTGAGGCATTTGGGGCGCAGGTGGCTTGGCCACTGTGCCCTGACAGCTGTCCCCCAGGAGCTGGAGAAGCCATCCATCCTCTCGCAGAGGCTGAAGGGAGGAGGTGGCGTGGGAGGGGGGAACAGTGGCACTGATGCCAACCGGAGCGAACCTCCCGTGGCTGCGGAGACGCGTCAGCCGAGGGGTGAGCGCCTCGAGCACCCCACATCCCCACCCAGCTCCCTGCCTCAGTTTCCCTGTCTGATCCCTGCACCCAGAGCCCCACAGCTCTGACTGAGCTCTCTTCTTTGCTGTCACAGGCACAGAGCCAGACCCATCCCCACAGTGCCGGGCAGATGTCAGCCAGCCACCCAGACCCTCGGTCAGTGCCACGGGGCCAGGAGGGGTCGAGCCCCTTCTCTACTTCAGGGCACCTCTTTGGGGCAGCCCCTGAGGCTGGGAGCCCTGGAGGTGCCAGGTGTTGATAGCATCGTGTCCCTTGCAGGGCAGAGTGGCAGAGGGGACGCCAGCCCATGTCCCCCACCCCCGGCCATACTCACAGAAAGCCGGTAAGGGGTCCCGGTGCAATGGGGTGGCCACAGGGGCTCGTGGCACTGAGCCAGGGCCCCTGAGCCGTGTGCTTGGCTCCGCAGCAGCCGTGGGCCAGCGGTGGTCGGGAGAGCCAGTGCAGCATTCCCGGCTCAACTCGGAGCACTTCCCGCGGCCCACGCACGACATCCGCAACATCATCCGGCAGTGCCAGCCAGCCCCACGCAGCTCCCAGCCCCACAGGTACACAGCTGGGCCCCCAGCCAAGCCTCGGCCTTCTCCTGCCTGGGGGTGCACGTGCTGGTCCTGATGCTGGGATGCAGGGAGTGATGGGGTGTAGGGAGTGACGGGGTGTAGGGAGTGATGGGGTGTAGGGAGTGATGGGGTGTAGGGAGTGATGGGGTGTAGGGAGTGATGGGGTGTAGGGAGCGATGGGGTGTAGGGAGCGATGGGGTGTAGGGAGTGATGGGGTGTAGGGAGTGATGGGTGCACCGAGTGATGGGGCTGCAGGTGGTGTCAGGTACAGGGAATGCCGGGGTGCAGCTGATGCTGGGGTTCAGGTGATGTGGGATGCTGTCTTGGCAGCAAGCTCTTTGGGAAGAAGCTGGACCCCCACGAGGAAGCCCTGCAGATCCTGAAGGAGCAGCTCTCAGCAGCCCGGGTGCCATCAGCTGTGGTAGGGATGTGGCTGTCCCCGTGTCCCCCTGACCAGGCTGGGGGTGTCACTGGCACTGACCACAGCCCCTCTGTGCCCCACAGGGGCCCAAGGAGGTGGTGGCTGCAGTGAAGCCGGTGCCAAGTGCCAGGTACCAGCTGCGAGCACCCACAGGGCGTCCTGCAGCCACAAGAGCCCCAGGTATTGCTGGGCAGAGCTGTGGCCCTGGCAGGGCCATCGTGGATTGAGGCACTTTGCCCTCCCAGTGGCACAGCTGCTTCCTGTGCCTCAGTTTCCCCAGGTAGAGGCAGCTGTTGGTGGTTCCCCCCGGGGATTGCAAAGCTTTCTATCCCTTTGCAGTTTTTGTCTCACGGGAGCTCCCGTCCGAGGAGCAGCAGGTCCAGACCCAGCTGCACCGCAGCTGCAGCGAGGACTTCTACACCTACCACAACGTGCCCTGGAAGATATTCATCCGGAAGGAGGTACAGATTATGGGGACACTTGGTGACAGGTTGGTGCCAAGGTCCTGCTGGAATAAGGAGGTTTACACCCAGCCCTGGTCTCTCTCCTGGCAGGTTTTCTACCCCAAGGACAGCATCAATAACCCACTGCTGCTCGACCTCATCTTCCGGCAGGTGAGGCACCGAGCTGGCCCCTCAGCCCCCCGGGATCCCCTGGGACATGGGGTATTCCCCAGTGGGGGGATGATTTACTCATCCCACTGTGGCCATCTGCCTTCCCCTGCTGAGCTGCCGTGGAGGAGCTGAAGCTGTTGCAAGCTGGGGTTGCGGGGATTTTTTCTCCTCGCCACACAACCCCACTGCTCCTCACCCCCTTTCCCAGATCTTCAATGATGTGCTGTCTGACACCTGCATCCGGATCAGCCAGGAGGAGCGGCTCCGCCTGAAATCCCTCTTTGGTAACCCTGTGTCCCTCCTGGGGGCTCACACCCAGCCACTCTCGTGCCTCTCCTCATCTCCTGGCTATCTCCAAGCCATGACTGGTTCTGCTTAACTCTGGATAGTTTTGCCTCCAAAAGTAATGACCCCTCTGTAATTTAGTGCTCCACAACATCACAAGTGTCAGGTCTCAGCCAGCTGCTTGGGGGACACACATCTGTCTCTGCAACACAGTCCTGCCAGGCATGGCCAGGGCACGAGCATCCCTGCTTTTGCTGGGAACTCTGTCCACATCCTCTCCAGGAATGGGCTGCTCACAGGAGGTGTTTCCCCCTCCCCACAGCGGAAAACAAGCTGGACTCCTTCAGCCCCGTGGCCACCGAGGATGTCAAGAGGGAGATCATTGCTGCAGCCCGGGATGGCTGTGAGGTGTACTTCTCCCGCCTCTTCCCTGCCACGGTGAGGCTCCAGCCGTGGGGCAGCTCAGCACGGGGGGCCCTGTGTCACCGTGCTCCTGGCTGAGCCGCTGTCCTGGCCCCACAGGGCAGCGTGGGGACGGGTGTGCAGATCCTGGCCGTGTCCCACACTGGCA
The DNA here is from genome assembly GCF_971803275.1 of Cyanistes caeruleus. Lineage (NCBI taxonomy): Eukaryota > Metazoa > Chordata > Aves > Passeriformes > Paridae > Cyanistes > Cyanistes caeruleus. The sequence goes on from NC_141717.1 coordinate 14,542,976, forward strand.
TCAAGCTGCTGCGGGTGGTCAAGGGCACCAACGTCCCCGGGGAGCAGCTGCGGGTGCTGCGGGCCTACAGGTAGGGGTGGCCAGGGTGGGGTGGGTACCGTGGGTGCCACAGATTCCGGGTGTTTCAGCCTCTCCTCGCCCTGCTCCAGCTACCCCGACGTGCTCTTCGTGACCACCCCATCCAGGAACATGCTGGAGTTCAACCTGCGCAGCGAGAAGCTCATCCTCTTCTCCCCCAAAGCCCCCCAGGTCAAGGTCATGGTTGACCACTTCATCACAGAGCTCAGGAAGGTGGGAGGTGCCCTGGGGCCAGGGTGGGTTTGTCCTGGGGGTCAGACCCTGCCCATGTGCCTGCCTTTGGGGGGCTGGGGTGGGCAGGGGGCTGTGGCTGGATTTGGGAGAATGGTTCTGAGGCTGCGGGTGCTTGATGTCCCTGTGCTGGGTGGGGTGTGGGTGTCCCTACGTGCATGGGCTGTGCCAGACCCCCTGTGCCCAGGATTCCCAGTATGTGGTGGCCGTGAGGAACTACAGCCCGGAGGACAGGAGCCAGCTCAGCTTCCACAAAGGGGACATCATCCACCTGCAGTCACTGGAGCACCCTGAGAGAGGTGAGGCACCCCCCAAAGCCCCCCATGCCAAAATACCTTTGATGGGGGGCACGGGGCAGTAGACTAATGGCTTGCCCTGCTGAGGAGGTGGCTGTGCTCTTGCTTTGCATCCTGTGACACCCCGTGGTGTCCCCATGGTGTCCCTGCAGACTACTACTATGGCTGCGTGGTCCGCAAGAAGGTGATGTACCTGGAGGAGCTGAAGACAGGCACCCAGGATTTTGGTGGGTGCCACACTGTCCCTGTGTGTGTCCCTGGTGTGCCCTGAGCTGTGTCCCCTCCTGGGTCTGGGGCACAGTACGGGGTCCTGCCTCTGTCACCCCTTGGCAGGATGATTTGGGGTCTTTTTGGGACCGACCTGATGCAGGGAGATACTCCCCTGCACGTCCATCAGGTGACAGGCTTTGTGGCCCTTGGTCCATACCTTTCCTTGAGTGATGCCAAACTGCAGCTGCTTCCAGCCAAAACCCGCGTCCAGATCCCTGAGAAGGGCTGGGGGTGCAGAGGCAGGAGGGAGCAGGCAGAGAATTTTAGGGGTGACCCCACGGCTGCCAGCCTGGGGCCATCCCCACCATCTGTCCGGCACAGGGTGGAAGTTTGGGGCCATCCATGGCAGGTCAGGGCTCTTCCCTGCCGAGTACGTCCAGCCCGTCGCGGCGCCCGACTTCGTCCATTTGCCTGCGGAGAGGAAAGAGGAGCCCAGGGACAAGCAGGGCAAGGTGGCGGCTTCGGCGGCCGTGGCCGTGGCCGTGGCCTCCACTGCTGCTGCCCAGGAGCTGGACAGGAAAACCGAGGTGGGTCCTGGCCTGGGGCTGTCCCTCAGAGCCGGCTGTGCCCGGTGCCCACTGCCCCGCTCCGCAGGTGTCCCCAGCCGGTGCCACCTTTGCGGAGGGTGACGGTGTGGAGCAGCTCAGGGATGTCACCGGGGCCTGTCCCATGCTGGCCTTCGCCCAGCGGCATTTCCGTGCGGCACGACGTGGGACCACGTGAGTGTCCAGCGGTGGGACAGGGACGTGCCATGGTGGGGACACCTGTGCCCACCTGCTCCCTTGTCCCTCTGCCAGGGATTCCCGTGGGATGAAGATGCCAAGCGTGCTAGAGATGCTGACGTTCACCAAGGTATGGGCAAGTGGAGTCCTGGGGTGTCCTGCTGTCACCTGCAGCTCCCTTTGAGGTCCCAGCAGGGTGACAGAGCTGGCTCTCTCCCCGCTGCTCCAGATTCCTATTCAGGAGTCACTCATTGAATTTGTGGATGGTGGCCTCAACAAACTGGCTGCTGAGGCTTTCCAAGGTAGGCAGGGGCACGAGTGTCCTGCCCCCTGTCCCTCAGCCACCCCTAGCCCTGTCCTTGGAGGGGGGTAGGGCTGGGCTGGGATGGGCAGAGGGAGTGTCCAAGGGGAGTTCTGGTCCCACTGCTCCATGTGCCCACCCAGGGGAGCATGTCCCTGGGGAAGGGACACGCTGAGCTGTGCCACCATGTGGCTTTGTTGTCCCCAGCCGTGATGAAGTTCATGGGTGACCACCCCCTGCGGGGGCAGACAGAGCTGGACGCCGTCTGCACCATCCTCAAGGTAAATCCACCACTGGGCAGGTGAGTCCTGGGGGTGGCCTTGACAGGGGGTGGCAGAGAGCTGTGCCTGTCCCCCCAGCTGTGTGCAGAGCACGAGGTGCTGCGGGATGAGGTGTACTGCCAGATCATCAAACAGACCACCAACAACACCAGCTCCAAGCCGTGAGTCCCTACACCCACGTGGGACAGCAGAGGCTGGCACAGGGACACTCCTGTCCAGCCTGGGGGAGACGCGGGGACCTCATCCTTGCAGAGGGATGTGTGCCACCACAGGCACCCTCGCACTGCTTAGGGGATCAGCCCTGGCTGTTCCCACAGGGACAGCTGCCAGAGGGGCTGGAGGCTGCTTTACATCCTCGCTGCCTACTACAAGTGCTCTGAGGTGCTCCGGCCCTTCCTCCTGGCCTTCCTGCAGGATGCCAGCAGGCACCCGGAGCTGCCTTTCCACGGTAGGGGCCGTGCACACCCTAGGGTGCTGGGAAGGGACACCCCGGGTGTCACAGAGCTCAGGAGGAGCTCTGACAGAGCCAGCGTGGCAGCTCAGCCCCATCCTTCATCCCAGTCCCTGTTCCTGCCAGGCATCGCCAAAGCCTGCGAGCAGAACCTGAGGAAAACCCAGCAGTTCGGCGGCCGCAGCCTCTTCCCCAGCAGCATGGAGCTCAAGGCCATGGTGGTGAGGCCAGGGGCTCGTGGGTGCCCATGGGGTGGAACAGGGCTGGTGTCAGCTTGAGGTCCCCCCAGAAGTTCTGGGTACCCACATGGGGTCAGGTTCCCTCTGTGGGCTTGGGATCTCCCTCAGATGCCACCCTGGAACTCAGCTGATCCTTTCTGGGGATCTTACCAAGAGAGCACAGCCCTTCTTAGGGTCTGCTCTTCACCACATCCCCACATCCAGTGGGGATGGAGCTCCGTGGACATGTCGGGGGCATGATGGTTCAGCTGGACAGGATGGGCAAGAGACAGGATGATCCCAGTGGGAGGGTTCCTTAGGGACAGCTGCAGGATTTGGGGTGTCCTGTGGGTTTTTGCTGTGTGAAGGGCCCCCCTGCACCCCAATGTGTCCTCCCGTGCAGGCTGGACGCAGCGCCAAGCGCCAGCTCTTCTTCCTGCCCGGTGGCATCGAGAGGCACCTCAAGATCAAGACGTGCTCGGTGAGCCAGAGGGGACAGGAGGCTCAGTGCACCCCAAGGTTATGGTGACACCCCAGAGCGTGTGGATGTGGGAGGGGCTGCACCCTTTGGCTGTATCTGCTGTGGGAGAAGCAGATCCTCACTGGGATGAGCCTCAGTGCAGGACAAGTTGATGGCCCAGAGCACAACAGGGGGACGTGGCAGTGTCCCAGCCACCTGTCCCTGTGCCCAGGTGGCTCTGGATGTCATCGAGGAGCTGTGCTGTGAGATGGGGCTGCAGAATCCAGAAGCTTTGGAGGAATACATCCTCTTTGTGGTGACCGACAGAGGTGAGGAGCTGGCAGGGATGGGACAGATGGGACAGGACAAGACAGGATGGGACAGCCATGCGGGTGGTGTGGTGGCCATACTCAGACTCCTGGGTGGCACAGGGCAGAGCGTGCGGCCACTGACCCGCCGGGAATACGTCCTGGACGTGGCTGCCGAGACGGAGCTCCGGGACACCAGCTACACCTTCTGGTGCCGCCGCGTGGTCTGGAGCCAGCCCCTCAAGTTCGACAACGAGCTCTACGTCACTGTCCACTACAACCAGGTCGGGCCACCCCATCAGCCTCCCCTGGGGCCACCTCCCTGTCTCCCTCAGAGCGTGCCCCGTCCCCAAGCCGTGTCCCTGTGCTCTGTCCCCCTCTCCAGGTGCTCCCTGACTACCTCAAGGGGCTGTTCACCGTCCTGCCGCCGGCGAGGCCGGGAGAGCAGCACTTCCCGCACGTGGCCAAGCTGGCCGCCCTCCAGCACAGAGCCAAGGACCGCCACCACCTCCCCACCGCGTACGGCAGGGGACAGGGCACCTGCAGGGGGGGAAACACGTGTCCCACAGGATTTGGGACCTGCTGGCCAGCGCTGGCCCTGACCTCGGGCTCCCCACAGGCGGGAGATGCAGGACTACGTCCCTCCGCAGCTCTTCCGCCTGCTGAAGCCGCAGTCCTGGCTGCAGATGGTGACCCAGCACGTGCAGCAAGCCCAGGCACTCAGCGCCCACCAGGCCAGGGCACAGTTCCTGGGTGAGGGGACAGAGATGGGGACGGGGAGGTGACATTCACAGGGAGAGGATGCAGTGCTGATGAGGACAAAGTGCTAATGAGGATGTAATGCTGCTGGAGATGCAGTCCTGCTGGGGATGCAATGCTGCCTGGAGGGTGATGATGATGATGATGATGATGATGATGATGATGATGATGATGATGATGATGGGATGCTGCTAGGACAGGCAGCCTCTGTCCCTGCAGAGCCTGGATTGGACATGGAGGGCAGGATGGATTGGCAGGACAGGCCAGGCTGGTTCCAGGCCCTGCTCAGGACACCCATTTCCCTTGGCTGCTCCTGGGTGCAGGCCACCCAAGGGACTGGGCACACAGGGGTGGCAGTGAGCACTGAGACCCCGTCCTCTGCCCTGCAGGGCTGCTGAGTGCTTACCCCATGTTCGGCTCGTCCTTCTTCTACATCCAGAGCTGCAGTAACAACGCCATCGTTTCGCCCTGTATCCTGGCCGTCAACCAGAACGGCCTCAACTTCCTCAGCAAGGAGACCCACGTAGGTGTGGGGCTGAGTGGGACACACGGAATCATGGAATGGCTTGGGTTGGAACAAACCTTAAAGCCCATCCAGTTCCACCCCCTTGCCATGGGCAGGGACACCTTCCACCCGACCAGTTTGCTCCAGGCCCTGTCCAAGCTGGGGTTCCCTGTCCCCTTGGAGGGGTTCCCAGGGCGCACTGGCCACCCCCCTGTCCCCCTCCCAGGAACTCATCGCCAAGTTCTCTCTGAATGAGATCCAGTCCACGCGGACACAGCGGCCGACAGCTGGATCCAGCTATCCCTACGTGGAGATCACCCTGGGAGACCTCCTGGCGCAGGGCATCACCCAGCTGCAGCTGGAGCAGGTCAGGGACACCTGGGGACATCGCGGGGAGCCCTGCTGGGTCTCTCAGTGGTGGCACGGCCGCTGACCCCCGGTGTGTCCCTCTGCAGGGCCTGGAGCTGTGCCGCGTGGTGGCCGCGCACATGGAGAGGCTGCTGGGTGCCCGGGAGAAGAGGCTGACGCTGCCGCCCAGCGAGATCACCCTGCTCTGAGCCCGCCATGGCCTCGGGCCCCCGGCACCCCGGCAGCGGGGACAGGGCACAGTGACCACGGGGTGTCCCCCGCTTGGCCAGCCGCCGCTGTCCCCCTGTCACCGCCCCACTGTTGTTCCATGGTTTTATACACGCCCGGGAGCCCGGCATGACTCGGTGTCCGTGGTTTTGTGTTGCGCTCGCTGCTGCAGGGGGGATGCTGCCCTCCGTGTCTGAGTCCCCGTCAATCGCCATCTGTTTCCAAGTCCCGTGCCTCAGTTTCTCCCATCCATCCCAGGGCCTCTCTCCCCATCCCGGTGCCTCAATTTCCCCCACCGATCTCCGTGTCTGTTTCCCCATGCCGGTGCCTCGGTTTCCTCTCTATCCCGCCCCTGCCTCAGTTTCCCCGTGCGCCCCCTCTCAGTCAATCCCGCCCACCTGTCGCGCTCGTCTCGTCCGCCAAGGGGCGCCGGCGCCGCGCGCCCGCCTCCGCGCGCTTCCCTCCTCTGCCGCCGCCTCCGCGCGCGCGCGCTCCAACCGCCCAATCAGCCGCGGGCCCGCGGCGCTTTTGGCCGCCCCCCGGCCAATCAGCGCCGCGCGGGGCGGGGCGAGGCGGGGCCGCCGCTCCCGGTTAACGGCGCCGGTGGGTGCGCGTGGGGGGCGGGGCCGGGCCGCGCGCTCTGTCCGTGCGTGCGCGAGAGGGGCGGGGCCGGGGGCGGTGGCGGCGCGTGCGCGGCGGGGCGGGGCGCGGGGCGGCCCCGCGGGCGATCCGGGATGTCGGGCCGGCTCCTGGTGACGTAGCGGGAAGGGCCGCGCCAGACCCCCGCCCGCCGCTGTCCCCCGGCACGGCACGGGACCCCCCACACCTCCTCCGGTTGCCCCCCGCCATGGGCAGAGCCGCGGCGGTGGGAACGGGCAGGGCGTCCGGGGCCGCCGCTGGGAATGTGCCAGGCCCTGCCGCCGCGTGAGCACCGGCAGCGTTGTCCGCGCCCGCCCCGGGCCGAGCCGTGAGTGTGGCGTCCGCCGGGCCGCCCGTGCCCCGGGAGGGAAGGGAGAGGGCGGGAGGTCCTGTCTCCGGTGGAAGGGGGGGGCGGTGCGAGAGGGTCTGACGCGGTACCGGGATCCCGTCCTCACCTCCCCGTCCCGCGGGGCTCTCTCTCCCGGTAGGGCGGCGGGTGCCATGAGCAGCAGCTGCGCGTCCCCCGCCGCCGCCCGCCGCCGCCTGCAGCGCCGGGATCGATAGAGGCGGGGGCTGCGGACGCGCCATGGCCGGCAGCGGCTACACGGACCTGCGGGAGAAGCTCAAGTCCATGATGCCCTACCGGGACGGCCACAAAGGCGGCGGCGGCGGCGGCGGCCTCCCTAGGGAGCCCCCCGAACCTCCGTACGACCGCAAGCGGCGGCACCAGGAGGACTCCGGCTCCGAGCCCAGCGACTACGAGGAGCAGAAGGAGGAGGAGGAAGCTCGGAAAGTCAAAAGCGGCATCCGCCAGCTTCGTCTCTTCAGCGCCGAGGAGTGCGCCAAGATTGAGGCGCGCATCGAGGACGTGGTGTCCCGGGCGGAGAAGGGGCTCTACAAGGAGCACACGGTGGATCGCGCTCCGCTGCGGAATAAGTATTTTTTCGGGGAAGGCTACACCTACGGGTCACAGCTGCAGCGGCGAGGCCCCGGGCAGGAGCGGCTGTACCCGCGGGGGGAGGTGGACGCCATCCCCGAGTGGGTGCACGACCTGGTGATCAGGAAGCTGGTGGAGCACCGGGTGATCCCCGAGGGCTTTGTGAACAGTGCCGTCATCAACGATTACCAGCCGGGGGGCTGCATTGTCTCCCACGTGGACCCCATCCATATCTTTGAGAGGCCCATCGTCTCCGTGTCCTTCTTCAGCGACTCGGCGCTCTGCTTCGGCTGTAAATTCCAGTTCAAACCCATCCGGGTGTCGGAGCCCGTTCTGTTCCTGCCCGTCAAGAGGGGCAGCGTCACGGTGCTCAGGTAACTCGCCCGCCTTGCCGGGGCTGCGCTCAGGAGCGGGGCCCGCTCGTGTAACGGGGACCACGGGGCGCACCCCGGGCTCCGTCTGCCTCGCCTGGAGGAGCCCAGGGCTTGGCTCTGGTGGAAGGGGTGAAGCGGCCATGTGGGGGGTGTCGTTCCGATTGGGAACGGCTAGGAAGAACGACACAAACTCTCAAGGGAGTTTCAACACGAGAATTCTCTAGTTTATTGCTTCAGGCCTGTCTTATAGACAGATACGTGGAAGGGTACAGAAAGGAAACTCTTACTGGTTAGCAAAGTGCTACATTACCATCATTGGTCAGGGGCACTCATCGCCCCCCTGGCCTTCTCCTGCAAGGGAAAACAAGACTGCAAAGCAACACCTGCAAGGCTGTTCAGTGTCCCTGAGAATTGTTTTGAAATCTTTCTCATATTTTTCCCAGGCTGCTTTCTCAGGCAGCCTGAGGAGCCATGCGGCCTGCAGTCTGTACAGGCACTGTGGCTCAGATTTAGCATCCATAGGGGTGGTCCTGCCGACCTGGTGGGTGAGGATTTGGGTGGGCGCCCTCTCCACGGGGCTTGAGGCGGATGCTGGTGGGAGCGTGGCTCTGCTAACCACTGAGCTCCCGTAAATGGTTAAAATAACACGTTGAGGCACAAAATGGATCCTTTGCCCAAGAGTGGTCAGAGCGGAGCAGCTGGGTAGGGACGGGGCTCCTGGCTCTATTCTTAGCTCGTCCGGTGCTTCTGTGACCTGACCTTAGCGGTGGAGAGGAGGTGTGAGTGGCCTCCTGTTCCCGGCGTGTGACCTGGGAATGCTGAGCCCTCCCCTGCCCGGTGAGCAGAGGGAGCCCAGAGCCCCGCGTGATTGTCACTTGGAAGCGCAGCGGCTCACGGGCACAGGAAAGGACATGGTGTGTGTCGAGGAAGAGCCCTGGAAGGTGGAGTGACCCGCCCAAGGTCACTCGGTTGGCGGTGAAGCTGGGATTGGCACCGGGAACCGCCTCTTCCTCAGCCTGCTGCCTCCCAGGTGAGGGGACAGGAGGGGCTGGAGCACAGGGATCCCGCTGCTGTCCAGCTCCTGGGGAGGGCAGCTCCAATCCTGGCACAGGGACTGCCAGTCCCTCGTGTCCCTGAAGGTCAGAGTGCTCCCTGCCAGGAGCAGGGATCACCGGGACGCTGCCAGCACTGTATCCTCCTTCTGGGGGTTATTTTTTTGGACTGGTGAAGGTCCAGGCCGGTTTTCCGGGCTCCCAGGCTGTAACACAATCCCTTGCTTTGGCTTGTAAATTGATCGCCGCAGGGTTCGGGAAGGAATTTTTCCCCCCACAAACACACGGCCTCCTTGACTGGTGCATCAATAATAAATGCTGAGATCTCGCGTAGCTTTTATCTCGGAAAAGCTGCACAAACATTAACTAATCCTCGCCGTAGCCCGGTGTTAGGTAACTTGTGTGGATTAGCCAGGGATGAGGGAGGCTGCAGAGGGAGCCGGGAACGCCGCTGAGGACATTTTCTCATTCTCTGGTGGTTTGACAGGGCTCAGGGGGCAGAGGTCAGGGTGATTTTGTGAAATGGGACCCAAGGGGACCCATCCTGCCCTGTATCTTTTTACTGCAGAGCAAGCTCCGTCCCCAGGGATGGAGACTGCCGGGTGTGAGGCAGCTGCTCTGCTCCCTGACTTCTCCGAGATAGCAGGAGGGAAACTTTCTACCCTAATTTTCCTGCTGGTGATGCAAACCCCTCTGCTGTCTTTCCTTGTCAGGCCTGGATAAATAGTTGTTCTTCCTTTTACAGCCAGAGGCCTTTTTTAAAGACATTGAGAGTTTTTATCCTGCTTGGAAGCATTCTGGCAGAGCTGCTAATGCAGGGTCAGCCTCAAGTCTTGCAGTCAAAGCCTCTTGAAAAACTCTGGAGGAGGATCTGCAGTGGAGGATGGCAGGAGGAAGGAGAGATGCTTTCTCTGCTCTAGGACCAAAGAATGAGGTTTTCTTATTCCAGATCCTTGCTCTTCCTTCAAAACTGCTGGGAAGAGGCTGCTGGCTTAGGGCTCCTGGAATTGGAGTGAGGTGTCTCCCAGGGGTGTTTGGGTTGTTGGCCAGTGTCACTGAAGTACTGTAATCAGTTTGTTAATGTGGCTGAAGCAATCCTACAAACCAAATAAAGATATCTTAAATATATTTTCCCACCAAATCCTAGGGCTGCTTTCCAACTCACCCACTGCAGCTTGATCACGGTCAGATGTTCTGACTTCCAGCAAGTAGTAGACTTTAAAACAGGGATTATTTCAACTTTGGTACAGCAGTTGGCAGGTACTTTACACTCACTTGAGGGAGATTCTGTCGAAGTGACTGTTCTGTGTTGATAGGATCCTGGCTGGAATCAATTCCTTGCCTCACAGCAGATCTCCTTGTCTCCCATCTAACCCCAGCAATGAGGAGAGGTACAGACCTTGCTTAGGGGTGTGTCACCAAATCCAGCCCTTGGTCATGACTAAGTCAGCTCCCCAAACTTGGCATTTTCTCCTGTGGATAAACAGCTGCTGGAGGCAGTTGCCCTGGAGATGGGGAACAGGCACAGATAGAGGTGGCATGCCTGTAATGTCTGGGATTCAAATCCTGCTGGGTCAGTGGCTGCTCCTGGCGTGCAGCCTTGCCGGGGAAGCCGTGTCTGTTCAGGGCATGTGTGGAAGTCATGAGGATCTAAAGGAAGCTGTCAGATCCCTGTCTTTGACCCCACAGCACTCTCAGGCTGGCCCCAGATTGCCCCTGTCCTGTTCCTGCTCCTAATTTCATAGCTGCTGACCCTGGAGGGATTTTGCAGAGTGGCTTTCCCCGTTCCTGTCCCTCGACTTTGTTTGCCTGCCCTGAAGCAGGATGTGGTGTTTGCCAACACTGAACGTGCTCCAGACTCCTTAGAAAGTGTTCAGCCCTCAAATGACAGGTGAGGTGGAACAAGATTCACGTGGCTGGGCTGTGCCCCTCTGCCAGAAGGCAAAGGCTGAGGCACCCCATGTCCTTCTAATGAGCCCTTCCCTCTTCCAGCAAGGCCCTTTCTCCTCTCCTTTCACATCTGCAGGGAAGATTTGCTCTTGTAAGTTTCGAGATGTAGAAGATGACCTCCTCCAGTCCCCTCTTCTCCCACAGCCCTGGGAAGCAGGTGCCTCCTGCAGGTTTGTCTCAGTGGCAGCCAGGGCCAGGAGGAAGCATCAGCTCGGTGTGTGCTGCTGGATCCCAGTCCTGTGACCCATCAGCTCCTTAGGGAGGGGTTAAAATATTTTTCTTATTTTAACAGTGATTTGGTGAGCTTCAATCAATAGAAGCAGTGGTGGGGAGATGGAGGAATTTGCCTTTTCCTCGGGGGAACATGTGCCTTGAGAATGCTTGGGCTGGGAAAAAGGGAGGGAGCAGGGGGTCTGTGGAGCCAGCTGGGATGGGGGGTTCCAGGTGGATCCCTGCCCTGTAGCTGCTGTCACAGGAAGCAAATCTCAGCACTGAAACTGCTAGGTATGTTGTCTGAGTGTTGGAAAGAGTGCAGCTGCAGGAGGAAGGAAAGGCACAGGTAACACTTCCCAAGTTTCGGGAGCTCGTGCCATACGGGCTTCCCTCCCGCAGCTGCAGAGTGCTCCAGGTCGTCTCCTGGCTGTTTGTGATGGCAGGGGAACGCTGTGATGTGTGTCCCTCCTGTTGTCTCGAGGCGTGCCTGATGGAGGCATAATCAGAGCAGGTTGGAGTCGCTGGAGGATGAACCTCCTTCCTTCCCAGCTGGAGGAATCTCTCTGCAGCTGTCTGCTCCAAAATAGCCTGATCTCTCAGAACAGGCTGTTGGTGCAGAGGAAGTTCCATGTGTGCCAGTGGTGATGAGGCAGAGATTTGTTCAAGCTTTTCTTGTTAGAGTCTCTAGAACTTCAAGGCTTCCTTTTCTGGTGACGTTTCCACAAAAATATCCACTTTTATCTCTCTGTGAATCAATTCTGGCTCAGCAGCAGCTCTTCTGGATGGAACAAGAGACTCAGGGAAGAGTTGGGGGTGTAAGGTTTGACAGGTTAGGTTGGGCTTGGGGCTTGGTTTTTGGGGTAGTGTATGGAAAATGTCGGCACTTCCCCGTGTTCTTCTGGAAAACACTCCGGGATGGAGATGCCACACTCAGGTGTTCTCATGGCCAGGAATTCATGATTTTCCTTTCCAGGTTACTTTGGGTTTGTTTGATCTATGTGTAGATCCTTGGTCTCATTATGGGTGTTTTTCTTGGGGGTCTGCCCCTTCACCCACCCTCAGGACATGTGCAAGGCTGGGTAGTGAGTGAGAAGTTCATGCTGGCACAAGGCAGCACAAGTATGACACAACCAAATAATCCTTTTCTTCCATTTCTCTGCCTGTGCAGAGGCACACCATCACTGTCTGTGATACAGTGCAAACAGAGTTTACCCACACCAGTTTGGCACTGGGGCAGACTGGTGTGTCCCCCTTCAGGGCCTCAGACCAGAGTGGTGAGGCTGCTGTGCGATGCTGTGTGCATCTGGGAGCACAAACTTGCTGGTGCCACTCTGGAAATGATCTGGAAAGGTGCTCTTGCCTGGGGAAGGAGTGCAAAGAGTGTCCAGGCTGATAGCATGATGGAGATTTCAGGTCTGGGAGCAGACCTTTCCCTGGTGTTGAGGGTGCTGCTGAGGATGCTGAGTTGAATTTTAACGTGGGTGATATTCATGAATTCACTGGAGCTTGACGCAGAGATTCCAGGAACATAATAGAGCATCATCACAGGCCCCTTGGCATAACGCTGCCGTGTTCTGCAACACCTGGAGCACGGTGGGGATGGACACCACCCCTGCTTTAACTGGTCAGGTCTTAGACTTTCAGCTGTCCTCACAGAGCAGTAAATCTGTGTGTGAGGAGGTGTTTCTGGGTGAGTGGGTGGGTTATCTAACCACATCAAGGAAACCCGGTCCTGTCCCCAGGGAAGAATTGCGTGTGAGCTCTGTTCTCTGCTCAGGGTGTCCTGAATAACCTGCCAGCCCCTGACCCTGGCGTGCCAGCAGTGACACGGAAAAGCCTTGTGGGGACACTGGGCCTGGTGATTTCTGCTTCAGGCTGGGTGTGCAGGCTTGAGCAGCCTTCGCCCAAGTGCCTTCCAAGGTGTTCCTGCCCTCGTTGGGTGTTTCAGGAAGCTCTGAAGTTGTTCAGCTTCTCTTTTCCCCATCCTGGTCTGCAGAAGGCTGTCAGTGAGCTGACACTCTCCAAACGGCAGGTAGAGGGCAGGCCCCACCGCTGGGATCTGCTGGCTCTCACCCTTGGAGTGCCTGGGTGTGCTCCCAGCAAGGTTTGTGTGTCAGGGCAGGTGTGGTGGCCGCTCTCCACGGACCCACCGTGATTTCACCTGCTGTGCTGGCTGCAGGAGTCCAGCTGAAAACAGAAGCAGCCATGAGGAAATGCTCCAGTGTGTTGTTGGGAAGCCTTGGCTGCCCTTGGCTGTGGATTTTCTCCAGCCTGCTGAAAATGTGGAGTATCTGGAGTCATGTCATATGGTGAAACACTCCTGCTGACAACAGCTACTGCTTGAGCCTGGGCTTTTCCTCGGCTCAGGGAGTTGTTTCACCCTGTTACAGGGAGGTTTTAGAGGAGTGCATCTTGGTTTGCAGGTCTCAGTTTGTAGGTTACCCCATCAGTACTGGCTATGGGCTGGTGATGATCTTGTGGTGGCTGAGGATGGCCATGTGATGGGGAGGGTGATGAGGTGTCTGTGCTCAGGGAAAGGGGGTGAGAGGCTCAGCTCTTAGCACAGCTGCACCCCTTTGTGGCTAAGAAACCTCCTTGATCTGTTAAATGTTTAGGTCTGGGTGTGCTGCACATCTGAGCTATGAGAGGTGTTTTTTCTCACAGGCATGTTTGAAATGATGCTTTGGAGGAATGTGCTCATTTTCTTTCCCCTGTTGCTTTCTATTTTCTTCATACATTAATGGTCTGAATCTACAGTTCTACATTTCTACACGTTTTATTTCACAGTGCTGGAGCAGGTGTCAGTTTCCTCTGGGGTATGCTGAAAAATTGAGTCATAAACCCCCCAAAACCCCCTGACTGTCCTCATTCTTTCCCGATGTTTGTTCCTTCCTGTAAGTCTAGCTCCTGTGTGCCTGGGGGAGGAATTCCTGGTGGAAGTTAGGAAGTACTGGCCAAACTGAGCTGTTGAGGCTGGAAACCACTTTCTGCTTCTGCCTGGCATCTCCCTGACAGTGGCTTTTTGTTTCTGTTGTCAGTGGGTACGCGGCCGACGAAATCACACACTGCATTCGACCACAGGACATTAAGGAGAGGAGAGCTGTCATCATCCTCCGAAAGTAAGTGTTGAAGCCCTCCAGACAGCAAAATAAACATGGATGTGGTGTCATGATGCTTAAACACTTGAAAACTGCCTTCCTTGTTAATTTGCTGGCTTGATCTCACACCTTGATTAGGTGTCACTCTGACGCTGGCTCGTGTCGTGCCGTACCTGGCGGTGGAAGTGGCTGGAACCTGTTCCTGCAGGGTTAATCCCTTCTTGGCTTTGTGCAGCAGCACTTCATTGTAATATCTGGGGTTGCAAGCCATGCTGGGGCCCAAACTGGCTTTCCTTGGCTGCCCAGCTCCAAACACCTGGGATATCAAACTCTGGTTTTAGGCTGTGTGTTCAGGTGTCTGGTCATGGGAGAGTTACCTGGACAGTCTTTTGAAGCTGATGCTTGAGATGAAGAATGTCCTATGAAGGAGAGAAAGTTTATTTGGTATATGGGTTTTGTTTCCTGGGGAGAGAGGAAGACAAGCTTTGGAGGGAAACATGTAGAAAGTTCAGTGCTCATTACAGAGCTTGTCCTTTGAGTCTCTGTTGGGGAGCCAGGCTCCATAAGCTGATTTAGAAAGGGGCTTCCTGTTCTAGAAGTGCACTCTTGATGGCATTTCATCAATCAATGTTTGTTCCTGAAGCTCTTAAGAAAATGGAGAAAAAGTAAACTAACCCCTCCCCAAAGTCCCTCAGTAAAACCTTATTTTCTGCCTAGAAATGCCCTCTCTCCTCATTTCCTTCTACTAGGAGACCAAAAACTGTGACTGCCACACATTGACCCCTGCAGACTGTGCCTTGGAAGGTGTTAGCAGCAATTCTGCTGTCAAGAAGCGTCTTTGTAAATGAAAATACACAACTTTGAGTCCTGTAAACCCAGCCAAAAACGTGGGCATTGGTGGCAGGGCTATGGTTGTGGCCCAGGCTGACATAAGGCTCGCAGGCAAGCGGTCTGGATTCAGACTGGATGAGCTTTTAGATGGCTTAGTTGGTTTCAAAACAAGTCTGGCAACATTATGAGGACATGGCACAAAGCCAGCGGAGTGGAGTTGGACATCTGGTTAGAGAAACCCATGGAATGAAGGCAGGAAAAACAGCAGCCCTGAGGCATTAGGCAGGCAGAATCAGCCCAGACCCAGGGAGGCAGGATGAGATGTGGCAGGAGATAGAGTGGGATGAAAGGCAGGCTGTAGCCAAACCACCCCACAGCTGGGTATAGCCACGTGAGGTTTGGAGTGAGAGGCTGTGATAAGAACTTATATCTGTCATGTTCATGGTGTTGAAACAGCCAGGGAAAAGCAGCACAAGTGCTGACAAGGAGGCATCTCCAAGTGTTGTAGCTGCTTTGGTTGAAGTTTGGGAAAGAGAAGCTGCCTGTCCTAGGTTGTGGAGCAGTTCCCTGGAACAGACAGACTCAGATAAATGAGCTAAAGGTGCCCAAACTGGTGCAGATATTGAACACACCTGTTTAAACTGGCTCTGCCTCTTGCTTTCTCCAGCCTTGCTAAGCCGAGGGTATTGGATTGTTTCAGTCAAGCCTGGCTGCCCTCAAAGTGCATCTGGGCAAGAAGGGACCTTAAACCTCACCTTGTTCCAACCCTTGCCATGGGCAAGGACACCTTCCACTAGACCAGGTTGCTCGGGGCCCTGTCCAACCTGTGCTTCTCTGGGCAACCTGTGCCAGTGCCTCACTGCTCTCTGAGTAAAGGATTTCTTTCTAATATATAATCTAAATCTTCCCTCTTTTAGTCTAAAACTCTTCCCTCTTGTCTTATGACCATCTCCCCCCATAAAAAAGTTGTTGTCAGTGTTTTTTATAAGCCCCTTTAAGTCCTGGGAGGAGCAGTGAGGTGTCCCTGGTTGTACCAGCTGACCTGGTGCATTCCTGCTGAGGGGACAGAGCCTGTAGCTTTGCTGGCTTTGTTTGCTCATCCACCCTGATTTTTGGGGCCTGATTTGCTTCATGTCAGAGCAGAAATGTCTCTGCCCATCAGACAGTGAGGGGCTGACCCTACAGACAGGCCAGATGAAACCACACCAGGATTTTTCCCTTGAGCAAAGCATAAACCCCCTGGTAATTATTTCTGCGTAGCCCTGGTGAATCCATGGCAATGTTTGCCAAAGGCTGTGCTGTGATTGCTGCCAAGTAGAGCTTATTAATTGCTGCTTATCCCTGGCCAGGGTGGCCACCTCGTGGGCCACCGTGCCCTTTGCCTGCGCCAGGACCGTGGATGGCTGCACAAACGCCATTCCCAATCCCCGGGATCATGCGACTTTCCCTGGAACAGGGTGTTATGCAACCAGGAAAACAGCTACTTCCTCTGGTGGCCTGCGAGCACCAGAGGCTCGGGAGCAGCCAACAGCCTCGTGAAACTCCTCTTCCTCTTTTTCCTGGTGAGGATCAGCCCTGAGCTTTCCTGAGCAGATCGGTTGGATCATCCCAGTTGGAGCTGGGATATTGGGCTCTGAATTCTGCCAGAGCCTGCTGGGTCCCAGACATTTCAGTCTGGCTCTGCTCCTGCCTCTGCTCCGAGCGTGTTTTCGCTGACGGCAGCGGGAGAACAAAGCTGTGGGAGCTGGAGGAGCAGCAGGGTTTTGCAGGGTTCTCCAGAGCAGTGTGCTTACCAAGCAGGTCATAAACACTTCAGTACTCAGTGTTTGCTGTGTGTTGGATCACAGGGCTGCCGGGAGCCAGCGGGGTTTGGAACTGCTTTGAGCCTGAGGAGGGGAGGAGCGGTGCTCTCAGTTTATGAGATGCTGGGAGAGGTAACGTGGGAGGTGGGCATAGAAATGAGACCTATTGAACCCATTGAAAGCAATTTTAGAGGCTTTTGTTGCCATTCTGCTTTCACTCTCATAAATAGAGTTTCTCTATTTAAGTCAGGTAGGTACATTGTTCTCTATTTTTGTGTCACCTCTCCTTGTACCTGGCCAGAGGGAGCATGGCTGCTGTTCCCTTGCCCTTGCAGTGTATTGAGGGTTGGTTTGTTTGAATTGCAGCCCTGCAGTTACTGTTGTATTTGAGAGTTGTTTAAACCACCTGACTTTTCACAGGCAGGATCTGCAAGGCCTTTGGTGTTCAGGCTGGACTGGGTCCAGCCCTGGAGCTGAGAACAACTCAGGATGACAGCGTGGACTAGCACAAACTCCATCCTGGCAGCTGCCTTCGGAAGTGTTCCTTGTTTCTGGCATGCTGGGCAAACTCAGGCTGCCATGCCCAGCTCTGCCTGTGCCAGACTGGCATCGCCCTGATTAGCTGAAGAGGCTCTCCCTGATGGCAGAGAGAGGCTTGGCAGCTGGATGTGCTTCCTAATGGAAGTTTAGATTGGGATTCTCCTGGGAAACCTCCCTCAGGAACTGAAGTTCAGCACTGGAGAACAAGTAGTGGTTCTCCCCCTCCTCCAGCTGTGTATGGCTACAATCCTGTGACAGTTCTCCTTTGGGATAAGCTGTGCTTGCTCTTCAGCAGAGCTGCTGGAAGGGATGTGGTGCAGCTTCTGTTTGCTACACCTTCTCCTGACTTGTACTTCAACTCTTTGCACCTCTTAGTCAGGCTGAGGAACACCTGACCCCGGGAGATCTGTGGGCAGGAGGGAGTTTCCAGGTGGAAGCAGTTATTACTGTTGCAGGTGATGATACTTTTGTAGGGCATCTCCCACCCAGGTGGCTTAACTGGAGCTGTGAGTTACTGCCAGGTGATTTCATGGGATTTCACAGCTGCTCCAGCAGCTCAGCTTCTTGTCCCAGAGCTGGGGTTGCAGCACTTCTTGCATTCATCTCATGCCTGTGTGTCCCCAAGCCAAGGCAGGATAAAGGGGAATGGCTTCAAACTGACAGAGAGTGTGTTTAAATTAGGTATAAGGAAAAAAATCCTTTCCTGTCAAGGTGCTGAGGCCCTGGCACAGGTTGCCCAGAGAAGCTGTGGCTGCCCCATCCTTGAAAGTGTCCAAGGCCAGGATGGACAGGGCTTGGAGCAGTCTGGTCTAGGGGAAGGTGTTCCTGCCTGTGGCAGGGGTTTGGAAATGAGATGATGTTTATGGTCCCTTCCAACTCAAACCATTCTGTGATTCTGTGAAGCTTTTAGTACCACAAAGCTGCAGTTTGTTGTGCTGTGGAGGGTGGTATTCCTGCCCTTCCTCCCAAGCTGTGTGCTTGGGGTGGGGAATTCTGCTTCAACACTGGTGATTCTGTAGAAACCCCTTGCAAATTCTCTTTCTCTTTAAATATTTGCAGAACAAGACTAGATGCGCCTCGATTGGAAACAAAATCCCTGAGTAGCTCTGTGTTGCCACCAGGTTATAACTCTGACCGCCTGTCGGGAAACAACCGGGACCAGATCCTGAAACCAAAGCGGTCCCATCGCAAAGCAGATCCTGATGCTGCCCACAGGTAGGATCATCTCTCCTAAGAGCAGTGTTTGGGATGGTGTCTCTGGATCACTGCATAGCTGAGGTTCCTGGCCTCAGAACATATTTAAAACCATTCTGTTTTGCACCTGCCAGGTGCTTTCTGCAATGCCCGGATCTGTTTTATCAGAATGAGCTCTTTATGTGCTCCTCCCAGACTTGTGGAGGCTGAGCTCTGGCTGTAAGCAGCTTACATTGTTTATCCTGTGAGTGGCATAATGAAGAAGCAATAGATTTGGCTGGCTTTTGATAATGCAGTCGTTCAGAACAATAGTTTCCCTGCAGCTAATCATTTTTGACCTCTATTGCCAAGCAACCTGTGCAGCTGCGTTAAACTATATTATGAAAGCAGTCCTGGGGGGGGGAATGTGAGGGTTTGCTGGCTGGGAAAGGTTAAGGATTTGGGTAGTTTCTCAGGTCTGTTTTGATTCCAGAGCTCTGTGTTTGTGTTTTTGTGTGAGAAACCAGACTCTGTGGATGTTTAAGCGTGACCTTCAGGGAAGCTGCTTGCTGAGGTTTCAGACAAGCTTGAGCTCTGCAGCAAGGCTTCCCTTAAACACCTTGGTGTGAGCACTCTCATGGCTGTGAGGGACAGCCAGTGTGCCAGCTCTCCTGCATATTCCAATCCCAAAACTTCCTGAGGATGTAGATGGCATTCTCTGCACAATGGGCACAACCCAAAAGTTGACTTGGTCGCAGGGCTTGGCTGCCGTGCGGTCCCAGCCCTGTTTGAACCTGTCCTGGAGGGAGGAGGGCGGGGATGGTTTGTTTGTGAGCAGTGTTCATTCACCTGGATGCAGGCTGGGAAGATGGATGAAGATCTGAAGCTGGGCTGCAGATGCAGCTTCCCTGGGAGCTCGCAGAGGGCCGGTGTCCAATTAGAGGAGCGATCATGCGGGACAAATGTGCACATCCGTCAGAGCTGTTCTTCAGCCTGATGTGACCTTATCAGGCTGTGGGGGATGGCTTGCATAGGCCTCTGCAGCAGATGGGTGTGAAAAACATGTTTTTCTCTTTCTCTGGCCTCAGAGACTCCGGTATAACAGGTAATTCTCATGGATATCATAGTGGGATCTCTCAGGAACCACTCGGGTAAAGTAAATGGTGTGTGCAGCCCACCAACCCAGTCCTGCTAGAAAATAATCAGAGGCAGCTCTGCAGAAATAACAATTGCACCGTGCTAATGTTTGAGAGGACAAAGGATTTTGGAGCTGAGATTTGATCCTGCACCATAAGGAGCTCAGCTCTGTGCTCTAAATTCTGCAGTAGAGACAGACCCTTCTGCCCAGGGGATTTTTCTTTGGGCCACCAGCTACAAGAAAAAAAAAAAGAGGTGACTGGAAGTGTTCCTGGTGAAGATAAAGGCCAAAACTTGCCTTGGGAAGGGTGAGAACTGGCCCATCATAGCCAAGTTCTCAGCTCCCCTTGGGAGGTGCAGCTTGGTGATGTGTTCCTGCTCTGCCCAGTAGCCAGTGCTGGGAAAACAGGTGGAGCTATCACGGCGAGTAAGGTGCAGACAGCGTCCAGGAGAGCGCCTGGATCCCGTCACGGTGTGCTCTCTCTCACTCCTGTTTTCTCCCTCTCCACAGGCCACGGATTCTAGAAATGGATAAGGAGGAGAACAGGCGCTCTGTCCTCTTACCAAAACATAGGAGACGGAGCAACTTCAGCTCTGAGAACTATTGGCGAAGGTCTTACGAGTACACGGAGGACTGTGACGAGGACGAGGAGGACGGCAGCCCCGCCAGGAAAGTTAAAATGAGGCGACACTGAGGATTGCACTTCCCAGGCTCGTGGAGCTGATGAGATTGGCCTCCAGTCTGTGAAAACTTTCTCCTCCCTCTGGCTATCTTCCATCTAGCTTCAGTTTTGGTTTTTCCTTTCAGGCTGAAGAGTAAACAGGAAGGATTTGCTTTTATGAATGGAGGAATGCTGAGACATACGTGAGGATGGAACATGTCCAGTGCACATGGTGTCCTGAGTCATGGGTCAGGCGGGCATCTCTCCCTTAGGAAGCAGATAAAGTTATGCCAGGTTGTCTGTTGGGATTTCTTTTGAAAACACCAAAAAGTTTAACTGTTTCATTGCGCAAGATTCAAGAATTGTATTTTTGTTCTGGTTTTTTTTTTGTTGGTTTTTTTTTTTTTTCTTTTTTGTTTTTGGTTGGTTTTTTTTTGCTTTAACACTTTTCCTTTCCAAATGTTCTAAATATGATGTTTGACCCCAGGAGCTATAATTCCATGGTGGGCTCATATTCCTTGTTTCACCAAAGGGCTCCTTGGTCTCTTCTTACCTGGTGGTTTTTGGGTCTGTTTTAAGGGTGCCCTGCAGTAACTGGAAGTTTGAAGCTTTGCAGACCCCTCTTGCTGCGATCAATTTCAAAGGGTTTAGGACATTTTTGTTGCACTTTAGTGTTTTAAATGCCGAAGGTTTCCTTTCCAGACCCTTTTCCCAAGCCAGCATGGGCTCGCAGCCCTGTGTCCCTGCGCTGCCCTCTCCGAGAAGAATGTACTAGAGCTCTGGTTTCTCAGTGCTGGTCTGACTGGGGGCGTGCTGTGGTTGAGGAGGAAGGAAACGAGGCCCAGCATTGTCTCGAGATCCATATTGGAATCTCAGGGCTGCCAGGTGAGGGATCACACTGAGCACATGCTGCTTCCCAGAGCTGGGGATAGCCAAGAGGAGTAGGAGACGCTGTGCTTGTGAGGGCTTGTGCCTTGGGACCCCCGAGAAGAGCCTTTCTCCACTGCCCCTTCCAGGTGGAGAGAGAGTCAATGCAGCATTCCCAGCAATCCCATCCCGAGGGACTGGCTGCACTCCCACAGAGCAGGAACAGGAGCTGCTGAGGCCTTGGGGGAGCCGAGCAGCTCTGTCCCCTCCGAGGCTGGCTCTGGGAGCAGGGACACTGCAGGGGTCGAGTTTGGCCCCAGTTCAGTGCATCCAGCACTGAAGTTGCCTGCTTTCTCCTGACTTATTCTTGCCTGTGATCCTGGGGTAGGGAGCTTCTTGGTTGCTACAGGAAATGCTGAGAAGAATCAGGTGTTCAGCCCTGTGGAGTTGTGTTAAAGCATCTGCCATCATCATCTTCTTCTCCCACCTGGTTTGTGTTAACCCAGACCAAAGCCTTGGTGTTTGCAAAGTTTGGGGCCCGATGCCATATTTAGAGCTGTACTTTTAAGGAAAACTTCCTCCAGTTGATTCTTTGAACCCAAGTGTTGGCAGTTGTAAGGAGTAGTCTTATTTTTAAATTTTTACTGCTTTGCCCTCCCTCCAATTGTAGTTTTTCTTAGTGTCGTGTCCCCCACACACTTCATGGTCTGCACGCTTGGCAATAAAAAGATGTAATATATTTTGAAACCTGTTTGCTGCTGTCTTGAGGGGCTCCTGGTCTAAAACAACCACCCAGGCGTTGTTCCCTGCAGTGCTGATCAAGGACATTTGCTGACACCTGGGTCCCACTGTCCCTTCCCTGCTGATTTTCACCTAGTGTTGGGGTTCTGTTCAGGCTGGATTTTGTCACACAAGCTCAGAGGATGTTGCCATCACCTTCAGTGCTGGCTGTGCGGGTGTTGGTGAGGTCTCCAGTGTCTGTCTCTGATTATCCAATGGTTTCCCTGGTGAGAGCCCCCACTGGCTCCGTGCTAAGGCACAGCCTCTCAAGGAACACGTCTTGTCAGTCCAGACATCCAAAAGTTTGTGCTTCTGCTGCTTGTGAAACCTTGCAAATGCTGTTTTCAGACCACATGTAGCATTTGAAGCGCTGTTCCTCACCCTCTCAGCTTTCTGCTGTGAATCCAGGGCAGCTCTTGGCTACAAACCCCTGTTTCGGAAAGCTTGGCGTTCCTGTGATAGCAAAACCGCATGCAGGGAGCAGAGATCTCTTCTCCTCCTGATGGCTTTGTCTTTCTGGATCCATCCTGGCCATGCCCCCTACCCATTGTGGTGCCGGGCTCTGCTGTGGGTGCAGATGGTGACAGAGGTCACTGCCAGAGGTCTCAGCTCTCCTGGCTCACAATTTTATCCCTCCCTCTCCAATATGAATACCCTGCTGTCAACTCAGAATGAAGCTGGAGCAACCAGCCTTTCCACAGCTTCCCAGAGCAGGACTTCCATGGGGTGAGGTGCTGGCTGTGTCTCTGGGCATCCTGAGGTGGTCTTAGCTCTGAGATGGTCCCAGCCATCACCTCATCCTGGTCCTTGTGCAGTCTGTATGTATGCAAGTTTCCTTTCCCAGCTTGTTTTGGTATTCCTGCATGTCCTGCTCGGGAGCTTTCCCCTCCTTCCCTCTTCCCATCCCTGCAGTGGGTCAGAGCTGGCAGCTGTGGCTGGGGGGACAGGAGGAGCTCCTCTCCAGCCACAATCTGCTCTTGGTTTTTAACCTGACTGGTTGGGGCTTGACACCTTGGAAAGAGAAGGAGCAGGATGCAAGCAGGCAGAACCCACAGCATCCCTCAGGAGAGGAATCCCCAGCGTGCAGACAGGGTCATCTTCCCACTTGTACAGGCATTTTCTATAGACATGGATGTATATGTGTAGATAACATGGTTTTTTTAACTCTTTTGCACTGAACAACATCAGAGTGAAACCTGGATTCGAAACTAGAAGACATTTTTCACACAGATCCAGAGGTCTGGATCCTTCTTGTAACCTGTCTGGTTGAAACTGTGGCTCAGAATTCCCGATTTTCTCTGTTGGGCTGCACACAGGCCTCAGGTCAGGCCGGTGGCATGGGGCTGGTGTGGAGCAGGGAGTGGGGTGAGCTCCAGTTTGGAGGCAAAACTTCTCCCATCTGCCCCTCGGGGTGGGCTCATGCACAGCCCTGACCCCTTTGGCTTTGTCGTGTGTCTGATGTGGTTGTGTGTGGTCCAACCTCTCCATCCACCCACAGCGTGTCCGTGCTCAGCCCCAGACAGGAGCTACATCCAGTGTGACAATCCGTGTGCCCAGACCAGGAGAACTGGCTTTCCTAAGGAAGGGGGAGGAAGGTGGGGTTCATCCCTGCTTTTCTGCAAAGAGCAGGAGGAATCGGGGTTTGTGACTGTTGATGCATCTCGAGAAGGGTCAGTGGTGCAATTATCCAAGCCCATGGATCAAAACAGCTGCCAGGCTTTGAGGAGGGCTCAGAGGGGCCGGGGTCTAGACCCCCACCAGCAGCAAAGTCTTACACCTGCCAAAAGTGTTCCCTTTCTCTGATAGGAGGAGAAACATTCAGCTGAGAAATGTCTCTGCTCCTTCCCCTGCCCACACTTAGAAGTTATGGCTGACTTTAATTTTTGTTTTTTTAAAAGATTCTAATTTTTTTTTTGTTACCAATAAAAATAAAAATTACAAAAAAAAAAAATAAAATAAAAAAGAAAGTGGCAATATTTTTTTTCTGTAAGCTTTTCCTAGGAAAAAGCGTGGTTTGTAACAAAGTTGTACAGTTCTGAAGTTTGAGATACGAGAAGTACTGTGTGAAACGCTGTAAATGGGGCAGAGATTATTTTATGTACAGTCTGACGTGGGGGAATCTTTTAATTCCGGTTGATTCTTAGGAAGAATTTGGTTCTTCACTGTCAGGGTTTGGAATTTCATGGTTTCATTATTATTTTTTTTTTTTTCTTGTATAGATTGCTGCATTAATTGAATAAAAGCAGAAAGCATCACCGGGCCTGGCTGTTTGGTAGTTCTGGGGGCTGGGATGTGCCTCGATTCCCCCTGGCAGGAACGAGGTGGTTGGGAGAAGGGAACTGGTTCTAAATAAAGGGAGTCACCGGCTCCCCGGGGACAGGGTGCCCAAATGTGGTGGCTGTGCTGTCCTAGAAATTAGGGACAGGGATCTCTGCCTTCCTCCTCCTCGTCTTCATCTTCCTGCCTGCACCCTGTGCTTCAGCTTCGTGCTGAGCACCCTCCTTGTGCCTCTCTCCTGCAAGAGGGAGATGGCGGGATGGGTGTGAGGTGCTAGAGAGGGGATGGATGGGGTTTGCTGGTCTTGTGTGGCCTCGCTTCTTCCTCCTCTCTTCTTTCCTGTTCTCCCTTCTCTCTCCTATCCTCACCCTCCTCTCCATCTCTACTCCCTCCTCTTCCTCTCTTCCTCACACCTCTTTATCTTTTATTCCTTTGCTCTGCCTCTCCTCCCCTTTTCACTACCCCTTCTTTCTCCCCTCTCTTCTCCTTCTTCCTCCTCAGAGCAGACCCACATGTGGCGCCAGCCTCCCCACCCTCAGTGTGCCGGGCTGTGCCTGCCCTTCAGCCCCCTCCATCCATGAACGCACAGCCCACCACCGCAGCATCGTTCCCCGCTCACCTCCGGGCTGTTTTCCACCCCAAAACCCTGCGTCACCCCAGAGCCGCATCTCCCCAGGGCCGGGGTTAGTCAGCAGGGAGGGGAAGCCATGCCCTGCCCGGGCTGACTCACCCCAAAACTGGGTGCCGGGCAGGTTGCTCCCCGTCCCACCTGGGATGATGCCGTGGGGGGAGTGGAGAACAACATTCCCGGAGCCCTGGCGGGAATAATGAGTCGCCAGCCGGGAATGAGGCTCGAATGCTAATTCTGAGAGCCGGCAGGATGCTCCAGGCCTAGTAGTCGGGGCGCCGCCATGTTGATGCACCCCATGGCTGTGGGGCACATGATGAGACCCTAAATCCACGACACCCCACGCTTTTGGGGGCTTTATGACCACGATGAACAGGCTTGGGGTGTCCTCGCTGTCCCTCACCGTGCCCAGAGGAAGGAAAAACACGGAAAGAAGAGGATTTAAAAATTAATATAAATAAATCCAGCGTAGAGGGCGTTGAGTTGGAAGACTACATATCCCATCGGCAGCCGCGGCGGCGCAGGCGCAGCTTGGGGGGCGGGGGCGCGGCGCGCGGCGCGCGTTGCCGGGCGGTGATTGGCGGGCGGAGCTGTCAGTCAGCGTTCCGCCCCGCCCCCGCCGCGGCGGTGCCTGCCCGGGCTCGGCGGGCGCGCGCACCGGGACCCCGCACCGGCACCGGGGACCCCGCACCGGCACCGCGCCCCCTGCCGGCCCCGCCCCGCGCCGCGCCCCGGCCCCGCCACCGCCACCGCCGCCCCGGGACCGGCCCCGGGACCGCCGGCCGCGCCCGCCCCGCCCGGTACCGCGCCGCCGCCACCGCCGCCGGCCCAACCATGATGAAGTTTCGGTTCCGGCGGCAGGGTGCCGACCCGCACCGCGACCGCCTCCGCCACGACCTCTTCGCCTTCAGCAAGGTGCTCCTGGGGCGAGCGGGGGGCGCGGCGGTGGATCCCGGGGGGCGGCGACCACCGGGAGGCACCGGGGGTGCCGGGCAGGGTGCAGCGTGCGGGCAGCCCCCCGGTGGCGCGGGGCTCTGGTGCCCCGGCGGGATGCTGCCCGCGGGGAGGCGAGCGGCGTGCGGGGCACCGCCCCCCGGGACCGGCGGAACCCCCGGGGGAGCCGCGCACCGGGACCGCCCCGCTCCCGGGGAAGGGGCACGCAGAAAGGGCAGGGCTGCCTGGCCGGGGGACCCCGGGACCGGCTGCTGGGCCGCCCCGGGAGGATGGACCCCCGGGAAGTGGGTACCGGGAGTCCCGGGCGCGGGATGCGCCCCGGGGGTTGCGCTCCTCCCCGTGCGGTGCAGGGCGCGCTCCGGGACAGGATGCGACCCCCTCAGCAGCGCGACATCCCTGTCCCCAGCCCCTCTAGGGAGGGGTTCCCTGGAGCGCCCCGGTTCCCGCACTCCCCCTGTCCCGTGGATTCCCCAAGGCCTCGCTCTCGTGCGTTTTGGGGTGACCCGTGGTCCCACACCCTGTCTGGCCTTGGAGCATCCCTGGCTGCATCCCCCGTGTGGGGCTCAGCCTCTCAGCCCAGTCTCCCCAGGGGTGCAATACTGGGGCGCAGGACCTCCTGTGTCAGCAGGAAGGGCTGTGGTGATGACCCCGTGGCCTTGGGGTTCCCTGTCACCCCAAAGATGTGTCTCTGGGGGGCCTGGGGGAATATCAGAGGTCAGCGCTTATCCCCCTCCTCCCTCCGAATTTCCCCACTTGCCCCCCTCGTTTGGGATGGGAGAGACCCCCAAGTTCATCAAGCTCACAAGCCCTGGGGTGCCAGACCCTTCTCTCGGGATATCGGGCTGTGCCCACCTGGGACTTGGTGCCCCTTGTCCCGGCAGTGCCGCGCCATTGGGACCAACCTCCCGCCCTGGCCGTGGGGCAGGAGACCACCGGCAGTGGTCCCTGGAGGAGCCCAAAACGTGTCCGTCATCATTGGGCAGCATCCTGGCACCACTGTGGGGTACTCACCCAACTCACGCTGGGGACGATGGCCAGAGGGCCCTGGCACCGCAGGGACCCCCGGGCTGTCCCGCAGCGGGACCGGGCTGCGCGGTGTCTGCTGAGGGGTCACAGCCACCTCCCAGTGCCCAGCACAGCCCTGGCCCCACAAGTCGCTGCCGCGGATGAGGGTCCGGCCGTGGTGCAAGGCTCAGCCCAGGCAGAGCCCCTCTGGTTTTGGGGAGCACAGTCCTGGGTGGGTGTGTGCCAGTGGGATGTGCAGGGGGGAGGCTGAGGAGAGCCCCTCTCCGTGCGTCCCGCCTCTGGGGCTGCCGGCTGCCCACCTGCCTCCCATTAATGGTTGTTTTTCCTCCCGAGCTCCAGATCTGCCTGGGATTTGCTGTGATTTGGCCGGGAGCGCGCCTTGGCCGGCCGGCACAGCCTGCGGGGGCTGCGGGTGGGGGGCTGAGCCGGTCCCCCTTTGGGACTGGGAGTGCTGGGGAACTGCGACAGCGCTTTTTGGGGAATCTTTGCCGGTGTCATCGTGTTAGTTTCTGGCCTAAAGCATCACCCTGTGCTGCTGCTGTCCCAGCTCCTTCCTCCAGCGCAGCGTGCATCCCGGGGGGATTCAGCATGACCCACCAGCATCCACTTCCTCGCCCCTTGGACGTGTTGGGACCCGCTTGGATGGGCCGGGATGCTTTGGATGGGCTGGGGACGTTTTCACGCTGCTGAAGGTGTCCCTTGGGAGGGGAGCAGGAGCTGGGGTGACAGCGGCGGCTGCGGAAAGCTGCGCCTCTCGGATGCCCCAGACAAAGGGAGCAGGTCAGGATCCGGCCAGTCTGGCTCCGGCGGCCTCCGTATCTTCTGATCGCGCCGTCGCTGCTCAGCCGCGCTGCCCTCGGCAGCCCTGCGGTCCCCTCACCGCGGGCCGGGGCGGGGGGTGCCCCCCGCGTCCCCCCGCTGCCAGGGCAGCCCCTCCCCAGCCGGCGAGCCCGGGCACGCCGGACGGCCGGGACTTCCTTGGGAAGGTGCCCGCGGGCGACACGCGGCTCCGGCGGGGACGTCCCTGGCGCTGGCGGGTCCCGCTCGCCTGGTTCTGCCGCCCGATGCCGGTGATGTGGCAGCGGGGGTCCCGCTCACCTCTCCTGGGGTGTCCTCACCCCGGGGCTTTAGAGCAGGGGAGTCCCGTCCCCAAAGTGCTGGCGGGCGGTGGGACAGCTTGTTGGAGGTCAGATCTACCCCGGCCCGTGGTGTGGCTGTTGGGCTGGGTTTTGGGGTGCTGGGTGGCATTTGGATGAGGAGCGATGTTCTCCCTGCCCAAGGCTCTCCTTGGTGGCACTGGGAGATTGAGCAGCATCTTTGTGGTCCCCCCTCGCAGGGGTGATGCTCAGAGTGGTGCAGGGCCGGAGCTGTGGGGCTGAGGGGGGCTGTGGAAGGTTTGGGGGTGTCAGAGGTGGGGGGTGCCGCTCTGACCCGCCTGTCCCCATGGCAGACGGTGGAGCACGGCTTCCCCAGCCAGCCCAGCGCCCTGGCCTACGACCCCGTCCTGCGTGTGATGGCCATCGGCACCAAGGCGGGAGCCGTCAAGCTGTATCCTTTTCCTCCCACACGAGCAGGAGGTAAGGAGCTCCCGGACCCTCCTGCACTCACTCCTCTGGCCGTCCCCATCCCGAAGAATGCTTGGAGACGTGGCCGTGCTGCTTCTGGCCCATCCCGCAGCCCCCACTCGGCTGACGTCCATCCCTCGGTCCAGCTGTGCTGCAGCTGGGCCGGGCGGCGAGGGGGCGGCTGGAGGAAACCCCCACCTCGCCCAAAACTCCGGGGGTACAAAAAGGGCTCGGCCGTCCCGGGGGGGGTCATCCCGGGTGAGGGTCCTTCCTGCCGTTACCCCACTTATGCTTGGGGGGCTCCTGCCCATCCTGGCCTGATCCGCGCAGCCCTCGGGGGCGCAGCGGGGGCTCGGGCCGGCCCAGCGCCGGGGAGAGGGGCTGCGGTGGGCGTGCAGCCCGCTCCCGGCTGGGGGGCCGAAGCGGGGGACGCCGAGCGGGGCCGGCCGGGCTTTGTTGCCGGCAGCGTGCAGGGAGATTTCAGAGGGCTGCTGGCGAGCGGCCAGGGCTGGATGCGGCCCTTGCTCGGGGGGCCCCGCGCCGCAGGAATGCGGGGTGGGGGCGCGGGGGCGGCTGCGCCCGCAGCGGGGTCGGGCTGTGGGGGGCGGCCGCTCTCCCCCTCCCCCAGGCCGGCGGCTCGCTGCCTCCCGAGCACAAAGATGGCGTGTTTTGTTCTGCCGGGACCGCCCGGGTGCCAGCCCGGCCGCGACGTCGCCGGCTGCCCCGCTCGCCCGCCCGGCCCGCGGTGCCGGTCCCAGCTGAGCATCCCCCCCGGCACCGCGGGGATGAGGTTGCGGGGGGCTGCGGTGCCCTGAGCATCCTCTGCGGGGATGTTTTTGGGGTGGTACCTAGCGTGGTACCCCGTGCCTGTACAGCCCCGCTCCTGCTGCCTCCGAAAAGATGCTTCTGCAGGTTGGCGGGGGAGCCGGGCCCGGGCGAGGCAGCAGCCGGAGCTGGCCTGACTGGCGTTACTGGTTAGTGGGGGCACCCCTGGGTGCTCCCCGGCCAGGCTGGGTGGATCAGGTTGCAGACAGCCTGGCATTGAGGGGCAGCCAGCACCTGGGAGGTCTCCTGGGGCAGCTGGGGGTCCCTGGGCTTGGAGCATCATCCCGCACGCTGGTGACACTGCTGTGCCCCAGCCAATTGCCCTGAGAGCTCTCAGCTCGTGGCACTATTTTGGGTGGGGAAACACCCCAGAATGAGCAGGGATAGGTGGCATTCCCCATCCATGTAGCACCGAGAGCCCTCTGCATGCTCCCTGCTTCATTCCCGTGCCCTGTTATCTGCTCAAAACCCCAAAACCCCGTGGCTGTTGCCTGGCTCTCCGGCTCAGCTGTGCCCAGCACTGCCAGAGACAGCTCCTGCCTGTCCTGCCGGGCAGAGCCGCCTGGCTGGCTCCCCGTGCCCGCAAGGTGGCCAGGGACAAGGACCCCCAGCACACGGCATGCCCAGACGTGGCTGCACAGTGCACTGGGGACACCGGGCTGTGGGGAGCAGCTGGCTGGGTCTGGGGGTGCTGGGGATGCCAGGCCGGGGTGCTCCGTGCGGTGCTGGAGCCGCTGCGCGGGTCCTGCCGCGGTTCCTGCCGAGCGGCGTCGCCGAAGGAGCCGGGACCAGTCGGGTGAGTGAGGCTGTGCCGGCGCATGCCGAACCCCACCCCGCTGCCGGTGCGTGCCGGGGCTCCCGGCGCCTCTCGCACACCCACCCCGGCTGTGTGTGCTGGCCGCAGCCTGACCCGGGACATCCTGGCAGGAGGAGCTTGGTGGATGCCAGCCTGACCTGCAGTGTCCCGGCCTGGAGGTGCTTGGTAGATCCCAGGCTGATCCAGAGTGTCCTGGTTGGAGTTGGAGGTGCTTGGTAGATCCCAGGCTGATCCAGAGTGTCCTGGTTGGAGTTGGAGGTGCTTGGTAGATCCCAGGCTGATCCAGAGTGTCCTGGTTGGAGTTGGAGGTGCTTGGTAGATCCCAGGCTGATCCAGAGTGTCCTGGTTGGAGTTGGAGGTGCTTGGTGGATCCTGGATGGGGGTGGCGGTGCCAAGGCCAGCTCTGGCATGGGGTGCAGCCAGGGATGCTCTGGCCTGGCTCTCCAGGGGACAGGGGTGTAACCTGGTGTTTGCAGGCAGAACTGAGGGAATTCAGAGGTTTGCAGGGGAAGGGTGAGGTGCTCTACCCTCGTTGTTTCTTTGACGGCTCCCTCAGCTATGGCGCACCAGGTGTGGAGCTGACAGGCCTGCACAAGGAGACGGCCACTGTCACCCAGCTGCACTTCCTTCCCGGCCAGGTACGTGGGGGTCCCAGGGGGAACCTGGCAGGAGCCCCCCAGCCCCTCACACACGCCGCTGTCATCCCCCCCATCCCCAGGGCTGGCTCCTCTCGCTGCTGGACGACAACACGCTGCACCTGTGGGAGGTGTGCCAGAAGGAGGGCTGCTCCCACCTGGAAGAGACCCGCAGCTTCGGCCTCCCGGGACGCCCAGGGTCCGGCAGCGCTAAGTACTTGTCTGGGGGGGACGGAGCCGCTCCCCCGCGGGGCTGCGGCCGCAGCGGTGCCGCTGCCAGCTGGGAACGGCGCGTGGGAGCTGCCGGCCTCCCCGGGCGGGATGGTGGCCAAGGTCCTCTCCGTGATGGTGTTTTCCCCACTGGGATGCTCCTCTGATCCCAACTGAGATGCTGAGTGCAGGGAACAGCTCTGGACTTTTTATGGCACTGGCAGGGCCTGGGGATGATTAATGGCTCTAATGGCTGTCGGCACTGAGGCCGTCCCTGTCCTTGTCCTCCTGCACTCAGGGAGATGGGAATGTAGGGGTGGAGCAGGGGAGGTCTGGGGTCTCTGTGATGTTCCCAACACAGTGCTGAGCCAGCCTGTTTCCCCCCCCAGCTGCTCCCCTGGCATCACACGGGTGACCGTGGTCCTGCCGATGGCTGCTGGTGCCATGGTCTGCCTGGGCACTGAGGGTGGTGCCGTGTACTTCGTCACCCTGCCCACCCTGACGCTGCTGGAAGACAAAACTCTCTTCCCAGATGAGATCCTGCAGAGGTGAGAGCCCTGCAGCCCCCATGCCCTGTCCCCAGCACCCCCAGCCCCCCTCTGACCCCCTGTGCATGTCCCCCCGCAGTGTCCCCGATGACTACCGCTGCGGGAAGGCGCTGGGGCCCGTGGAGTCCATCCAGGAGCACCCACGCATCGGCAGCCGGCTCCTCATCGGCTACAGCCGGGGGCTGGTGGTCCTGTGGGAGCAGAGCACTCGTGTTGTCCAGCATCTCTTCCTGGGGAACCAGGTACCGGGGCTGGCGTGGGGCTGGTGGGGCTGTGGCCGTGTGTGTGTGCCCCCATCCAAGTGCTGAGCCCCCCGTGTGCCCCCGCAGCAGCTGGAGAGCCTGGCCTGGGAGCAGGGCGGGAGCAGCATCGTCAGCTCCCACAGCGACGGCGGCTACATGGTGTGGGCAGCGAGCGGCACCGGCCAGAGGAGCCAGCAGCCCGTCATGTCCACCATCCCCTACGGTACAGGATGGGGTCTGGGGGGGCTCTGGGGTCGGGAGCTGATCCCCTCCCCATCCCAGTGCTACAACCACAGTGTCGGTGTCTCTGTTTCAGGGCCGTTCCCTTGCAAAGCCATCAGCAAAATCCTCTGGCGAACCTGCGAGTCGGGGTAGGTGGGTGGGCTGGACATGGGCAAAGGGAGCACTTGGGGGTCCAGGGTCTGATGGCAGCTGCTTCATCCCGCCCAGGAACCCCTTCATCATCTTCAGTGGGGGGATGCCACGGGCCAGCTACGGTGACAGGCACTGTGTCAGCGTGCTGCAGGGCCAGACCCTGGCCACGCTCGACTTCACCTCCCGTGTCATTGACTTCTTCACCGTGCAGAGCGCAGAGGTGCCCGAGGGAGGTACGTCCTGCCAGGGCCACCCCGGGCAGCGGGTGATGGTGTGGGGGTCCCCACGTGCAGCAGCCATCTCACCCCTCCCCAGGCTTTGAGAACCCCCGAGCCCTCGTGGTGCTGGTGGAGGAGGAGCTGGTGGCCATCGACCTGCAGACGCCGGGCTGGCCCACCATCCCTGCCCCGTACCTGGCACCTCTCCACTCCTCTGCCATCACCTGCTCCTGCCACGTCTCCAACGTGCCCCTCAAGCTTTGGGAGAGGATCGTCAGTGTGGGCGAGCAGCAGAGCCCCCGGCAATCCTCTGCGGTCAGTGATGGGGATGGTGGGGAGGGGTCCTGCTGAGCCCCTTCCTGTGGGCTTCAACCCTCCATCCCCTCTCCATCCCTCCTTCCAGGCTTGGCCCATTGATGGGGGAAAGAACCTGGCCCAGGAGCCCACACAGCGGGGGCTTCTCCTCACTGGGTGAGTGTGCTGGCAGCAGGGAGGAAGCCTGAGAAACCCAAGATGCCAGGGGACACATCTACACCCATTCCTGTGGTGGGGAATGGGATGGGGTGGTGATGCCCTTCTTTTTGGGCGGGCTGCCTCTTTTTCTGGCTGGGTATGAGTGTGTCACCCTCTGCACTGTCCCCCGTGGTGCTCCCCCTCTGGCACGGTGGCTGCCAGCACACAGGCAGCTCTTGTTAGCCGGGCAGATGTTGGGGCCCCACGCTGACAGGACCCCCCCCGCCCAGGCACGAGGATGGCACGGTGCGGTTCTGGGACGCCTCGGGGGTCTCCCTGAAGCCCCTCTACAAGCTGGGCACCGCCAACATCTTCCAGACAGACTGTGAGCACAACGACAGCCTCAACCAGGCGGGCGAGGAGGAGTGGCCTCCGTTCCGCAAGGTGAGGTCCCCTGGGCAGGGTGACGCCTCTGCACCCTCCTGGCTCTGCCAGCGCTGGAGGGGCCAAACCCAGAGCTGGGCACGGGGGATGCACCTGCCGGAGCCATCCCGGCTGCGCCCCGGGGACGTGTCCCCCGGCTCAGGGCACAGCTGCTGTGTGACGCACTGTGGGGACACAAGGGACGCTTGTTCCGTGGGCCCCATCCCGCGGGTCTGCCCCAGCATGGGGGAAAGAGCCAGGGGCTGCGTGGGGACAGGCTCCTCCTGGGCGTGATGCCCAGAGTGGCCCGTGTGCCACAGCTGGTGGAGGGGTGTGGGGTGCAGGGGGGGCTGCCCCACAGCTGTGTGTGGGGTCCTGGCTGTCCCTTCAGCTGTCCCCTCCCGCAGGTGGGCTGCTTTGATCCCTACAGCGATGACCCGCGCCTGGGCGTGCAGAAGATCGCGCTCTGCAAGTACACGGCCAAGATGGTGGTGGCTGGCACGGCGGGGCAGGTAAGGTGGCACGGACAGAGCAGGGGCTGCCGAGCACCTCTTGGCTGCCCTGTTGGGGACCCACAGCTTGAGGGGGGCTACAAACCCTGCAGACCCCCACAGTTGTCCTTGAAGGGCTCCTACCCTGGGTTTAGTCCCTGGTGTGTGGCTGTCTGTCTGTCTGGGGGGGCGGATCCAGCGTGTCCCTCTGTCTGTGCTGTCCCTGCAGGTGCTGGTGATGGAGCTGAGCGATGAGAAGTCAGAGCACGCGGTCAGCGTGGCCACCGTGGACCTGCTGCAGGACCGTGAGGGCTTCACCTGGAAAGGCCACGACCGGCTGGCCCCCCGGAACGGGCCCCTCCACTTCCCCCCTGGCTTCCAGCCCAGCGTGCTGGTGCAGTGCGTGCCCCCCGCCGCCGTCACCGCCGTCACCCTCCACTCCGAGTGGAACCTCGTGGCCTTCGGCACCAGCCACGGCTTCGGGCTCTTCGACTACTACCGGCGCAACCCCGTGCTGGCCAGGTATGGGGGCACATTGCTGCTGGGGGGCCCCTGGCGTGATGTGGTGGGTGCTGAGCAGGGTGGGTGCCCGCAGGTGTACGCTGCACCCCAACGACTCGCTGGCCATGGAGGGGCCCCTGTCCCGCGTGAAGTCCCTCAAGAAGTCCCTGCGCCAGTCCTTCCGCCGCATCCGCAAGAGCCGCGTGTCGGGCAAGAAGAGGCTCAACGCCAGCAGCCCCTCCAGCAAGGTGGGCAGGGAGTGGGGGCTACCGTGGCAGCTTCCCATCCCCGGGAATCAGGAGCTGACCCCGTGCCCCCTCCCCAGGTGCAGGAGGCCAACGCGCAGCTGGCGGAGCAGGCGGGCCCCCCCGAGGTGGAGATGACGCCGGTGCAGCGGCGGATCGAGCCTCGCTCGGCCGATGATTCGCTTTCGGGGGTCGTGCGGTGCCTCTACTTCGCCGACACCTTCCTCCGTGATGGTGAGACCCCCTCCCTCCCCTGGAAAAGCCCCCAAACTGGGTTTTTGGGGAGGGGGCTCTGACACTGCTCCACCCCCACAGCCGCCCACCACGGCCCCACGATGTGGGCAGGGACCAATTCTGGGTCGGTGTTTGCCTACGCCCTGGAGGTGCCATCGCAGGAGAAGTTCTCGGAGCGGGCGGTGGAGGCGGTGCTGGGGAAGGAGATCCAGCTGATGCACCGGGCACCGGTGGTGGCCATTGCGGTGCTGGACGGGCGGGGGAACCCCCTGCCCGAGCCCTACGAGGTGTCTCGAGACCTGGCCAAGGCCCCCGACATGCAGGGCAGCCACTCCATGCTCATCTCCTCCGAGGAACAGTTCAAGGTGAGCGCGGGGCTCAGCGTCCCACAAAATGTCCCACGTCCTCTTTGGATGTCCTCATCACACAGGGACTGGAGGTGACCAGTCGGCTTTGGGGGCTCTCCTGTGCCTGTGCTAGGGTGGTGAATCCAAGGGGAAGGTGCTCCCCTAAACCCTGCAGGTTCCTGTCCTCCCGAGCCTGGCTCCTCTTGCCCCTCCAGGTGTTTACGCTGCCCAAAGTGAGTGCCAAGACCAAGTTCAAGCTGACAGCACACGAGGGCTGCCGGGTGCGGAAGGTGGCTCTGGTGAGCCTGGCCAGCGCTGGCTCCGAGGAGCGGCTGGAAAACTGCCTGGCCTGTCTCACCAACCTGGGGGACATCCACATCTTCACCGTGCCCAGCCTGCGGCCCCAGGTCCACTACAGCTGCATCCGTAAGGAGGACATCAGTGGCATTGCCTCCTGTGTCTTCACCAAGCACGGCCAAGGTGAGGACACAGGTGACATCTGTGTTGATGGGATGTTGACCTCACCTGCAGCCCTGTGGGGGATCCCTGAGGCTCCTTGTTGTCCCCCCCTGCAGGCTTCTACCTAATTTCACCATCGGAGTTCGAGCGCTTCTCGCTGAGCGCCAGGAATGTGACGGAGCCACTGTGCCGGCTGGAGATCGCCCGGCTCCAGGACACCTCCTGCCTCAGGTGGGCTGTCTCGGGGGTGTGGGGGGCTTTGCTGTGGTGGAACCCCTGTACACCCACCCCAGGACACTGGTTCTGGCCATAACTTCTCCCTGTTGCCTTCCAGCAACAGCTCGACGGTGACACCCAAGCTGCCACAGGCGAACGGCACCCACGTCCCACGCGGCTCCGAGGGCCAGCCCTCCCCCTCGGACAGCGACCGTGAGTGACCACCCTGTCCCTGCACACACACTGTGTCCCACAGCCCTGCTCCGAGCCTGCCTCTGTGTCCTGGCTGTCCCCAACTCCTCCTGTCCCATGACTCCCCAGGGTCCCCTGAGGAGCACCCGGCCGCCTTCTCGCCCGGCCCCATCGACTCCCCCAACAGCAGCATGGAGAACCCGCTGGACACCACCGGGGACATCACCGTGGAGGAAGTGAAGGATTTCCTGGCGTGAGTGGGGTGGGAATGGGGTAAGAGATGCTGAGGGGCCGTGGCAGTGCCTCTCACCCTGCTCTGCCCCAGGTCCTCGGAGGAAGCGGAGCAGAACCTGAGGAACGCCAGCGAGGACGAGGCCCGGCCCACGGGGATCCTCATCAAGTGAGGTCTGTGAGGGGCTGGTGGTCCCTGGGGTGGGAGTGGGGTTTGGAGCTGGTGCCCCAGTGCAGTGCCCTGGCTGCCTGATCCATCACTGAAGGATGGAGTTGTGATCCCTGGGGCTTCCAGAGGAGGGGGAGCAGGAGCAATGCCTGTGCTGAGCCCCACCAGCTCTCCCTCTGAGGAGCTGCCTCACCCACAGGCATCGCCGGCCTCCCTGACCCATCTCAGTGCTCGGATTCCCGGGATGCGCGACTCGACTGGACCCCCGCGCCCCCTCCCCATGTAACGTAGACTCGTCTCCTCTCTAACATCCGCGCCGGCCGCCGCTGCGCCCCGGCTCCGGCACTCCCCACGCACCTCCCTGCCCGGCCGCCGGCCCCGGAGCCCCCGAGCTGGGGCCGTGGGGCACAAACTCTTCCCGGGGAAGATAAATTCCTTTTTTATACACGGTCGAGTGTCACTGTCCCCTGCTCCAGAGCCCCCTTCCTGGGGGATGCTGCTGCTTCCCCGGCTCCACGGGGAGGGCTGGGGCTTGTGGACCCCCCCTTGTCCCCCGGTTTTGGTCCCTTGGGGCAGTGGGGGGCCAGAAGCCCCCGGGCACGGCCCCTCCGTACCCTGGTCTGTGTTTACATGCCCAGCTCCCTGCAGTTTACAGCCCCGTTCCCTGCCTGCCAGGAGGCTCTGCCTGCCGCACAGGGACTGTCCCCAGGGGATCCCCTGGCTCCCAGGTGGGCAGCAGAGGTCTCGAGCAGCCCGAGGAGGGGCACGGTGGGGGGTCACAGGTGGCCTTTTTCTCTTAGTGGCTTCTCCAAGGGCTATTCTCCAGGTTGGGCTCTGTGCCTGCTGCTCCTTTCCGACACTAATTCCTGCCACGGGGTGGGTTTGGGATGTTTGGCTGTGGAATTACACACCTGCTCCTGGTCCATGTTGGTGCTGGGGGGGGGCAGATGGGGCTGCCCCAGCCCCCTCCTGCCCCAGGCTGGGCTGCCCCACCCTGGGGGTCTCACTGTGCCAAATCCCCTCTGGGCTCTGAGCCTGGCCTCGTCCCCTGGCCCGTGGTGGCTGTTCCCATGGGGCTCAGCTGGCCCCTGCCCCTCTCCTTTTGGGGACCTGTGGCCCCCCCGGGCTCTCCTGCGGTACGTGTGTGGCTGGGGGGGTTCGGGCTCTGTTGCTGCCGGCCGAGGCCGGGGCTGTAGCGTCCCTGGTAGAACCTCCCCCCCCAACCTCATCTTTTTTTTTTTTTTTTTTTTTTTTTTGGTAAGATGAATTTAGCATTGTTTAGTTATTAAAAATACTGGTTTTTAATATTGAGAATAAAGCATTTAATATCAACTGTCTGGGCTGCAGGTGTTTGCTGAGCCTTGGAGCCAGGTGAGTGCTGGGGATCCCCTGAGCTGCGGAGGAGCACGATCAGGGTTGGGGGTGACCCCGTTTGGGAATGAATCAGAGCCTGGGACAGTGTCGAGGTGAGAAGTACAGCCTTTATTGATATGATCCAGATGGGCTGATCCCTGCTGGGGGTCCATCCCCCAGGACTGCAGGGACCAGCTGTAAGGCCCAGGGCTGAGAGCCCCTCACTCCCCCCAGTTCTCCTTAGCAAAGCATCCTCCCACCCAAACCGGGAGCCACTCCTGTCCCCAGTCACAGGGGGAGCTCGGCACTGCTTTGGGACAGCAGCAGCAGCAGCAGCCCAGGCAGGGAGTGACAGGGGCCCACACCACCCCAGCTGTCCCCCAGGAAGGGAAGGGGCTGAGCTGGGCCCCGTGCTGGGAGAAGGGGGGACAGAGGGACAGCCCCAGTGATCCCCACGGCTCGGGGGGCAGCGGCTCCAGGCTGAGCCTGGCATTGGCGGCAGCGCGGGGTGCCGGGGTCCGGCCGTGCCTGGGGGCCGTGGCCGGAGCCCCGGGTGCTCCCAGCCCTTAGGTGGGCGGCTTGCGGAACACGCTCCAGGCGTGGAAGCAGCGCGTGAAGGGCCAGGGCTCGTTGCCTTTCCGCACCAGCCGGAGCTTGCGGGGATGCGCGGGGTCCTTGGAGCGCATGTGCTGGATGTAGACCTGGGGCAGAGCGTTGCCGTGGGGGTCCTGACCCTCACCCGCCTCCAGGGGTGGTATTCCCCAGCCCAGAGCTCTGCACCAGCCACATCAGGGCCCCGAGGGGAGATGGAAATGCCCAAATCCTCCCCAGAACAGTCCCAGGATGGAGGGAGGTCTTACTTGGCACGCCTTGAGGCTCAGCTTGATCTCCACCTGGCTGGTCTGGGTGCCCACCCACATGTAGACCTGCAGAAAGGATCAGCAGCCGGGCTCAGCCCACAGAGCCACGGGGAGATCTGGGCCCAGGACAGCCTCATGCCCCCAGCTCACCTCCCGCCCATTGTCCAGCAGCATGATGTCATCATCAGCCAGGTCATCCTGGCAGAAATCTGAGCACTTTTCTGACACGGAGAAATAACCTTTCTCATTGGAGCATCTGCAGGGAGATGAATTCATGAGACGTGAGTTTGTGAGGACTCGGCTGGTGCAGAGGGGAGGGATGTGAGGGATGTGATGGATGTGAGGGATGTGAGGGATGTGATGGAGCAGCTGTTCTGGCTGGTTGGTTCCCAAGGGGAATGGGGCTCTGTGGGAGGAAGGGAAGCAGCACAGACTGGAGCAACTCCCTCCAGGCCAGTGCCCACCTGAAGAGCCGTGAGTGCTTCATGTAGTCGGCATCTTCATCGTAGGGCTTCTGACCCCCAATGCCCACCCAGAAGAAGTTTTCGGGTTCTTCTCCCTCGTTGATGACCTGAAAAGACAGGAACAGGGCTGAGTGTGGCCTGGGTGGTCGCCATCACCCAGGTAAGGTGAGCCCTGCTCACCTGTTTGCTGTAGGAGTCATCAAACATGTGGTTCATGATGTCCTCAGCCAGCTTGGCCTCGTCAGGGTCAGCGGCCCGGCCCACCCAGGTGTAGACAATGCCCTGGTTGTCCGTGCTCTCAAAGGGCACCTGGGGGACAGTGGAGTCAGGGCTGCCCAGGGGGGCACCCAGGCAGCCCAGAGGACACTCAGCCACGAGCAGTACCTTGAGGATGAAGCAGAACTCGGAGTTGAGCAGAGCAGCGTCTGTGTTGATCTGGATACACCTGGAGACGGAGCCCCCGAGGCACAAATCAGCAGGAGACCCACCAGCTGTGCCCACAGCAGGGATCCCACCTGGATCTGGCAGCCGTGGGTGCTGCCTGGCACGGAGCAGCCCTGGGGCACTGACCTGGTGCAGAGGGCCCCGCCGTTGGTGCGGATGTGGTACAGGCTGGGCTGGGGAGTGCTGACCCGGTCCTTCCGCTTGCCCCGGTGGATCACAAACCTCCTCTTGAAGTGCGAGAGGAACTTGGGGTTCTCCTGCTGCTGGGTCATGCGCACCACCTGGACAGGGGTGGGTGTCAGAAGGGGCATAGGGACTTCTCAAACACAGCTCCAAGCCCCAGCTGCACCCTCCTGCCAGCTCCCATCTCTGCTGCTGTCCCCTGCTTCAGCCTGAGAGGCAGAGAGGGGATGGATAAGGAGAGACAAAGCTGGGGCACCCCTGTGTCACCCCCAAACTGTGTCACCTCCAGCTTGCCACGGAAGTGACTCTCAAACTTCTTCTGGAGGCTGAAGGTGAAGGTGAGCCAGCCCATGTTGGAGGCCTCCCGGCCCTGCCAGAAGTAGACGATGCACTGGGAGTCTTCCTCAGGCTGCTTCTCCTCCTCTTCTTCCTCACCTTCCTCTTCCCCTTTGCCTTCACCCTTCTTCTTTTTCTCCTCATCCTCCTCGTACTCCACTGGCACCCAGTACCTGAAGGCAGGAACAGGGAGTGATGTGAGGGATGGCACGCTTGGGAGGGCTGGGCAGGGAGCTTGGGGACAACGTGGTCCAGCAACCCCTGAGAGGGGACAAGCCAGGTGTCACCTGCACAGGAAGACGTAGCAGTCGTGGGTGTGGAAGTGGCCAAACTCCTCCTCGGGCAGGCGAGTGAATTTCTTGCCCTCCAGCACAAAGCCCTCCATGCCATCCAGGTCCTCGTTCCACTCCTCCATCAGCTGCTCCGCCTGTGGCCCCACGTGTTCCGTCAGCCCCCCAGCTCCTCCATCAGCACCCTGCCCCGTGCCCTGGAGGATTCATGGGGGTCCCCAGCCCTACCTCGCTGAGGGGCATGGGGGGCTGGCGGGGCAGGAAGAGCGCAGTGAGGTCGGCTTTCATCTGGTCCTTCTTCTCGGCGTCCTTGCGGACCTTGCCGGCCAGGCCGCCGTCCTGCAGCACTGTCTCGGCGTTCCGGGTGTAATCCACACGCAGGACGTCATCCCAGTTCTTGAACTTGGACTTGAACACCTACATCACACAATCATTAAGGCTGGAAATGTCCTCCAAGATCATCGAGTCCAACCTGTGACGGATCCCCACCACATCAGCCAGACCAGAGCACCGGCTGCCACATCCAGTCATTCCTTGAGCACCTCCAGGTGTTCAAGGTGTAAATTGGGGAGCAGGTAACAGACCCTGGGCCACAGCCCCTTCCCAGGCAGCCAGCCCCCATCTGAGGGGTCCATGTCCTACCTGGCACTCGGTGCCCTCCAGGTTCCTGGTGACCATGGCGTGCTTGGGCCGGTGCAGCATGCTGCACAGCTCCTGGCTCAGCTTCAGCGCCGCCGCCCGCACCAGCCGCGACGACTTCCTCCCGATCCAGATGAAGACGTCGGACCAGCAGTCCAGGATGTACACGCTCTTGGTGTCCAGCAGGCTCTGCAGCTGAGGGCACCGCAGGGAAGAGGGGGTCAGGCACCTGCAGGCGTTCCCAGCTGGAAAACACCCTGTGCTGCTGGCTGAACCTCCCTCTCCCAGGGCACTGCTGGAAGCACAAGGGGCACAAAACCAGTCTCACTGGTCAGACTGGGAGAACTTCCCCACCCCATCCTACCAGGCGCATCTCTGGCATCAGATCAGCCTTCAGCCTCTTCTTGTGCTCCACAGAGAGCTTGTAGTTGATCTGGGGAAGCTCCAGGTAGCCCAGACCCAGGCCAACCTGCAGAGGGGATGGGGACAGAGGTGAGTGGGGTCTGCAGGACCCCAGCAGGCCTGGTGGCCCTATGGATGTGGCTCCCCACCTTGTACAGCTTGGGCTTGTGGGGCTGGAAGTCATCAGGGACACAGGGTCGGATCTCCTCGGGCTGCCCCCCCAGCACCTCCCAGAATTCGGGGGTCTCCTGGCCCTGGGTGAGCAGCGTGATCTCGGCCTTGCCCTTCCGCTCGTTCTTGTTGATCTTCTCGGCGAAGAGCCTGCAGTGGGAGCAGGTGAGATGGCAGCTGGGCTCCCCACACCCCCGGCACCCCACCAGCCCTACCTGGCCTTGGTGGTGCTGCTCAGCGTGGCCTGGCTCCCACGCCACACCAGGAGGTCGAGGCCATGGTCCAGAAGGAAAACAAACCTGGTGGAGAGAGGTGAGAGGAGTCAGGAGAGAATGGGATGTGGGGTCCATGCAGGGCACCAAGCGGGGTTTGAACCCATCTTGTAGAAAGGTGCTGGCACAGCCCATCTGCACCACAGAACTGCAGCTAAAATGTCCCTGCTGAACCTTCTGCAAGGACCCTCTGTCCCCTGGCCACTCACCGGGGGTCCAGCGATGTCCCCTTGAGTGCCACCGGCTCCAGCTTGACGTTCTTCTTCCCATAGACACGGTAGAGCCTGGGGAAGGGACAGCCACGGTGGGACGTGGGGCACTGCCTGCCCCACACATCCCCCCAGCTCCTGTCCCCAGCTGTACCTGGTGACATATTGCGTGTCCTCAACGGTGAAGAAACCGCTGGCCGTGCCACCCTCGATGTAGGAGATGTCATTGTCAAAGACCTGGGGGCAGAGAGGGGGTGAGGGTGGGACAGGAGGGCTCGGGGGCTACAGGGGAGCTGGGGGTTGGCCTCACCTGAAGGAACTCTTCACTTTCATCCCCCATCTCCTCCCGGATGCTGCGGCACTCGGCGCCCAGGTAGTTGCGGAGGTTGACGGCGTGGATGGCGGAACAGGCCTTCTTGTCCAGGGTGGCCTCCTGCCCGATCCAGTAGTAGATCTCCCAGTTCAGGGAACCATTCTCATCCAGGAAGGTCTGGGAAGGACAGGGTGTGAGATGGGATGGCTGCAGCTCCAGGGAGAGACGTGGGGGGACCCTTGCTCCTCCCTGGGTACCTTGAGCACGATGTAGCAGTCGGCTTCGTAGAACTTGCCGTGGAAAGCCTCGTCCACCAGCGTGGGCACGAAGTTCTCGATCTGCCAGACACAGAGGCCGGGCAGCTGCCCCACATCCTCACTGAAGAACTCTGAGTAGTCCAGCTGTGGCTTCTCCAGGCCCTGGTCCCAGCGCCGTGTCTTCAGGTCTGGTGCCTTTGCCTCCCCACTCTCCTGTGGGATCGCAACAGGTCAAATTAGGGACAACCGGAACCCTGCTGGCACCCAAGGTGGGCCAGGGCCACTGTGATGCCCTCAGGGCCTCTCTCCCACCCCAGACCCTACCTCTATCTTCTTATTCTTCTCCTGGGCCACATCTGACATCCCCTTCAGCACCTGCTTGGCCTGATCATCCTGGGCGGAGTCCTTGCGCCGCCGGAGCCGCATCTTGCGGGCCAGCGGGTCCTTGGTGCCGCTCCCTGGGGACACGGGGACGGGGTGAGGGCACCCTGTGGAGCACAGCTCACTTCCCAGCCTCTCCCAGGGCCGTGCCAGGCAGGGGCTGGGTGCCCCCGTCCCCACAGACATACCCGCGGCGGCGGCTGCGACGGTGGCGGGGGAGGCTCCGGCCAGGCGGAGCTGGTTCTGCAGGGAGAAGTCGATGTTGTACCACTCCGAGGAACGATCCGCCGGCTTCGGGGGCATCACCAGGTTGGGGTTCTCGCGCACGTCCAGGATCTGCCAAGGAGGGCACAGAGAGCTCAGTGAAGCTCACAGGGACGCTTGAGAGTGTGGCACGGACCTTAGAGCACTCCAGGCCTCAGGGAGATGAGGGGATGTGGAAGGAGCCCTGAAACCATGGCCTGCCTGAGCTGAACCACGTGGCAAGATTGCAGGTCCTGAGCTCCCCTGCCCTCAGCTCATCCAGCCCACCCTCCAGCCCTGGGGTTCCAGGGAGGTGCTGGGGCTGTGCTGGAGCCAGCCCAAGGTGGAGAGGTACTGGGTGCCCACCTCCACATCCGTCAGGAAGTGGATGGCCTCCGGCAGCGTCACCAGGCGGTTCTTGTTCAGCACCAGCTTCCTCAGCTTGGAGCACCTGTGGGACAGTGATGCTGGTGACAGGCCAGCCCAGGATGACCTGCGACCACACAGCCTCTGTGTTCCCTTCTGGGGACACAGCAGATCCAGCTGTGCGTTCCTTACCTGCACAGGCTCTCAGGGATCAGCTCCAAATTGTTGTTGGCTGCCATGAACTCCTCAAGGTTGGTGAGCTTGCCAATGCCCGAGGGGATCCCATCAAAGTCCAGCTTGTTGGAATTCAGGTACATCTTCTTCAGCTTGGTCAGCTTACAGATGGCTGACTGGGGAAGGGAGAGATGGTGGGGTGAGGGAGAGCCACAGAATCACGAGCAGGGACGGCACGGAAGGGCAGGGACATACAGGCAGGGAGGTGAGCTGGTTGCGGGACAGGTTGAGGGTCTCCAGCTGGGTCCACTGGTCGATGCAGAGGGACAGCTCCGTGATCTGGTTGCTGCTGAGGTTGAGGCGCCGCAGGCTGCCCAGGGTGTAGAGACACTCAGGGACACGGCTGAGGTCATTGCAGGACAGATCCACGTCTGGGGGAAGAGACAAGGGGGT
This sequence comes from Cyanistes caeruleus, assembly GCF_971803275.1. NCBI lineage: Eukaryota > Metazoa > Chordata > Aves > Passeriformes > Paridae > Cyanistes > Cyanistes caeruleus. Next base: position 14,586,578 of record NC_141717.1, read on the forward strand.
GACACCACCAGCCAGAGCAACACTGGGGCTGGGAGAGCCCTTGGAGGGCTCTGTGGGGCTGGATGCCCCGGCCCTACCTGCCAGGTTCACCAGGCCCTCGAGGCTGGTGGGCAGGTTGCTCTGCGTGCGCTGCGTGTTGCGGAGGTGCAGGGTCTGCAGGGCCGTCATGGCCGGGAGCTGCCTGCAGACCAGGGAGAGCCACAGGGCAGAGAGAGCGTCAGGAGGGAGCAGAAACCCCAGTCCCAGCCCTGCCAGAGTGGGAACCAGCCTGGGAAGCGGGGCTGTACCGGAGCTGCGCGTGCAGGAGGGGGTTGTTGTTGAGGATCAGGGTCTGCAGGTGGACCAGGCGCCTCATCTGCGGTGGGAGACTCTCCAGCTTGTTGTCGCTCAGGTCCAGGTAGAGCAGGTCCGTCAGGTTGATGAAGAGCTGGTTGGGGATGGTGTCGATGCTGCAGGGATATGGGGAAACTCAGGACCTGCACTGGCCCCTCGAGGAGGGGCAGAGAGCAGGACCCAGAGAAAGTGTGACCAGCAGAGGTGACCGTGGCCAGGAGGGGGAGATGGTCACCCTAGCCTGGACCCACCTGTTGTGGCCAAGGTTAAGGACCAGCATGTTCTTGGCATTCTCCAGCTCCCTGGGACACTCTGTGAGCTGGTTGTAGCTCAGGTCCTGGGAAAATGGGAGCACAAAGCAGCTGTCAGCCCCTGCCCCACACCCAGCCTGGGGACTGGGGGGTATCTCCAGGGGCACAGCAGGAGCTGGACCAGCGCACAAGCCAGGGAACCCATCCATGGCATCAGCCTTTAGGGAAGCATTGCCAGAGAGCGATCCTGCCAACAGCCAGGAGCTGGAGCTCTGACATGGCCTTGGGACTGGTGCTCCCAAGGAGCACAAGGAACCAGCAAGGTGCAGGAATGGGATCCACGAGGCTGAGCTGGCTCCTGTATCAGCTGAGGAGACTCTGCACCCACCAGCACCGAGAGGTCATCCAGCTGGAAGATGTCATCGGGGACTCCTGAGTTCTTCAGGCTGTTTGCACGAGCCACAATCGCCTGCAAAGGGGAGAGGGGCAGGAATGCAGCTGCCTGCTGAGCCCCCAGGGTGCCCTCAGATCCCAGAGGTGTCTGGGGACCCCTGAGGCAGGAGGGGGACGCTCACCCGGAGGCAGGGCAGGCCGGAGAGCTCTCCATGGAGCGTGGTGAGGCTGTTGTGACTCACGGAGAGGTGTTCCTGCAGGGAAGCCCCAGACAAGCCCCAATGAGCAGAGAGAAGAGCTGGGGCTGTGCAGGACAAGGGCTGGGTCCCCACATTGATGTGGAGGCTCCTCCATCCCAGGAGAGCTGGGGACTTGTGCAGCCCTGTCACACACAGCTGGGACACTCCCAGTCTGGTTGGTTGTGCTGCTTCCACATCCCTCATTCCCTGGGGTAGCCCTGGATGGACACCTCAGCCCTGCTGTAGGGTTTGGGGTGCTCTGGCCCACACAGTCCCTGTGCAAACAGATCCCAGTCCTTGGAAACACCTCTCACTGGGTGATCTGGAAATGGGCACACGTGGGCACTGCCGGGGTAGGAGGAATTTCCCTGGGGAAATGTTTTCCTCTGAGCATCACCAGCCCCGGCTGTTGCCTGCTCAGGAACACAAGGAGCTGGCAGGCTGTGGGAGGGATGCCAGCATTTCAGTCTTGCTGTGGCCCCCGAGCACCTGGCAGGGCTGGCAGGAGCGCGGCTCTGAGTGGCACAGAGGGATTCCCTGCACCTGCCACAGGGACAGGGACTTCTGGCAGCATTTAAAGCTCTGGGTTTGTCTGACACTGACGGGATGAGGTCCCTGATGTGCCATGGACACCACCAAAGCCAAGCTGAGCCACAATTCCACCAAGGGCCTGGTGGAGCCACCCGAAAAACAAAGCCAGATATCCTGCTCTTCACATACTTCAGCGAAGGAGAAGGAAAAAAAGCCCCTAAAACCTTGATCCTCTCCACTGCAACCATCACCCTTCCCTTCTGCTACAGGACAGAGGATCTAAGCATGGTTTTTAATCTGGCTTTCTAGGGAAACAAGGTGAAACTGAGTGCAAGTCCATCTCAACCCCACTCCTGACAGCTCTTGCATCCCATTTTAACCACACATTTTAGCTCAGTGCTATTATTAGACACTGGAGCATCCGCTGCTGAGCCACGAGGCTGGCAGGGAGGAGGCTCTTGTCAGATCCCACAGCCCCAGCGGGACAGGGGAGCCCCATTCCATCCCAAAACATGGGGCTCACCAGCTTCTGCAGGGCAGCGAGCTCCTCGGGCAGGTAACAGAGCCCTGTGTGGTTCAGCTTCAGCCAGCGCAGGCTCGTCATCGCCTTCACATGCTCGGGGAAGTATCCGCCCTGGGGAGGATGAGGAGGGTGAGGAAACCGCCTGTCCCATGGGATGAAGGTCTGGGGATCTCAGTCTGAGTGATGCTCTGTGGTCATGGGAGGCTTGGGATCGGGAAGTCCTATGGGAACTGCGGGGTCATGATGACCCAGTCCTGAAGGATTGGGAGCTGTGGGGATTTGGGTCAACCAGTCCCATAAAATTGTTAACTAGAGGGTTGGGATCACCCAGCCCTAAGGGACCTGCAGCTGGCAGGCGGGTATCGATCACTCCTATGGCACTGGGAGCTGGAGGCTCGGGGATCACCTGCCTCTCTGGGACCCCGGGGGCCGGGCTGCTCAACCATAGCGGCTCCATGGGCGTCAGTGCCCACGGCACCGGGACTGCTCCGGGTCACCCACCCCGGGCGGGGCCGGGATTCCCCCGCCCCGGGGGCCGAGCCAGGCCTGACAACCCCGCGGGACGCAGGCCCTCTGGGGCCCTGTGGGCCGGGCTGTCCCCCGCTCCCGCTCCCCCGCACCTTGAAGTCGTTGCCGCTGAGATCGACGCCGCGGACGAAGGGCAGGACGCCGGTGGCCGCCATGGCGGAAGGGCGGGGGAACCTGCGGCGGCACCGCGCCCCGCCAGGCCCCGCCCCCGGGCCCGCCCCGGCCGTGACGCACAAGGGAAAGGGGCGGGGCCAGGCGCTACTTCCGCGCGCGGGTGGGCGGGGCCTCGCCGCGCCGCGCTCCCATTGGCTGCGGCCGCGCCGGGGGCGCGCGGTGAGTGCGGGGCGGGGGCAGCGCCGGGCCCGGGCCGGTCCCGGTCCCGGTCCCGGTTCTGGTGCCGCCTCCGGTGCCGCCTCCCCTCGGTCACGGGGGTCGGGGGGGCTCCCTTCCCGCGGGCCGCGGTACCACTCCAGCGCCGCCGCTGCCCCCCGAGGCTTTGCGGTAGGGCCGGCTGAGCAGCGGGTGACCCTTCCCTGGCGTGTCCATTCCTTCTCCGGGATGCCCCTTCCTTCCCTGGGGTATCCGTTCGCTGGGGTGCCCCTTCCTTCCCTGGAATGCCTCTCCCCCCCCCGGGGTGTCGTTTCCTCGGGTGACCCTTGCTCCCTCGCCGCACCCAGGCGTGCCGGCGGCGGCTGCAGCGTTTGTCCCGGAGGAAAGCGGGCCAGCGGAACCCCTCGTTCCCCAAACCCTGCGGCCGTGCCTGTCCCGGGGGGACACATCCTCCAGCTCGGGGTGACACTGCTGTTCTCCGCAGGGCGACCATGGCGGCGTTTTGGCAGCAGCGGGGCAGGCGGCAGGAGAACACCGGGCTGGGCAGTGTCATCGACGGGCTGGGCAGCGTGTTCGATGTGCTGCTGGCCAACGCCAGGCTGGTGCTGGGCGTCAGCGGCGCGGCCGTGCTCGCCATCGCCACGCTGGCCGTCAAGAGGGTAAGGCTGGGGCGAGGATCACAGCAGCTGGGTAGCCCCAGTGTGGTGGGGCAAGGTGTGCCCCAAACCTCGGTGTTTGCTCCTGAGCTGGTTCCTTGTGTATGGCACGAGTGGCACCGGTGCTGGCAGCAGCGCCATGGGCATGGAGCTGCCTGCTCCAGCCCTGTGGGACTGTGTATCCAAGTTCAGTTTATCTGGATAAACTTGGGATACAGTATCCCATCCCAAAAGGCACCTGGGGCTTATTTGGATATCTGTTTTCCATGTAAAACCTACAGGAAGATGATGGGCACACTTGTGGCTCCCCAAACTGGATGTTTTTCTGAGCAGAAGCCTTGAGTGGGGCTGTCCCGCCATGTGTGTGCTCCGGAGGGACTGTTATCACCCACAATTCATGGAAAACAAAGATAACAGCTTGTCCTCTTGGCTTTTCCTTCCCTCCAGCTGATCGACCGTGCCACCAGCCCTCGGGATGACGGCGATCCCAAAGCAGAGCAGAAGTCCCTGGAGGAGAGCTGGCAGGACTTGGCATTGATCAAGACAACACCAAAACCCCCCAAGAAGCAGAGAAGGGAAGACCTCAGTGAGCCTCTGCTCTCTGCAGCTCAGCCTCTGGTGGCAGGTGAGGCTCCCAGAGCCCAGCCAGGATCACCTTGTTGTGCTCCAGGAGCTGGGAGCTCCGCGTTATTTTTAGCTCCGTGTCCGGAAAGCCGACCCGACGGAGCCTGCCCTCCTGAAGCCACAGCCCCTTTTTAGGCAATGCCTGTGGGAACAGGACCTCTGCTGACACCCAGGGTACCCCGGCCAGCGCTGTGGGGCGGGGGTGGCAGCGTTGGCTGTGCTCGTTTTCTGGGTCAGCTCTGCCTGTAGGAAGGTGCGCTCGGGAGCTGCTGCAGACAAAGGCTGCCTTGTCTTGCTGTCCACAGAGATGGCGTTTTTCCAAGTGGGAAACTGGCCCAGCTCGGTCCAGGGCATGTCCTGAGATAGTGGACCCAGAGCAGGATTGTTTAGAGATCCTTGTGTGAGGAGGTGGAGGGGCAGGCCCTGATCTCTCTGATGAGCAGTGAGGACATGCAGGAACACAGGAGCTGTGTCAGGGGGGTTTAGGCTGCATATGAGGAAAAAGGCTCTTTCCCCAGAGGGTGCTGGGGCACTGCCCAGGCTCCCCAGGGAATGGTCACAGCCCCAAGGCTGCCAGAGCTCCAGGATCATTTGGGACAGGGTGGGATTGTTGGGGTGTCTGTGCAGGGCTGGGAGTTGGACTGAATGATTTTTTGGGTCCTTTCCAACTCAGCATATTCTCTGACCCTGGCAGCAAGTCCCTTGCCTGGTTCCCATCTCTGGCTGAGGAGTAAGGCTGGGAACAGTCGGGTTTTGGGGTTGGCTTGGGCTCTGCATGGCTGAGAAATGCTGTGGGCTTGATGAAGTCCCTTGGTGAGGCTGATGTCACCTCCAGAGGGGTGGGCTGAGAGCTGGGCACCCAACTTGTGCCTTTTCCTCTGCTGCTGAGGGTTTCAGATGATGTGCTCAGAGCTGTGACTTCTCCTTCCCCTTCTCACAGATCCCAAGGGCTGCTCTGCCCCTCTGGGGGCTCCTCAGGTCAAGTCCAGCCCCCTGCGCTGCCTCACGCTGCAGGAGAAGCTCCTGTCACACAGCAGCCAGCTGGCCGTGCCCGAGATCCAAGTGTCCCTTGTCCCACAGCTGGCCAGGAGCATCTGCACCCACCTGCAGAACTTCCTGCGGAGCAAGTGCCCGGAGCTGCCCTTCGGCCGCCTCTTCCTCAGCGGAGCCCTGCTCGATGGCCTCGAGGTCCTGGCAGCTGACCACATCCACCTCATGCTCCCGGTGGTGCTTGACACCGGGCTCTGGAGCCTCATCTCGGGAGAGGACACCGTGGTGAGGAACCCCCAGTACTGGATGATCAAGAGGATCGATCTGGGGTATTTCCCTCGTGGGTGCAGCCCCTGGGACAGGTTCATTGTGGGCCGGTACCTCTCTTCCAGCGTGCTCAACGAGACCCTCCACAAGCTGCTGGTGGCCTCCATCAACTGGCCAGCCATCGGTGGCCTGCTGGGATGTGCCATCCACCCTGTCGTGGCCTCCCGGGAGCTGAAGCTGGAGGTCAAACACGATCAGGTTGAGCTGAGCATCACCCTCTTCCCAGTGGTGGAAATGGAGGACAAGGTTCTTCTGGCTGTTCCTCCTGAAGGACTGGTGGAAAACCTCTGGCTGGAGAGCTTTTACAGGGCGGAGGTCTCGAGGGTGAAGCAGCTGGATGCCGGCGACTCCGGGGTTCGGCAGCTCTGCCTCCGCATCCTGAACGGCGTCTGCAGGAGCCAGCCCAGCCTGCACAGACTGGGTGGCAGCCCTGTGACACACATCATCCTGCACCTCAGTGACACTGCTTCGGACTGGGCAGAGGAAAGCCTTGCTGACAGGTTCCAGCAGGTGCTCGAGGAGCTGGTGGCCTCTCTGGAGAAAGGAGTCCTGCCTTCTTATTTCAACCCCAAAATCAACCTGTTCTCCGGGTTGTTGGAAGAGGAAATTGATGAGATGGGCTTTGTGCTCTACAGGGCCATATCCGAGCCAGAGGTCCTGCTGAAGTGACTGGTGTGTCAGGAGCTCCTGAACGTGGGGTGTTGCTCCCCTGCCTGCTGCTCCCTGCTGTGAGGGCTGTGATGCTTCTAGTTGACTAGTCAGTAAGAGGCAAAGTTCTTGCACTTTATGAGAAAAAGAAATGTTTCCTGTGTGAATAAAACGTGCCTGAGCAGAGGTGGGTGCTGGCAGAAGGAGCCTTTGGCTCAGAGGCTCTGCTGAACCCAAGGATGTGAGTTCTGTCTGCTGGGAGCCCAGTGAAGCATGTTTGGTCTCTGGCTCCCCGTGTCCTCTGCCTGTCCCAGCTGTCAGGTTCCCCTCACACTGTGAGACCAGCTGGATCTGGAGGGGAGCAGCCCCTTCCTGCTGCTGTGTCCTGCAGACCCCTCAGGTGCCACATCCTGGGTTGGTCCTGTCACCAGCACCCCACGTGGTCTCACTGTGCCAGCACTCACCCACGTGTAGGATTTTGCCAATCCAAAATAAACCCTGTGGATGATCTGGGTGATTGTCTGGGTGCTGGATGGTACAGCCATAGCAAATGGGGGCTGGGGGTTTATTCCTTGGAAACCCTTCCAGCTGGCAGAAGGGGTGAGCTCAGCCCTACCTCTTTGTTCTGACAGTGTTGATGCTGCCCCGAAGAAGGGGCCCTTGTCCCGTGCAGTGTTTTGCTGGAAGATGGTCCTGAAAAGGAGCTGCTGGTCCTGGGGAAGTTCCTGGTTTCAGCTGGAGGCTGCAGCAGGGCTGTTTCCCCTCCCCGGTGGGTGGGTGGCTGCCAGTGTCTGTCTGCAGGTCCTGTGTCACCTCCCAGTCTGTCTGGTCACCTTTTCACACATGTATTGCTGCTGTCTTGAGGTCCTTGTTCCCTGGAGCCCCACGGTATGGGGTGGGAAAGCAGGGCTGGAATGATGTTGTGAGCAGAGTGTTTGTGAGAACTGAAGTGGTTTATGCTTTTTATTAAGAAGATATATTTTGTTTGGGTATTTTGTTGTTTTTTTTTTCTTTTCCTTTGAGTGGCTGCTAGTAGGCTTTGGTCTGGCTCTAGTCCCAGAGAAAAGGAATTTATTCTTGTATTTAATGGGAAGAGCTGGTTTTGCACGTGGGTGGAGCTGGAGAAATCCTGTGGACTTCACTGTGAGCAGCTGTTGTGGTTTAGTTTTCTTTACAGCTATCATCTTGTTTATGGGAGGGAAAAAAACCTGCTTTTCCTCCCAGTCTGACAATTATTTGTTCCTCCAAACTACTTCCCAGGTGAGAATAAACCTTCCCTGTGCACACTGGTTCTCTGGTGTCAGCTCTCTTTTGTCTCCTTCCCCCGGTAAGAGCTGAAGTGACACCCCAGTGATGTTGTGGCCATCCTGGGAACCACCCAGGGTGTGTCCCTGCTGCCTGGAGAGCTTGGTGATGGTCAGATCCCATCCTGCAGAGTCTTCCTCCTCCTCTTCCAAAGCCCTGGACCCACAGAGTGCCTGGCTGCAGTGTGGGAGCTGTCTGGACACAGCTTGTACCACTCACAGGGCTCAGCTGAGCATTGAGCAGGGTGAGACTCCTAAAGCTGCTCCTGGCTGATGCGCCAGCAAGGTTTAACCTGCTCCCTGTGTCCTGCTCCCCACTGCTGTTGCCATCCCAAGGTGTCTGGCCAGGCTGCTGCCCTGCCTTGGCTCAGTGGCTGCATTCCAAAGCCTTGTAATGCTGCTATTTTAGCCCAGGGTGTGTATTTTTAGGCCACGGCTGTTAATGATGAGAGTCAGGGCTACAGGGAAGTGCAACCCAAATTCTCCTGACTTTCTGCATGGATTTAGGCCTGATAGCAATGGACTGCTGCAGGGTTTCAGACCTGTGCTGTTGTGGGCTCCCCTCCAAGTGCTCCAGCCTCCTGCCTGTGCCCAGGAGCAGGATCCTGAGCAGCACAGGAGGTCCTGGCAGCACAGCACACAGAGAATCCTGCGGATCTCCCTCCTTTGATGAACAGAGGAAGCCCCAACAGTGAGGGAAGAGGCAGCCTGGCTTCCCAGGGAGTTCAGTCTGAAATCACAAGAGGAAAACAGAGTTTCTCTTCAGCTCAGCCAGCTCTGTCTGTCTGTCCCAGATCAGCAGATGCAGCTGGTGAGATAAAAACCACTTTTCCCATCTCTTTGTAGCTCACTTCTGAATTACTGTGAGGAGTTTCTGCCAAGAAAGCTCCTGTATTGTTCCAGTGATGGGAAAGAGCAAGATTTGGCTGGATGCTTTTACAGTAAAAGCTTCACTATTTTATGTAGGAAGAAATAATTGGGCAGAGTTAAGGTGTCACTGCATCAAATTTAAATTTTAAATAACATTTTAATAAGAAACTCATTAGTCTGACAAAAATAACTTTCATCAGCTAACAGCATCACAAAGGCATGTCTGAAAGTTTGAGGAAGAACTCGCCCTCAGATTCAGGAACCATCTAAAATGAAGGCTTTTTCCTGAGCACTGCAGCTGAGCTCCAACCAGGGCAAGCACCAGATCCAGCTCCTCTGCACCTGACCCTCCTTCACTGGCAGGAACAACCCAGGTAAGGGGCACAGAAAAGGGGAATGTTGCTCAGGTAACATCAGCTTAGAAGGGAATTTAATTCCACACTGTGGAAAGCCAGGGACTGAGCAGAGCTCGGCAGCCCTGGTGTCTGTCCTGGTGGCCCTGATCCAGCTCTTCCCTGCATGGAAAGGCCAGGAACAACCACCAGGATAGTGCAGGGGGATGATTCAGCGCAGTTTTCTCCACAGCCTCAGCTTCCAAGTGCTTCTTTGAAATGTTCAGACTTTCCCAATCTGCTCAGCAGAAGAGCAGCTGGAAACAAAAGCTGGTAGTGCAACCACTTCTCCAAGCTGGTTGAACCCTTGCTGTAACAAATGGCATCCCTTGGCAGGAGCAGCCTGCAACCAGCCCCACCAAAAAACACCCAGGGGACTTGTTCCCAGAGTCCAGCTCCTTGTGGCAGAGGTGGCTCCTGCAGTTCACAGCCTTGCAGGCTCTCAGAGGTCCATCCCAGCTCAGTGGTTCTGAGGACAGGTTTTCCTCGTGTGCCCAGGCTGGTGGCAAATGCTGCAGGTCCGTGGTTTCTTGGCAGCAGATCCTGAGGAGAGACTGTCTGGTCTCTTGGCCTTGCTTCCCAACCCTCTGGAGTATCCATTGCTGCCAAAGTGGTTCAAAGAGTTATCTCCAGAAGGGCCTAGAGACAAAGAACTTGAATTTAAGGATCTTTGAAAACATGAATAGGTGAGAAACAGCATTCAAAACAGCAGATCAAGGATTCTCAGATTAGTCCTGAGCCTGCATTTGCTTCAGACTTGTCTGAACAGTGAAATGTTACCCATTTGTGTTGTAGCATTAGAGATATGTGGGAACAGCACAGGGGAAGCTGATCTGCCTGCCTGAGTGCTCTGGTCTGCAGCTGAAGCAGAAAAAACATGGCACAGAAGAACTTGGGTTTCAAAACTCGATTTTACCCGTTTAGGCCCAAATGTCTGAGGAAAAGGAGGATCTCTCACAGACCACATCTCCCCCTCTGTAGCTGGTTAGGTCCCTTTTTGTTAGTTCTCTCTTATGCATCCTTATTTTGTCATTATTTTTCAGCATCTTTCCATACAGTTTCATCTCTGACCAAAGCTCCAGAGTGATTTGCCCTTTCCCTGTACCCCTAAACCAGGGCAGAGGGAGCACAAATTCCCTGGCATGCCAAATGAAATTCAATGTCTCCAGAGAGATGGACACTATCACCTCCCTGGGCAGCTGTTCCAGAGCTCTGACACCTTTAATGTAAAGAAATTCTTCCTCATGTTGAGGTCAAACTTCTTGTGTTTTAGTTTCTGGCCATTGCTCCTCATCCTGTCGCTGAGCACCGCCAAAAAAAGTCTGGCACCATCCTTCTGTCACCCACCTTTGAGACATTCACATGCATTAATGAGATCCCCTCTCAGCCCTCTCTTCTCTAGCCTAAACAGCCCAGCTCCCTCAGTCCTTCCTCATCAGAGAGATGCTTCAGACCTCTCACCATCTTTGTGCCCTCCGCTGGACCCTCCCCAGCAGCTCCTTGTTTTGCTCAGTTTAAGAACAGCCCCCAGCCCGGCCATACCTGGTGCCACGTTCTCATCTGCCCACTGGAAGAAGCCGCACTGCTGCTCCCGGGGCTTGGGGCAGGTGTGGAACTGCCGCCCCTTGTTGGGCCCGTCCTTCTGCACGGTGCGAGTCACGGCGGGCTGCTCGCACCTGCACATTGTGCCACCTCCAGCATCCAAGCTGCTGCTTCCCAAGGGCTCTCTCCCTCCTCCTGGGCGCTGGAATCCCGCTGGGGCTCTCCCAGCAGCGGGCTGGAGCAGTGTGGAGCTGCGTGGAGCCGCGGTGCCTCTGTCCTGTGGCTGCTCATCAGCCCAGAGGAAGAAGTTGCAGGTGCTGGAGCTGCACTTGTAGAACTGGCGCCCTTTGTTGGGCCCGTCCTTGCGCACGGTCAGCAGCAGCGCCTCGCTCCCACAGTTGCACACCACAGCATTGCCATCGTCTGGAGCAGCTGCAGGAGCAGCCCTAGGGGTCCTGGAGGAGTTGATGGAGAGCAAATGTCCCCGTGCCAGGTTTGAGGTCCCCCTGGCTTGCCTGGTCTCACTGTTGGCTCTGTTCAGTGAGTGGTTGGCCTGCAGGTGATGTCCTGGCTGGGGAGTGGACAATGCAGGTTGGGATGATCTGTGCAAGTACTTGAGGTCCAAAAGTTCTTTCAGCATCTCATCACAGCCTCCGATGCAGCCAACGAACTCCAGGGGCATCACGGGGGGAACGCTGCCTTTCTTGAATTTAAACTTCAGTCTGCAAGGAAAGGAAGAGTCAAAGTCTCCCAGTTTCTCATCAAGAGACCTCAATTTAGCCTTGAATTCTTATTTATTGTTTTGATTCTGCTATATGGAGGCCAGTTTCCCCAACTCATATTCTTTCCATCCCCAAGCCAAGTGCAACTCCATCTTTCCAAGACTGCAATGGAAAATAGTTGCCCAGCCTAATCCATGAAAGTCTCTGCCCCAATCAAGGGATAACTGCCCTACCTGTGAACTGGGCGGGGGGTACACACATCACAGACGCTCTCGTCCCTGCTCACATCCAGCACGAAATCAGGGAACCAGACTGCAGTTCTACAGGCTGGATAGCTCATGCAGCTGAGGTAGAACCTGCCATGGGACAAAGGCACTGCGTGAGGAAGAGACAAACTCAAGACAGTTGGGGATCTATTCTTGTGTATTCTTAGCTGTCAGAAATTGTCAAAACTGCAATTTTATGGGGGAAATACCTACTGGAGAAGAGATTCAGCTGAGTCCACACAGCTCATGTAACTGGTGGAGTCAGTGAGCTGCAGCCCAAGGTTTCCAAGCTTTTACCAAAGGAGGTAAATAAATGCCTGGAGAAGCACAAACCAACACAGGAGGCTACAAGAGGGAAGGTCACCAACCCGCCATTCTTCCTGGTCTTCAGGACCATGTCACTGTTGCACTGGGGACATTTCCGAACAGAAACGGGCATGGCTGGGTACACCTCATCCTGCTCTGGAATTTCTGCAGCTTCTCCCAGATACTGAGCCAGGGCCTGGTCCAACCTGTAAAGAAACGAGCAGAGCATGCTGGATGTCTCTGCAAGGAGCAATCAGGTCTGCAGTGACTCAGCCCCCCACACAGCCCCTCTGAGCTTCTCCATGAGCACATTGACTCAGCACCACATTTCTGCAACGGGCACGGTGTGGGTACAACAGCAGAGGTCAGTGCATGTTGCCATCCCCAAATTTAATTTTAACTCATCCTGGTTTAAACCCTCAGCTGGGAGGAACTCCTGAGAGCGTGCCAGGCTGCAAGTCATCCCTTTCCATGCATCTACACACAGAGGGCAGAGCTCCAGGGAAACAGTGTGGCAGGATCCCTCATTCCACGGAAACAGTATGACAGGATCCCTCTCTCCAGGCTGAGCCCCAGATGAGCAGCCAACACCTCCAAGAACAGCAAAGCAAGAGGAAGAGAGCAGACACAGCACTCACTTGTTGGCTCTGGCCACAGCTTCAATGAAGACTTGCTTGTACTTCTGGACCTGCTGCTGTAACACTACAGATTTGTCTTTCTTCCCCTCACAGATTAGTTTTAGATCAGCCTCCAGCTCAGCTCGAAGGTCAGGCTTGGACATCTCGTAGCCCATGGAATCATAGCCTGAGGAATATGTGGAATGGTAAGCAAAAGGAAGGAGCAAGTAAGGACTCTGCCATCTCTGTAAGGGCTCTCCCCTCACCTTCCACCAGCCCCATGCCCAGCTGGCCGGGCAGGAAGCGCTGATCTGCCGTAAGCCCCACGTACATCCGCGTCTTGATCGTCTCAATGTGCTCGGCGTGGGTGGCATCAGTCCCTGCAAGCAGAGAGATGTCAGTCAAACCAGGGCCAAGAAGTGATTTCCCCTGTGCCCAGGGACAAGGACACAACTTATGGTGAGGAGCAGCACTGCCTTTGTGCCCCTCTGGCACTGAGGCCAGCAAGGTGCTGGTGGCACAGCCTGGACATGCAACTAACTGCCCATGTCCCTGGGGACTGGAGGCACACTGCAGGCTCCTGAGGATGTTGGACTTTGCCCTCTATATCCCTTTATTCTGCACATTTAAGTGATTTCTTATCTGCAGCAACATTTGGAGAATTCCCTGGGGAGAATTCCCTCTGCCAAGACCAAGAGGCCACGCAACCCACTACTGACCAATGCCGTGTTTTTCCATGAGAGCAATGAGATCTGCTTCTGTGAGGAGCAAGGGAGGACTGGTTTCCCCATCCACCATCTCCACTGTGGTGGGCTGAAAGCGAGACCCTTTCTGATACAGCGGGATAACCTGAAGGGAAGGAGAATCTCTTTGAAACTGCTTCCTGGTCCATTCACTCAGGACAAAAGGCTCTGAGTGAAACAGCCAGAATTGGTCAAAAGATGTTTTGCAGAGAAGTCTGAGGTTGGCAGTGAAGTGCCACTTATGTTACTCAAGGGGATTACCTTATCACTCCACCTGTCATAAGGATACACTTCCAGGTAATTTCGGGCCAGGATCATGAGTCCTTGAGCAATGAATTGCTCATTGGCAATGTCGATCTCCACAGTTGTTTCCTGTCCTTTGGCATCTTGAGAGCAGCAAGCCAAGAAGTGGCGCACGATGAACTCGTAGAGTCTCTGCTCATTGCCCTGAGATCAAACAGTGAGAAGGGTGAGTGTCCTCCCAGGTGAACCAAACATCACAAAATCAGTGGGATCTCAGATGAGGATTTTGTGCTAATGACCACGTTAAGACTTTTATCTTTATTTATCAAGCAACACAACCCATCCAATTCCCTCTGGTTCCACCCACCTGCAGGTTGCTGGCGTATTTTGTGGGGTGAATGGGAGGGTGAGCCTGATCAGTTTTGTTTCCACTCCGAGGGTTTGGCCCACCCTGATCCAAAATCCTCTGTGCAAACTCTCCCCAGTTTGGGTCCTGTGTCTGCTGTTCTATCAAGGCAGAGAGGTTCAGCTCCTTGGGGAAAATGTTGGTCTCAGTTCGAGGGTAACTAATGAGCCTTAGGAAGAAAGAGAGGAGAGCATTTGAGAGTTATTCCAAGATGCTTCCCATTTTGAACAAAAGGCCGTTTAGTTTTAAAAGAATTAAGTTTACCAAGCCAAGTCTTGCCTTCTTACCCTTTAGTATAGAGTTTTTCTGCTATTGTCATTGTTTCCTTTGCATTTATTTTCAGTTTGCGGGAAGCCAATTTTTCCAGTTCCTGCATTGGGAAGAGCCAGAAAACCCAAAAGTATTAGTGGATAATTCAGAGCAGTGAGTAAAACATCTGTTCAAAGCTCTTTTCAAAGAAACCCTTCCCAGAGTTCAAACATACCACAGTGTCCAGGGGCAGGGGCCTCCATTTGCTCTTTGGCTTGCTCACAACGTCAACAACAGTCGCTACCGGATCCTAAACAGAGTAAGCAAAATCCACGTCTCCTTTAGGAGTTTACATAAACTGTTCTTTAAAAGTCTTGAACAAGACAGATACAGGACATGTTTGGCTGAATCTGGATTATGCAACCATTTACAAGCTTTCTTACCTCCATACACATCTGGTAAAGGACCAGGCACGCTGTGTGATTGAAGAGCCGGTTCCTCTTCCAGTTGAAGACCACGCTGCCGTCCTCATGGTCGTGGGTCACTGTGATGGACAACAGAGCTGGCTGATAGAGGAGCCACAAAATGGAAATGCCACAAAGGAACTTGGAAACCTTCCAGCTCTGCTCAGTGGTCGTGGCAGAGGAAGAGGAAACCACCTCTGCAGTGTTCTGTGTTCCTTGCTCCAATGTTTTTCCTTTCTATCACATCAAACCCTCGAAGATGGAGCCCAGGACTGTGGTTCCCCAAACATACCTTTAATTTTGTAGAAGGCTTCAGGAACAAAGGCCTGGATGGCTTTAAAGCGTTCAACCACAAATCCCAGTGTTGGGAACTGGCAGCTGCCATAGCTGATTAGCTGATCTGCTAAAATATCAGGGAAGATCTTCCGCAGCCTCAGAGTCTGGAATCTGGTGAAGGCAGCACCTGAGGAAACAATGTTGAATGATAATCACAGCACTTCAGATCTTTTTAATATTCTAAGCATTAATTTTACTCTGTTTAATACTCAGCTGAAGAAGCTTGTCAGTGCTGCATGAGCTATAAATTTAACATTTGCTTCAAGGAGAAATTTCCTCTTTTCAGGAGGAATTTCTTCACAGAAGAGGTTTTTAAACATTGGAATGCACTGCCCAGGGAGGTGGTGGAGTCACCATCCCTGGAGATGCTCAAGAAACAACTGGATGTGACATTCAGTGCTCTGCTCTGGTTTACAAGGAGGGGACCAGTCACAGGTTGAACTCAATCTTGGGAGCTGATGATTCTCTAATTCAAAGAGCACATTTCCAGTAAACATAAGATGTCATTTAGTCATGTCTGATCTACAAATCAGGTTTATGAGACTGCAGAGGGCACTTCTGCCTTGTGTTGAGGTTAGAGTAACAGACATTTACGTGCCTATCCTGAGGTCCAGCTCCTGCCTGACGTCGACGGCATCGCTGGTTTTTTGGTCGGGCTGGGTGAGGTTCTCACAGGCTGATCTGACAGCATGAAGTGTGATCTCAGAGAAGCGGGCTCGGAAAACCTGCAGGTTTGGCTTTACTGCCAGATACAGACAGAAGAGAAATCAGAGTGACTCAAACACCAACAGAAAGGGGCAACTAATAAACAGCTATTGAGAGAGCGTGCTGTCAACTGATTCTACAGCTTTCCAACAGCTGCATGCATTTCTGATCTATCACAGCCACATATTTATTAGAATTAGACAGTATTTAACCTGGACATGACAAAATTGAGAATTTGCCTCTGCTGAAGGAGTTGTTAAACTGCTAATGGAAGTCAGACTGATGAAGATGCTCTACACACCAGCTCTGCACACATGGATGATCTCAAAGCCAATGTTCTCTCCTTCTCGATCACAGTCAGTCCAGATCACCAGGGCTTGGCATTGCTGGATTTCTCGTTCAAGGGTTCTCTGAGAGGAGAAAAACAACACAGAGAGAACATTCCAGGCCACTTGCTCTGTCATTTCATTTCAGAATGACTCACTGAACACAAAATGCAATGTGTATCCATGGAGATGGGTTGTTGCAATAACATTTTGTAATTCTGTGTCTCGGGAGATCAGACAGCTTTCAAAAGAATTGAGTCATTTATTTACATCTAATTCTGTTAAAAAGTTTGGCTTGGAGCAGATTGTACCACAATCTGTTTTCTAAAAATGTCTTTTTCTGTAAAACTGAGACACAATCATCAATTCCACCTTGTTGGAAAAAAACATTTCTATTTTTAGCTGTTCCTTCACTGCACTACTTGTACATGAGCAAGAGCTTCAGTCTCACAAATGAACAGCATTTACAGTCCTAGGAAACACAGGAGAAATCTGCTAAACTGCAGAAATTTGGATGTTAAAGACAAAGGTAAGATCATCCTTCTCTCTGGGACAGTATTTGTTGAACCAACCCCTGATCTCAGTTTCAAAGTCTTAATCATGATGTACCTTGATATCCAGGTAATTTTCAGGGCAATACTTCTCAATTTCAGCATCAAAAAGAGCTAAAGGGTTGCAGCTGTGCCTGGAAAAGAGAGGAGAAACATGTGTGTGCACCACATAAACTAAAACACCATGTGTGAGACACTAACTGGTGCTGTATAAGTACTGGAATTAATGTATTTTATTACAAGCCTTGTTTCAGACGACAGAGAGTTCACATGAAATGCTGAGTAACATTTAAAAACACAGAATGGAAAACCAGCCAAAGAAATCAGCAAATCTGGAAGGCAACAAACAGCTTCTTCTATTTGAAGCCCAGAGTACAAAAAGAGGTAAGGCAGAGAAAGAACTTTGCTTCCCAAAACAGCTCCTGGCTGAACAAAGAACAAAGATCATCTCATTTTGGAATCAGTTTAATTCCCTGTGTCTGCCTTGGTGTATTTTAACCAGTATTATGTCTTTGAGGGGTTTTAGCACTCTGAAGACAGGAATTTGAAACAATATTTTGGCTATTTTCTATAAAATTTGGAACTCATCACCCTGCTCTGAGTCAGAGTCCCTCCCTGTCCCTTTGTCTTTGAGCTTGTCTCAAAGATTTGTCTTTGTCTTTGAGCAGTGTCTCAAAGATGGGTCAAGGAGGTGCTTCCAGTGTCAAGGATGAGAACAGGAGGTGACAGGCCCCCTCCTGTGAGGGGCAGGAGGTGACAGAGCCCTTCCTGCCAGGGGCACGAGGTACCAACCATTTGCGAAATGGCATGATAAAATCATGAGCCAGTAAATGTCCTGACACGGATGTCATCACCATGGTAACATTCTGCAAGAGACAGAGCAAGGAAATTAGTGGCCATCACTCACCAAAAACTACCCACAGCCCCAAAATGTCCCTTCAGTTCTCAATTTACATGATTAGTGACACCTTTCTCCTGCTAATTCCAGAATGGTTTGGGTTGGGAGGGACCTTAAAGCTCATCCAGTGCCACCCCTGACAAGGGCAGGGACACCTTCCATGGTCCCAGGTTGCTCCAAGGCCCATCCAGCCTGGCCTGGAACACTTCCAGGGCTGGGGCAACCAAAATTAATACATCATAACAAGTTCTATCCATGGCCTTATCCTCAATTTTTGTAGGAAGCTCCCAATTCTAAATAGCAATGTATTTTTGACTGACATAAAACCAGAAAGTTAAAATATTTAGAGCAACAAAACAGATGGCTGAGCCAAAGAAACAGCATCTGACTTTTCCTCATCTTTGGGCAGAACATCCCCATGGCTGGAGCCATGTTTTTTAACTCCTGACAAATGGCTTTTATTAATTAGTATTTGTACTTCATTAATCCAGCAGCAGATGGAGAGAAAACTCTTACCTGGCCAAATATCTGGTAGTCGTATTCATAGATCTTGTTGAACTTGGAAAACCCTTCTCGCTGGAAGGAAAAGGAGAATTCCTGAGTTTCTGTCTTTGAACAGGACACAAATTCTTATTTTTTTTTATCTTTTAAATTAATTTTTTTAACAGGAAACAAATCCATCCCACCTTGCTTTGTCCACACTGGGATGGAGCATAAGAGGCACGTGGCAAAGGAAAACCAGGTACTGGAGCTAATGGGATTTGCAGCAGGGAGAAGGAAATCTCCTGTATCATTTGTGGAGTCACTAAAATGGTGATTTCCAAGGTAAGAGGATTTTAAACCATTCCTGAGGGTTATCTCCCCATGAATAATGAGGAACTGATTTATTGAATGGGGCTGGCCAGTGTTCTGAAACTCCTATCTTGTTCCAAGTGACAAGCAGTGTCCCCAAGGCTACCTCCCACCTAACTGAGACTCATGGAAGTTTCTAGATTGTGTATTTGCTGCTTTTTTTTACAGAGGCAAGACGATGTCTTGATTGGGACTGTCAGCACCCAGGTTCTCAATAACACCTTTTATTCAAAGGAGGTTGAAGCCATGTGGGTGTCAGCCTCTTTTCCCAGGTGACAATATGAGAGGAAAAAACCTCAGGTTGTCCCAGGGAAGGTTTAGATTGGACATCAGGAAGAATTTATTCATGGAAAGGGTTAATCATTATTGAAGTGTCCAGGCAGGTGATGGAGTCACCACCCTTGGAGGTGTTCAAGGAACAATTGGATGTGGCATTCAGTGCTCTGGTCTGGGTGCCAAGATGATGATCACAGGTTGGACTCGATAATCTCAGAGGTGTTTTTCAACCTCAGTGATTCTCTGGTTCTGGCCTAGTAGCACCTTAGTTTGGGAGTTCCTTAGTTTGGAAACAGCAAGTGATTCTTAGCACAAAGAGTAGAAATCTTTGATTTTTTTCCTCTCCAAAACACAGCCTGTTTTTGCTTTATTTGGTGACCTCCAGTAAACCCCTGACACTTGCTGATGCTGCAGAAATGGTGTTTCTGGATGGGGAAATGCATGCTGATGGATGGTGTCAGTTTCTGAAGCCTTTGCCATACATTGCTAATCCAGGAATGACCCAGGGAGCCCTCACCATGGAGCTCAGTGCCTGGTGAAGGAAGCCTGGGCAGAGGGAGCTGAGTTCCCACTGGACTTAAACCACAAGGACCAGGACTCCCAAATACATTTGGGCAAGTGGTGATTGTGCACAGAACAAAGCCATTCCTGTACCCTCATGTGTTCAGGTATAAAACAGCGCCAAGTGTGCCACAACGCTGACGTGAAGTGTCCATGCCAAGCTCTGCCGGGAGTCCTGGGGCTGCCACACACGGCACGGACCCTCCCCAGCCAACAAAGCCACCCCAGCCTCCGTGCCCCAGGGAGCAGCAGGAGCTGGGGTGTTCCTACCCGCCGCATCCTTCTGTTGGAGAGCAGCTCAGCGATCCCTCGGGCAGCATCGTTCTTCTCCGCCACGCACAGGACCTTGCGGATCCTCTGCAGCGCCAAATCCTCCGCGGCCCGCGAGAAGCAGCGCCAGGGTTGGGGCAGCATCCCGCCCCTGCTAAACAACCGCCCGTAGAGGTTCATCACAGGAGGCGAGGCCAGGGCATGCTGCTGCTCCGCGTCCCGGGTCCTGCCGGCATGGAGAGATCGCTGGTGTCACCGCTCGGCCAGCCCGGGAGGCTCAAGGCAGCCCCTCGGAGCCGCACGGGGATGGAGAAGGCGTCATCCCGCTCCAGGCACGGCTGTCGGGGGGTCCCTCAGCCTGTCCCCCGGCCCTCTCCTGCCCGGCTGGGGCTGCCCTCTTCCTCCGCAGCCTCCTCACCACCGCTAATACCCCCTCGGGCTGTCCCTTCCCTGGGGCAGCGCAGCTCCCTCGCCACCCCTGATCCCCCCTCGGGCTGTCCCTTCCCTGGGGCAGCACAGCCCCCTCGCCACCCCTGATCCCCCCTCGGGCTGTCCCTTCCCTGGGGCAGACCTTTCCCTTTCCTTTCGCCCTTTTCCCCCCGTTCCCCCCTCACCTCCCAGACCTCCCGCGCTCCGCTGTCGCTCCTCCTCACCGTCACGTCCTGCCGTAAAGCGCAGCCGCGGAGGCGGCAGGGAACTACAACTCCCGAGATGCCCCGCGGCGCCCCTAAGTGTGCCCTCCCGCCGCCGCTCCGTCTCGGTTTTCCCCCTTTCCCGCCTCCGCTGGGCCAGTCCCGGGGTCGGTAACGACAAAGGGCGATGACGGTAAAAATAAACAACAGCAGCTGAGGAAGAGGAGGAGGCGGCGGCGTCGCTTCCTGCCAGCGAGGTCGGAGGCCGCGGGTCATGTGACTCTAAGATGGCTGCGGGACCGTGAGGAGGCGGCGGCTCCGGCCATGGCGGCGGCGTGAGGGGGACACGGGGCTGCGGCTGCGGCGGGGCCGGGCCGGGGCTGCGCCGGTGCCTCCCGCGGGGCCCGGCGGTGGCGGGGGGACCGGGGGCGCGTCGCTGCTCCATGTCGGTCCCGTCCTGCGGGAAATATGATCAGCGCCCCTGACGTGGTGGCCTTCACCAGGGAGGAGGAGCTGGAGGATGATCTGTACCGCGAGCCGCCCCTGCCCGAGGAGTACTCGGTGCCGCTGTTCCCCTTCACCGGCCAGGGCGCCAACCCCTGGGCCAAGGTCGCCGGCTCCAAGTTCACCCGGGACTTCATCCTCATCTCCGAGTTCTCGGAGCAAGTGGGGCCCCAGCCCCTCCTGACCATCCCCGATGACGCCAAAGTGTCGGGCACCTTCGATCTCAATTATTTTTCCCTGCGGATCATGTCTGTGGATTATCAAGCATCCTTCGTGGGGCACCCTCCCGGCTCTGCCTACCCGAAGCTGAACTTTGTGGAGGATTCCAAGGTGGTGCTGGGGGACTCCAAGGAAGGGGCCTTTGCCTACGTGCACCACCTGACCCTGTACGACCTGGAAGCCAGGGGCTTTGTCAGGCCCTTCTGCATGGCTTACATTTCTGCTGACGAGCACAAAATCATGCAGCAGTTTCAGGAACTCTCCACCGAGTTCTCCAAAGCCTCCGAATGCCTGAAGACGGGGAACCGGAAAGCTTTTGCCAACGAACTGGAAAAGAAACTGAAAGACCTTGACTACACCAGGACCGTCCTGCACAATGAGACTGAGCAACAGAAGAAAGCCAACGACAAGGGGTATTACACGACCCAGGCCATTGAGAAGGCCAATGAGCTGGCCAGTGTGGAAAAGTCAATCATCGAGCACCAAGACCTGCTGAGGCAAATCCGGTCCTATCCCTACAGGAAGCTGAAGGACTCTGAATTCCACCCCTACGAGCCAGAGTGTGCCCTGGACCGGGCTGATGTGGGCAACGATCAGGACCCAACTGCCTCTGACCCTGCTGAGCCCGGTGAAACTGCCCTTTACACCCACGTGCCATCCTACACCCCCAAACTCATCAAAGCCAAGTCTGCCAAGTGCTTTGACAAGAAGCTGAAGACACTGGAGGAACTCTGTGATGTTTATTTTTTCACCCAGACCCTTGACCAGTTGCACCATATCGAGAGGACTTTTCGAGGTGATGTGTGTTACCTCTTGACAGAGCAGATAAGCCGAGCTCTCCTAAAGCAACAGAGTGTCACCAACTTCCTCTTTGAGGATGTGTCTTTCCTGGATGAAAAACCTCCTGAAAAACAGTACAGAGGCTGCCAGGGGCTCGGCCAAGATGCCACAGATGAAAAGTGTTCGGAAGAGTCCCTTGCTCCTAAAGTGGTCATCAGCCTGGGCTCCTACAAGTCCAGCGTGGAGTGTGTGCCCATCAAGATGGAGCAGGAAATTGAGGACTCTGAAGGACCCAAAATGTCTGAATCCATGATGTCTGAGCACCAGGAGAACCTGGACTATCTGGATGCAGATATCAAAGGCAGCATCAGTAGCGGGGAGAGCATCGAGGTGCTCGGAACGGAGAAATCGGGATCTGGGCTGACAAAATCGGAGAGCCAGGCCAGCCTGCCCGTCATTCCCAGCCCCCAGGCCGGCCGGAGCAAGGTGGGCAGCCGGCGCACGGTCAGCGAGGACAGCATCGAGGTGCTCAGCACGTGTCCCTCTGAGTCCCTCATCCCAGAGGATTTCAAAGCGAGCTACCCAAGTGCCATTAATGAGGAGCCCCACGCAGATGACGACCAGGGAGGCCTTCGCTTCACCCCCAGACTGAACCCGGGCGTCGATGATGGGCAGGATGACATCTCAAAGCAGGAAAGCTTAGTGCAGGTGGATGCTGCCTGTTGTATCGGGAAGGAGAGCCCCAACTTCCTGGAGCCCCTGCCTGAGCTGGGGCAGAAGCCGTGCGAGGAGGACGGGGTGGTGCGGATCCCCCCGCAGCCGTACCGGCCGGCCGAGCAGGGGCTGCGCGGGGGCTTCCCCTGCCACGACGGCCTCTCGGGGGGGCTCCTGCCCTACGAGCTCGATTCGCGCTACCTGACGGGCAGCAGGGAGGTGAGTAAGAGCAGCCTGGACGAGTGCTCGGACTCCACGAGCTACATCAGCAGCGCCGCCTCCACGTGCTCCGACAGGACCCCCTCTCCCGCCCACCTGGGCTGCGCGGCCGGGGACAGGCACAGGAAGAAGGCCGGGCAGAATGCGCTGCGCTTCATCCGCCAGTACCCCTTCGCCCACCCCGCCATCTACTCCCTGCTCAGTGGGAGGACCCTGGTCGTGCTGGGGGAGGACGAGGCCTTGGTCAAGAGGCTCGTGACGGCGCTCTCCATCTTCGTGCCCAGCTGCGGCGCGTACGCCAAGCCCGTGAAGCACTGGGTCACCTCTGCCCTGCACTTGGTGGATTTCCAGAAGTGGAAGTTGGTTGGACTCCAGAGGTAAAATCAAGGATCTGTTTGCTATAGTAGGGTTGAGGTGTGTGGTAAGAACTTCCATCTCAGAGGGTAGGGGTTGTGTATGGGATCTTAATTGTCAGCATAGCTGACACAGATTTCTGCTGGTGGGATTTATTTTGGAAAAGGAGTCTTGTCTCCTCGTATCCAGCCTCACGTGAGAGTTAATGTTTGTAACATCTGCTGGGCATTTGCTGCCTGCCTCAGGTGAGTTACTTGCCCAGGAGATTTCTGCCTGGCAAAGCAGAGAACAAACACCTGAGTCCTGCTGGGTTCCTGAATGATCTGATAGGAGTGTTCCTGGAGTCCCTTGTGTGCTCTGCTTTGCCATCTCCTACTGGAACTCTTCTCACATTTCTAGCTGGAATTTTAGGGTAAATGGTGCTGTGCTGGAGGGGAGGGTTTTTTCTTGTGGAGCCCATTGAGCAGGTGATGAGATCTGTAGGTCAGAATTGGAGTGCAGCACCTTGGTCTGTGCTGGTGAGGAAGAAAGGCCCCTGGAAGTGTGCAGGAGCAGTGTTGGAATTGTAGGAAACCTCTGCTGAGAGTGAGAACTGTCCCAAAAACAAGTGCCCCTTCCCAACACCCAGAACTGTGGCTTCACAGCTCATATTAGCAAAGAGTGTTTGCTCAGCCCAAGGGCCCTGCCCTTGTTGACATTATGAGAAGGATTTTTTGGTGTGTTCCAGGATGTGTTCTGTGCTTTGGGTGCAGGTATG
This sequence comes from Cyanistes caeruleus, assembly GCF_971803275.1. NCBI lineage: Eukaryota > Metazoa > Chordata > Aves > Passeriformes > Paridae > Cyanistes > Cyanistes caeruleus. The sequence continues at coordinate 14,610,029 of NC_141717.1, forward strand.
GCAGGGGATGGCCATTGCTGTCACCAGTGTGGAAAACATGAGTCAGAGTGTCAGGCAGTGCTCAGAGCTGGAACAGCTCCTGCAGGAGTGTTTATAAACAGCAGGAAAATTAAAACACAGAAACCTCCTTTCTTAGATGCAGGGTATTGTATTTCTGGGAGATGTGGATGGTGAAATTATCCAAAACTCTGAGTTTGCTCTCATTTCTGTACTCGTGAGGCAGGATGACAGCTCTGCCAACAGCTGCTTGCAAGCTCTCTGTCAGTGAGGTTTTTAAAAACCCCAAGTGTTTACTCTTTGCTCAATGTTTGTGGTTTGATGCAATTTTTATAAACAGAAATCTTTATTTAAGAACTGCCTGTAACATGTGTCAGTCATTTCAGCTCTCCTCTGTGGAATGTTAATTAAATGTTCAGTTTAATGTGGGTGCTCTCCACAAACCATTTGTAGGAATGGCTCTGGGAAGGAATTTAGAGGCTGAACTATTTATTCCAGTAAGGATCCTGTGTCTCCTAAGGCAAGGTGCTGCCTGGGCACACGGGCAGCCCCTCCACCAGTTGGGGCTCCCAGTTTGAGGCTGGGTGCCATATCTGAGCCCAGCAGCTGTCACCACAAAGAATGGAGGAGATGAAGGGTTTGCTGCGTAGGCTTGTGATTTGCATTTCAGTAACAGTAGGTTAAGCTTGGTGGGTAATTGTATGGTTGTGAGCATGCTGTGGGTTTGCACCTGAGTGACAAATAGCCAGGCCAGGCTCAGACACGGAATGTTGTGGGTTAAGGACGGTTCTCTCTTTTAGGAAATTCAGAAGGTTCTTTGACCACCTCAGAGCAGCCCCCTCCCAAAGCAATTTGGGGGGAATGTGGAGCTCTTGGAAAGGGGCGACTGCTTTGGGTTTCTGAGTCACATTGAGAGGCTTCCAGCTGCTGTAAGATGTGTCTGTTCACCAGAGATGTCCTATCGCTCCCTCTCCATGTCACCAAGGGAGGAAGCTGCCCTGAAGTGTGGTGGTTTATGCTGTAGCATGCACAGTACAGATCAGGGCATGTGGGGATCTAGGGAATCGAGCTTTCTTTGGGATCTGGCAGGCTGGAGAACCTATTTGTCCCCCCCTAGGCTTTATTCACCCACAGAGTTCTTGCACCAGCTCATCCTCATAGAGGGGAAACTACACAGGATACAAGGCACAGAGACACACCCTGCTGCTTAATTATGGCTGCCCTCCATCCATGACCTCTCTCTTGCTGTTGCAGGGCAGTGTCCCCTGCTGGGGTGAATGTGCTGCACGCCCTGAGCCGCTACAGCCGCTACCTGAGCATCCTGGACGCCGACAGCAAGACCCTGCGCTGCCCCCTCTACAAGGGCACCGTGGTGGCCCGGCTGGCCGACCACCGCACGCAGATCAAGCGTGGCAGCACCTACTACATGCACGTCCAAAGCATCCTCACCCAGCTGTGCTCTAAAGCCTTCCTCTTCACCTTCTGCCATCATTTGCACCTTCCCATCAGCGAAAGGGAACCGGAGGAATCCGTTGTGAATCGCAGGATGAACTTCCTAAAGCTTCAGCTGGGCCTTGCCAACGAAGATATCAAAATCGTGCAGTACTTGGCCGAGCTGCTGAAGCTGCACTACATTCAGGAACCGGGGCAGGGGGGGAACCCCCTGCTCAGATTTGACTATGTTCCCAGCTTTTTGTACAAAATCTAGCCTTGCACAGGCCGTGTGCCCGCGTGCTCGGAGTCTGACAGAGCCCATCCGTGCTTGACATTGCCGCTGCCTGCAGTAGCTCTCACACGTCGGGAAGGGGCCGAGGTGTCGGCGTCTCTGCTCCGCAGGAATCCGGGTCTGCGAGGGCGGATTTCTGGTGATCCCTGTAGCCAAAAGCGTAAACATCACATAAACCATCGGGCACTCTGTAAATGTTAGAAGGGGCACTGTTAAAGTGGATCACAGCAGCGTCCCAGGGGGGTTATGGCATGAGGGGAGGTTGGGCTATCTCGGGGATCAATACTGACGAGTGTACAGCCCCCCATAGAGCACAGTGTCCTGCACTCTTCTGCCTGAGCACTGTCAGTCCCTTGCATGGGGCCAGGGCTGTGACCAGAGGTGTAAAGGCCATGTGAAGTTTTGTATCCACTGATGTGTCTGTCATGTGAGTGTAGCTCAGAGCCCCCAGGCAGGGCAGCAGCTCATGGGTTTGTGCACAGCCAGTGGAGGATGTCCCTCATCTTCCTGAGTTTCTGAGCACTTCCCAGGATAGGTTGTCCCTGGGTGAGTGGGAGCACAGCAGAGGCACAGATGCTTCTCTCCAGAAGGGGTTTCCCGTTTCTCCAGCTTGGTTAGAATCAGGAAGGTGGAAGCACTCCCTAGCGCTGGCGAGCCCCGAGGGCTGGCCGCTGTGAATGTAGAGCACTGTGCCTTGTTCATTTGTCACGCCCCATTTGGGCCGCCTTCGAGCAGCCTGGAGGAAGACTGGGAATCCTCAAAGCGTTTGAGGGCAGGGGTGGCATTTTAAAGACAGAGGGGAACTGAAAGAGGGTGAGGGCCCTCTTTTTAGGTGCTTTTCGTGATGGGGAAACGATGTGATTCAGCTGGAGCCACGCTGTGAGACAGCAGACTGTTAACCACAGGCTGCCTGGCTGGTGAGGTACAAGTGCTCAGGAGAGTTTGGGGATGAATGTACTGGATTCTATGTTCTATCTATAATAGTTTATTTATTTATATTTTTTTTTGCTGGGAACATTTGTGCTTTGTGGTAAAACAGGGCTGGCATTGCTGCGTGCTGCTCCTGGCTGAGCCATGGTCACTTCCTGACTACCTCTCCTGGGGCTCCTAGGTGGCTCTGGGTAGGGCAGAACTGCTGCTCTCTGAGCCTGAGTACTGAGAGCTTTTCCTTTCAAAGCTTCTGTGCCATAAAGGATGTACCACCAACATGGTGACACTCCCTGATCGTTCCTGTCAGTGCTGAAAGTTTTGTGCCCAGGCACAGCGCTTCCCTCTGGAGTCTTGTAGGTGATTCTGGGCCCAGGCTGCTCTGCCTGGTGCCATGTGGCAGTAGCAGCTCCCAAGGTACTTCTAAGTAAGAAAAGTCTTGCTAGGAAAGATAATCTTGGTTTTAATTCTTTTTAATGCTGATTATGGGGTGAGAACAGCTGAGATCATACAAGAGCTGATCTGTTCTTTGGTTTGTTGGGTTTTTTTAAACTTCTTTTTATGGTAATAATGTGAGGCAGCTTTGGAGATGAATGTGATCTTCCTTCTGAGCCCAGGAAGTTTCTGTGTACAGCCTGGGGTTCCCCAGCGAGGCTTAGACCCCACTGAAACTTGCTGTGAGACCTGCACTCCTCCAAAACCATGTCCTAGAGGCAGGGAGGCTCCTTGGGGAGGCTGTCATTTTGCACCAGCATCTGTGCCTCAGGATCATGCCACCTCCTCCTCTGCTCTGGAGAGGGCTCTCTGGGGTATAAACCAACAGGGCAGAAAGGCTGTTTTTAAGGCTATTGCTGTTTGTGGTGGCTCAGCCAAGTTGGCCTCCTGGTTCTCTCCAGAGGGATTTCCTGGGTCAAGGGTTGCCTGTGATGGTGATTTGAGGTTGTGGTTGGAAGCAGTGCAGCGTGGCCTTTGCTGAAGGTGAGCAGTGTCTCTGAGGGGCTGCTCACCTTTACAGCATGCTCAAAGCCTTTTCCTGTCCTACCTGTGCCCTCCTGTCTCATGTGAACTGAGTCTGCTGGTGAAAGGCCTCTGTGTCCATCAGATTGGCTTTCTGAAGTGATTCAAGGTGCCCCCTGATTGATTCATGCACACCCAAACTTCCACACTGAAGCTGAGGTGAGATTCCCTGGGGGAAGAGGCATCTTGGTAGATGAGTAATGCAGGTGACACCAGACAGATGAAAGCTCCCAGCATCCTGCTCTGGAGCTCAAAGCAGGAGCTTGTTTCCTGCTGAGAAGCAGCCTAGTGCTGTTTGGGTTTGAGAAGGGAGGGAGGGAGGGACAGACTTTTTTCCTGCTGACTCACTCACGTCTTCCTCCAGCACGGAGTGGCACAGATGATTAATGGTGGCTCATCTTAGTCACAGTGGTCCTGACCTGTGGTGTTCAGCTGTGCTCATAAATTGATAAATAACTCACTTCTTGCTCCCTCTGTCCAGCCTGGTAGTATCTGATTTTCAAGGCCGTGTTGAGCAATACTTGCACTACCACCTGTCTGACCTGCTTCACCTCTCTGCCACAAAGCAGCTCTGACTGGGGAGCTTGGCTGGAACATTACCCAATTCCCAACGGGAGCTCTGGGATTATCTGCAGCTGGGAGCAGTGGAGAAACACACCCTGGAGTGCTTGTCCCCCTCTCAGCAGTGTAACCTCTGAACTTGGACTGCAAAGGAGGCGTTAACACTGGTCTGTGCATTTGGAGCCCTCTGTGCTTGTGGTGGCAGAAACTGGGGGGATTCTGAGCACAGCTGGTGTTTGGGAGCTGAATTCCTCTTTCCTCTGTATTATCTCTGTCTCTGTTGTTCTGCTCCTGTACAGTACAGATCCCTGTATTGGCACTTTAGGACTTTCCCCTGTCTCCAGTTTCTGAAACTCACAGACTAGCAACAAGCCACAACCTTTGCACTGGTATCTCCTGCCACGAGTTCTGGCACGTGTGTTGGTTGTCCTGCCTGGGCCATCCTTCCACGAGGAGCAGGGCAGGTTCCTGGCAGTGGTAGTGCCATCCTCACCAGCCTTGTAGCTGCCAGAGCCAGTGGTGCCCTGCATGGCCATCCCCTGCTTCCGTGAGTGCTGCCAGCCCAGCATGTCCCCGCTCCCGCACGGCCGCGCTGGCTCCCTCCTTGCTGCCAGCAAGAGGAGGTGTTCGACCTGACCGAGAATTCCTCAGAGCAGGAGCCTCTCCTGGCCAGGACAGAGGGCTCCTGTTTGCCACACCTGCTCTTCCCAGCTGCCAGCCCCTGCTCTGCTCTCCACTAACCTGCTGCTTCCAGCTCCCACCCCAGGAGGCTCAGCCATAGCTGTAGGTGATCTTAACCCTACAAAGGTTTCATTTCTCAGAGAACAGTGCTCAGATTTCCTTTCATCTGATAGCAATCACTTCTGAGCAGCTCCACAGCTGCCTTGCCTCGGCAGGGAGGAGCTGCTTATACTCTAGCAATATTCACCGTGGTGGGAGAGGCACTCCAGGGGTGGGAGCTGATGGCTGGGTGCCTCCAGACCAGTTCTTTGGGTTTTATTGAGCGTGAGGCTCCTGAGCCCCCTGGTCTGGGGGTGGGGGCCAGCCCACGCTGCAGATTCCGGGAGCTGGGCAGGACCCGGGGCTTGTAGCAGCACAGTGAGAAGGCTCCTGTAACAGCATCTGAGGGAATCCAGGGAGCTGCCCAGGCTGCAGGAGAACACCTGCCTCAGAGCACAATGTCAGAGCACCAAACTGCACCCCGATGTTGGAGGGGTCACAAACCCCCCACCCCACTGCTCCCCGAATCAGAGTTAACTGGAAGGCAGAAGCAGGGTACCCGGTCCTGCCGCTGGCACAGCCGCTGGCACGGGGATGGGGCTGGGCTCGGAGCTGCCTCTGAGGGCTGCCAGGAGGCTGTGATTGATGAATTCTCATTTTAAAAGCACTGTATCCTATTCCTGCATGTTGAGTTCCGTGTGTGTGCCTGTGCGTGCTGAATGCTTGCGTCAGTAGTTAGGGCGAGTGTGACCGGGAGAAATCCAAGAAGCATGTCTTAGTGTCGTGCTGTAAGTGTTACTGCACAAGAGTTTAACAGATGTTAACACCAAATGACTAGTCTGAGAAATGTAATTTTAAAAAAAAAAATATTTATTTGGGTTCAGATATTTTTGAAATACAAAAAAAAAAAAAAAAAATTGGTCGTATTTTTTAAAGCCTATAATTCTTGGTGGTTAAATTCTTAATTTTACCGTGCTTATTAAAAAATGGTCCAACCTAAGCTTTGTGCCAAGGGGTCTGAGAAAATATTGTAGGATCTGGTTAGGATGAGATGGTGATCCCAGGAGGGATGTTCAAGACAAGGCTTTGCCTTGTCATAGCCTGTGGAGGTGGCAAGGCACATTGGATGAAGAGAAATCTTTGAGGCTGAAACCAGGGGCACTTCTCGGGGCTGTGAGGTTTCTTGTGCAGCTGGAGCCCCGTCCCTCACACTGCCATGGGCAGGGTGTCCAGGGAATGTGGACAGACCAGCCGAAATCTCATCTGCTGCTCCACAGCCAGCAGGAGCCGGATGGCACCGGGCCATGAGGTGAGGGTGACACAGTGCTGAAGGGCTGGTGTCCCCACAGGGCTTGTACTCGTGGGGTCCCTGTGCCCCACGTGGGAGGGAAAAGGGGAGTAAGAGCCAAAGGAGGAGCTGCTGCTGCAGTTCCACAGGGAAGTGCTGGGAGAAGGCACTGGGGTGTTGGTCTCAGGCTGGGGATTGTGAGTGTGCCCTGGGTACTCCTGTGGCTCCAGGAGCAGGCACGGATGTGTCCCCTTACAGGACAGGCAGCCCCGGGAGTGGGAACGTGGCTGCAAAGGCTTCTACCTCTTCCTTCAGTGCCTTCAGCTCCCCACGGTATTTTGGGTCCTCCAATTTGTCCTTGAATTCCTTCAGCGTGGCCTTGGGGCTCATTTCCTTCTGCACACGCAGAGCCAGCTCGATCCCTGCCGGGATGGGAGATGTCTTGGTCAGCCCCTGCAGCTGCTGCATCCCAGGGCTCTCCCAGCCCTGCAGCCCCTGGGACACAGCCCTGCTCCCTCCCTCCTTCCCCTCTGAGGGACTTGCTGCCCTGGGAAAACAAGTTAGAATTCCTGAGGACAACTGGGAGAAAACTGCAAGAGACACAGGCTTTCAGCCCACTGCCCGTGCAGAGGGGAGAGTTTGGCTGGTCCCAGCTGTGGCCAGATGTCCTCCCCCATGTCCAGATGTGGAGGTAGGATGGCTACTCCTCATTTGTGGGTGTGTTCCCTTGCCAGCTGTGGGGATGGCTCCAGTGGGGCTCAGCTGATGCCTCCTCAGCCAGGGGAGCTGCCCTGGAGCACACAGCCCCACAGCCCTGGCTCACCTCTGTGGATGTACTGGGCCACCTTTCGGAAGTCGTCCTGCCGGAAGCCACGCGAGGTGAGAGCCGGCGTCCCGAACCGGAGGCCGCTGGGGCGCAGGGCACTGACATCACCTGCACCACAACGAGGCACATGTCACCAAACCTGGCACCGAAACCAGCACCTGAGGGATTTCAGCCTGGCTCCTGGAGCTGGCAGAGCTTGTGGGATCCCTCACCAGGACACGTGTTCTTGTTGCAGGCGATGGAGCAGAGCTCCAGCACCCGCTCGGCCCGGCCGCCGTCCGTGCCTTTGCTGCGCAGATCCACCAGGATCAGGTGGTTGTCAGAGCCCCCTGCAAAGAGAGGGGTTTGGTGGGCACGTGGGCTTGGGGAAATGCTGCTCCTGCAGGAAACTTCAGCAGAAGACTTGAGATTTAACAAGGGATGAGGAATTGTGCCAACAGAGCCCTGCCCGTGGTGTCCATGAAGCGCTGCCCTGGTCAGACCCCAGGCTCAGCCCCATCCCATTGGCAAGATGTGTCCTCACCTGTGACGATGTCGTAGCCCATCTCCATCAGTGCTGATGAGAGTGCCTTGCAGTTGGCCACCACCTGCTGCTGGTAAGCCTTGAACTCGGGTGTCATGGCCTGGTGCAGCGCCACGGCGATCCCTGCGGAGACAGGCAGGCCAGGGTCAGTTTTGGGGGGCTCCCACCAGCAGTGACACTGCCAGCAGAAGCCACACTGGAGCTGAACAAATGAATGGACTGATCCTTCCTTTCCCCTAACCAGGTTGGTGGCATCACCATGACCCAAAACACAGGATAGGACAGTCATTCCTTGGGCAATGCTGGATCAACCAGCTGCCTTTTTTTTGCCACGGTGTCCCCAAGCTGTGAGCCCTGTAGGGCAGCTGGAGGATCCCATGCTGCTGCTGGGGACCAGAGCCCTGCCAGGACACCTTTACCAGCTTCCTGTGCCATGCTGGAGCTGGCAGCCAGCCTGGCTGTATACCTGCAATGGCGTGGTTGTGTGGGCCTCCCTGCAGCCCCGGGAACACCGCCTGGTTGATGAGGCTCTCCAGGTTGTAGAGGGTCTCCTTGCCTGTCTTGGGGTCCACGCTGCGGGTTCCTGCGAGACAGGGAGGACACGGTCACAAGGCAGCTTCTCCCACGAGCTGCTTTCACCCCCTGGCTGCTCAGAGCAGGCACAGTGCTTGCTCCTCTTCAAATCTGAGCCAGAGTTAGCCCAGGGAAGCTCCCCAAATGCTCCCAGGAATTTTCTGCCCTGCCTCCTTCCCAGCTGGAGCAGGAAGGAGCGTTAACTTGCAGCGTTTCTCCCATCACCTTTGCGGTAGAAGATCATGCCGGCCCTGCAGCCCCGCAGGGTCTTGTGGGTGGTGGTGGAGACGATGTCGCAGTGTTCGAAGGGCGAGGGCACCACGCCGGCGGCCACCAGCCCGCTGATGTGGGCCATGTCGGCCATGAGATACGCCCCGTTGTCATCGGCGATCTTCCGCATGCGGGCGTAGTCCAGGTTCCGCGAGTAGCAGCTGACGCCTGCGGGGACGGGCGATGAGGAGGGGACAGAAGCAGATGTGCAGGACTCTGGGACAGCCCCAGGACCAGGCTTGCAGTGCAGACAGCCCAGCTGGGGACAGTGCACAAGCTCCTTGCAGGCTGTTGGGGGTTTCCTCCTGGCACTGCAGCATCCATGGGCTTTGGGGAGCCACCCCCATCCGGGTTCTGCCACCAGGGAGGTTGGTACAGGTGTGATCCTTTACCTGCTATGATCAACTTGGGGTGGAAGAGCCGGGCGTTCTCCTCCAGCCGGTCATAGTCGATGTAACCAGTCTTGGGGTTGACCTAGAAGAGGAAGAGGAGGGTTCAGCCACCTCTCTGTGGTGAAGATCAGCTGCAGTGCTGTCCTGCAGGAGGGGTGCTGGCAGCCTGATGCTGGTACTTTTAACTTTAATAGGCACCAACACTTATGATAACTGCGCCCTGGCTCTGGCTGGAGCAGCTCTCTGTACCTTGTAGGGCATGGACTCGAAGAAGACAGAGGTGGCAGAGATCTTCTTCTTGTCCGTCATGAACCCGTGGGTGAGGTGGCCACCATCAGGCAGGTCCAGCCCCATGATCCTGCCGTGGGGCTCCACCAGGGCCGTGTACACCGCAAAGTTTGCGGGTGACCCTGCAGTGAGAGCGCACTGGGCTGGTTATGAATGCTGGGGCACACAGAGGCCTGGGCAACTGTCCTGGCTCTCCTGAGCACCCCAATACCTGAGTAGGGCTGGACATTGACTCCCCACTTCTGGGGGTCGAGCCGGTAGGCCTGCAGGGCTCGCTTCTGGCACAGCCTTTCCAGCTCGTCCACAAACTCCGTCCCGCCGTAGTACCTGCAGTAAAGGACAGGGCAGGGCGTAAAACCAAACTCAGAACAGTCCCTGTGACCAAGCTGGGGAGAAACTGGAGTGGTGCCCCATTTGTGCAGCCACAGCAGATGTGGCCCTGCTGAGACTGTCCCATGTGTGGCCAAGGACAGAGGATGAGAAGGTCAGAGCCTGTCCTGGAAGAGCTTGGCTGCCAGCATAAGGACATTGCTTCCTTCCCTGAGGTGAGGCCTGGCAGGATGGGCGGTTCCTCTCCCACCCTGCAAAGGTTTGGGTCGGTGGGCCTTGGCCCAGCCCCATACCTCTGTCCTGGGTAACCCTCAGAGTATTTGTTGTTCATGCAGGATCCCAGGGCCTCCAGGACCGCTCGGCTCGCAAAGTTCTCCGATGCAATTAACTCCAGCCCCAGCCTCTGCCGCTGTTTCTCCTTCTTGATGATGCTGTGCACCTTTGGGAGAGGAGAGAAATGGCTTCACCCATGCTGGCTCTGCACGGAGGTGTGGATGCTCCACCACAGGGTCAGGGCTTGGAAAGGTGCTGGAGAAGGGAGATGCGGTCTCTTCTTGGTGCAGCTGTTCCCAACCAGTCACAGAGAGGGCACAGAGGATGGATGGGTTCCAGCAGCTTGGGCTCTGCCATGTCCCTGGCTCCACGAGGTCAGCATCCCCACGGCTGGCTGGGGGTGAATGAGGCAGCTGGGCAGGAGCCTGGAAGGGGCTCTCACCTCCGGGTCGTTGGTGTCCAGTGGCTCCATCACCATCTTGCTATGGGAGGCCCAGAGCTCGGCGCTGGGGAGGCCCTGTGTTGAGCTCGCCATGGTGCTGCTGCTGGGTCTGAATCACCTGCCAGGGGAGAGGGGAGTCTGTAGGATGGCAGCAGGGCTGGGTGCCTCCTCATCTCCCTGTGTGCTGCCTGCTGCCATCCCACGTATTCCCTGAGGACAGCCATGGCTGGGTGAGGAAAACACACACAACCCTCAGGCTTCCCCTGCTGATTTAAGATCAGTTTGTTAATTACAGTGCTTTGATAATGTCTGATACTCTCCCATCACCGCCCCTCCCTGAGCTCCCCCTGCCCAGCTCAGCAGTGCCTGATCTTTAATTTCAAGGGCAGTGAAGTGCTCAAACCCACAGATCTCAATTTTAACACGCACTGCAATACCCAGCACGCTTAAACCTCTTGCCTGCTTTCCCTTGGGCAAAACCCCAGCAGGTCAGAGTCCTGCCCCAAACCCTGACTGAAGCATCTTGTGGAGCTGAGAGGCCCTGAGAGGCAGCAGCTCTGCCTCTGCTTGGTTCCATGGCCCAGTTGATGCCACTGCTGCTCTTGGGGAAGGAATAACAGCCCAGCTGCTGCCTTGGCAGAAAACAATTAATCTTTTTACTCATTAACCCTGCAAGGACGGGTGAAGGGCCGTGAGCAGGTTATTAAGCAATCCCACATGGTTTCCTTGTGCCAAGCTGCCGAAGTCCATTCACGCCGCCCTTTCTGGGCAGGGATGCTCAGCCATGCTCTGGCCCAAGCCCAGGCCTCACTGGCAGGGTGGGAATCCTCACTGCGAGAGGCTGGGCTGGGCAAATGGCTGCGAGGGAAGTGCTCTGGCTCTGAGCAGGATGTCCTGCATGTCCCCCCAGCACAGGCTGCTGCAGCACTCACACTCACTGCTTCTGGCTCAGGGGGGACACAGCTGCCATTCCCAGCCAGGATGAGTTCCCCCACCATGTCCCCTCTGATGGTGGACACCTGGCACCTCACCTGGGGAACCCCATCCCCGAAGCTCTGTCTCCAGCTAGTTCTGCACGCCCCGTATCCCGACTCCATCACCTCCCACATCCCGAGAGCCTGGTGACGCGCCTCTCTGCCCTGCTCCGGGTGGCGGGGACCGGCGCTGCCTGGCCGCTGTCACCGGCCGTGGGATACCGTGCCGTGCCCCAGCCCTGCTCTCCCCACACCGCACGCCCCGATCCGGGCCCCGATCCTGGTCCGGGCCCCGATCCTGGCCCGGGCCCCGATCCTGATCCGGGCCCCGCTCCTTACCCGATCCCGGTTCCGCCACCGCGCGGGAGCCCGCGCGCTACCATAGCCCGTCCTGGCCCCGCCCCCCCTGCGCCGGGACCAATCAGCGCCGCGCTCCGCCCCGGGACCGGCGGCGGGGAATACGCTCGGGAAGCGCCTGGACCAATCAGCGCCGCGCTCTGCCCCCTCCCCGCCTCCCATTGGCCCGCGCCGGGGCGGGGCTGGCGGCGCGGCCCGCACGTGGCGCCCGGGGCGCGGGTGACCTTGGCCGGACCGAGAGAGAAGGGCGGGGGGCCCGCGGCTGTCACCGCTCTGCCGTCACCCCTCTGCTGTCACCCCTCTGCCGTCACCCCTCTGCCGTCACCCCTCTGCTGTCACCCACAACTCCAGCCCTGCCTGCCGTGCACCCCCAGGTGTTTCTGCCCCAACCCTGCGGTGTTCCCACTGTCTTGCAACTTCCCCCATGAGCCCAAGGATGGGGCACCCCAACACTCTGCACCGGGCAGGGAGCATTTCCAGGCACCCCCAAAACCCCCCCAGCCTGTCTCCAGGACAGCGTCTCCAGGACAGCTGGTGGTGCCAGGCCCTGGCACAGGTTGGGCACGTTGCTGCTGTTGTGGGGAGCAGAGCTGGCCCTGTCCCCCGTCGCAGCAGGGCACCCCGGTGCCCAGAAGGATTTCTGGGTGCTCAGGAGGGAGAGCTGCCAGGGGAATGAATGGCACAGGCAGGAGAGGGGTTGTGTTTTCTTCATTCTTCAAATCTGAGTTAATGGGTGGGCTTGGCCAACCAGCCCCAGGGAACCTGCACCCCCTGGGTCTTCAGGGGTTAAATCAACACACCACAAATTGAGGAAGAAGATTAGGGCATAAGTGACCCTACTAAATTCCTCGTGATCCCAAGCCATGGGAAAATGGGGCGAGGCAGTGTGAGTCACCTTGGAGAGGAGCAGCAGAAGGGGAGACAGTCAGGAGGGTGAGACCACCGGCTGCCAAGGAACAGCACCGTGAATCCTGCCAGGATCTGCCAAGGCAAGTGCCAGGATGAACAGGAGAGAGATGAAGAGGAGGGTGGGCTCAGCAGAGCGTAGTGGTAAAATGTCTATTCATTCTTACCAGCCTAGATAGTTTTTGCTGTCATAATTTGTTATTGTCATCCAAAGAGGACCCATCACTGTGCGGGGATCTGGGTTTCCAGAGTTTTGCTGCTGGCCCATGCTGGATTTGCTGCACTGTTTATCAACAGTGCTGGATATCTGCACTGTTGATAGAGGTGTTGTTCTGACACTGACACCAACAGCAAAACTGGGTTTGGTTTCTCTGGTTGAGGTGGTTTCTGTGAGGTGCAGCTGCTCATGCTATAGAGGACTTTATATTAATTATAAATTCATTTATGTAATCTGGCTTTTCATACACATGTTGTGCACAGCTGCTCACAAATATTTTCACCTCTCTTGAGCTGCAGAAAACAGCTCTGTTGTGATTTCAGGTCTTGGCTTGCTAACGATGGACAGCACTTCTTCCCCGTCACCCTTCTCTGCCAGCTGTCCCACGGAGCAGCCTGAGAACGCCACTGACCACGACTACTACTCTGGCCTCCAGAAGACCATGCACATCCTCTCCATGGTGGTGTACAGCATCTCCTGTTTGCTGGGGGTGACAGGGAATGGCCTCGTCATTTGGATTGCAGGTTTCAAGATGAAGAAGACGGTGAATTCCGTCTGGTTCCTCAACCTGGCCATAGCTGACTTCATCTTCACCTTTTTCCTGCCCCTCAGTATCGCCTACACCGCCCTGGGCTTCCACTGGCCATTTGGGAAGCTTCTGTGCAAGCTGAACAGCACCATCGCCTTCCTCAACATGTTTGCCAGCGTCTTCCTCCTGACGGTCATCAGCGTTGACCGCTGCGTTTCTGTGGCCTTTCCCGTCTGGTCTCACAACCGCAGGAGCCCGGAGCTGGCAGCCAGGATCGCGCTGGGGACGTGGGTCCTGGCTGTCCTGCTCAGCTCCCCGTACCTCGTCTTTCGGGACACCGTGGTCAGTTCCAGGAATGTCACCAGCTGTTACAATAATTTTGCGCTGTCTGATGATTACACGTCCGAGGCAACGCGCAGGCTGTGGAGGGTGCGGCACAAAGCGATGATCATCACGCGATTCTTGTGTGGGTTCCTCATCCCCTTTGTGGTGATTCTCATCTGCTACAGCGTTGTGGCTGTCAAGCTGAAAAGAAGGCAGTTGGCCAACTCTGCAAAGCCCTACAGAATCATCATTGCTGTCACAGTCTCGTTTTTCCTCTGTTATTTCCCCTATCATGTTTTCTCCTTGCTGGAAATATCCAAAAACTCTTCCAGCCATGAGATGAAACTGGCCCTTTACATAGGGATCCCCTTGGTTTCCAGCCTTGCTTTCTTCAACAGCTGCATCAACCCCATCCTGTACGTCTTTGTGGGGCCAGATTTCAAGGAGAAGTTTCGCCAGTCCATCCTGTCAACCTTCGAAGGGGCCTTCAGCGAGGAGTCGGTCCTGGGCAGCCTGACCAGCCGGCGAAAGTCCAGGTCTGCTTCAGAAGTAGAGATCCCGAGGGTCTGAGCAGGTGCTGGTGTGGAAGGGGCCATTCTTTTCTCTGCAATTTCCCTCACTTCAGAACTCAGATCATGGGACTGGGGACTGTGAAGGGCTGCACTTGCTAACGAGGTGTGATTTCGTGTTTTGGAGGTATCTCAAATATACTATGATTTAACATGCAATGGGAATGGAAGAACTCTCTGGAGCTGCAGCAAGGTGGGTCAAAGTAGCAGCATTTTACTCCTTGTGTCTTTTGACTCTTGTTTATGGAGCCTTTAGGAAGAAAGTTAAATGCTGTATGTATAGGGAATGGAACAGTGAGTAAGATGCTCATCTTTTCTTTCCTCAAGCAGGACAAATCAGTGGTCGTGCTGCTGTTACTCAGATTTGATTTGATGTACAGCATAACTATTTCTGAGCAATGCTTGTCTCTGTGTTTGTCATGTTTGCAGCCCTTAAATAGCAGAGATCTGATAGTTTGTGCTGTTGGTGAATTAATATTAACCCCCAATAAACTTGTGTAAAACATACCCAGCCTGTTGTGTCACCTGTGGGATAAAACACTTGATCCAACCTGACTGAGCAGGTTTGTCTTTGGTAACAGAACAAGTAGATAAAAAGATTAAATATCTAGAATTTGGAAACAAACCACTGGTATTAGCAGCAGGTCTATAAGTGAGGCAGACAGGACATGACCTGGGTGTGAGGACTTGCCTGGGGCACGTGGATCTGATTGCCAGGCTGTGGTTATGGTTTATTGTTGAGTTTCAGACCTTTGGGTACATTTGAAAACCAGAGATTGGGAGGAGAAAGAAGAACAAGTGGCTGAGCTGAATCTGGTCATGCTTCATGTTTGCAAACTGCCCAGGATGAAGATGGTGGGGACTTTCTTACAGGCTTCATAAGGAACTCTTACATTTTTGTCAGTAGAAAATGTTGGTCACATAACACTGACAGCACTGAGGTGTTGTCATTCCCAGCCCATCCTTGGCAGCTGAGCAAGCAGTCACTGTATCACACCTCCCTCTCCTGCCCTACCCAATTTACCTGTAAATTAGTCCAATCTACCAATTGTCCTGTCAAAAACCTGCCTTGGAGCCTCCCTGCTCTGCTGGCTGGAAAATCCCTGACTCCCAGCCGGAATGTAGGAATTTACACGTAGCTCACAGCTCTGCATGGATGACGTTACGAGTGAGCGCTGTCATTCCAACATGCTGGGGATTAATTATGAGCCTGCTGGGCCATGCAGTATTGAATGAAGGTCGTGATCCTAAAGGCACACATGCACTTAACCTCACATTCATGCACAAACCCGCTGAGAACAGGGAATGGAACATGACCATCATCTGTCAAGCTTGAGTGAACAGAGAGATTTTAACCTTTGCCACAAATTGTTGCCTGTCATGCAGATAAAACTGCAATGTTTGCTATGCAGCATGTAACTCTGGGGCTATTTACTTGCTCCTGGAGGTAAACTACAGCATTGATTGCCATGTCAAGGTTGTGCAGACCCACGTTTGCTCTTTCTGGTTTTCCTTATCTGTTTGCAGAGTCCACGTAATTGTGACAAGAGTCTCTGTGAGTGTTGGACCAAGGCTTCAGACTCCTGTCTTGCCTCTCTCCTCAATCATGGCAGCCTTGAAGGCCACGAGTTGAAGTGTTGACCCGGTTTGTGGTAGGAAAGAAAACAATTTTCCAGGTCTTTTGGAGATCCAAGGTGGGTACAGATTCCCATGGGACAACGTGATTTAAGTGAAGCAGAGCATCTGGATGACCTAAGGAATTACCCCTGGAAAAGCCATTGGTAATGGAGCAGGATGAGCTTGAGACAGAGATGGATTTGTCATCTTGAGTCTGATCCCTGCCCTTTGTGCAATGGGAAACCGTGCTGACAGCAAGACAGGCCAGGCTGCCAAGGGATTGCTTCCAAGATAAATCTCCCATTGTATCGAGTTCCCTCATGTTCAGACTATCTCATTATCACAGGGATAATTGTCAGTCTCTCATTCCCAACTAGGAGGCAGTTCATTCTCTCTGATATTTCCACTTGCCATATGCTTATCAAGAAAAGCTTGAAGGAAAAAAAGGGGGAAATCCTTTCCAACAGGCAATCGGAGGAGGCTGAACGGCTGCTTTGGCAGCTGTGCCCTGCTCTGACGCAGCTTTGCTGTCAATGCTCTTTCAGATGCCGTGGGATGAGTGGAACAGCCTGAACCTCCCAGTATTTGCAGTCATTGAGAAAGGTGCTGAACCCGCTGCCCTGCTGGTGTGAGGCCTCATTGGTCCTGCAGAGGGGCCGATCCGACAGCCCCACTCCTACAAACAGCGGGCTGGGATGGGCAGAGCCACCGGGGTGTTCAGGGTCCAGGCACTGAGGTGTGTGTGGTCCAGGCTGTGCTGAGAGAACAAGCAAGCTTTTAGCAAGCATTTAAGTCAGAGATCTCACCAGGAGTAGCTGTTGCTGCCTTGCTTTGGAGGAGAGACTGTTGCAGGTGACTCTAGCTGGGAGAAGCTGCAGAGATGTCAGGGAGGAAATCAGCCAAGGAGGACGTGGCAAGCGGTAACAAAAGAGGAGAAAGCATTTTCTCCCTGGGACCTGGATGGCAGCAGGGAGGTAAAAACTGGGATCAGAATAGTTACAAGGAAAGAGGAAGGAATGGGAGATAAGACAGCCTTGAAAGTACCAGCAGCAGGCTAGTGAATGCAAATGAATGGGAGGGACACTGCAGCAGGTGAGGAAATCCTCATTAAGGAGAACTTAATGAGAGAATAAAAGCCTCTGGGAAGCCTCACAGTCCTCACACCTCTTCTCTGGTGAGACTTCCCTGGTGAGTAAAATTTTTAAGTATCCTGCTCTTGAACTTGGGTAATTGACTTGTTTGATGAGGTCAAAGACAGTGCAGGGGTCTGAGAGCAGAGCCTCTTCCAGAGCTTGCTGAAATCAGGCAGGAAATAATACAGGGAGTTAGAGGAGAGGTTCTGGTAGAAAGCTTCTCTGTGAAGGAGATGCTGGTAATGGTGTCAATAAGTGGGGTAGGCTGAAGAGACCTGGGTAAGGCTCAGCCTTTTTTTGGTGTAGCAGTTGGGTGAGGGTCCCACTCCCAGCATGGGCATTAATCTGCTCTTGCTGATCCAGGGCTGCTCCTGCTTGGCACCAAACTGGGGAGGACACAGGGTACTCTTTGCTGGTTGCCTTTTGCTGCTTCCCTGCACCTCTCCCAGCTCCTGCTTAGCGTAAGGGCCGAGGCTGGTACCAAATCTTTCTTTGCACCTTGCAGCTGTGCAGGCAAAGCACAGGAGCTGCTCTCGTACACTGAGTTCTGCTTTCATCTGCAAAGTGTCTCTCCAGTGACCAAGACAAGCCCTTGCTGTGCTCACTGAATGCCTGCACAGGGCATGGTGCCTGTGTGCTCTCTGGAGAGGAGGTGCAGCTTAGTGAGGCAAATGGCAAATGGCAAATGCTGAGACCCAGCCGGTAGGACAAAGAGGAACCGAGCACTAATTATTGTTTGTCACGGACTGTGTAGCTGTTCAAATTCCTAAAATGACACGATTTCACTGTGCAGTCCAACCAATTTTGCCTAAAGGCCATTCAAAGGGCAAACCACACCCGTAAACATCAGGTGATGGACGTGAACAGGATGTTCCACAGACTTTGCAGGACAGAGCTGCCCACGCACAGCAAAGCAGAGGGAATCTGTGAACCAAACAGGAGGCTCCAATGCTGGGTTTTGTTTCAGGGCAGTGTTTGTCCAAACCCTCACCCTGATATCCAGCTCGAGCCACCTCTCTGTGCAGGACCTGTCACACTGCAGGTATTCCACAAACCTCGTCTCCTTGTTGGGAGGCTGGGTGGAGATAACCCCGTGTCTGTGCTGGAGCTGATGCAGCAGATCTGTTAAACATTACAGACTGACTGGGAACTGGGAGCGCAGCTGGAAACAGGAAAAAAGCCCTGAACTCAGGGCTCCTTCAGTCAGAGCTTTGTGACTCAGGGGGAACAAGCCTGTGACAAATGAGTCTGGGCCTGTTTCCCACACAAAGCCAAGCAGTAATATTTGATAAAGCAATGAGTGCTGTTTACTGCCACAGCCCTTCAAGAAGGGAAGATGTGCTCCCTGCTCCAGGACTCTTATTAAAGCACTTTGCTTCCCGGACATGGGGAATGCTATTTCCAGATCACTCCCAAGATATGATAAAATAACATCTCCTTCCATCAATTCCAGAATGCATTTGTAGTTGTTTTGAGTTCTGCCTCCCTAGCTGGGCGGTGTCCAAGGCAGAATCTTCTGGAAATTGGACACAGTTGTCGCCCAGACAATAAAACTGAAGGTAGGGGAGCAGGGAGGTGATGGCTTTTGGTCTGTGCTCAGTGTGGAGGTGTGCTGCAGAACCTCCCTGCAGGCTGTGTAGGGTAGAAGATGTTTTTGGGATGCCTTTATTTGTTGGGAGAGACCAAACCTACCCACAGAGCTCTGTCAGGATGAAATCAGAGCGTTTCTTTGGTGTACCATGTTTGGTAGGTGAGCTTTAATACCCACTTTTTTTTTTTTTTTAAACAGAAACTACTCCAAACAAACAAAAGTCAACCTGGCTGAGCAGTGATGGATGGAGCTCAGGAGCCAGGGTGACAGCAGCATTTATCTTCTCTCAGGTGATGGATGCAGGCTGTCCTTCAGCCCAGTGCTGGATGAGCAGTGCCCTTCACCTTGGCTGGACTAGGTGTGGTGTGGGGGAGATTTTTTTTTTTGCACATCTCTTCTTGCCAGGGTCACATCTGGATTAAGAACAATAAACCTCTGTGAGCCAGTGTTCACACCCAGCAAATTTTCAGAATTCCTTAGGTGGCTGCTAATTGAATCACTGTAAACGAAATAAAATCCATCTGCTCATCTTGGAGCAACTGTTTGTTGAACTCCTAGTGTTTGGATAGAGTATTGTCAAATTAACAAATCCCTTTCCCTTGGGAGCTGAGATTTAAACTGGTGTTCCTCTGATCAGGAAGACAGAGGTGGGAAAGGAATTAATCTTTTTTCTCTAAGAAAACAAAGGCAGTAGCCTTATCAAAAAGGGATCGGAAGACAGGATCATTTAGTTCCTGGTCCTGTGGTTTGCTTAAGCAACGTCAGGAATTTGGGGCAGCACAAATCAAACAGTCAGCAAATTCTGAGTGCCCTGGGGTATTGAAAAATGCTTCTGGGGAAGGTTGCTAATTGCATTATGGGTCAGTGCTTCACCATGTGTTGTTTCTGGTTGTTCTGTGTTAAACTGTTCTGTCACACCAGCCTGTAGCAGACTCCTGCAAGAGAGACCGATGCTAAGAGAAATCTCTGCTGCTCTGTGAAGAGACCAACAAAAAGTTCACCCTCCTTCCTTTTTGTCCTGAAAGCCCTGAAACAAAACTAAACAAAAAAAAACCTGCTTGGGTCAATGATCCTGAACCAACTGTGTGGAAGCAACCAGCCTGGAAGCAGAAAAACATGGACTGGGGATGGCGAGGGATGGAACTATTCCCTTCCACCTCAGTGTAATTTGGAAGGGGATGTAGGAAAGGCAGAGGATCACTGCAGCACCTAAGAGGCTGATGGCCTCTCTGTTCACATATTTCTAACAGATGTCCTGGCTTTGTGAGCCTGCAAGTGGAATGCTCAACATCTGCTCCAAGGCTCCACGTTAAACTGCTTCTCCTTCCCCAGCTCTGATTCTGCTGAATAAAAATAAAAAAAGGAGATGACCAAGTCTTGGAATGCAAGAAGCAAATGTGGAATCTAGGGAAAACACTGGCCTGTGAATATTTAAAGTATAAAATGCAGCTTGTAGTGGCAGAAACATGGTTTCAAGCTATGAATTTGATGTTGTGCCTTTGCAGGCATGCTTGGTGAGCTGGTCTGTGGCTTTTCCTCTTTTACGTTAAGGCCATCGTGGACAGAAATATCTGCTGGGATGATCAGCCTTGCTCCAGTGCACCCTTCAGTCCAGGAATAATCAAATTTAATTGCTTTGTATGAGAAAAGCTGCAGCAAAAACTACCTGATTTGTATCTTTATGCTAAAATTCTGATCCATAAAATGCTGTTCAGCTTGGGCGTACTGAGAAGTGTAATTTAAAACAGGTTGTAGCTGTGCAGTCTGGGGAAAAAACATGGTGTTTGGGTTTTGTATTTAAAGGAGGGATGTGTGTCTGTGTGGGATGACTATAACTTCCTCAAAGCAGTTTTGTCATGGGTGTCTTGGGATAAAGCTTTTTTTCCTTTTTAAACATGGTGACTGAAATAAGAGTCTCATTTCAGATGTCAAGAGAATCTTTGTGCAGTTCAATCAATATATGTGGCAAGGAAAGTCTTGAGAGGACTCTGGATAAATCGTGTGTGCTTTTGACAAGGAACTGAGAGGCCACTAATAGTTTCTGTTCTTAATTTACTTTGCAGAAATGCCTCTTTTTCTATAAACACTTTGCTGATGGCCAAGGCCAGATGACAGCTCGGTGTCCGGCAGGGATGGAGATGCCCAGAGCTTCCTCTCTGCTGGGAATGCAGATGTGAGCTCCAAAATAATGGCACTTTGTGGACATCACCGCGTTATTCCACGGGGATTTTGCACCACGGGTAATTTTTGGTGTGGGGGCCAGCTGAATTGTGGTGTTGGGGTTCCCCCATCATCCCAGTTGGTGACTCAGATCTGTACTTCTCTTTTTCTGTAAAGGACAACAAGGCTCAAGACGGGTCTAGAAAAAAATGTATTTTATAAGGAATGGCTGAGCTGGGTTTGTTTACTCTGGAGGATACTCGAGGGCTCTTAATGAACTCCCTGAAAAGATGCTGTAGTGAGGAGCTGGTTGGTCTTGGAAATGGCCTTAAGATGAGACATGGGAGATTCAGATTAGATACCAGGAAAATTCTTTTATTGTCCGTGTGGTCAGGCATTGGAACAGGTACCCAGGGAGGTGGCGGAGTCACCATCCCTGGAGGGGTTGGAAGAGGCATCCACATCTGGCGATGCGGTTTCGTGGTACTGCTGCGTTGACGTTCGGACTGGATGATCCTGACGGTCTCCTCCAACACTGCCGATTCTAAAATTCTAACATTCTGCGACTCCAAGACGCCGTCCCGGCGCCCACGATCCCGGCGGGCGGAGGGGGAAGATGGCGGCGGCCGGGTCCCCTCAGCGCGGCGGGGGAAAGGGGGGGGGGGGCGTCGCCTCGGGCCCGCCCCGCCCGCCCGCGCTCCCTCCCTCACGCCCCGCCGCCATCTTGCCCGCGGAGCACCGGAGGGGCTGAGCTCCGCCGCCGCCTCTGCCTCTCCCCCTCCTTCCCCTCCGGCCGGGCCGCCTTCTCCCGGGGCCGGGGGGCCGGAGCCGGCAGGTAAGGCCTTCAGCGAGGGGCACTCCCACCCGCTCAGCCCAGTTCAGCCGGCTGTGTGAGGGCAGGACATCCCCCTTCCCCGCATGGGGTTCCGACGCTTGAGGAATGGGCTACGTCGCCCTCCCCTCAGGGGATGGAGACCCTCTCGTGGGCGGCCCCTTTTCGGGGTTGCTCGGGCTCCCCGCAAGTCCCACAGGTGAGGGACAGCGGCGTGGGGCAGCGGCGTGCCCGGGCCGCTCTCGGGGCGGAGGGATGGGATCCACGGGGACCTCGGGGCCTGTGTAACCCACCTGGAGCATCTGAAGGACTGGTAGGGAGGTGTGGGCTGGAAAGGTCTGTTAGCCCAGGGGGATCGGCGAGTGTGGAGGGACGGGAAAATTCCCTGTGGGGAGATTGATGAGGATGCGGATTCCCTCCATCCCATTCCTTAGTACCATGGTTATCCCATCCAGGTATTCCTGCCTCTGTTGCTTTCTGTGTAGACATGCTCAGTTCATGGAAGCATAAAGCCATGTGTGCCCAGTAATTCTTGTGCTCATCATGATGTGTATGTGTAATTGTGTGCAGCCCAAAAGCAAAGGCAGGAGTTTGTCCTGCAGTCTGTTCTGTGCTGCTTGTGTTCAACCTTGGAAGGCTGGCCCACCTCAAACCAGAAGGTTATGGTCCCATGTACCCCTGTGGAGTCGTGTCTTTGCACATTTAATAAAGTTTTGTGAGCTTGCTTTCATCCCAACACCTGTCTGAAGGTTGATCTATCCATATTACTCTTGAAACGCAACTTCCCTGCCCAAACACACCATAGCCCACTTGTAGCTGCTGAGGTACATCCACAAGAAAGTCCTTGACCTGTAGTTACATGAAGAGCTGTGTTCACTGTTGCTTGTAAATACATCAATTTATTGTGCTGTAAAATGCACCCTCAGCGATAGCTGGGAGCCAACAACTCATCTTTTCAGATCTCTTAAGGCTCCATATTTCCCTAATATATGGAAACAAAGAACACACACAATTGGACAAAAATATGCCTTCTATGAATGCTTTTAGTAGCATGGAAAGTTGCCTCCGTGCTGTTCCCATCCAGGCACACAAGCAGGGTGCTCTCAGGTACTGTTCTGAGACCTAAAAGCATTTCAGCTCTGTGCTCGCTCTGGTGGAGCTGAGATGGATCTTGGACACCACCATGAATATTTGATGGGTGATGTCCATTAGTTGACAGCTGGGAGTTGTAGGGAGTGAGTGAGCAGCAGAGCAGAGAAATACTAGCTAAGAAATGGGGTTTTATTTAGGTATTTAATTTGAGAGGGATACAGGTCTTGCTTTGGGGATATGGAGGTACCTTCTGTTTCTAGCGCAGTGAAACATTCAGACATTCTGGGGGTAGAAATTGCTGTTTGTGCTCTGTCTGTGCAGAGTTTGGGAGTTCTGATGACAGGCAGGTTTTCATTCACGGCAGTTGAGCAGAGCTCAGCCTTGGCACCAACAGATTTGTTGTTAGGAAGTTCCTGACTTGACTTTGGCTCTTCACAAGAGTGAATTGGGTTCCTCTGATGAAGTTAAATTGAGCCAGACTGTCTGGTTGTAAAGGAGGTGTGAAGGAGTTTCATTACAGACCTCACCAGCTGTTCCTGTAAATACAAAACTCTTTCTTTTAGTTGTTGTTTTGGAGTACTTAATAGTTGATACATCATCAGCTTTTTCTAACCAATTACATGTGACTATTATATAATCATGTTTCTCAGCAGGCAGATGTTTACCAGGAAAGAAGTTACTGATTTAGCTGTAACTTCTGTTTACTTTGGTTTAAATAATGCCACTTGTATTTCATATTTCCAGTCTCCTACGTAATGCTGAAATGGGTGGTGGAGGGTTGGACTATTTATGCAGCAGAAGTGAAGTGCAGCAGGATTTTGAGTTGAATGCTGCTTCGATCTATGCTGGTCAATGGGATCATTTTTTTCCTTTTATTTGCCTAAAATTTATAGTAGAAGTAATCATGAAAATATGATTTACAAAGAATAATAAAAAGATGGAATTCCATCAAATCCTTGTTGAGATTAGTGGTTTGTGCCTATATTTGAAACAAAACAAAAATGATACTGATTCCATCCTGATATTTTTCTCCTGTTTTCACAGGTGAAATATTGCTTTCAAAGAATGACAACAGCTGCTTCAGCAAGTGGATTTGCTGTGCAAGAGGTCATTATTTACAGCTGCCAGCTTTATTGAATTCTTCCTTACATTTCACCCTTATTTGTAAGTTTATAAGTTACTGCAAAGTAATGAAAAAAGACTCAGCTATGGAAATAGACTCTTCTAGCCAGGGCCCAGGAGCTCTTTTTAGCTCAATTCTACCCCTGACTGTCTTTGTGATTTTGGAAAAATCAATGAACATTGCTCAGTTCTGGAAAATGAACTGGACAAGCTGATGGAAAAAAAGTATCAGTGTTACTGGATGATACTGAGGAAAACAGTTAAAAAGGAAAAAAAACCTTAGTGCTAGAGGGTTGTCTTGGGGAATCTTTGAAACACTGTAGGGAAGCTATTAAAGTGGGGTAACAAATTTTAAGGATGCTGGAATATCCAGGGTTCTGGGAGACTCACTTTCTAAACAGAGAAAATGTGTCTTGTTTTGTTTCTTAACATGGATTTAAATGATCTTTGATCTCTTGCAGTCTTTTAGAAGCGGCAGAACAACTTAGGGTTGATGTTTTGTGTGCCATCTACTGAAATTGGGGCCATCATGAATATCACCAAGGGTGGGCTGGTGCTGTTCTCAGCTAATTCCAATCCCTCATGCATGGAGCTGTCCAGGAGGATTGCTGAGTAAGTAAAGCCTGCAGGGAATCTTGGGGTTATTCTGGTGGGATTTGTTTTCCTGGACACCTGATTTCCCTATTTAAAGAAAGTTACATGGGAAAACTGCCATGATTTGCAAGAATATGGAGTATGCTCTATTGGAGAGTGTGTTTCAACAGCTCAATTACTCTGTAACTTGTGTTTGAATTGTTCTGTGGCAGGTTGTGATTGGCTGCAGCATTTTATAGGAAACACGTGGGATAATTAATGTTTGCATAATGTTAAATCATCACAGCAGAAGTTTTTACTCCTTGTAGTGGGGTATTTTTAGGCAGGAAAGCTACATCCCTTCTGCTCTCTGTATATTTTGGATGGGAACATTTCTTAAGCTTAAATCCATGAACAGCTTCTGCAGAACTTTTAGGACTTAAATACATTTTTACTGTGCTATTCAGGATGCATGATGGGAATATTAAGACAGGATGGATTTATTCCAGAAGCTTATTTACCCAAATTTGGGTGTGATAAGAAGAGAACAGGGAGTACAAAGGAATTCAGGATACATGTGGAAAGAATCTGGGCCCGAGTGCAGAGCATACTCTGGTCTCCTTTTTGTAGTGATGGGGTCTAGCTAATGCTGACAGGGAATAAATACAGCAGATATTATTCTTCCATTACCCATAAAATAGTGCTTGCTACTTTTTCCTCTTCACTCCACATTGACTTTTTTCTACAGAGAAGAATAATTTAAAATCAGGTTTTTTAAGTATTGTGCACATGTATGTTGCCACATGTGTGTATATATTTATATGTAGGGCAGGAAATATATTAAAAATTATAAAATGTTACATGATTTAGTATTCCAGCATTTCTGTCTCCTGCAGCTTGTTCTGAGCTTGACTGGAAAATAAGCTTGGCATAGTCTGCAGTGCAGCTTTTGGAAATTGTAGGTGCTTTTTAAAGAAATGTTAACTGTAATTACTGGTTTTATGGTTTGGGATTTTGTTTCCTTGGTTTTCTCCCACAGAATGCAGCCTTTTCAGTAACTGTTGCATTACATGGAATTTAGATTTGGTTTGCCCTTCTTCTCTCCTTCTTGACTTCTACCTTCTTTCTGATCCCACAGGCGCTTGGGAGTTGAGATGGGGAAGGTTCAGGTTTATCAAGAGCCAAACAGAGGTGAGCATTAAATTAACAAAATTGGAAATGTACCTGATTAAAATACTAATTTGAATGTATTGGTTCCCCTTTTCTTAGACTCTAAAAAGAATTTTGCTCTTGCAACTATTCCATTTTTCTCTTCTTGGCAGAAACGCGAGTGCAGATTCAGGAGTCTGTGAGAGGAAAGGATGTATTTATCATCCAAACAGTTTCAAAGTGAGTAACTGCATAAAGACCCTTTGCTAGCATTTTTCTTTGTGGTGGGTTTTTGATAGTGGTTTTGTTGGGTTTTTATATGTACACAAAGACAGCTTTGGCATAAGGTAGCTTCTATAATTTTATTTTTTAGTGACTATAGCAATAAAAACTTCTCCATGGTCTCTGCATTCCTTCCCTAAGTGTATTCTTTTGCTTTTGTCATTCTCTTTAAATTCTTCTCTGCTCAGCTCCCTGTCTCTAGCACCATCACCAAGTTAAGATGTAGGAGGAACATTTCCTGGGTAATGTGTCCTGTGATTCAGAAATTCTTTAATTTTATGTGAAAAGGACTTTACAAATGTGAAAACTTTTTTTAATGGCAACAGAAATGCAGGTCTTTGCTGATGACCAATTCTCTGATAATGTGCCCTCTCCATCTCTGCTGGGTTTAAATACTTTGGTGAATACAGGATTTTTATGCACCAGCTACAGAAGCAGATGTTTCTCGTTGCAGGGATGTGAATACCACGATCATGGAGCTCCTGATCATGGTGTATGCGTGTAAAACCTCCTGTGCCAAAAGCATTATTGGAGTGGTTCCTTACTTCCCCTACAGCAAACAGTGCAAGATGAGGAAAAGGGGCTCCATTGTCTCCAAATTGCTGGCCTCCATGATGTGCAAAGCTGGTAAGAATGTGGCTGTCCTTAAATAATCAGAGCAAAGGGGGCTCCTGCTGTCAGCTTCCAGGTTTAGAGAAATCTGCACACAAATTTGGACTCTGTTTAAAAATAACTGGCAAACTTTTAATGGGTTTAAAACCTATGTAAAAAGAGAATGTAATTAGAAATGTTTCCAAATGATGAGTTCATAAAAAACCTAAATTTGATACCGTTTACATTGAGTTGTACTGAGCTGGTAAAATGAGTCTGCTGGGCTGAGCTGCTTTGAGCTGTGGTATTCACCTCTCATAATACCATCCTGGGCCTTTCTTACAGTCTGGAACAGTTGTGCCTTGTCATTTCTGTCTTGTTTTTTACTTGTTGGATGAATGCACTTTGTCCTTTACATTTGAGACCATGTGGGAGAATGAGATTATTCATTTTCACAGCCTTCAACACATTTTCTACTTCTTTGCTTTCACTCCCATCCCTGGGAAAAAGCAGACAGCTACAACAAGCTGTGTGATCTGGGTTGTTATTTTGAGGTTTTTGATTAGGAGCTTGGCCCATTCTTCAGGAATTCAGAACTAATGAGCGTGCCAGGGTTTTGCTGTGTGACATCAGACAAATCAGTGCTTCCATTTTGTCCCCTGTCCAGTGGAGCAGGCTCTTGCCTGCCTCAGTGTGGCACTGCAGAGTCAGATATGTGCAGTGTTCTGAGGTTCTTTTAAAAAAATCACTATAGAAACCTTAAAACTCATTAATGCCAGTGTGCTTAAGAGGAACTGAAATTAATTTATTATGTACTTTCACATAGTGTTCTCATGCAGCTTAGAGATTTTCTGGACAGATTGCAGTGAAACTTAGAAAAATCAGGTGTCTGTTCTCTCTTACTTTCCTTGATGTGCTTTTCTGTATTATTATTTTGTTTTAAAGGACTAACTCATCTTATTACCATGGATCTACATCAGAAGGAAATTCAGGGTTTCTTCAATATTCCAGTTGATAACTTGAGAGCATCCCCATTTTTACTGCAGTACATCCAAGAAGAGGTGAGGAAGGCCTGTTAATACAGCTGATATTTTTAATTATGTTTTTTTGTCATGTCTCAGGGCATCTGGAACAAATCCCTCTGAAAAGATTAACTCTTCAAACTGAATTTTAAGGGGGGAAGGGTCATGTTGGGACAGCGAGTGGTGTTAGAAGCTGTTGGTTCTTCTCTTCCCAGGTTTAACTTTTGCTTTCCTGAAGAGCTGATTTTTTCTTACCCATGCAGCAATGCTGTTTTTTTCTTAGATATATTCCCCTAACACTGGAAAAAAAAAAAAAAAAGTATTTTCTTGCTCTTAATGTCCTCTTCCTTTCCTATTTCCAGTTTCCTTGACATTTATAGGCTGGGCTGCTTATGTGGGTATAAATTTAAATCCCATAATAAGAAACACTTTGGAAGTTGTAAACTATGAGAGAGCCTATTGATTGTGCTCTGAAAGTCAGGCTGGTGGGTGGAAATCTCACCCACTGTTTGCTCAGACTGCGTGTCTTGACTTGAGGAGCTTAACTTGGGATATTCTGTGCCTCTGTTTCTCCATCTTATTTTTATAAGGGTTTTGAGAAGTGCTAATGGTAGATTCGCCTGTACAAAATGTGCAAATGATAATTGTAGGTATAAGATGCGTGTTAAGCCTCTGACTAATGATAGTTTGGAATAAAGCAAGTGCTTTCTTCCTGGTGAGAGAAAAGGTTTAGCTCACTCTTGCTTTTGAATTGAAGCTATTTCTTTTTATAGAGATAGGAATGCCTCAGTTTAAAAAACAAAACACACCCCACCTCACCCCCTTAAAGAAACTTAAACCAACATGATTTTGTTATGACAGTATTAAAATCTGTTTGGGGTATCAGTTAGCATTTGAATTCCTCATTTTCATTTCATTTGGTAATAGAGACAAAGACTCTATTGGCAGAACAAAATTCCAGGCTCTGGCTTTGCCACAGTCATTCATCTTGTGTTCCAGGAGAGAAGTATTGCACATTGTAAGCACTTCCTAACTCAAAAAACCACAAAAGAACAAAAGTGGAAAACCAAATACACAGACACAAGGCAAGTTTTGCCTTGATGTGTTGCTTGAAAGTGTGGTTTATGGTCAATTACACGATCATGGTCCAGATTTGGTCTTGAAGCACATTTTGATTCCAGAGCTTTTAATGGTTTACACAGGATTGTTGCAGCTTTGAGTCTGACACTGCTGTGCAGTCCAACAAATGACCATTTGTAGAGATCTGAAGTATGTGTAGAGAAGTTTTAAAAGATACTTTCAGTTCTTCATCCCTCTGCTCATCCATGACGGGATTGTCTAAAACCAGAGTTAACTGAATGGATCTGACCATGGGATCTGTACTGGCAAATACCTTCACCAGCCAGATCATTTATCTGTGCTTCAGACTTTGATCCATTGCCACTGAGGGGGAATTCAGAATTCATCTCAAGTTCCTGGTGGCCACAACGTGCTGGATATCCTGTGCTGGGAATGCCAGAGCTTTCAAAGCTGTGGAAATGATGGGATGTACCAAGGAGCATGAAATGGAGTCCAGCTTAATAAGAATGAAAGTCACTTAAAAAGCATTTCACTGAAAGTTAGGAGGATGAGGGCTTGTAGTTGTTCCCCGTTGGAAATTTATGCCTAGGTGTGAAGAGAATCACTTGCTGTTCTGGGATGAAGACAGTCCAATAACTGAAATCCCTGTGATATGAAAACAGTTTGGTGTTTTCCTCTGTGTGCTTGGCAAATGTTGGATATTTTATGGCTTCTTTCCTTTACGCAGGTGTTAATCCCAGAGTGACATAGCCCTTTGTTACATGGATTTGTTGACACCTCAGTGTCTTGGGGATGACACTTCTGGCTTTCTAACTTCATTTTTGAAAAGCCGAGAACAAATTTGGTAATTTGGCAGGGGAAAAATGAGGCAATGGTGTCTGAACTAGATCAAAGCCTTTATTATGTCAAGTGACAGGTCCTGCCTTGTCCATGCCTTCCGTCATGTTAATCTTTGTAGCCTCTTGTATAACTTCATGTTTGTAAAGGACAGAACATGCTGAATTCCCAGTTTATAGGTGGAGTTACTAACAGTGTGGATTGTTAACGTTGCCTGACGTCCTCAGAAAATTTCTTGCTTTCTGTTGGTTGAGCCCTTGCCCAAATTCAGAACTCTTTTTTTTTTTCCCCATCCCCATTCCAGGTAGAGCTTTTGAAAATAATCAGGCAGTGCAGTTTGTGTATTGTGGTTAAGATTGTGGAAGAACTTACTTTGCCTGTGTTTGCAGAAACCCCAAGTATTTCTGTGCTCTAGAATGGTTATTTGACATCTGACAAGGTGGTGAGCTGCATGACAGGGTGTCATCCCCACAAATCTCTGAATTCCATCCCTAACAGATCAAATTGCAGGTATTTGGTGATCAGTATTCCATCCCTTAACACTGGGATTCTGAGGAGGACTGGACCTGCTCTGTAGGACTTTGCTCGGCTCAGGACAGACAGGTTCTCTTTAAGCTGCTCTCCATAGAGATGGGTCATCCCAGGGCAGCACAGTGAAGGAAAAGTCTTTGTTTTCAAGGAGTGGGGTAAGATGAGATACCAGAAGTGCAGTTGTAGTGCTGTTGGAAAGGAGAACTGGAAGTGTGAATGGTGGAATGCTTGGGAAGTTACAAGCCTGATGAATCTGATGTAGAGTCACTGTTAGCAGGAAAAATGGACATGAGGGTAAGAAACTTTTGAGAGCTGGGGAGTAAAATGCTAGTTAAATGGGGATCAGGAGCCTGGAGTGAAAAAACAGTATGAGAATGGGGCAGGGGCAGCAAACTCAGGGAGCAGACTGTTGGGAAGCCTGACTGAAGCACCTCTCAGACATCAGAGGGAAACCCAGAGTTCCTGGCCTCATCCCTCTGGTGCTGTCAGCATTTGCAGCAGCATCTCCTTGTGCTGACCAGCGTGGGAGAGTTTGCAGCACTGTGAGACTGTGCCTCCAGGATCAGTGCAGTGACTGTGGAAGTTTTATGCCTTCTGATGGTCCATAGAAAGTCAGTATGAGGTGATGGAGAGGTGTGACTTTTCTTGGGGTACTCTATATGACAATAGGAAGTTGTAAAATTTTGGGTTTTAGTGATTAAAGACAATTTAGGTTGAACAGGAAACTTTAATTTTGATGGTTTCCTGGTTTTTTTAACACTTGTGGGTGTAACCCTGATGTCCTAAAGCAGTTACTTCTCTGTTATCTGTACTATAAAATGGGCTTTCTAAAAGGTGGAGTTTGAAGTTAGTATCTGAATTTTCTAAATACATGTTTTTACTGAGCTGTCAGTCCTGATCATGTACCATGGATTCTTGAGGTTGCTTTCATAGGTAAAATGTTCAATGCTTAAAATTCTTCTGGCAAAATAAAGTTCTCTGATTCTTACTGACATTAAATCTGTCTAAAGATATGAAGTGGACATTGCTATCTGTTATTTACTACAGATACCAGACTACAGGAATGCTGTAATTGTGGCCAAATCTCCTGCGTCTGCAAAGAGGTGGGTAAGATCTGCTCTCTTGCCTTAGAGCAGGAAATCTCTGTCGGGATTTTGTTCTTAGGATCGAGTGAAGGACAAATACCCAATAATTAGAAGATGCAGCCTTCGCACCCCTCCCAGTTCTCCTCTGTCAGCTGTGTAGTTTTTACATCATCGCTGTAATCATAATAAATCTGAGAGTGAAAAAAAATATACAAAAGGATGTGGTAAATCAGTGCAGTGCTTACGATTAAGAAGGTTTTTAATCATGTTATATGTGTGTGCATTTACATTATAAAACTCCTGCTGTAAATGAGGAAAAGCAGCTGGGAGTATAATACCATTAATCCAGATGACTTTCTTAACACTGGCATAATTAAGAACATGGCTGATCAGATCCTAAATACAGATGGTGAAATGGGGTTTGCTGTTTGAGATGGTTGTGATTGTCAAATCTTTGGTGGTTGAATGACTGTTGTTAATCCATGAAGCTTTTTAGTTGACCATTCCTAAACTCTGGAATTACAATGCTGTCAGCAGGTGCTGTAAGAGCTGGATGATGGTTTAAGAGATGCTGTATTTGCTGTGGTGACAAACCAAGGGTTTGTTGAAAAGATATTTAGACTTCCATGCCAACAAATTGTGATACTCCATATTTTCCTTATTTTCTGTAACAAATCACTTTTTGTCATCTTTTTCTCCAGCAGTATTTTTTGTGATTTCTTTTGTTTTGGCCAGGTAATTTTACATTTGTTTCTTTTCCATTCTTTTCCATGGTGTCAGTATTGCCTCTTGGGTGGAGGCAAGTGTTTGTTGCAGCATTTTAATGCTTGTCCAGTAATTGTCAATGCCAGCAAATAGACATGAGTTGCACATCATGCAGTGATTTATGGAGGAGAGGATCCCAGAACTCTATTGTTTAGCTTCTTCACATGTTCCTATGAGTATTTAAGGACAGTATTTGAAGAGTTACATTGTACTGGGAGAGGGATAATTGGATGTTTCAGCCTAATCCAGGCTGAAAACAATCTAGGAAAATACTTTTGATGAATGCCTGCTTGTGAAAAAGAACCCCTGTGTGGGGAAGTTCAGAATGCCTCTGTGGTTTCTGAGCTCACTGGAAAATTAATAAATCATTTGGCTGTTACTTTGAACTTTATTCAGTTTAATACTGCATTTTAAGGTAATTAATATGGTTTTATTGATAGGATTATTCCTGCAAAGTCATAACTCTTAATGTTTGTAATAATAATTACCTGTAATTTAATACTTGCAAAAACATTATAACTGTATGATAACCACAGGGTGGAAGATACTCCATTTTTAATTAACTGAGTATCACAATGGGCAAATTATTCTCTGGACTTTGGATTGTTTGGATAGTGAAATAAGGCTTAAGGACAGAGGAGGTGATTCAGGCACAGGTCTGAGGTGCTGATGTTAGGGCAGAGTGAATCACTCTGGTTGTGCTGGCCTTGCTTGGACCAGAGGAGGCTTGGATGGGTGGCTTAGGCAGGATCACAAACCCTTGGGTGTGCAAGGTAAGGTGGGATGGATGTGCTAATTTGTATTTGTTGCTTCCAATATCTGGGATGCAAATTCCTATTTTCCTGACTCTCTGCTTTTCCCACTCCCCCCAACTAGCCTTACACTTCTTTACAGAAATTTCTAATTTTAGTTGAAGAAATGCTGCAGTGTGAAGGAATTTCATGTCAGCTAATTAAAATCCAAGCTGTTCAACTCCAAGTGTGGTTTGTCAGGCAGAATGATCATCTAGATCTCCTTTTCCATAGGGTAGCTCAGGTTATGTGTCAGCAGGTCAGGGATATTGTCTTTATTTAGTAGTAAATAAACAGGTGAACACTTGTTTTCTCTTTTGATATGAGTTTTTTTTTTCCTATTAAATGTAGACAATTCAGACATCAAGGCTGTTCTTGGTTACTGTTGGATGTGTCCTGCTAAAGCCTGGGATCCCAAGGATGCTGAAGTGTTATTTTCTACACTGGGAAGTGTATAAGGCTGGGAAGTGTTATTTTATTTTGGCTGTTGGGCAAAGCAGAAGGGAGTAGTCAGCATTTTGTGACTTGCAGCA
The DNA here is from genome assembly GCF_971803275.1 of Cyanistes caeruleus. Taxonomy (NCBI): domain Eukaryota; kingdom Metazoa; phylum Chordata; class Aves; order Passeriformes; family Paridae; genus Cyanistes; species Cyanistes caeruleus. Next base: position 14,642,844 of record NC_141717.1, read on the forward strand.
TTTATCCCGTTGCTTTAAGGCCCATATGGATGTTCTGAAAGTTATTCTAACTTTAACAAACCTGATAAAAACAAGATACTGAGGGGCAACTGATTTCTTCTGTGAATTCTCCTAAAATTTTAGGATCGTTTGACTTCCCTCTGAAACATTAGAAATAAAATGAAAACAGGTTAGGATTGTACATAGGTGAATTATTTTAAATTTAACCTTCTCCTGGGTTCTTTTAACCCTTCCCCTGCAGGGCACAGTCGTTTGCCGAGCGCTTGCGGTTGGGAATCGCCGTGATCCACGGGGAAGCTCAGGATGCTGAGTCTGACATGGTGGATGGTCGGCACTCCCCTCCCACAGCCAAATACGTAGCTGCTATCCACCCCAGCCTGGAGATCCCCAGTAAGTAAGTGTGTGTGGGAAGGTGTTACCTGGTGTTTTTGTGGGTTTAGGGATTGGGTTTGGCAGGTATGGAGAATCTAAAAGGAGCGGTTCTTCACAGAGAAAAAAGAAAAAAATACATCTTTCATAGTGGGGAGAATACGATTCCTTCTTGCTTGAATGTGGATGTGACCTACAGCTGCACCTCCAAAAGTGCAGGGCATAAACCCAGTGTGGCTGTCAATGGATGACTGAACTGGTTGTGTCTGCTAGCTACTCTGTTTCTATGTTGAAATTAAGAATTAATTGAATTGGTAAAGAATTCAGGTATAAATTAATGCAGTTAGTATTTTAATTAAGCTTAAAAATTTATTTATGAGTTAGAATCCTGCTGGTTTTCTCAGTAATGCTGTTGAAATAGTTGCTGCTTCATGTCTCTAATAGTGATGACCCATCAGCCACTTCCATAGTTCAAATAAATTATATAAATTTCCTCTTTTCTTTCTCTTTTTTCTTTCTTTTCTTTCTTTCTTTTCTCTTTTAATCAGTGCTGATTCCCAAGGAAAAACCACCCATCACAGTTGTTGGAGATGTAGGAGGAAGAATAGCTATCATTGTGGTAAGTGAGATGCCATCAGTTCTCCTAAATCATATTAAAGATGTTAAAGCTGCAGAAATCAAGTATCTCTTCCACATCAGCCACTTAACTTTGGTTGCTGATGGACTTCTGGATAGGATGGGGCAGCATTGAGTACACCCACAAAGCTGGCTGGGAGCTCTGAAGGGATCCACTCCAAAAGCAGCACTGGGACCTTGTTTCCATGAGCAGAGCAGGTGAAATTCAGTTCAGTGCTTACCTGCAGGGGTTCAGCTGCTGCATGCACATCACAGGAGGGGAGAGTCACCCTGTTCCTGCTGGTGACTTTAGAAATGCCAGTGAAGCTGAGGTGATGGACATGGACTTGTTGGAACAAGTCTGGAGGAGGCCACCAGGATGATCAGAGGGATGGAGCAGTTCTGCTGTGAGGAAAGGCTGAAAGCTTTTTTTTTCTGGGTTGTTCAGCCTGGAAAAGAGAATGATCTGGGGTGACCTAATTGTGGTTTTCCAGCACCTGGAGAGGGCCTGCAAGAAAGATGGAGAGAGACTATTAATAAGGGCCTGCAGTGACAGGACAAGGGGGAATGGCTTCAGACTTACAGGAAAGTAGGGTTAGATTGGATATAAGAGATTCTTCCCTATGAGGGCAGCTGTGGCTGCCCCATCCCTGGAAGCATTCAAGGCCAGGCTGTGTGGAACTCTGAGCAAAGGTCTAATGGCAGGGCTTGGAATGAGATGATCTTTAAGGTCCCTTCCAACCCAGGCCATTCCATGATTCCTTGATGCACTCATGATTTCTCTAAAGCAGAGTGTAATTTCTGGGCTTGTCAAGAAAAAAGAGCAATTTTCAGATAGTTTGGGGTTTGTTACACTTGGTAAAGCTGTGCTGCCAGTCAGATGTGCTCTGTTGGTTTGTCTGGTGTGGTGAACCCTCGGTGACTGGGATTTTGGCAGGATGACATCATAGATGACGTTGACAGCTTTCTGGCTGCAGCTGAGACCCTCAAGGAGAGAGGGGCCTACAAGATCTTTGTCATGGCCACCCACGGCCTGCTGTCCTCAGACGCTCCCCGGCTGATCGAGGAGTCTGCCATCGATGAAGTAAGTGTGGAATCTGAGCTCTCATCCAGTGATTTGGGGCTTTTCTAAGCAAGCAGTTCTCTCCTGTTTTGATTATTGACACATAGGTCAATAACCAGGTTCCTGGTTCAGGCTTTCTTACTCTGGAATTGTGTGACTGGAATGTTAGCATCCACATGTCTTTTAACTATAGCAGTGGGAAATGTGGGAAGTGGCAGGATGCTGGACACCTTTCCCTGCAGTGGGTGGGATATTTTTGTACCTCCTCTGGATCTGTGTGGCTGAATGAATGAAAGGAAGGAGGGACAGTGCCATTAGTATCCATGGATACATGAAACCTATGGCAACACATGGCTCTTCCAAAGATTGTGACCCTGGCAGTAATGTAAAACGTTGTTTTGTCAGCCAGAGTGGCTTTGTGGGATCTGTGAAACTCCATTTCACATTTCTGATATGAAAGGTGGGAAACATAACAGAGCTACGTTTTCCTGATCACTTTTTCTTCCTATAGGTGGTTGTTACAAACACAATTCCACACGAAATACAAAAACTTCAGTGCCCTAAAATCAAGACTGTGGATATCAGCATGATCCTGTCAGAAGCCATTCGCAGGATCCACAACGGGGAGTCCATGTCGTACCTTTTCAGGAATATAGGAGTGGATGATTGAAGCTTCTCCCTCTAAAGAAACACCCCGGGCCAAACTGGAAGCGAACAGAGAATGAGCTGTGAAGCATCGTGCTTACCTTAATATTTCCATTGAGCCACTTCTTGTTTTCTCTTGGTTTAAATATCAAGGTAGAACAGTTTTTAAGACCTGTTTGGTTGTTGTTTTTTTTTCCCTTCGCAGGGGTTTTTTGGGGGGTTGGTGGGAATAAACGTTTTACAAAAAACTGTTCTAGTTGCTTTTAGGTTAGTTGCACTATACAGGATGGAAAAATCCCACAAAACACTTGAGGCAAGAATTTGGCTTCTAAATTAATCATTCCTTTTCCAAAGCTGCTTGCTACAAGTGCTTTAAATGATAACAAAATGAAGTGACTGTATAATATTTGCATTTTAAAAGCCAAAAAGGTCGTACTGTTGTATGCAGTTCAGTGATTTTGTAGGAGTGCTTTTATAGAAAAGCATATGGAATATGCACCTGTATTTATTTTCTGCAACAAAGAATAAAGACTTGTTTTGTGTGAGCTTTCTAAAAATGTTCATGTGTTGCTCCTTTATCTTCTAAACTGTGTCCTTAAATATGGCAGGTGGATGTCAGGGACACAATGGCACAGATTCCCAGAGAAGCTCTGGCTGCCCCTGGATCCCTGGAAGTGTCCAAAGCCAGGTTGGATGGGGTTGGAGCTGCCTGGGACTGTCCTTGCCAGTGGCAGGGTTTTGGAATGAGATGATCCCTCCCAAACCAAACCATTCTATGATTCTTTGACTTGGGAATATTGTGGGGGGGTGTAGGTTCCAGCTGGTAAAACCCAAATCAGCTCATCACAGGTAAGCTGGGGAGTTTTTTTGAGGTTTCTTGCCTGCCCTGAATGATGAGCTAAAAAATACGCCATAGTGCAGAGCTGAACTTGTCCAGGTTTGTTTTCCCAGCCCTCTTTGGGCAGGTGTGGGTGGAATGGCCGGCTGGCTGCCAGGCAGCTCCCAGTCCCAGAGACTCCAAGCTCCTCACCTGTTGCAGAGAAAACAGTGGTGGAATTGATGAGCATTTGGAGGTTGTTTGGTTTAATCTTTCCATCATGTCCTAGAAATGAGTATAAAGCTTTTGGCATGTTCAGAAGTGAAAATTAAACTTTGTTGACACCGTTTCTATGTTGGAGACAAACTTCCAAGGACTTTGGAGGGGTTCATTGACTTTCAAGTATAAAATCAGGTGCTTTCCTTAATGTTAATGGATACACCAGGCTGATTTATTGACATGTGTGGGTACTTCGGATGTGTTAATGCAGGTCAGATTCCAGCTGAGCACTGAGGGGGAAGGTCAGTTCCTCTCACGGATGTGCAGAGCTGCTCCCGCGGCTCCTTCAAAGAGAGGAGAAATGCTGACCTGGCTCAGCAATGGGCACATTAACTGCACCCTGATTATTTTATTAGTGAGACCTTGTGGAAGTGTGGAGCCAGACAAGCATGCAGCACAGCAAACTGATGGCTAAATACCCCCAAACAAGGAATTCTAAGGTGGTTTCCCGTGCCTATCTCGTGTTGGCCTTTAGAGGAATTGCTGTTTTCCTCTCTCCACAGCTCCCTGACAGGAGGATGCAGCCAGTGGGAGGTGGTCTTTTCTCCCACTTAGCAAGTGACAGAGCAAGAGGAAACGATCTCAGCTTGTACCAGGAGAGGTTAGGTTGGATATTAAGAAAAATCTCATGGGAAGGGTTTTCAAGCACTGGCACAGGCTGCCTGGAGCAGTGGTGGGATCACCAGGGATTGCAGAGCAGTTTAGTGGGGGTGCTGGATTAATGGCTGCACTCAATGGTCTGTGAGGATTTTTCCAGGCAAAATGACTCTGTGATTCTGTGATTCCTTCTCTGGGGGTCTCTCCTGGTCAGCCCTTGCTGCCATGCCAGGCTCCAGCTCAGGCATTCACCCAACTCCTGTTTCATCTCTGCCTTGAAACACAGAAAACCCCCAACTTTGCCTGGTTTCATGCAGTGCAATTATGATATTGATGAGGGCTCGGGAATTTGGGAACAAACTTTATCCATAAGGCTGGACTGCTGGTCCTTTGGCTATTGATAGTATTGGAATGGTGGAAAGGGGGGGAAGCACATGAGGCATCACTCAGTCATTTCTCAACCCTGCCCATTAGTGAGAGACCAAAATCAAGCGGTTTTGGGGAGTGGAGAGGGGTGGGAAGCAGCCAAGGCCAGGCTGCCCACCCAGGCACCTTTGGAAGCACAATTCCTGCTGCTGGGCTGTTTAGTGATAAATGCCCTTGGGCTGCTAAGGAGTTACTGATTCAGTGACTGTCCCTGTGAGGCTGAGGATGAAGAAGGAGGCAGAGGAGTGAAGGAGCTCAATTCCACTGCTGGATCTGTTACCTCCTCACAGCAGTTCAGCGTTGCTGACCTTGTTGTTGTAGTGGTTTATTTTTCCTTAAACACTGGCGTGGGGATATGGGTAAGAGTCTTTTGTTCCTTTCTGCTTTCTTGTTAGAATAGGTTTTCTTTTCAGGGCTGTTTTTTCTGTGTGGACTGTTTCAAAGCTTCTATTATTTTCTTGTTGTTTTCACTTGTGTGTTTTGTGTATTGTGCTGTGTGGAGCCAGGCTGGAAGAGCTGGGGGTGTTCACCTGGAGAAGAGAGAGTTCTGGAAATACCTTAAAGCCCCTTCCAGTGCCTAAAGGGGCTACAGGAGAGCTGTGGAGGAACTTTGGAAAAAGTGCCCGGGGTGATAGGACAGGGGGAGATGGCTTCTCACTGCCAGAGGGCAGGGTTAGATGGGATATTGGGAAGAAATTACTGCCTGTGAGGGTGGGGAGGCCCTGGCACAGGGTGCCCAGAGAAGCTGTGGCTGCTCCTGGATCCCTGGAAGTGTCCAAGGTTGGGACTTAGAACAACCTGGGACAGTGGAAGGGGTTTGGAACAAGATGAGCTGTAAGTTCCAGTCCAAACCATTCTGAGATTCTGTGACTTCTCTGTTTTGTATAAATCCTCTGTCCCTTCCACCCCCTTGGGAAAGGCCTGGGAGCAAGGTGGAATTAACCACAGAATTAACCAATTAACCATCTCTCCCCCAGCCTCTGTCTGCTGGGTGTGAGCAGCTCTCCCCCCTTGTCTATTACAGGGTGTTGAGCCAAATGCCCTGAGAACAGCCCTGATAACAGCAACAAGGATCAGCTACAGCAATTTCACAGAAACACTCTCCAATTGCATTTATTCTGCCTTGCAGAAAAATCCTGGCCAGAGCTGTGTCCTATTAGCCAAGCTGTCTGCTGGGAATGGCACTAGGACAGGAACATCCTCCCTGCTTCCCCCTCTCCAGGTGCTTCCTTTGCTATTCATGGCTCCAGGTACCTGGGGTGCAGCCACCCTTTCGTGTAATTAAGCTGGAGTTGCAGAGCTCCCATTAATTATCGAGTCTCCTGTCTCTTGGCTTCTTGTCTGGGAGACTTGGTCCTGGTGACTTGTCTGGGTTTTTTAGAGAAAGGGTGCTCTGTGCTGATCTTTCCTCCTCCCAGTCTTCCTGCAGGGTGGACAGGAACACTGTCAGTGGCTGTTTCCTTGCTGGGAGAGACGTGGCTTGGGTGGACAGACAGACCTCTGTCCCTCCTGTGACACCCTGGGCATGGGACATCACCACCACTGCCACACTGAATCCCCCCCTGCTTTCTCCACTGCTTGCCCACACTTTCCCTCACCCTGTCCACCTCCTCCTGCCAGAATCTGTGTCCTCAGAGCTCTGTTTTCCTTCTCATTGCACAGAGGATGCTGGAGTTTGTTGGAGTTTATTGGGTCTTTCCCAGGCTACTCTGAGCTTGGGGAGGGATCCATGGAGCCAAACATCCATCTCCAACCATTCCTGCATGCTCCTGCTGACTCAAATGAACTATGGCCGTCCCAAAATTCTTTTTTTCTCCCTCTTATTTCTGTCTGACCTTGACAGACTGGCTGTTGGTCCTTCCTGTGTGGCTCCTTGCACAGGGGCACCTCTAGCAGGGTTTGTGGCCACTGTGGCAAACACAGCAGCGTGTGGCTCCTCATCCTCCTGAAGACAAGAAAATCACTCCCAAACCCAGCAGGGATGTCCAGATGAGCTGAGTTGTGGGAGCATCACGTTCAGCTACCTGAATTTTACGTATTAAAGGATTTTCTTGCTAAATACACACACCCCCCCTCCCCTCCATCCCACGTTGGGGCTCTTTGGCCACACTTTACTTTTAGAAGCGATGGGGGCCTTATTTTTTCCACCTTCTTTTCATGAGTTATCCCCTGGGGAAGCACCAGAGCTGGTCCAGCTGGCACAGCAGCCGTGCCAAGCCACGGGGAGCCGGGGTTGGGGCACCTGTGAGCACCTGCAGCTCCTCCCCTGCTCCCCGCAGGGCTCCGGGCTCTTCCTCAGCCCCGCCGGGGGAATCGCTGTCGCTTCCAGTGGAATGTCAGAAATGTGTCGTGTGATTAAGACAACGAGTTCTGTCGCAGCAGATGGGCCATTTCACAGTCTCGAAAGGTCTGGGAGGAACCACGCAGGGGGGTAATTAACACAGCCCTGCTAATTCAGCTTCTCCAGTGCCCTTCGGTGAGGCTGGAGTCAGCTCCACGTGCTCAGGGAAAAGGACATTTAGGAGCCGAGTTCCTAATCCAGCCCCTGCAGGTCCTAACAGGGGCGTGACTGAATAGGTGACCCCTTCCCTGCTTCCCCAAGCGTCCTATCCAAAGCCCTTGGGTCCTGATGGAAAAGGAAAAAAAGCATTTGGCTTGTTTGGAGTTGGTGGGAAATGTCCAGCGAGGAGCTGAGGGAAGCAGGGATGCCAGGGGGTGTCCACCATGTCCCCACACCCAAAGGGGTATCAAGGGTCTCTGAAGCCATTTGTGGGTGTAAATGTGCGCTTGAGGGTGAGCCAGGGCTGGATCAGGAGCAGAGACAGGGTCTGGGACTGCAGCCAGCGTTGAGCTGCAGCAATATCCTTGGCTTTTTCTGTCTCTTTCCTCCTTCCTGACAGGCAATTTATGCTCTTCTGGCGCTGGCCTGGGTGTTTGTGCCTGTTTGCATCTCATCTGGGCTTTGTACAGCTGCCCTGAGCCTGTTGTGGGGAGTGTGGCCTTGGACATGTCCCCCACTCCCAGGAATCCTGCAGGACTCCTGAATTCTGCTCTGGGAATAATGCTGGACTGTCCCAGGAGGATGGGGCCTGCACAGGGCAGTGGTGGCTCTCCCTCCCTGGTAAATTGTCACAATTCCTGAGTATCTCAAGCAGGGGTTTGGAGGGGAGAGGATCCCGATGTACCTCTCCAGCCTGTCACTCCTGCTCTCATCTTCACCAAAATCTCTGCCCTGCCTCCAACTCTGTGACCAATCCAGGACTTATTTCCAGCTATCAGGTTATTTTTGGGTTCACACCTTCTATAGCCAGACTGAGGGGAGAGCATCTGCTGCAGGGTGCTCCAGGAAGAAGTGGGACCAAAGGTGGGAATCCATGGGCAGGTGCTGTCTGTGACATCCCACGAGTTCAAAGACAGATCCAGTGGTGATGGTTCTTTGCATGGGGCCCCGATGGATGTGAGGCTGTGTGTCAGGATTCCCAAACTTGCCTTGTAGCAGAGCTTGTGGATGAAACTCGCTCAGAGGTTGGGCTGCATTGCCTGGGTTTGTCTCCAGCCTCTGGCAGCGATGCTTTCCAGCATTCCCAAAGAACCTGGGACAGCCAGGGACTGAACTGGGGATGGATTAATTCCTTTGGGGCTCATGGGTTTTCTCAGGAAAGGGAGCCTTGCTGCAGCTACAAGATGTTCAAGCCTGTACAGTGCCTGGAAATCAGGCACTTTTCCACAGGGAGGTTTTCCTCTCGTTTTAACCTCATTCACAACTCCCTCTGCTTCCTGCAGCCTCTGCTCACAGCTGGTAACCACGGGAAGAGTTTATCCGAGGTAAAACAGCTCTGGAGCCTGTGATACCAGGTCTAGGGCAAGCAGGAGAGAGCCTGGCACAGACAGCCCTGGGGGGCTGCAGACAGCGAGACAGAGATCAAGAGCAAAAAGCTCAGAAAAGCTGGAGAGAAAAGCTGCCTCAGGGAGCAATCCTGCTCTGATGGAACAGGTGGATCTGACCTGGGCTCTGCTGGGGCTAAAAGAAATGTGCTTTTGCAGGTGGCTGGCTGCAAGAAAAGCGCTTTTGCACGAGCTGAGGCAGGAGGGGCACTGCCCACATCAGTGTCTGTCCCTGTGTTCACCAGCTCCAGCCTCTCTGGATGTTCCATCACTCCCTGCAGGGCGTTTCTGCAGCTCCAGGCCCTGGGCTGAGCCGAGGGGGGATCCTGTGGCCGTCCCTCCGAGGGATGTGGAGGATGGAGCAGCCCACAACCAGGGGCTGCATCACCTCAGACAGAGCCCAGCGCTGCTCCTGGGAATTCCTGGCTCTGGGAGAGCCCTGTCCTGCCATCCTGAGCTGCTCTCTGACCCTGGACAACCTTGCTTTGGGTTTAACAGGCAGGTTGCAGGGTCATGGCAGCTCTTTTCACAATCTCAGGGCTTCCAGAGTGGCAGAGGTGGCACTGGTGACTCTGTTGCTGCAGCTGTCCCCTGTATTTCCCCCCACAGAACCATGCTCTGTCCTGCTGGAGGGAATTATTCCATATAACTCATGTTCTTTATATCCCAGTCATGTGTGTGCTGACAAACCCTACAGCACTATTCCTGAAACCATCCTGGTAGCTTTTGGAGCTCAGTTTGCAAGTTTGGGCAGTGACACTTGGATTAATCTCTGATTGTCCCAATGTCCAGGACATGATGTCGCTCCCCTCATGAGTCACATCTCCTTCCTGCTCCCAGCAAAGAGCCAGGAGGAGCTGAAGGGACATCCTGGAGCATGTGGTGTGTCTGTGGTCCCTGGTTCTGTGATCTGTGGGGCTCCCACAGATCCCTCCTGGGGTTAAAAGGAAAGGAAGCTGGGACAGGATTTCTGCTGGGGTAATTTGTTCTCGCTGGTCTGAATTTGAAGAAGAAGATCACTGTTAGCTTGAGGTTGTCTTTCAGTCCCTTCCCAGGCACCCCCTATGTCCCCTCTTCTCTCACCAAATGATGTCCTACTAAGCCATGGGGACACGCTTGGTCCTTTTGTTTTCCAGCCTCTCCATGGCTTTTCCCAGAAGGCCTGGATGTCCTACAAGCTCCTTCTTAGCCTGGGAGGTGGTTGTGGTGTCACCTCTTGCCCAACACCAGATGAACCTGCAGATGACCCCTGAGCAGGGCCTGCTCCAGTGGGAACCTCTGTGGCTCTCCGGGCCCTTCTCCACACAGCTTTGTGTTTGCAGCTCCTGGACACTCCCAAATTCCTCCTCCCCAGCCTTCCTTCAGCCAGCGCTGTCGTTTCTTTGGTCTGCTGAGCTTTCTCTGATCTCTGAGTCAGGAAGGATGCAACAGAAGAGGAATCAGGCTAATAAGGGGATTATCTTGGCATCTGGCTCCATTGGCAGCAAATCCTACAGACAATGGCTGTTTCCAGCGGTGGGTTGGGATGAGTGTCTCCAGACACGCCGGGCGTTGCCAAAGTGGCCCCATGTCCCCATCCCTGTGGTGGCTGCAATGGGGAGTGTGGGAGGCAAGTGTGAAACTCGAAGCAATTAGGCAGGGCTGTGTCCCCAGGGATTTCTTTGGTCCTCGCTGGGGGCCGCCTCAAAGCCCAGGATTATCCCGGCTTTTCCTGCCTCCTTTCCCTGCAGATTTGTGTTTACAGATGGATTTTTGCTCCATGCTCTCCCAGGCTGGGACGCTGCATCAACGCTGCTCCCTCAGCTCTTCTTTTTGCCAGTGGGGATGGCAGACCCTCTTCTTCTGGAAATCTCCTTTTGGTGGACCCCAGCCTTCCACATTTCGTGGCAGGGCACAGCAGAGCAGCCCAAAACCCCCAAAATCCTGCTGGGAGATGGTTTCCCACCCAGCTAGGAACATGTGAGGAGTTGCACAGGCGTCCTAGCCTTGGCAGAGAGCCCCTGGAGACTCCTCTGTACCCTGGGGAACTCGTTCTGCCGAGGTTCTGGCTTCACCAACTGTTAATCCCAAGCTGTCTCCAAAGTCAGCTTTTATTGGGAAGGCTTTAGCGACAGTTGGGTAAGAACAAGTTTCCAGGTGAGGTCACCGGTGGAGGCAGGGATCTCTCTGGATTGTGAAGCCTGACTTCAAAGGCTTCTCCTCTCCTCTTGAGGTTGAAAGGACTTATTTTATGAATAGGTCATACCTGGTTTTAATTAGCTTGTTTTTGTATTTGGGATGTCTTATTAGTGCCTCGGTCACATGTGCTTTTATTTTTTCCCACCCTTGCAGAATTGCCAGGAAGGGAGGTGGAGATACCTCTGCTTCCTCATAGCAAAGGCTTCGACTCATTTGCAGACGACTGCAAAAATGATTAAGCATTGAGAAAGCCACGAGAATGATGAAATATCATGTCCAGGGCTGTGGGTCAGGGTTGCTGGAGAAGGGAGAGAAAATCGAGGGGGAGAAAAATTCCTGGGTGGTGCTGACATGACGAGTGATGGATCCCTCTGAGGGACACCAGGAGCTCTGGAAGACACCAAGGATGCTTGGCTGGCACTGTGCTAGGAAGGCTTGGACTCTTTTGGGTTCCCAGTTCAGGCTGTGTTGGCAGGAGGTGGCTGAGAGCCCTCGGCTGGGGCTTTTCTGCCTTGTCACCGAAGCCTGTGCAGTGTGAGGGTTCAGTTGTCCTCTTAGGGCTGCTCAGGGCTGTCAGGCTGTGCTTGGGTTGTGTTTGTAGTGGGAAAACATTTGAGGAGCCGCTGGTGGAGGTGATGGCCTGGCTGCCCATGAGTTGGTTCCTCTTCAAGAGGTCATTCCAGGGCTGAATTCCTTCCTGGTGCTGGCAAGGCCTCTCCCAGACACACCAAGTGCAGCTGAGGACACGCAGCACCTCCCTTGGGAATGCTGGGCATGACTGTGGGGTAAATCCAGGTCCTGATGCCATGGAAGAGGCCCTGAACTGGGATCCTCAAGATCACGGTATAAGTGCTCTTGTGGCTGGATTGATTTGATTTAACTGAGGTTGTGTCTAACGTGGGCTCAGCCGCTGGGGAATGGTTTTTGTGTCATGTTGAAGCCGGATGTGTGCTCCCCTCCTGGGTTTTGGGCTGCTGGAGCCCTCCTGGGCAGCTCTTCCAGGATCCTGCCTGGCCCCTCTCCATCACCCCGTGCTGATCCTCAGCTCCGTGTGGGAATGTGCTGGAGCAGAGCAGGAGGACAGAGCTGGGGCCAGGAGGGGTGACATGGGAAACAACTCCTGCCCAGCACCTTCCTAATCCCGAGAGGCTGCTCCCACATGACAGGGCAAGGCAGCCCTGCTGCTGGGAGAGAGGTGTGTGAGGAGATGTCAAATCAGAGCCGCTGTCTTGGCTGTGGGAACCCGTCACAGCTCGGGGCCAGGGTGTGGAGTCAGCTCTTCTTGCCTCTTCCTGCCCCTTCTGGCCTCATTCCCTTCCCCAGAGGAGGTTTTTGTGGAGATGCCCCAGCTGGGCGCTGGGGATGGCTGAGCTCAGCTCTGGGTGGAGATGTGCTGGTGGCACCGCCACTGTCACAGTGCCTGGAGCCATCCCCACAGGGTGTCACGGCTCTTGCTGAGGGAGGTGTCCCAGCTCTGAGGCTCTGCTCCATATCTCACTTCCACGAGGCTGTGACCACCCCCACGGGGGTGCAATGACAGCTGGAGCTGCCTGCTCTGCTCCCTGCGGGCTGGGGGACACCCCCTGGGACTTCAGCATTGTCCTGGTGTGCGCCACTGGCTGTCAGAAAAGGCTCCATGGAGACCTGAATGGGGCTCTGCAGTATTTAAATGGCTTATAAAAAAGAGGGAGACACACTTTTTATATGGGGAGACAATGATAGGACAAGGGGGAATGGTTTTAAATAAGAGAGATTTAGATTGGATACAAGGAGGAAAACCCTTCCTTGTGAGGGTGGGCAGGCCCTGGCACAGGTGCCCAGAGAAGCTGTGGCTGCCTCTGGATCCCTGGAGTGTCCAAGGAGGGGCTGGACAGGGCTTGGAGCAGCCTGGGATAGTGGAAGGTGTCTCTGCCATAGCAGGGGGTGAATGTGACAGTCCTGAAGGCCCCTTCCAGCCCAAACCATTCCAGGTTTCCATGTCCTCACTGTACCCACAGTTTCCCTGCTGTGTCACCCCTGCAGCAGCCCCTGGGTGCTGGATGTCCCCTGTGCCCTGTCCCAGCTCCTGTGTTTCCTTTTCCACACACAGATCTGTACTCAGGGCCCTCTCAATTCAAATCTGCCTGGGCTGGGACCTTCACCTGTCCCCTGTCCTGGTGCTGCTGCTCACGGGGCTCTACACCATTGCAGGTGGGTTGCTCAGCATCTGCTGGCCTCCAATTTCCTTCTTTCATTGAAGCACACCCCTCACCCTTCTGCTTTTTTATTTGGTTATTGTTATTTCTGCTCCTGGGGGGTTTTTAGGGGGTTATACCAGCGGGGTTCATGCTCCTGCCCCATCCAGCCAGCATCTGCTCAGCTCTCTGGAGCAGGTGATGACTCAGCCCACCACCTCTCCTTTGTCATTACATCTTTTTATTTCTAATAACTCCTCCCCCACCACAGCTGAAGCACTTTCCCGTGTGTTTACCTATTTGTACCAGCAACGATCTGGGCTCCTCCTATTACAGGATTATTATTGTGGAATCCACAACCTGAGAGCCCTTGACCTGGCTCCTTTCCCTCCCTCTGGCCCTGCCCTCAGTGCAAGCTGCTGCCCTCCCTTCCCAAAGCTTTCAGGAATATTTCTTGGCTCCCTGTTCCTGTGCAGGGTCAGCCCATGTGGTGGTTCTGTGACCTGGAGGTGATGAGGGTTTGGAGCTGGAGTTGGAAATTGTGGGTTCCTGGCTGCCAGCCCCACTCCCAGCCCATGGGATCGTGTACCCCTGCCAGCCCTTTGGGGGATTGTTTTGGCTGGGACATTCCCTCCCCTGGCAATTCCAGTGGAGACACCCAGGCAGTGAATCCTCCCTCCTTATCTCATCCCGGCCATCCAAATGGGAAACAATTTAAAATGTATCCATAACACGGTGGATTTTGCAAGGCTCTGGTTTCAGGCGAATCCCATCTGGGGTTTTTCCTGCCCACAAGGCCTGTTGTGATGTGAGCTCAGCCAGGTGTGATCATTGCATCACCCTGATCCCAGCAGGGCTGGGGATGGTGCAGCCCTGACCTCCCTGGATCTGATTTACTGACTGGCAGCTCAATTTTTGACCCACTTTTAAAAATTCTGCTACTTTTTATTGCTTTTGGTGGTGTTCTGAGCGATGGATTCTGGCTGGGGTTTGCAGCAGGTCCCGAGGGAGAGCTTGGGATGGAAAGGGACAAACACTGAATGGCCAAAGGGGATTGCTAAGCACCAGGTGCTGGGAAAATAAAACTGTAGGGCTGGGAGAAGAGCTGAGGGGTGCAGGAAGAGGAGGCTGGGATTTAGGGAGAGGTGGGATGAAGGTGAGATCAGTGTCCCGTGCAGGGGGGCTGGCAGCTGTTATCTACACAACTCACTGCAGACATCACCGTGGTCCTGGGACATGGTGCTGGCAGCGAAGGGTCAGAGCTGGGACAGCACAGATCCTTCCTGAGGGACCCTCTCTCCCCAGCAGGGTGGTCTTGGAAATAAATATTCAGTCTGGTGGCCAAGGTGCCCAGCAGGACCCTGGTTTGTAGCAGTCAGTAAAATCTGTGGTCCCCTGTGTCCCCTCTGCCCCCGTGTGCCGTCCCACCAGGACAGATGCCATGAAACATCCCCCTGGTGCTCCATGAGGGGCTGTCCCCTGCCCTGGTGACATTCCTGCGGACACCTCTGCTCCCCAGGTTTGTGTCTCGCTCCGAGACTGATGGAGGGTTTGGCAGCAAAGCAGAATTCCCGGTTCTGCTCTGGGAGTTTTGGGTCAAAGAGGATCAAGCAGGATCGCAGAGCCCAGGGACGTGCCTGGCAGGAGCTGGTGCCGGAAGGAGGCACCGCTGCGGGGTTGGGATGTGGATGACGGTGCTCTGCTCCGGGCTGGAGTGGGGGTGGTTCATCTCCAGCCCTTCCTGAACCCCCAGCACTGTTGTGTCTCCCCTCTGTCAGCCCCAGAGCATCCTCGGGAGGCCGGGAGCTTTCGTCAGCCCGGCTCTGCCAGAGGGGCTCTTGGCCCTGAGGAGCAGGAAGCAAAAAGTCAGGTCCCAGCTTCAAAGGCAGGTGTTTAACTACAGGATGATTTCTAGAGGCTCTCCTGAGATGGTTTCCACCATCTCCTAGGGAAGGCTGTGCAGGCAGGCAGGAGAGGCTCTGACCCAGAGCTGCGAGGTGGGAGCAGCCCCAGCCCAGTCCTGTGCCCAAGCAGAGCCCTGCACGCAGCAAGGCGTATTTACAAAAGTCAGATGAAAGGACAGAGGCTTTCTGGAGAAGGGACAATAGCATTTAACTACCCCAAGAGCAGCACAGAGCTGCTCCAGGCACAGGAGCACTTTGCCTGTCAGGGCAGATCGGCCTGTGCGTTGGGATGTTGGGAATGGTTGTTTGGAGCTGTCCTTGGCCGTGGGGCTCTCTGAGCGTTGTCTCTGCCAGGTGCAGCTGTGCAAAGGAGCCAGAGGAGGAGGGCAGGCAGGCAAAGCCTGGAAAATCCCCTCAGGGAGCTGCAGAGCCCGGTTTGTTTTGGCTTTGCTGCCTGCAAACGTGGCACGGTGTTTGCAGGGAGGTGAGGGTGCTTGGCAGAGGGAACGATCCAGGGGAGCCACAAGACAAGCTGCTGGTTGCACAGGTTTTTCCTCAGGTCTCAGGAGGCCTCAGGACAGGAGGTGGGTGTGCCCCAAGGGTGCTTGGTTTGCTCCAGCTCCTGTCAGGCTCAGCTAATAAAGGACACTCAGTAGAATCCCTGAGTGGATTGGGTTGGAAGGGACCTTAAATCTCATCCTGTTCCAATCCCTGCCATGGGCAGGGACACCTTCCACTGTCCCAGGTTGCTCCAAGCTCTGTCCAGCCTGGCCTTGGACACTCCCAGGGATCCAGGAGCAGCCACAGCTTCCCTGGGCACCCTGTGCCAGGCCCTCCCCATCCTCACAGGCAAGAATTCCTTCCCAATATCCCATCCATCCCTGCCCTCTGGCAGTTTAAAATCCCTTTGCTGAACAGAGACCTTGGTGAGGGCTCTGCCCAGCTCTGGCATCACAGATGAGACAGACTGGGCCATCCCAGCCCCACCTGCCTTTCACCACCAGGATTTAACCCCAGCAGAGCCCATGGGCTGTGTCCCAGCTTCTGCCAGCTGAGCTCCTGCTGCCTGCAGGGTTTTTCCCTGCTCTTCCTCCTCGGCAGGCGTGGGTGCCGTGACTTGCTGGTGAACACCTTTGGGAAGGGAGCAGGTCTGCAGCCCCAGGCACAAATCTCTGCTTTCAGCACTCGGCCTCTGCCTCTGGAGAGCCTTTGTTGGTGCCCAACGCCCAGGCAAAGCTTGGGAGTAGCTGGCGCCTGGATAAACCGAGCGCTGGAGAGGGGCCAGGGGTTCTTGCACAAGAGCAGGAGGAGTTCCCAAATGCTGACTCCCTGTGAAACACAGGAGCTTGGACTGAGGGGGAATAGGGTGGGTGATGCCCCTTTGCCAGCCCCCCAAAAGCCTCAGGTCAGGGGGATGAGCTGGGATGAGGACGGGCCTGTAGGATGGTCACGGAAATGGGAGCGCTGCTCTCAGGCAGGAGGGGACAGCACAAGAGGATGAATGCTTGGAAATTGGATTTGCTCAAGCTGGGCTTGATGGTGACCCCAGTGCCTGATGCCTGAGGGGTCTGCACTTGTTCTAAAGACAGCAGCACTCGTGGGCACAGTCCTGAGAGAGGGAAACTGCCCAGGAGCACATTCCCACCTCATCCTGCTGCCCTGGAGGGGACAGAGCGCAGGGTCTGGACCACAGGGATGGAAGGGATCCAGGATGTGGCAGCAGGACCTGTTGTGGGGAATCCACCAAGGGATACTCTTCCCTTTGACTCTTTCCTCCATGAGGCCTCTGGAGCCTCCTCTCCTCTCCTCTCCCAAGCATCAGCAGCTGCCGTGGGTTTGGGGGTGCCAGTGCCCTCCCTGCTCGTATCCCAAGGCTGCTGCGTGGGTGGCCATGGGGTGTGGGGTGGGTGCCTCCCATCCCTCCCTCCAAAAAGTGATGCCTCTGGCTCCAAAATTCTCCTGCTGGAGGTGCCAGGGGAGCTGCAAGGAGGGTTCAGTGCCCCCCCAGGAGCAGGGAGGCAGTGGGGAGCCAGGGCAGAGCCCAAGGCTGGCTGGCAGTGGAGCGCGGGACTCGCTTGCAAGGGCTTGTTCATTGCACATATTCCTCATCAGGGCTCAGGCTCAGACCTTGGGTCCCATTTCCTAGGAAAAATGCAGTGAAAAGGGGCTTCTTTTCTTATTTTTCTTTTACTGGTTGCTGGAGGTTTGGGGATGGGAGCACATGGGGGTGCTGGGGAAATGCTTGGGTGGGGGGTTAGAAAATATTTAGCTGGACATTTGTGCCAAGGCACCTTGAGCTGCAGTTTATTGAGTCCAAGGCCACCTAATCTTGCATTTTAATACTCTTAGACGAGGTTCTCCTGCCGTGGGACCAGGGAGCTTTAATGAACAGGTTGCTTTTTTTACAGTACAAGGTTAAAAGAGGTGGGTCCCTTGAGGAGTCCTTGTCCCGGGACACGGCTCACCCTCCGAAGGGAGGGCAGACTGCAGTGGGACCTGCTGTGCAAAATGGTAACAGAAGTCTCTTAAATAACCAGAAGAAAATCACCATCAGGGATGATCCCTCCCTTTCCAGGCAGCATTCTGGGTGAAGGAGCTGGCTGGGTTTTGCCAGCTGATCTCACAGACCGCTGGGTTTCGCTCCAACCCGCTCCCCAGCGATGCTTCCCAGCTTTTGACGGGATCGGAGGTCCCCAACCTGGAGGAGGCGTCCAAGATCGTTCCCAACACTCCCTGCCACCTGCCCAGGGTGGATGCTGTGCACCTCTTCCTGGACCCTGGACAGGGATGCCTTTTGGGCTGTCCATCATGGCCACGTGGTACCGGTGCACCGACCAGGTAAATGTAAACAAGAACCCCCTGCCCCAAGGAAGGCGGCGGCGCCTGGGCTCCACCAGCTCTGCAAGGCCACCATCACCAGCCCCTACTGCTCCTTCTGGCCCGTGGTCTCCTGGGGCTGCTTTTTGGAGTCCACAGAAGCACCCTGGGCCCCCGCAACCTTGTTCTTGAGGTGCTTGGACTGGGACAGTTTGGAGAGCGGGATGCCCAGGGGTGTCCTCATCTCCTCGGCCGGCTTCTGGCTCTCGGGCAGGGAGGTGAAGCGTTTGCCTGACGCTCTGGGGTTGTTTTGGGGCACGTGGCCGGGTGCTGTGGGCTTGCTGGGGCTGAAGGCTTTGCTCTGCCAGTAGGGCTGGCTGCCTGCAATGGTCTTTTTGGGTTCTGCTCCCTCCCCTCTGTACTTGGCGGCCCCGAGGGGTTTCTCGTGCGTCGGGGAGCGGGAGATCTCCTTGCCCGGCTCTCTGCCCGCCGGGGTCCGGGGCCGGTAGCGGTAGATGTGCGTCCCCTGTTTGGGAAAGAGCAGAGACAGAGGTGAGCTCTGGCTGTTGGAAGGATGCTGCTCCCTGCAAGGCCAGCTCCTCACCTGCCTGTGCCAGGTGTGCTCATGGACAAACCCCTCTGTCCCTTGGTCCCTTGCCTAAATTCAGTGGTGGCTCAAAATTGCCTCAAATATTAACCACGGCTGCTCTGATTCCTGACTGTGGTACCAAACGCTCCAGCACTCCCAGCAGCCACTTCCCAAGCAGCCCTGGCAGTCTGGAGGCTGTCCCGAGCCAAGTTCCTCCTGCCTGGAAATCCAGGACAAGGCATCTCAACACCTTCTCTCCAGCAGCAGCACAAACACCCACTTCAATCATCTCAGCCCTCATGTCAGGCCCGAAGAGCATTCAGCCATCCAGACCCAGCCTGTGGGATCTGATCCTGCCAGGATCAGATGAAAGGATGGAGGGTTGGGAGAGGAGGTGGGATCAGGAGACAACAGCGAGCTGCAACACCACTGCGGGGGCGGCTCTCGTTAGCTGGGTTGAGACACACGCTTGGCTCGGGTCTGAGCACCATTAACCTCAATTCTGGACTGGGTAAGGCCAGCACACATGGCTGTGGTCAGATGTTTATCTCCCCTCTGGGCGTGCCGGCGCCGCCATCCCGAGGTGAGATTGCACCTGTGTGGAGGTACCAGGGAGGTGGGACCTGCTGAGCCAAGGTGCTGATGGCAGGAGGAGCTGGGGCCAGGAGGCTGCAGAGCTGGCTGTGCCAACCTGCCCTGCCTCTGCCATCGCCCTCACCGTGCTGCTGCTGGCACCAGCCCGATTGTCAGGCAGTCCCCATGTCCCAAAGGCCTCCCTGGAGCTGTCACCTGCTGCTGTGACCAGGAGGGTTGTGTTAAAGCAGTTTAGCTTAGGTAGTCCGAGATTGATTTAATTAGGTGCTTAAATTCAGTGTCAAGGTCTGAGATGGCTTCAGGTGAGAAGGATTAAGGATGATTTAGCTTTTCTCCCTCTGAGCTCATCATGTGCCTGAGCTGGGTGGTGGCTCCAGTGGCTCCTGACTTTCTCTGGCTCTTGGGAAAAAGTTAAGCCATGGCTTTCCCAAGTATCCCACCCCAGGAACCAACACCCTGTCCCTCCTGCCCACCAGCAGAATGAGGCAGTGCTTGCTCAGCAGAGCCTGAATCCTGCTGGGTGCCAAGCACTTCTCCGGGAGCCTTTGGAGAGACTCTGAGCTCTTTCAAATCAGCAATTCCTATGGATGTTGCCCATTTAAGAGGGATTGAGCCACCCCATCAAAGCCCAAGGGGTGGCTGTGTTGTGGATGGACATGGCTTGGCCAGAGCTTTGGGGTGTGATGGTTTGAGTGGAGCTGTGGGAGGAGGAGGAGGAGGCTGGACTCGGTTTCTATGTCATTGTGGGCACTCTCTGGGGAGGAGATTGGACAGAAGGGGCAAGAGGGGTGGGATGGTGGTGGGGAATGGCTGCTCCTGGCTGGAGGAGGATGTGCTGCTGTGGTTGCACTGGGCTGTGTCGGTGCTACGGGGTAACCCCAGCCCGTTACTGCTCTGGAGAGAAACCCCACTGTGGGTTGGGTGCACGTCCCCACTGCTTTCGGGCCTGACGCCCAGCAGCTCCAGCATCTGGGATGCAGTTAGGCCAGGAAGAGATGATGAAGAATAGATGTTGGTGCTGCTCAGCTCTCCTGCCTGGAGTCATCTCTCTGCTAAAAGACATCTCTGTCTTTTAGGGACAGGAGAGGACCCAGGTGTCCCTGGTGCTCTCCCCGATCCTGCTGTGCATCCAGGTGTGAATGGGGTTGTGTATTTAGGGAAGGTGATTTCCAGAGAAAAACTGGGAGAGGAACTGGATTCCACAACGTGGAAAACATGATGTTTGCCCTGAGTGAGCCTCCACCTGTGTTTTGGGCTCTGCTGGGCACCTAAGAAGCGTGGACCCAGAAAAAAACATACATATTTGGGAGAATTGACAGTGATTTCTGTCAGATTTGAGTTTTCAAGAGTTAATCAAGGGTTACTTTGATTTATTGTTTTTACACATGAGAGAAAGTCTTCCCTGCACCTCTCCACTGAGTGCTGGCTTTCCTAACCCTGATGCTGTGCTAATTATCTGCCTCTCATCAAAGGGCCAGAACAAGTTACTGCAGGAACACCAGCGTACCCAGCCGTCCCCAGCAAGGTGGCACCTGGGTCACAGAGCATCAAAGAGCTCGATGCTCCTTGCCCTGCAGGGCTTGGGGGTATTTGATGTGCAGGGATTAAAGCTCTGAGCTCCCTGTCACTGGCTGGGAAGGGAGAAGCAAGTGGACTCTGGGATAGTAAATTTAATTCCCTGTAAATACAGATTAGATGCTCAGCTGGGGTAACCTCAGGCGGTTTCAGTGATTTCAGCTGCTGGTTTCGCCCTGGGGGTTTGAATGCCCCAAAAACAGCGGGCGGGGAGCCTTGAGAAGCCAGAATGCTTGGCAGAGGTGCAAGAGGCTGCAGAGCTCAGGTGGGAATGGGGGGATCACAGTGTCATCACCCCTGGACGGGGCACTGTGGTGGGGATGGCTGCTGTGACCTCGTGCTCCCTGGCAGGCTCCCCGTGGAATTGCAGCAGGGTGACAAGGCCTGGCGTCACTCGTGGATCAGCCACAAAGCTGCTGACTGTGGCACTTGCCCACAGAGGTTGCTGTCCCTGTTCCTCCGCTGTCTTGCTCTGCCTAATTATGTGTCCGAGCGCTTTCCCTTTGATGCTAATCACCCTGGCAAGGCGCAGGAAAACAATCCTGGGAAGGACACGCCTGCACGCACAGCCTGTCCCCAGCTGGGCGTGATGCCGCTGTGGATGGAGCCCAGCGAGTCCCAGCACATCTGTACAGCTGTGCCTGGAGCCGCTGGGCTGTGGGAGAATCTTCAATCACCAAAACCTTTAGCAGCGGTCCCCATGGCTGGACAGCAAGAGCTGTGGTGTGGCCACCACGTCTTTGGCCACCTCTTGGGTGGCCATGGCCACGTGCAGGGTGTTATTCTCCCGTATGGGAAGCCTGATCTCAGCATCTAGGACAACGCCAAAGGTCGGGATGATGCCAAAACTTGGGATGACACCACACCTCGGTTGAGCTGACTGGGTCACCTCCAGGTTTGCAAACCTCTGTAGGGTAGAGAAACATAAGGTTACAGCAAGAAGTCCTACCTGGGCGGCACTGCTGGGGTAGGAGCTGTTGCCATCCAGGATGTTGCGGGGCAGCATACGCCTGATCTCCACGGCGTTGCTCCTCCTCTTCGTCATGTCCTCCAAGCGCAGGTGCTTCAGGGAGGGGAGGCTGCCCAGGGGGCTGATGAAGGTGCCCCGGCTGATATGAGGGTCACTGAGCTTCCTCTGCATGGGCAGGATCTCCCCGTTGTGGGTGACGTCCGAGTTGGTTCTCCGGAGGGGCCCGTAGCGATCCCTCACCTCAAAGTACTCGTCGGAGATGGAGGAGGCGTTGGAGCGGCGGTAGCTGTGGTCAGCAGAGCTGCTGGAGTAGCTCTCCTGGTCACTGAGGGTGATGTACTCCTCTTCCTCCTCCTCCTCCTCTTCTCCCAGCCCGTTGTGGGTGCAGGGAGGCCCTTTGTCCTCCTGTGGAGCTGCCACTGGCCGCTCTGGCTGGAGGTGGCAGGTCTCCATGGAAGCTCGGTTGGGTTTCTCCTCCCGCTCCTGCTTCACACCCGTGTGGTCGGCCAGGGGTGGCCGAGTGTCTCCCTCCAGGGCAGCGCTTCTATCACAGCTTGTGACAACTTTGGTCATGAGGACACCAACGGGGACGGTCCTTGGCTTTGGAACGGGAGGCTTGACATCCTCCAATGCCTCCTCCTGTGGCTTCAAATGGTGGCCCAGCGGTGAAGAGGCAAATGTCCCCACTTGCCTTGTTGTCCAGCTGACACTTTCGATGGGGCTGGGAGTGGGGGCTGCAGGAGCTTCCACGGGGGGCTGTGGGATCTGTCTGTGGCCGGGGGACAGCAGAGGCAGCTCCTGCTCTGAGTTCTTCCTGGCCTCCATCTCCCTGTTCTTCAGCATCTGCCGGTGCTGGGCGCTGGCCTGGGAGACGTCGCAGACTTTGATGCGGTTCATCTGCGACAGCTTCACGTTCTTGACCTTGGGGTCAATGATGTTGATGTAGCCCAGGACTTCGCTCCCCGGCTCGGGGTCAGGCTCCACCCAGGTGGGCAGGTAGTCAAACATGTTGGCTTTCTCCAGGTTCAGGAGGCCGGGGTGGATGAGCAGGGAGAGGTCAGCCCCCTCACCGTGCCGCTCTCCCCCCTGGCCCTCGGGGGGTGCTTTGCCTTTGTTGTCAGTCTTCTGGTTTTTGTCCTGGTTCTCGGATGAGGTTTTGCTGATCTGGTCGGCGCTCTTGGCCTTCACCAGGGCGTATTTGGGGTTTATCAGCTTCTTCACCACGGCGTTGGCGGGGGTCACCGGCACCACGGAGGGCAGCGTTACGGGCTCGGGTTCGGGCTCCTCGCCCATGGAGATGGACTTGAGGCTCACCCCCTTGGACATGAGGTAGAGCTCCTGGAACTGCTTGTCAAACGCCTCCACCACCTGGCCCGAGAGGACCGTGATGACGTTTCGGTCCGTCCTCGCCGCGGACCAGGTGAAGCTGGAACAGAAACACATTGGAGACTCTCTGAGCACTCCCTGGTAAATAACACCTCACCCCAGCCCTGGCCTTCCCTGGGGGACTGATGGTGCCAGCAGGGACATGATCTCACTGTAAACATTAATAACAATAATAATGGCACTGACAAAATAGCTCCCAGCCCAAATTAGAGTGAAGGGTTGAAGTCGTGAGCGCAGTGGGACTTGAAGTAAAAATAAAAGGTATTTGCAGTGGGTCAGTTTTTCACCTTAGTGTTGGTTACTTTTCCTGTCTCAGTTTGGGTTAATTAAGAAAAGTGACTCCTAAGTGGATGTGCTATTTGTTATGGCCAGAAAGGAGGAAATGTTTCAGCTCCATGTTTATAAAACTTGCCTTTTAGACCTGAAACCTGATCAGATCTGGTCTGTTTCTACCAAAGGAAGTTTTCCTTTGAACAAACTGAAATAGAGCTTGTGTAGGAGATTGACTGGAGAAGCTGAGGTTGGTGGGAGAGTTGGGACCGGCTGTGGTTTGGTGCTTTGGTCCTTCCTTGTGCTCATCAGCACAGAAACACTTGGTGTGTCCCACCACCTCCAGAAGGGTGGGTGTCCTAGACCTGGTGGTGTAGGGA